>NC_064631.1:647495874-648163791 GCF_023864275.1 Schistocerca cancellata | reverse complement strand
CAAAGCATAGACGTCGCAGTGACATGGAGTACACCACACATTTTATTTTCTAGAAACTCGATACGTACAAGAATACGCGACGTAACACATTCGAGTCAAAGTGCGAACTCCACAGCTCCCGTCAACCGTCAGAGATAAGATGGCGTGTCGTTTCCTTTGGCCAGCGATGTTAACGTTCCCACAACTGTGTTTTCGCCCTGCTAAGTAACGACGAGAATACTTCAGCACATTACAGGAACATATATCTCAGTATGACAACATAGTCGAAATAAATAACCGTTGAAATAAGAAAGGGAAATGCGAATCAATTCATCAGTGGACTAAACTGCGAAGACGCGAATGAAATCGCTGAATCGAAACAGAAACTTGATTTTTGTAAACATATCTGACTGACACGTCTGTCTTCAATTTAAGAAAATATACACTTTAAAAGAAGATAAGCATTGTTAGTGTTAAGGATTGGAGTGAGCAATGTGAGTGGTACTAGCTAGTAAGTACAGTGTCCGTGAAACGTGAGCTCTGACTTAGTCACAATCGGATAAAAAACATTTTATTATTGTATTCATTTTGTTTTGAGAACACCACAGCTGCTTTCGTAAATTACATTGTACGAAATACAGCAACCAGATGCAAGCTTTTTAGAAATTATTTTATTTTAACGTTACTGGTTTCGGGTCTGAGCCCATTGTCAGACAGTAGCGTTGATTTCTCTGCAAGTTTTACATTTGTCTCCTAAAATATAAAAAATTTAGGATTACATAGTTTTACAAAAGTTTAGCATTGTATATAAGCTGTATCCATTGTACTTAATTCATAATGAACTCTCCTTTCCACACCATAAGAGAGGGGTTTGATTTTCTTTTTAGACCCATGCTGACCCATGAGCTAAACTACATACAAGTTGGCTGATGCATTTGTTTACATTGGATGATGATTTAATGTGCCAAAGAACACAGTAGGTGTACAGATATGGCATACGTCTGGAGCTACTCCAAAGACATTTCTTCATAGTACAGATCGTATCATAAAGTTACATATTTAATTATTCAGGTTTGAAAGCTGCTCATAACGGTCAATGTAGAGTATTCTCTCTGTAGATTAATTATTGTATCTTTCACATCAAATTACAGGAGTTGTATGAAATTTTGGAGGTATATTATTCATTCAACATTCAAAAGTTCATATAGTTTCTATAATTTGAAATGACAGAAATGATAATTAATTGACAGACGGGATATTCTTCATGGCCATTACCAGCAACTTTCAAACCTAAACAACTGAATATGTAACCCTGTGAAATGATGTCTACTATGGAGAAGCATCTTTGCAATATCTCAAAAAGTATGCAATGTCTGTACACATATCACGTTCTTTGACATCAAATTATTAGCCGATGTATACAAATGCATCTGCCATTTTGTATTTAGGTTACCTATAGGATCAGCAATGATCGAAAAAGAAAATCAAACCTCTCTCTTGCAAAACATAGAGAACTCTTTAGGAAGTAAGTACAACGTAAAACCATTAGTGAAATATAATCACAAAAACTTTGTCATATATAAGAACAAAAATTGTAGCCTCCTAATTCCTAATTAGCCCACTAGATTGTGATATAACTGACTGTGATCGCTTATGCCTAATGAAATTTTGCAGTGAGTATGGCTATCGCTTCCGAAGGAAAATAACATTAGTTGGAGCAGAGTGTACAACAGACCCTTCTGAGGGAAGAATCTATCTAAACTTAAGCTAAACACTGATGATAATTTTGAAATGGGTGCAATAAGGTGCAATCACTCACGAACTTTACAGGGGGAAAAGGGTATCATGTCATATTTACTACAAAATTACTGATAATACAAAGAAAACAACGATTAGCTAAAAAGGGGATAATTAAACGATCGCCTGCCCGCTAGGGCAATGATTCTCCAGAATCTCAAGAAAGATAATGGCAAAGAAGATTAAGCCAATATTCCCGTCCAAATTATACACTTTGACCCAGAATTATTCCTACATCGTCCCAATACCATTGCCCAACAAGATGTTCACAAACAATTTTCCTATGCTCTATAATTCCTAAGCGCTTTTCTATCTTTAATTCATCATCATGAAAACTGTCACTTTGAGGTAAAATTTGTCATATCAGGTTATCTTTACTCATTCCTAATGCTGGATAGGTTCACAGTTGAAGAGTTTTTTGATAGAAATAAAGAATAGTAAAAGCATAGGCAGCAGTTCAGGAAACTAAAGAAGAAATAGCACTACCACAGCTCTGAGCCCTGTGCATGCTGTGGCACATATTCACCAATGTGTAGTGAATCCCCTGAGGTCTCCCACAGTCTACCATCCTCTCAATTTCTTTATATACAGTTTCCCTCAAATCAAGTGGTATAGAAAAATGTTTTCACATCTAGTTTACATTCAAAGTTCTTAACTTTACCAAGTCTTTCCAAAAATACTTCTTTATTTACTCACAAGACTTCCCTTAACTCTTCTTTCTGTTGCTTACTTAACCATTGTATCTTGTTCATCTGGTTCTTCAATTCTTCTAGTATCCCGCTTTCCTCTCTGCTACCCCCATAATCCAGGCTCCGTTCTAAATCTCCCATGTCGACTCCTACTGTCATCACTCTCGTTTTTAACTGACCAATTAAATCATTGCTATCCACTATCATTCCATCAAAATTCACACTTGTTTCTGATCCTCCACTATGAAAAGTGATAAGACTGTCCCCACAATTTACTTCTGCTTTACACTCTATCAATCAGACCATGTCCAGGATAATTTCCACATTGAACCCAGGAACCATAAAAAAATTATGTACTAATCTTATGCCCCCAAGTTCAAATTCTAAAATGATATCACCTGACAGCTGTGCTCTATTTGCCTTTAGCATCCATTATTTTCCATTCCAACACAGCTACGTCCATTATCTCATTACCTTATTTTATAGAATTGTAGAATTCCTCAGCTACAACACTTCTTTCACTCCTTGTGTCCAAAAGAGCCTTTTGCTCTCTACCTTAGGCCTTTATTTTCATAAAAGGTTGTCCTGCTTTAATATTCGCCACACCTTCATCCTCATGGAAGTAATCTCTTTCAATATTGTCACATTCTCATTTTCTATAACTAATCTCTGAGCTTTCTCATTCTATACACTCCCTTCTGATTGCACATAAACTGTCTTGCTTCTCGCTACAAGTTGCCACATCCTTACCCTTGCCAATAATAAACATATTAACTTTCTCCCCCTCATTAGTATCTATACCATGGTTCAAGGAACTGGTAGAAGTCTCTCCCTCCATAACCTCAATATTATCAGAAATTTGCCCTTTCTCCATCTCATGACTCTTATGCAAATTATTTTGCAAAATAAATGTACTCTCCTGTGCCTCATCTTCTCCCTCCTCCTTTCACTACTCTCACTGCTTGTTTCTTCCTCCTCACTTCCACTGCTTTCCAATTGTATCGCTTTATTCTCATTTTCCTTGTCTAATTGCTCTCTTTCATACTCTTTAACACCATCCTACATATGGGAAAACACCTCCGTTCATGGACCCCTGATTCTACATTGTTCCTACACTTAACTTCGTGCCCGATGTCTTCAATCACCAAGCTCTGACTTTCACAACCCCTGTCACCATGGTTAGCATTACTACTGCAGCTCATTACTAAACATGCAGTACCACTGTTGCAACTGGCAACATTCGTAGGCCCACACACTTGACCCACCACAGCATGGGTCCTCACTGTTGCTGGGTATCGTGTCCCATATGAAAACTTCCTCTCCTATCGTAACCTCTATTATTACCCCTAAAATTTCCTCGACCTCTTTTTCCTCTAACTCTCACATTTACTTAATTCACTCTGTTGGTCTGTTCCCTCTACTCTTGGTACCTCCAAGAATCTCTGTTTTCATTAAATGAACAATTTGTCTGCCATCTATCTACATCTCTTCAGAAAATCTTTCAGATTATTATTATTATGCCCAATTAATCCACATCTCGTGTTAGGAGGTAACTTCGCCATCTCTATTGTAGTTCCGTCAATCCAAGAACTATGTAAATGTTTCAAACTATTGATCCATCTCACACAATATTCTCTGACACTCTCCCTATTTCGGTTATTGTACCACAGTGCTTTCTTAAAAGCCTCTATGACATCACTCTGTTTCTCCTTAGACTAGTACGCTGCTGGGAAAGCTAACACAAAATCCTCAAAACTTCCATATTTATCCGGTGCTTCTGCCCCCCAATCAAAACTCTCACCTTTCAAACAAGCACTGGCCATCCTTAATTTGTCTTTCTCAATCCACTCTACAGTAAACTGACTTCATAAACTATTCACAAAAGCCACTGGATGGACATTGAATTTAGGAGCGAACACTATATTATTAAAATTACTACTATCTCTCACATGTATTACCGCAGATAGAGCTGTGCAATTCCTATCTTCTACCTGTCATTCGAAAGTCCCTAGTCTCTTCTCAATCCCAAAATTGTTCAAATGGCTCTGAGCACTATCGGACTTAACATCTGAGGTCATCAGTCCCGTAGAACTTAGACCTACTTCAACGTAACTAACCTAAGGACATCACACACATCCATGCCCGAGGTAGGATTCGAACCTGCGACTGCAGCGGTCGCGCGGTTCCAGACTGAAGCGCCTAGAGACTCTCGGCCACATCGGCCGGCTCTCAGTCACAGAAGTGTACTCTTTGATTTCTTCCACTTCTGCTTGATCTTTCTTGCTATGTTCCTGCAACATTCTCCCACAATACTCTTTCACTTCAGTCTTTCTCCTATCACACACTTCAGTTTGTGCTACTATATTTTTATCCAAGCATTCCACACTTCCATTTATCTCCTCCTTCAATCTCTTATGCTTTTCCTCCAGCTCGAATTGTGTTTCTTTAAATGTCTCTTTAACATCATCTTTAAATTTGTCAAAATCTTTGCCTACATCTGACTTTACTTCAGAAATCTTATTTTCTATCTCATAATCTAGTTCCCTTTTAAATTCCTTAAACCTTTCTTCAAATCTAAATTAATCTGTTCTTCTAGCATATCCTTTTGAGATTTATTAACTGCTGCTACCTCCGTACTAACAGCTTCCATCTTGCTACTCAATCCTTGTTTTACCTCCTTCATTTCTTCTCTTACATCCTTCATTTCTTCTCTTACATTCTTCATTTTTTCTCGTGAACTTTCTTTCATTCCTTTCAGTTCCGCTAACAGTGCAGCAAACATACTTTATATTTGAAGTTTCTGCCCCAGTTCTCTCTCAACACCTGGTTCTGTCTTAATTACTATATTTTAATGTCCACCTTTTCCATGGCAGATTCCTGTCCTTTATTTTTCCCCTTGCTCATCATCCCACACCTTAACACTGGCTACTCTTTCATCCTCTTTGATAGTCACGTTTTTGTATTTACCGTATAACCAACACCACCGAACAAATATCACCTACTGCCAAAATTTCGAAACTTCGATCCGAATTCTGCAGATTCGAACAGGTAGCAACCACATAATACTGTCCTGTTACTGCACGGTCGACATATGTCAAGAAAACGATTCCCAGGGGTTGTATTTTGTGAGATTACAGACCGTGTGTTTATACAAAGTCTTGTGAGAATGTATCTAAGTATATCGCACCAAAAGAACTCATTTTACTTCCTAATTGTGTGGAACAAAACATCCTGCAATGAAATAGTCTCCTAAACGTGTAAATCCCACACAATTCTATTAATAATCCCGTAAACGCTGGACGTTTAGGCTTTACGTCTCTACACTTATCCCCTGTGATGATCAAAAATCAATGTTTCTACCCATGATAGTGTGGTAACATGACTGAGTAAGATGTAAATATAGCCTTTGAGGTCTGACAGATGTCACATTCAAATTTACCCTCTTTGCAAAGCTTCCACCAATTGCGAATAAGTAGCTTTAATCCTATTGGACGGTGCCCAGAAACTAATAGCATACACCGCGATTTACGAATGCGAACGTATCACACAATAAACTTTGCCTACTCACTTTTGAATAATAGTATATTCACATTTATAACACTTCCCTCCAAAAGGCAAACAAAAATACATGCAAATGCACCAGCGTTAACTTTAAATGAAATACAGTTTAAGTGAAAGAAAACTGCTTATAAATATTGGCAGGTCAACAAAACCTACAATGAAAGCTAACAGTTCAATGGAAGTTGTTTTATTACCATAGGCAAAGTTAAACAAAATTATAGTTTTACTGGCAACAAATGAATTGACAAGTTCATCCTCTGAACTACTGTCTAGTCTTTCAATAGCGAGAGCGCAACGCATTGCATCTTATCTTTTCGGTGCTGATGTGTTGAGATGACGACAGTGCGTTGTGATGTCGAAGATGCTCTTATCATGTAGCAAATGATCTTCAACCAACAAAGTTTACGTCAGTGGAGTAATATAGGCCACTGGCAGATTGCACGTTGTTGTTGTTCTTGTTACCAACACTCAGACTGGCGTGTGTGCATGATTGCCCGTCTATCACACACAAGATTTGCAGTAACATTGTCCGTTAAACAGTTTTAAAGTTTTCCGATTGTGAAATTACATTTCATTAGCTACGCGAAATCACCACGCTCGGCGGGAATCAGCACGCTCATGCTACACAGTTTTTAACACGCCTGTGGCACAGTTAATAGTTACTTACTCTGTTACCAGCCACAACACGAACATACATCGAAGTTCTGAAACTTGCAAAGTGCATGCGATACAGTCAAGGCGAACACAATTCACCTCTGAACCCGTAACTACAATGTCGTCCATACATGGTTGTATTGCCGTAGTTACATGACCTAGTTCAGTTGTTGCTTTTACACAGTCCAACTTCTCCGTACACAATAAACATTTTCAGAATCTGGTACGGAAAGAAGAGAAACATATATCGTCATTAATTAGTGCCGTTTGCACCAATTTGCAAGAAAACAAACACAGACATCAAACAACACGTGCTCACACACTGTTCGACCGTAACTATCGATACTCCCAATCGCTCTCACTTTATTTATAATGAATCTCAGTATATTTTTAATTGTACAAACTGTTTTAATCAAAATAAACACTTTCAGCGAATGATAATCAAAACATCAAAACATTTTATCTACTCAATAAACAAGAGAAAAGTACTTACTCATAAAAAAAACATTAATTTCAAAAATATATTGTCTCTAACAAACACAGGACAAATAAACACTATGCCATATCATCTGAAATATACATATGAATAAGAAAGAAAGAAAAGAAAGGAAGAGAAGAAGAGAAAAAAATGTATCTCCCGCAAATAACAATGCCTCCACGAACGTAATGCAAAATTTAGAAATGGACAAGCAGTTTACTTTTGATTATTGAAAGAATGAATTAAATTTACTTTAAGCAAATGAGCAACTGATTTGACTTTTAAAAGAACAACAATAAAATACATACCGAGCCATCAGAAGTCACTCGCTAAGCTAAATACAGAATAAATAAAATTACGCATTCTTAATTTGTGCTGTACCTTTAGTTATTAGTTTTGCCAAGGAAATTTTACGTCACTTTATGTGAATGAAGTTAATACTCAAAATTGCAAATTGGTTAAGCCTCTGTTATGGAACACAAGAATGAACGGTTTCTGAGGCAGAAACTTTAATCTGAAACTGGTCATTAGCAAACACACAAACTGGCAGTAAATTGTTAATCAATAGCATATTCTTACGACACTCGGTTATTGCCTGGAAAGGAAATTGACCCTGCCTGGTGATAATGTCTGAGGACAATGACTACATTGGTGCACTCTAAGTTTTAACAGTCACAGGTTGTTATTCAAATTAGTCATACTTTGTGACAGAGACTCCACACGCAAAGGTAAACAACGAGACACCTACTACAATTTCGCCGTTGCTATCGATACATTTAAATAAAGTTTCCTTGGATATTTACAATATTTTCATTGTATTTAGAATCAATTATATACAGTCAGGAATAAATACCCGATTACATCGATTACGTATTAAATATAATTTCTGTAATAAAGCTTACAGATTCAGAGTCAGGAGTACAGTACAAGTTATTAATGGATATTAAACAGCGAAAAATTTTGAATTGTGGAAAAGGTAATTTATCTGCACTTGCGGCGTTAAAATGCAAAACTTTCTAAGGTATCAGTGCTACCATCTGACTATGAGTTGAGGTTCGAAACCTACACTGATGAGGCAAAGAAACTGGAGCATCTGCGTGACATCCTGTATGGCTCCCTGGAGCACGCAAAAGTGCCGCGAGCACGCAAATGTGAGGATGTAGAGGCTTATCTCACTAGGGGTAAGATAGATACTGCCTACAGGAATATTAAAGAGGCCTTTGGAGAAACAGAACCACTTGTATGAATATCAAGAGCTCAGATGGCAACCCAGTTCTAAGCAAAGAAGGGAAAGCAGAAAGGTGGACGGAGTATATAGAGGGTCTATACAAGGGCTATGTACTTGAGGACAATATTATGGAAATGGAGAAAAGGATGTAGATGAAGATTAAATGGGAGATATGATACTGCGTGAAGAGTTTGATAGACCACTGAAAGACCTGAGTCGAAACAAGACCCCGGGAGTAGACATTAGAACTACTGACAGCCTTCGGAGAGCAAGTCCTGGCAAAACACTAACATCTGGTGAGCAAGATGTATGAGACAGGTGAAATGCCCTCAGACTGCAAGAAGAATATAATAATTCCAATCCCAAAGAAAGCAGGTGTTGACAGATGTGAAAATTAACGAACTATCAGTTTAATAAGTCACGGCTGCAAAATACTAACGCAAATTCTTTACAGACGAATGGAAAAACTAGTAGAAGCCGACCTCGGGGAAGATCAGTTTGGATTCCGTAGAAATATTGGAACACGTGACGCAATACTGACCCTACGACTTATCTTAGAAGCTAGGTTAAGGAAAGGCAAACCTACGTTTCTAGCTTTTGTAGACATAGAGAAAGCTTTTGACAATGTTGACTGGAATACTCTCTTTCAAATTCTGAAGTTGGCAGGGGTAAAATACAGGGAGCGAAAAGCTATTTACAATTTGTACAGAAAGCAGATGGCTTGTTATAAGAGTCGAGGGACATAAAAGGGAAGCAGTGGTTGGGAAGGGAGTGAGACAGGGTTGTAGCCTCTCCCCGATGTTATTCAATCTCTATATTGAGCAAGCAGTGAAGGAAACAAAAGGAAAATTCGGAGTAGGTATTAAAATCCATGGAGAAGAAATAAAAACTTTGAGGTTCGCCGATGACATTGTAATTCTGTCAGAGACAGCAAAGGACTTGGAAGAGCAGTTGAACGGAATGGATAGTGGTTTGAAACGAGGATATAAGATGAACATCAACAAAATGTAGTCGAATTAAGTCGGGTGATGCTGAGGGAATTAAATTAGGAAACGAGACACTTAAAGTAGTAAATGAGTTTTGCTATGTGGAGAGCAAAATAACTGATGATGGTCGAAGTAGAGAGGATATAAAATGTAGACTGGCAATGGCAAGGAAAGCATTTCTGAAAAAGAGAAATTTGTTAACATCGAGTATAGATTTAAGTGTCAGGAAGTCGTTTCTGAAAGTATTTGTATGGAGTGTAGCCATGTATGGAAGTGAAACATGGACGATAAATAGTTTGGACAAGAAGAGAATAGAAGCTTTCGAAATGCGGTGCTACAGAAGAATGCTGAAGATTAGATGGGTAGATCACATAACTAATGTGGAGGTATTGAATAGAATTGGGGATAAGAGAAATTTGCGGCACAACTTGACTAGAAGAAGGGATCGGTTGGTAGGACACGTTCCGAGGCATCAAGGGATCACCAATTTAGTCCTGGAGGGCAGCCTGGAGGGTAAAAATCGTAGAGGGAGTCCAAGAGATGGATACACTAAACAAATACAGAAGGACGTAGGTTGCAGTAGGTACTGGGAGATGAAGAAGCTTGCACAGGATAGAGTAGCATGGAGAGCTGCATCAAAGCAGTCTCCGGATGAAAACCATAACAACAACAACAAGTTTTACGTTGGACGTAAACCGCAAGGTAATGTGTATTAGAACAGTTACACCGGTGTAGAACTATTTTTCGATATGCTTACCAGCTGCAACTTCTTTTCTACTATGTCACAACAGTTCGCCCCCTGGAAATGAAATCGGTGTTTGACACTAAGAGATCTCTATGATATTTGGTTGTAAATCTCTCATATCTGGGAACAGATATACCGCTTGTCAGCAAATTAATGCTGCCTCGAAGGTGTTCTGTAATGAGTCTTCTTAAACATTTCGGTCGTTCATTACATGAATATAGATTACTTCCATTTTTCTGATTATAACTCTTACATTATGAACTGTAACTCTATATGAAGCTCGGAGCTATCAGATAAGCCTGTATTGTAATATTTCATAATATGACCTCCACATAACCACAACAGTTCCTCCCATCCTACGGCCAAAACTTTAACATTCTCTTTTCTGATTTTGTTCCTGGAAATACTAGCATAAATTCTGGCCAACGTAAAGTTTAATTAGGAAAGCGAGGTTTTTGTATGTCCTCCAGGGAATCGACCATCACTAGCTAGACTATTTCCTACTTGCATTACCTGTCATGTTGTACCAGTCTCTCTAATGTCGAAATACCTCCTAGCAGCAACCAGAAGTACTGATTATCGTCCCGGAGCCTCGGATCTAATGTAATGTTGACAGAAATACGTTGCCATTTGTGCAATATTATATCTGAGATATTGAGATCCGACGTAAATGTTTTTAGGCAATGCCTCACCTCAGATATGTATATCACTTTAAGCTGAGAGGTACCTTCCCTTCCAGATGTTGTGGCTTGTACAGTTTGATTGCGTGTTGTATAGTTTCAGCAAGATTACAATATAACTAGTTACTTATTATTAATGTAAGATGAGATTTTATTTAATCACTGCTTTTCCTGGTTAACGATCTTTTTTTTTTTTTGTTAAGAAATCTCCACCTGGGAACGTGTAGCAATGTTATCTGTCAAGCAGTGTAAATGACACTAAGTTCATGCACAAAAGTAATCAGATTTAGCGAGCAAACGAGATAAATGTATGATAAGTAATCTGAACCAAACAAGAGTAATGATTTTTGGTAATTTTCAGTGCTGTTGTATAATAGTCTCTTTGTAGTTGCAGATCATTTAGCGAATTTAACGCCACTGCTATTCGAGGTGGCAACACTTTTCTTTAAGCAAAATTAACAGTTTTGTCACACAATACCTCACCCACACACCACTTGTAAGTAGCCTGTTTATATGTTTGTTTGTTGACAGCGCTTTAGACTGCATTAAATTACTGACAGCGCTGTGCGCCCTCTGTAAGATACTTTGTGGTGGAAGGATTCGCTGTTAGAAGTTAATAGTTACCAGTGATGGACGTTTGCAGTGTTAGCAAGAGCGGGCGGTCTGGACGTGTGTCCATCATGGAGACTTATATTGGTTCGACATGGACTGTAAAATGCGGGTAATGACATTACTGACAATTATATAATTTTTTGAAGTGGACGATTTTTTAGAATTGGTTGTCGCATGATTAAGGTAAACTCTGCTAAATACATTGTTTGCTCTGAAACAAAATCTTTCCTTTGCTAACCACATGTCTATTAGTAGTTACAGCCTACAGCAGTTAGAATCATTTTATTTAGGTGACTGAGGTTGCTGCTGTTGCAATATTGCAAGTTATGAAGATTCTCTGTGTGGTAACTGTGTTATGAAAAAGTGTAGGTTATTGTTAGGATTTCTTCTAATTCAGGGCCCTTCTTTGTGTTAATTAACAGTCAGATTTCGTTATCCTTGTACAGTGTGGGTAATAAATGAATAGGATAAGTTTGAGTTGTATTTGGCAGAGAACATTCTGAGGTTAGGGTTCAAACGATATAGACAAGCAAAGTTTCAGTACTTTCACTGGCTCAGTTATTTCATTTTAAGTAAAAAAATTAAATAAAGAAGTTTCACATTAATGTATTTTTTTCTGTCAAAATATTTCATAAAAGTTTTTACGAAATATAGAGGCTTCATACAGCAGCAGATAAAATTGTATATCACGGTAGATGCTGTTTGCATTCATAGAAGTTCACTGTATTCACAATCTGACAGGAATTTATGGGCTCTGGGCCACCAATACACAATTATTATCTCAACAACATTTATTTCTATATTTACATTTATTTCTATATAGAAAATCAATTTAAAACTGCCGCTGTAATATTTCACTAAGATGGCGGCTAAAATAAGACAATCACTTATCGATTCTGCTTCAGCCCCTACTACTAACAAATAATATATATTAAATCTTTTGGTACCTTCACTGTATGCATTAACATTTGAAAGTATTTCTCAATGTTAATCGCTTATTATTCAGCATTTACCAAAAAGCGCGTTGTAGATCAATAGCGCTAATGGCTGCGCTCTTTTGTAGCTCAGTGGACAACTTAACATTTATATAGGACGAGAATTACAATTAAATAAAACTCCAAACAAAGAACAATCATTTGAATGACACACAAACTCTATTTTTCAAATCTTAAATTAGCAACATAGTACAGTTTTTTTTACAGACCTCTGTGTTACGAGACATCAGTCACGTCCTATCTGTACAACAGTTCGGAAAAGGAGAATTTTTCTAGACGAATCATAGATAACAAAAGATTGAGATTTTCATTATCTTTTCCATGGCAATTGTCGGAGATATAATTTTTTTACTAAATATTAAATTATGTCATTGACAATAATTATTTATTATTTTATCAACGATGAAGTCCTTTTTATTAATATCACGAGAATACGATTAATGTTTATTCACATTCCATACTCAATGCTGAAGTGAATGATATTCTGAATAAAATATAGGTGTGGATATTATAATGCTAATATGTAGTTTTGCTTAAGGAGTACGACTGTGGTGCAAATGTAAGTTTTATCAGATGTGGTAGCGTGTCTGAACAAACTTTGTCCAGGAGTCTTCCGCGCTATTTGCGATATCTGACGTTTCGAATGTGTTCTATTGCAACTCATAACCTTCTCTCGGACGAAAATGGACTCAATTTATAAAACAGGAGTTAAAATAAAGCGGAACCAGTTTTCTAAACAGCCAGCCAATGACCAATTAGAATCAAGTAATGAAATGATATTGCAGAATTATTGCGGTATTCTGCATAAGTTCTGAAACATTTTTGTTCTTCCTCATAAATCTGGAACATCCAAAAAAAGAGACACATTTGGACGCAGAAACGTAAGATACTTTGTTTCACTTTATTGTGATAGTATGTGGTCTTGATGTTGTAGTGACCCAAAACATGGGGGTCCTTTACTGGCGCCATCAGACTGTTCTGTTGCATTTCGACTTCCAGCATAGGTAGAAACACTTGTGGCACCCATCTATAACTTTTCAGTCTCTACATAAAAAGAATGAGGGGACATAAATTACTTCCGACTTAAGAACAGTAAGATTTAATAGTTTCTGAATGTATGCTTAATGCTCGCTTGCACGTGGCAAGATTGGTAAGTCCTGTTGTACCCATCATAACTAGAGTACCAAATGACATATTCCATCAGGATAAAGCAATAGCCTACACTGTAGATAGCACTACAAACGCCTTGAGCGATGTTCGGATCCTTGACTCGCAAGCTAGGTCCTTTGATTTGTAACCCAAGACCACTGTGAGCTATAAAAAAAAAATAATTCAATGTTGTGATGTGGCCCTCAACTACGTATCCTCTGACTCAGAGTTGAAATATTAAGAGTTTTGGCTGCTTTCGTTGCCGCATTAGAAGACAAATAATGCTGACTCTACAGTATACAATACGAATATACACTCCTGGAAATGGAAAAAAGAACACATTGACACCGGTGTGTCAGACCCACCATACTTGCTCCGGACACTGCGAGAGGGCTGTACAAGCAATGATCACACGCACGGCACAGCGGACACACCAGGAACCGCGGTGTTGGCCGTCGAATGGCGCTAGCTGCGCAGCATTTGTGCACCGCCGCCGTCAGTGTCAGCCAGTTTGCCGTGGCATACGGAGCTCCATCGCAGTCTTTAACACCAGTAGCATGCCGCGACAGCGTGGACGTGAACCGTATGTGCAGTTGACGGACTTTGAGCGAGGGCGTATAGTGGGCATGCGGGAGGCCGGGTGGACGTACCGCCGAATTGCTCAACACGTGGGGCGTGAGGTCTCCACAGTACATCGATGTTGTCGTCAGTGGTCGGCGGAAGGTGCACGTGCCCGTCGACCTGGGACCGGACCGCAGCGACGCACGGATGCACGCCAAGACCGTAGGATCCTACGCAGTGCCGTAGGGGACCGCACCGGCACTTCCCAGCAAATTAGGGACACTGTTGCTCCTGGGGTATCGGCGAGGACCATTCGCAACCGTCTCCACGAAGCTGGGCTACGGTCCCGCGCACCGTTAGGCCGTCTTCCGCTCACGCCCCAACATCGTGCAGCCCGCCTCCAGTGGTGTCGCGACAGGCGTGAATAGAGGGACGAATGGAGACGTGTCGTCTTCAGCGATGAGAGTCGCTTCTGCCTTGGTGCCAATGATGGTCGTATGCGTGTTTGGCGCCGTGCAGGTGAGCGCCACAATCAGGACTGCATACGACCGAGGCACACAGGGCCAACACCCGGCATCATGGTGTGGGGAGCGATCTCCTACACTGGCCGTACACCACTGGTGATCGTCGAGGGGACACTGAATAGTGCACGGTACATCCAAACCGTCATCGAACCCATCGTTCCACCATTCCTAGACCGGCAACGGAACTTGCTGTTGCAACAGGACAATGCACGTCCGCATGTATCCCGTGCCACCCAACGTGCTCTAGAAGGTGTAAGTCAACTACCCTGGCCAGCAAGATCTCCGGATCTGTCCCCCATTGAGCATGTTTGGGACTGGATGAAGCGTCGTCTCACGCGGTCTGCACGTCCAGCACGAACGCTGGTCCAACTGAGGCGCCAGGTGGAAATGGCATGGCAAGCCGTTCCACAGGACTACATCCAGCATCTCTACGATCGTCTCCATGGGAGAATAGCAGCCTGCATTGCTGCGAAAGGTGGATATACACTGTACTAGTGCCGACATTGTGCATGCTCTGTTGCCTGTGTCTATGTGCCTGTGGTTCTGTCAGTGTGATCATGTGATGTATCTGATCCCAGGAATGTGTCAATAAAGTTTTCCCTTCCTGGGACAATGAATTCACGGTGTTCTTATTTCAATTTCCAGGAGTGTACAATTGAACCGAATGGTCGAAGGTTCCTATCACTCGGCAATTGCGAATTATGAATGTTACATAGAAATTTATAAATGAAAAATTTCAATTAAATAAATTCTGCAGGTACTATTTTAACGACTTTATATGATGGGTACAATAGCAGAAGTTCCCTTAATAATGCCCTTCATTACTGTAAAACACTTATTTGTTTCAGGGAAACAATAGGTTCCTACTGCACGTAATTAGTTATGTACGACAACATAGCTCGCGAGATATTCACTTCTAAAGGCATACTACATCTTCACTGTGGAAGCCGCGGAAGTCTCACAAGTCGGCAGTCCGAAGTATTTCTATCTGATGCGACCACGCGCAAACCACTCCACTCTCCGTCTTTCCCGCGACCGTACGTCCGTCGCGCCATCGTGTCCATCATCTCCGTGTCCTGTACCGCACTGTCCCTCGCGCCGCACTGTCCAGCACTGACCCTCCATTCACCTCGGTAGTAGCCTCCCTTAGTAACGAGCGCTGAGATTGGCGATAGCGCTCCAGTCATGTCTCCAAGCCAACTCACACTCACAAACATTTTTGAACACATTCGAAATCCAGGATTTACCTTTAAATAACTTGAAATTAAATAAATATTCCTACGGCTGGACCATAAACACGCTCTAACACACATTATTAAATACATAAACAAATTAAGTAAACATATTTCAAAGGAATAGAACAGCAGTATGCCAGTAGCCTTATGTCTCTGTGCTTTGTAAAACACAGTAAATAATTGACCAATTTCATCATGAATATTATATATCGGATATAAACAAAGATGTAGATGAATAAATATATTTATAAGCTTGCTGCTACCGTTTTTTCATGTAACCGTGGAGTAGTTATGGCCTGACAGGAATGATAGTAATCGGCCACTTTGACCTCCAGTAACTCATATACTATTCAAGTTAGATGCCTGCAATTTATACCAATTTAGTTTTACACTAATAAATTTCTAAAGACACGTCGACAGACAAAATCGGATTATTCGAAATTCGTTACTGGATGTTACATGTATAATTTACAGTCAGATACTAAACTTTAAACTAATAACGATACTTAAAATTTGATTACACCATCAGAATCATCGTGCAAATAATGGCGATATACATGTTTCTTTTTAACATATCATGATTCATCTGGCTACTATTAATTTCTATACGGATTGCGAAATGTCTGCCATTAAGGTGTCACAAAGTCCGCCATCTTTGGCACCCCCTGCATGTCTGCTTCATCGACACAGCGTCACCATGGAATTCCCAGCCATCCGATCAGCTGGACCACGTGTTCCGGCCGTTGTGCGGCATCACGCGGTTTCTAACGAGCCGCGGCTTGCCGAGGCCCGAGCGGTGGCTGCCACCTCTGAACTTAAAATATTTCCAGGGCGTCACAACTCGCCCGTTACCTCACAGCATGTAATGGATCCAGGAGGAAAACTTATAATTTTATACAGCCTCCAACAAGCATTCTTCAAGCTCTGAGCAGTGCATGTTCTAAGCATGGCTAGAAATTGCACAAAATGACGTTAATAGGCTGTTTTATCCCATGCTACAAGGAACACCTGACTGTTTTTGTGCCTTTAAGGGTCACACCTCATAATAATGTTGACCGCAGAGATTTTTTACCAATGGAATGAATGAGTAATCATTGTTTTAATGCTCTTATTGTGATGACCATCTCAACAGTATCTCACAAATATGGAACTGGTGATTCATTGTGTGACACTTTTGATTTGAGGTAGCGTATTACGAATGATACTCTAGTGCAAATTCCAGATTCAGGATCCCTTTAGGAACTGAAGACAGAGTTCCATATCATAAAGCAACTCATCTCCACGATCCCCATCTGCACTTGCTCCACACAATCGTCAAAGACGAGTGGTGGCCGGTCATAGCTCCCCACGTTATTGGAAAAACGTCTGAAACCTCAGGATACTTGCTTCTTTCTCTTTACATTTGCTTTTATATCACGAATAGCTGAACCAGAGTTTTGACTTGGCTACATTCTCTAGGAACGAAAACATTTTCGCTCGGCTATGCTTAAGGCTGACGGGAGAAGGAACTTCCGCATCCACTTTCAGTCAGTAGTTCAAAGAAGTTTCACCGATCATTAACATCCAACTGTACAGCGCGTGAGCCACAATCTTTCGCCATGTTACCCCTATCTGCCTTTTGTCATCCATAAAGTGGTCTTACAGACGTTTGTATGAGTTAGATTTCCAGCCATACACATCCATGCTACTGCTGCGTCTTTTATTACTTTTTCTACCGACCCTCCTTTAGGTTACCGTTTCGGTCTTTGGTAACTACCGTGATAGTCACATCTCAGTGAAAACCAAAGAAGAACGTCCTTGGTTCAGCTATCACCCATGCTGCTAGTTACACGTTCTGTCTTTCTCCACATCGTTTTTTTGCTAAATCGTCCACTCCAGTCCATTCCGTGATCCACTCGTTTACTATCTTGTCCCTCCTCGTTATTTATAATATCTCCCCATTTCTTGCTGAGCTTGTGAAAATAAGTGATTCCCCGCGTAATAATTACGCGCAAGGAAAGCTTATCACTGGTTTTCTTAAGACAATTGGTCCAAATATGGAAGCCACCAGCTTAGGATGCCATACGAATCGATACAAGTGCTTATGACGAAGCCGGTGGCCGATGAAGAGGAGTATTGATGAAGTAAAACGAAGGTAAATGTGTGTAATGAGTGGCTCGTTTAAATTCTTTGGCTGTAGTGCGAATAAGATACTTTGAATCCTTTGAAATTGTTTACCCGATGTTGGAGGCGTTCTCTTGCGAAATTCTTCAATTTTAGTGTGAAATATATTAACGAAATATTTCGACAAGTCAAATTACATATCTTGTTAATTTAAAAACCAGCACATGCCACCCTGATGGGATATAAGAGCCTAAATCAGTAGTTTTGAGCTTTCACGTTTGTTATATGGAGAAATAAAAGGAATCTAGACTCTATTGAAGCACTGAAAGAAACGGAAAGAGAGTATCAAGTTAAAATGATTCACAAAAGGTGGCATTGTAAGCAGGAGGTAACAGCGGTCTAGTTTTATTATTTTACGAATGATACGGTCTAAAAACACGTTGTTATTTATATCAGTTTTTGGCCGCATTATCCATCCCTCAATTACGACAGTACGGTTGGTACCACCTGCATTGTGACGACACGTACTGGCTGGGAGCGTTGGTAGGGAGCGCACACCTGTGTTTCAGTTTAGCTCTGGGGATAGCTTATTTCGTCCAGAACCAGAATTAACAGTTAAATGAAAGAGTGACTGAGAATGTTTTGTTCGGCAAATAAATTCAGATTACCTTGGTTTTTGACTCGGTGACTAAGACAGTACAAATAAAGTTTTGGAAAGAAGTGTATGAACATCACATCTCTGATAAAATGCTGCTGGTTATGGCGACCTGTTGTGATTGCCAGAATTGAATGAATAAGACCACCGAACTAAACACGACACGCAGTTCTAGGAGTTGTGGCCGCTGGGGAGAGTGTTCGGATGGCCGTCAAGCCAACTGGTCCGTTAAACGCGAGATCTGGGTTCAAATCCTCATCAGGCATAAATTTTCACCTGTTGCCATTGACTCATTTCAGTGCCCAAAATGTTGTTAATGTCACTGAAAACCTTTGAATAAAATTGATAACGTACGCGAAAAAACGTACACGTTGCTCTTCTACATAATTTGGTGCGAGTGGAGCTTTTGAGTTTTATAAGCAGTGGAAAAAAGTTATGGTGAAACCGACTGATTTAAATTAATAACAAATTCCTAATAAGAAAAAATGATAAAGAAGTAGAGGAGGAGGTAAGCGTGGAGGATGAAAATGAGAGTGACGATTTTTCATGGTGTAAGCCTCTCTCTTACGGATCTGATGTCCAGATCAGTGGCTTGGAAACACAAAACGAGTTTGACTGTTTCTTCGTCTCATAAGTGTCCAGTTTCTGTAGACCGTTGCGAGTTCGTATGGAGTTCGCAAACAACAGGAAATTCAGCAAACACAGTAAGACATACAGAAACCTCTTACTCTGTAATTTTCTCTTTTCCCGGCCTCTGATCGTTCTTGTGAAAAACAAGAATAGTAAGCTGTAGTTCAATTTAAGACGGAAATGCTTTAAGGTTTCAGTAATGTCTAAACAGTTCTTGTTATACCTGTCTCCTCGCACGTCGCAATGTGTAAGTTAATAGCAAATATTTCTTATATACCGGTATAGTTTCATTGTGTAAGGAGGCTGTTTAGGTATTCTTATTGGTAACGCCACGTAGCGCTCTGTATGAAAACCACTGGCTGTGCTGTGTGCAGTCTGTAGCTAGTTTGCATTGTTGTCTGCCATTGTAGTGTTGGGCAGCTGGATGTTAACAGCGCGTAGCGTTGCGCAGTTGGAGGTGAGCTGCCAGCAGTGGTGGATGTGAGGAGAGAGATGGCGGAGTTTTGTAATTTGTAATACTGGATATCATGAACTGCTATATACATTATGAATTTTGATGACTATTAAGGTAAATACATTGTTTGTTCTCTATTAAAATCTTTCATTTGCTAACTATGCCTATCAGTAGTTAGTGCCTTCCGTAGTTTGAATCTTTTATTTAGCTGGCAGTAGTGGCGCTCGCTGTATTGCAGTAGTTCGAGTAAACAAGATTTTTGTGAGGTAAGTGATTTGCGAAAGGTATGGGTTAATGTTAGTTAGGGCCATTCTTTTGTAGGGATTTTTGAAAGTCAGATTGCGTTGCGCTAATAATATTGTGTGTCAGTTTAAGCACAGTCATGTATAATTTTTCATAAGGGGACGTTTCATATGTCGACCCTTAGCCGAGGATACCTCCCTGGAATCTTCTGATTTTTTCTTGTAGTTTGTGTAATTAGTGTAGCGCGTAAATGTAGAGAAAATCTCCGTTGTAGTTGCAGTCTTTCATTGCTGTACAGTAAAACAGTTGTGGCATGCATGTAATTTGCACCAAGTATTTCGCAGCTGCAATTCATATGAAACGTCCCCTTATGAAAAATTATACATGACTGTTCTTAAACTGACACACAATATTTTTAGCGCAACGCAATCTGACTTTCAAAAATCCCTACAAAAGAATGGCCCTAACTAACATTAACCTATACCTTTCACAAATCACTTACCTCACAAAAATCTTGTTTACTCGAACTACTGCAATACAGCGAGCGCCACTACTGCCAGCTAAATAAAAGATTCAAACTACGGAAGGCACTAACTACTGATAGGCATAGTTAGCAAATGAAAGATTTTAATAGAGAACAAACAATGTATTTACCTTAATAGTCATCAGAAGTCATAATGTATATAGCAGTTCATGATATCCAGTATTACAAATTTCAAAACTTCGCCATCTCTCTCCTCACATCCACCACTGCTGGCGGCTCACCTCCAACTGCGCAACGCTACGCGCTGTTAACGTCCAGCTGCCCAACACTACAATGGCAGACAACAATGCAAACTAGCCACAGACTGCACACAGCACAGCCAGTGGTTTAGATACAGAGCGCTACGTGGCGTTACCAATAAGAAAACCTAAACAGCCTACTTACAATTGGTATACCATAACAGTATCTGAATTCTAGATGTCACACACTGATATATCCAAATACACACCTGGAAATTGAAATAAGAACACCGTGAATTCATTGTCCCAGGAAGGGGAAACTTTATTGACACATTCCTGGGGTCAGATACATCACATGATCACACTGACAGAACCACAGGCACATAGACACAGGCAACAGAGCATGCACAATGTCGGCACTAGTACAGTGTATATCCATCTTTCGCAGCAATGCAGGTTGCTATTCTCCCATGGAGACGATCGTAGAGATGCTGGATGTAGTCCTGAGGAACGGCTTGCCATGCCATTTCCACCTGGCGCCTCAGTTGGACCAGCGTTCGTGCTGGACGTGCAGACCGCGTGAGACGACGCTTCATCCAGTCCCAAACATGCTCAATGGGGGACAGATCCGGAGATCTTGCTGGCCAGGGTAGTTGACTTACACCTTCTAGAGCACGTTGGGTGGCACGGGATACATGCGGACGTGCATTGTCCTGTTGGAACAGCAAGTTCCCTTGCCGGTCTAGGAATGGTAGAACGATGGGTTCGATGACGGTTTGGATGTACCGTGCACTATTTAGTGTCCCCTCGACGATCACCAGTGGTGTACGGCCAGTGTAGGAGATCGCTCCCCACACCATGATGCCGGGTGTTGGCCCTGTGTGCCTCGGTCGTATGCAGTCTTGATTGTGGCGCTCACCTGCACGGCGCCAAACACGCATACGACCATCATCGGCACCAAGGCAGAAGCGACTCTCATCGCTGAGGACGACACGTCTCCATTCGTCCCTCCATTCACGCCTGTCGCGACACCACTGGAGGCGGGCTGCACGATGTTGGGGCGTGAGCGGAAGACGGCCTAACGGTGTGCGGGACCGTAGCCCAGCTTCATGGAGACGGTTGCGAATGGTCCTCGCCGATACCCCAGGAGCAACAGTGTCCCTAATTTGCTGGGAAGTGGCGGTGCGGTCCCCTACGGCACTGCGTAGGATCCTACGGTCTTGGCGTGCATCCGTGCGTCGCTGCGGTCCGGTCCCAGGTCGACGGGCACGTGCACCTTCCGCCGACCACTGGCGACAACATCGATGTACTGTGGAGATCTCACGCCCCACGTGTTGAGCAATTCGGCCGTACATCCACCCGGCCTCCCGCATGCCCACTATACGCCCTCGCTCAAAGTCCGTCAACTGCACATACGGTTCACGTCCACGCTGTCGCGGCATGCTACCGGTGTTAAAGACTGCGATGGAGCTCCGTATGCCACGGCAAACTGGCTGACACTGACGGCGGCGGTGCACAAATGCTGCGCAGCTAGCGCCATTCGACGGCCAACACCGCGGTTCCTGGTGTGTCCGCTGTGCCGTGCGTGTGATCATTGCTTGTACAGCCCTCTCGCAGTGTCCGGAGCAAGTATGGTGGGTCTGACACACCGGTGTCAATGTGTTCTTTTTTCCATTTCCAGGAGTGTAGCTTCTGATTATGCTTGTGTACAGGATATTGACTGCACTTTATTTTCCCACCAAGAACTACTAACAATATAATGACGTTTCGAGAGTTTTATATATATTCGTTAACCTACAAATTTTACAGGAAGTTATACTCACTGTTCACCCTAACGTACAAACATGTTACTGAAACCAAAGATTTAATTAAGCGGAGAAAGTTATCTTTGAGCACTGATAATAGAGCAAAAAATATGAAAACATGCCGTGAAGATTCGCAATCACTCAGAGAAAGACTGTTGAGATGCAAAATAATTTTGAAAAATCCAGTGGCTTAAATCAGTGTCCGTTTGGTAAAACGAGAAAAAAAGCGATATGAAATTGTGTACAACTCGTTACACATTAAATTCCACAAACACATAAAATTGCTTAAACTGCACTGCAGAAACTACTGTAAGAAGCTATAAGTATTTTGGAAATTATTTTAGTGTACTGTTACTAGACTGAAGCGCCAAAGAAACTTGTTTAGGCATGCGTATTCAGCTGCAGATATATGTAAACAGGCAGAATACGGCGCTGCGGTCAGCAATGCCTATATAAGACAAGTGTCTCGCTAAGTTGTTAGATCGGTTACTGCTGGTAAAATGGCAAGTTCTCATTATCTACATCAGTTTTTATTGTCAACCCACAAACGATGGGACACGGCACCTCGGAGGTAGCTCTGAATTGGGGATTTTTTCCCGTACGACCATTTCACGAGTGTACCGTTAATATCAAGAACCCGGTGAAACATCAAACATCCGACGTCGCTGCGGTCGGAACAAGCTCCTGCAAGAACGGGACCAAAAACTACTGAAGAGAAACGTGCAACGTGAGAGAACTGCAACCCTTCTGCAAATTGCTGCAGATTTCAATGCTGAGCCATCAATAAGTGTCAGCGTGCGAAAAATTCAATGAAATGTCATCAATATGGGCTTTCGGAGCCGAAGGCAAAAGTGCCGCCCTGCTTAGCCATTTTGCACTTCCTGTTGATCTCATTTTTGAGACGTTTGTGTTCCTTTTTGCCTGCTTCATTTACTGCAATTTTATATTTTCTCCTTTCATCGATTAAATTCAATATTCCTTCTGTTACCCAAGGATTTCTACTAGCCCTCGTCTTTTTACCTCTAGATCCTCTGCTGCCTACACTACTTCATCTCTCAAAGCTACCCATTCTTCTTCTACTGTATTTCTTTCCCCCATTCTTGACAATTGTTCCCTTATGCTCTCCCTGAAACTCTGTACAACCTCTGGTTTAGTCAGTTTATCCAGGTCCCATCTCCTTAAATTACCACCTTTTCGTAGTTTCTTCAGTTTTAATCTACAGTTCATAACCAATAGATTGTGGTCAGAGTCCACATCTGCCCCTGGAAATGTCTTAAAATTTAAAACCTGGTTCCTAAATCTCTGTCTTACCATTATATAATCTGTCTGAAACCTGTCATTATCTCCAGGCTTCTTCCATGTATACAACCTTCTTTTATGATTCTTGAACCAAGTGTTAGCTATGATTAAGTTGTGCTCTGTGCAAAATTCTATCAGGCGGCTTCCTCTTTCATTTCTTAGCCCGAATCGATATTCACCTACAACGTTTCCTTCTCTTCCTTTTCCTACAGACGAATTCCACTCACCAATGACTATTAAATTTTCGTCTCCCTTCACTATCTGAATAATTTCTTTTATTTCATCACACATTTCTCCAATTTCTTCGTCATCTGCAGAGCTAGTTGGCATACAAACTTGTACTACTGTAGTAGGCGTGGGCTTCGTGTCTATCTTGGCCACAATAATGCGTTCACTATGCTGTTTGTAGTAGCTTACCCGCATTCCTATTTTCCTATTCATTATTAAACCTACTCCTGCATTACCCCTATTTGATTTTGTGTTTATAATCCAGTAGTCACCTGACCAAAAGTCTTGTTCCTCCTGCCACCGAACATCACTAATTCCAACTACACACCTGGAAATGGAAAAAAGAACACATTGACACCGGTGTGTCAGACCCACCATACTTGCTCCGGACACTGCGAGAGGGCTGTACAAGCAATGATCACACGCACGGCACAGCGGGCACACCAGGAACCGCGGTGTTGGCCGTCGAATGGCGCTAGCTGCGCAGCATTTGTGCACCGCCGCCGTCAGTGTCAGCCAGTTTGCCGTGGCATACGGAGCTCCATCGCAGTCTTTAACACTGGTAGAATGCCGCGACAGCGTGGACGTGAACCGTATGTGCAGTTGACGGACTTTGAGCGAGGGCGTATAGTGGGCATGCGGGAGGCCGGGTGGACGTACCGCCGAATTGCTCAACACGTGGGGCGTGAGTTCTCCACAGTACATCGATGTTGTCGCCAGTGGTCGGCGGAAGGTGCACGTGCCCGTCGACCTGGGACCGGACCGCAGCGACGCACGGATGCACGCCAAGACCGTAGGATCCTACGCAGTCCCGTAGGGGACTGCACCGCCACTTCCCAGCAAATTAGGGACACTGTTGCTCCTGGGGTATCGGCGAGGACCATTCGCAACCGTCTCCATGAAGCTGGGCTACGGTCCCGCACACCGTTAGGCCGTCTTCCGCTCACGCCCCAACATCGTGCAGCCCGCCTCCAGTGGTGTCGCGACAGGCGTGAATGGAGGGACGAATGGAGACGTGTCGTCTTCAGCGATGAGAGTCGCTTCTGCCTTGGGGCCAATGATGGTCGTATGCGTGTTTGGCGCCGTGCAGGTGAGCGCCACAATCAGGACTGCATACGACCGAGGCACACAGGGCCAACACCCGGCATCATGGTGTGGGGAGCGATCTCCTACACTGGCCGTACACCACTGGTGATCGTCGAGGGGACACTGAATAGTGCACGGTACATCCAAACCGTCATCGAACCCATCGTTCTACCATTCCTAGACCGGCAAGGGAACTTGCTGTTCCAACAGGACAATGCACGTCCGCATGTATCCCGTGCCACCCAACGTGCTCTAGAAGGTGTAAGTCAACTACCCTGGCCAGCAAGATCTCCGGATCTGTCCCCCATTGAGCATGTTTGGGACTGGATGAATCGTCGTCTCACGCGGTCTGCACGTCCAGCACGAACGCTGGTCCAACTGAGGCGCCAGGTGGAAATGGCATGGCAAGCCGTTCCACAGGACTACATTCAGCATCTCTACGATCGTCTCCATGGGAGAATAGCAGCCTGCATTGCTGCGAAAGGTGGATATACACTGTACTAGTGCCGACATTGTGCATGCTCTGTTGCCTGTGTCTATGTGCCTGTGGTTCTGTCAGTGTGATCATGTGATGTATCTGACCCCAGGAATGTGTCAATAAAGTTTCCCCTTCCTGGGACAATGAATTCACGGTGTTCTTATTTCAATTTCCAGGAGTGTATATCTAACTTTAACCTATCCATTTCCCTTTTTAAATTTTCTAACCTACCTGCCCGATTAAGGGATCTGACATTCCACGCTCCGATCCGTAGAACGCCAGTTTTCTTTCTCCTGATAATGACATCCTCTTGAGTAGTCCCCGCCTGGAGATCCGAATGGGGGACTATTTTACCTCCGGAATATTTTACCCAAGAGGACGCCATCATCATTTAACCATACAGTAAAGTTGCGTGCCCTCGGGAAAAATTACGGCTGTAGTTTCCCCTTGCTTTCAGCCGTTCGCAGTACCAGCACAGAAAGGCCGTTTTGGTTAGTGTTACAAGGCCAGATCAGTCAATCATCCAGACTGTTGCCCCTGCAACTACTGAAAAGGCTGCTGCCTATCTTCAGGAACCACACGTTTGTCTGGCTTCTCAACAGATACCCCTCCGTTGTGGTTGCACCCACGGTACGGCTATCTGTATCGCTTAGGCACACAACCATCCCCACCAACGGCAAGGTCCATGGTTCATTAGATTCTAGGTAATTTTATGAACTCGTTGTCACATATCGACAAACATAAGTACCTGCTGTCATATGTCGACACGTGCAGCGTCTCTAAATGGAATCATCGTTTGTGAGGTGTCCGCTGTGTTAGACAAAGCTTGCTCGCTTCCATCACGAAACATAAGGGCCCAGAGACGCGCGTGAAAGCAAAGAATCTGTAAGTCCCTTTATTATACGACTTTATATTGCTCGAAAATACGTAATGACCAGTCCACGAGCACACTCTATGTTAAACCAATTGGTTGTTAGAGTCAGAACTACTCTTCTCTAGCATAAATACAGTAACCAGATGTATTAGCTGTTATGCACAAATTATTGTAATTATTGTACTGACATTCATCACTACTACATACGGAAAAATAACGTACAATTACTGTCAGATCTGGAGAGACTTAAATTATTACTTGAAAGTAGACAATAAAAGTTGAAGAGAGAGATCATGTCATTACTTTAGTAAGGAGACTCAGGTGGATATAATGTATTAATATTGTACCAACAGCCAATATTATGTTATTGTTTTATGAGGCGACCAGTTTCGACGTTCCAATCATGTCAGCTTTAGGCCTGTCCCACCAATGACAGCAAATACCCCCCGTGTATGTGTAAGACAAGATACCAATATTTGTATCTGGTTCTGTAGAGATCCAGACTGCATGAGGATGTCTGCTCTTCACGCATGTTACAGCAACTTGAAGTTTGGATATATACGGAACCAGAAACGAATATGGGTGCCTTGTCTTACACATACATGATTGGTATTTCGTGTCATTCATGGGGTAGGCCTGAAGATGACGTGATTGGAACGTTGGAACTGGTTGTCTAATAAAATAATATATAAATAACGTATGTTGATACTGAATTAATGCAGTTTCCTCAATCAACTGCTGTCGCACTCTCCTGAGCCCAAGGTGGAGTTAAATTTAGAAGTGTATGTAAGTAGCAATGGTTATGAAGAGCTATCGCCAATATTCAGTTTTTCACACCCTTTGCCAAGGCTTGCAGTTTGTTTTACTATCGAATAAAAATTATGATATTAAAAATTATAAAATTATGGTCTGTAGAAGCGAGATTTTAACTTTTTTTGCAACATTGTCTGAACTGTTGCAAAACCCAGGATTTTGCAGAAAGTTTTTTAACTTCAGAGTAATTGCTGTTGGCCAGCGTAATTTTATTCATATGCTTTTCTCATAGACTATTTATCAATCACAACAGACCTATAGCCATTGCTGGAAGTGAATTGTTTGATAGTTCTTCGTTGACTTTGAAAGTCTGATTTGAATAATGGAACAGATATGAGGCGATGCACCACTGATTCGAAAGCTATATGCTCGTGGCTGTGTGGATGCTGGCAGCTTTGAGAGATCATTTATCAGTAGCTACGTTTTCTCTGTACATGCTTACTGCGTGTTTTCTTATACTAATATCTGTATTAAGGACCAAGAAATTTATGTAAGATCCACCAGCTCCATTGCAAACTGAATTTTCTTATGTTGTGAGTTTAAATGCTGTAGTAATGTATTTAACTGTCTAGTGGTACAGGTCCACAAACACAGCACATCATCGACACTTCCGAATCAGGACCTAATTTTACAATTCAATGGCTCTTTCTGTAAGAAAATTTGTTCGAAATTGTCCATGACTACATAACCAAGCTATTTAGTTAGAAGGTAACATGGAGCAGAACGGAATGAAGGACTGGATGCAGTGGGACACCATCTTTGTGTAATTTGGGTAAAGGAGCCTTGGGTTAATATTAACTAGCGTATGACTGTTGGTTTCAAATGTAATACATTTAAGTGATTTGATGGTGATTTTTATATTTTCATTGAATACTGCAGTTTGATCTTTTTGTAGATGTTTCTAGTCGGAGCTATCCAAGAACCACAAAAGGATCTGTCTACAGCTTTCATTGAACAAATAAAAACCACCAACAAATCATGTTCAGTTATTATAAATGAAACTAACTGCTGTACGCTGAGGCCAACAGTTCCTTGATTTTTAAGCATTACCCAAATTATTTAATGATGGTGATACAAGATGTCCATCAATTTCGTCCTTTTCAGCTCCCTGTTTACTTACCAGCAAAAGAGTTTGATTGTATCATTAAAGATGTAACCAGTTTTAAATCTAAATTCTGTGGCTCTTGTTGACCAAATTAATTATAAACAAATCCTGCCCAGTTCTAAACTAGTATATTTCGATGTCACTAGTTTACTTACATATGTTTGTACTGATGATTCCATTAACATATTAACAGATGTTTTGCATAAATAAAAAGTATATCCTGTATCATTACTTGGTATAATCTATGCTACTCAAATATGTGTAAAACAGAATTACTTCTAGTGTTAAAACAATTATTATAGTCATCCAGAAGCCTAGATATCAGTTCACCTTTTATTCCAATACTACCTAAAATTTTCATGGACAGTTTCGAACAAATTTTCTTACATAAATGGCCATTGAAGTGTAAAATTAAGTGTAGATTCAGATATGTCGATGATATGGTGTGTTTGTGGACCGTTATCACTAGACAGTTAGATACATTACTACACCATTTAAAGTCAGAAAATAAGAAAATTCAGTATACATTGAGTTGGGAGGCTCTTCTATAATTTTTTTTGACCTTAAGATAGATATTAGTTCACGAAGACACTTTTTAGCATTTACAGAGAAGAAACATAAATAACTACATCAACAGACACATGGCAGCGAATGTTATTCTAGTATTAAATGATCAGACTCAGTTTCCGTTTTCCCATTTGCTAAATTAAATTTTCGTTACGAATATTAATTCCAAACTGTTAAATCATCTTATTTCTCATTTCTTACATCTATCAACACCTAAAAACTTTGTGTAGCTCAGCTTTTAGTTATTGTAATGTTTTGCTATGTAAATACATTGTCAGTTTTGCATATTCTATACAAATAAAATCTGTCTGAGTCGCACATTATGCTTATCGGTGTTTTCGACATTCAGTTGTTACCTGAAGGTGGCCTGAAAAGCCGAGAACCGGTTAGTGACCAAATAAATGTAATTGTGCGGAACATCTGGAATTGTTTCCCGTTTTTTTGTTATTATCGTGTTCTGCAAGCACCGACGGAAAATTCAGTTGATGTTCAGTAATTTTAGTCTTCATTCTGAAGACTTTTTTGCAGTTAGAGGTTCAGCAAGTTTTTAACTCTTGTAATAGATGCACATGCATTTCCTTCACTGGGGTTTTCTATCTCTACCCACTAACCTACGGCAGTCATGATATGACTTTGCGATTGTAAGTGTTTTATCCAGATACGTGTTCATTTGAATCACAATCCAGATTTGTCAAGGGATTAGCTTATTATTTCCAATGATTTTCGAACAGTTTCTTTTGATTTTCTGTGTAATAAACTGGGTTAATTGAGATCCTTGTCTAACTTCGTAGTCAGATGAATTCCTTTATCATTCTTTTTGTGGCTAACGATCTGTTTATGTCACATATACAGGGTCGTTTTAACATATTCAATTAACGATTCAATTACGGAACTCCATCACCGTCTCATACACGCACCGACAACTTACAGTGTCTGGGATTATCCATCTGAACTGTACACTCACAATACGACGAATTTCAAAAGTAAGAAACCAAACAATACCACAGATCAAACTGACACTCGACTTTTTTATTGTGATACATGTAACAATAAGTCAGAAAGAAATTTCTTTGATGGCAGCGAGAGACTGAGAGCTTTTCAGAATGCCCTCTTATTCGCCAATACTTTTGTGGCTGGACGTTTCCTGGTCTGTTACTAGCGGTACCTTCCCGCCTGAAGGCACGGCTCTTAATGAAAGAGAGCAGCATTTGTATGGTGACTGTTGAAAGTGGCAGAGAGTAGTAATTAGGCAGAGAGTGGTAGGTATGCGGCGGAGAGACCTTTGTGTAGCTGCCGTCCTAAGTAATTCAGGAACGTGAAGTGTGTGCAGAGCGGACCGGGACTGCAAAGCAGCAGGCGCGGCCTCTGCAGCAACCTACCGGGGACCCCAGCTAAAGCCGCGGGTCCCTCCCTCTCTCCCTGTACGTGCCAGACAACGGCTGACGTCTGCAAAAGAGGTAATCTGATAGGCTGCAAGTGTGTCTCTAAAGATACACCTTCATAATATCTGTCATTCCTCATTCATCGAACACTAATCATATCTGAACACGAACCGTCTTGCTAAGCATATGGGGCTTATTCTTTTATTGTCCTCTGTTCTCTCACAAATTTATTCTGTGTTGGATTGTCGTTAAAAACCGCACAATGGCATGGCTAACTATAAACCATGAATTGGAACAATGAACTTTGGGAAATGAAAATGATTTATTAAGCATTAAAGACACTCAACTGTGGACGATACTACCTTACTCTATACAAAGTACAACAAATCTGGATCTGTCATCTTTTTTCAGTGTTACGCCTCTATGTATGTAGTTGGCTTTAGGTTTAGGATGGTCATCGTAGATTTTGAGCATTATATCTGGATCGAAATTTTTCTGTGCTACATATTTGTGTACTGTAATTTCATTTTTTAATGCTTGTTCTTCCAGCGGTAAATTTATGAGTCTATCAATAATATATTTAAAGTTTGCGTATTCATGTGACCTGAGGTGGAATGAATTTTTATTCATGACGATGTCTGTAGTTGCACGTTTTCTGTAAGTTTCAAATCTGTGTTGGTTATTATCATTACTTGATGTTAGGTCTAAGAAATTAATGAATTTATTGCGCTCTGTTCCTACTGTGAATTCCTTCTGGATGCAGATTGTTTGAATGCTGGTGAATTCCTTGTGTATCTTTGTTGTCTCTATTTATTAGTAGTAACTTATCATCTCCATACCTGTAGTAGTACATAAATTTGTTGAGGGATGGGGAAGTATAGGTGGAAACTTTTTCTTCTAGTGCATAGAGAAATATGTCTATGGAGTTTCCCTTTGTTACCTCATCTTTCTGAGTGTATATTTTAGCGAATTCAAATTAGTTCTTTGTTAGAGTGAGATGTTATTAATTTTATGATTTCTTAGGTTACGACAGGGGTAGCGTTTCTATATCTGAGGAATACGATAAATAAACAAAAAACAATAGACAACATTAAGATCGCACATCTACATAATGCATAAGGTCTCTGGTGAAACATATCTCTGACTACCTAAGATATCATTTACTTGAAAATATAATGAACCTTTGGATAGATCTGTGATTTGGCAACTATCAAAAAATAACACGAAATTTCTACAGAAGGTAAATACGTGACATATATTACCAATGTAGTACATAAAATAAATCATGTTCCAAGACGTTTTACGGACGTCACTCTATCTAGTATAATGTAACACAAAAAAATCTCATGGTAGTGTTACGTAGACATAGAATAAAATGCTTTATAAATGTAATGTCAACAGGAACACTTGAAAATGGCACAGATGCCGAAACACGTTTGTCGTGAAACTATGCGAAAACAACAAGAAATAAACAATTTGCCGCTAAATTTTGTAGAGGTGTAAAGAAGGTGCCACGTTATGACCTTATGCAAGCTGCGGGCATAGCAGGGAAGAAGTTATATATTGGTAACCAAGGGAAGGTTACAACCATTCTCTTACGGTCTGACATACTGGTTTTTCCTCAAAACGTATCAGATACGGCGGAACTGTGTTGAAATATAGAAAGATGGACGCCTTAGGGCCCTTTGTGCTGCGGACAAAGCTGATATTGGGATAGTGAAGTGAATGTCGCTAATGTCACAGAAGAAACTTGTCGCTGGCTGCAACCTTGAGAGGCAACTTCAAACTGAAACCTTCTGTGTTATTGTATGATATCTTACACACTCTAGGAAAGAAAATGGTACACCTGCAAAGACGATGTCGATTTTGATCGGGTGACGGCGTATGCTACTTGGGGAAAGTAGATGTACCGATAATGGTTTCTCCGTCGTCCGCCAACAGATAGCGTAGTAGCATACCTACCAGAGCACCACCTGTGTGTACCTTTTAATAGGGAACGATCAGAGCGATAACTCTCAGTGTGATCCCGACATGGGAAGCAAGCGAGCAACCATGCCTACCGAGCGAGGTGGCGCAGTGGTTAGACACTGGACTCGAATACGGGAGGACGACGGTTCAATCCCGCGTCCGGCCATCCTGATTTAGGTTTTCCGTGATTTCCCTAAATCGCTCCGGGCAAATGCCGGGATGGTTCCTTTCAAAGGGCACGGCCGACGTCCTTCCCTGTCCTTCCCTAATCCGATGAGACCGATGACCTCGCTGTCTGGTCTCCTTCCCCGAAACAACCAACCAACCAATCAACCATGCCTAGGAGTCGCACTCGTGCATCCTACAGCCAAAACAGCGACTTTGAAAGGGATACAGTTGTGGCCTTCATAGAGGCGGGAATGTCCTTTCTGAGAATTGCCACACAAGTTGGACGTGCTGTATGAGTTGTGGAACGATGCTGGTATCAGTGGTCAGGTGAACTTTCCCACAACTGTAGGAGAGATTCTGAGCCCAGCAGGCACCTCTAGCCGGTCTTCCACTGCTTGCCTGCAGGTGATGCTCGTTTGCGTGTGCAACATAGACCTGGTGAGAGCTGCCTCATAGGGTGCGTTCGTTGAAGACACACTGACTCCGCCCCAGACCTTATGGTCTGGGCTGCGACAAACTACAACTCTCGTTCACCTTTGGTGTTTCTGGAGGTGACACTAACCACCTCTCCGTACGTTCCGAATGTTGTCAGAACCGTTTTTTGCCGTTGTTGCAACAGGAATTTGATGTTACGACAGAATGATGTTCGCCCAGACACTGCTCTTGAAACTCAATGTGCTCTACAAGACGTGTAGCTACTTCCATGGGCAGCACCATCTCCGGACTTGTGTCCAATCGAGCACGTGTTGGATATGATGGGACGAGAAGTGGTTTGTGCGACTCGTCAACCTACAACTCTTACATTATTACGCGAACAGGTCGAGCAGCCGTGGCATAACGTATCCCAGGACAGAATTCACCACTTGTACGATCGGCTGGATGCCAGCATCACGACCTGCCTTGCCGTCTATGGAGGCGACACCGCGCACTAATGTGGGTGTTTCAACATGGGCCATGCCAGGTGATTCAGAAGAGTTTGTGCAGTTGAACTGCGAAAGTAATCATTTCATGTAGTCCATATGCATTGTTGCAGGAATAAATCTTGAGTGAATTGAAAACCTCTGAAAGGGTTTGAAACCTTCCTGTCTATAATAAATGAAATTATTTATAAACTTAATGCGTTTGGACGATAACCTTCCCGTCTATAGTGCAATAATTTAACTTACTTTCCGTCTAACGAAAGAAAGAAATACACTCCTGGAAATGGAAAAAAGAACACATTGACACCGGTGTGTCAGACCCACCATACTTGCTCCGGACACTGCGAGAGGGCTGTACAAGCAATGATCATACGCACGGCACAGCGGACACACCAGGAACCGCGGTGTTGGCCGTCGAATGGCGCTAGCTGCGCAGCATTTGTGCACCGCCGCCGTCAGTGTAAGCCAGTTTGCCGTGGCATACGGAGCTCCATCGCAGTCTTTAACACTGGTAGCATGCCGCGACAGCGTGGACGTGAACCGTATGTGCAGTTGACGGACTTTGAGCGAGGGCGTATAGTGGGCATGCGGGAGGCCGGGTGGACGTACCGCCGAATTGCTCAACACGTGGGGCGTGAGGTCTCCACAGTACATCGATGTTGTCGCCAGTGGTCGGCGGAAGGTGCACGTGCCCGTCGACCTGGGACCGGACCGCAGCGACGCACGGATGCACGCCAAGACCGTAGGATCCTACGCAGTGCCGTAGGGGAGCGCACCGCCACTTCCCAGCAAATTAGGGACACTGTTGCTCCTGGGGTATCGGCGAGGACCATTCGCAACCGTCTCCATGAAGCTGGGCTACGGTCCCGCACACCGTTAGGCCGTCTTCCGCTCACGCCCCAACATCGTGCAGCCCGCCTCCAGTGGTGTCGCGACAGGCGTGAATGGAGGGACGAATGGAGACGTGTCGTCTTCAGCGATGAGAGTCGCTTCTGCCTTGGTGCCAATGATGGTAGTATGCGTGTTTGACGCCGTGCAGGTGAGCGCCACAATCAGGACTGCATACGACCGAGGCACACAGGGCCAACACCCGGCATCATGGTGTGGGGAGCGATCTCCTACACTGGCCGTACACCACTGGTGATCGTCGAGGGGATACTGAATAGTGCACGGTACATCCAAACCGTCATCGAACCCATCGTTCTACCATTCCTAGACCGGCAAGGGAACTTGCTGTTCCAACAGGACAATGTACGTCCGCATGTATCCCGTGCCACCCAACATGCTCTAGAAGGTGTAAGTCAACTACCCTGGCCAGCAAGATCTCCGGATCTGTCCCCCATTGAGCATGTTTGGGACTGGATGAAGCGTCGTCTCACGCGGTCTGCACGTCCAGCACGAACGCTGGTCCAACTGAGGCGCCAGGTGGAAATGGCATGGCAAGCCGTTCCACAGGACTACATCCAGCATCTCTACGATCGTCTCCATGGGAGAATAGCAGCCTGCATTGCTGCGAAAGGTGGATATACACTGTACTAGTGCCGACGTTGTGCATGCTCTGTTGCCTGTGTCTATGTGCCTGTGGTTCTGTCAGTGTGATCATGTGATGTATCTGACCCCAGGAATGTGTCAATAAAGTTTCCCCTTCCTGGGACAATGAATTCACGGTGTTCTTATTTGAATTTCCAGGAGTGTAGAATTGAACCTTTTGTGTCTTGCAGCTTTTCTGTCTGGACTTGCTTTTGACAACGTGTATGATGTGATAGTCTTTAGCGTAGACAATTTTGTACGCCTTGTGCCTTTATTGGTAATAATATTAATGAGACTGATCAGAAGAAGATTATTTCGACGTGAACACATAAGCATACGCCGTGGCCCTTAGTACTGGCTGTCTATGCAGTGAACCTGAAAATATACATATGTATTTTCCTTACCTTTTATTTTACTGGGTCACCTCTGGATAACGTCATCTGAATGCATGTCTGAAAATACTCACTCTGATTTATTGTTGATAACTACTTGGGTTGGCATTCATTTACTGGTACTGCAAATATGTGAGCTAAAACTGTATTTATTATGCATTTGCTTTTTTGATTGAAGTTATTGGTGAAAAATTCGATGTCCTTATTAAATAAAAAATTGAGAAAACTCAACAAAAATTAAATCTTGTGGTTACTGGGTTCAATGTAAAATAATACGATAATAACTGAGATGAACTGACTATTCTGAAAATGATTGAATATAAATTTTTAACTCTTTATAATGATTCAATTTATAAAACTTTAGTTTGGGGATCGTTTACATAAAACAAATGGAAAATGTGACTACTTGATTGTCAAACCCTACCTTGGCCAGCAAGTACGTCGGATCTCTTCCCAACTGAGAACTTTTGGATCATTATGGGCAACCAACTCGGGTTTTTAACGACCTAATATGGTATTTGGACAGATTTTTGGAGGATACCCCTCAGGAGAACATCCAACAATTCTATCAATCAATGCCAAGCCGAATAACTGCTTGCACAAGAGACAGTGGTGGAACAACGCGTTATTGTCTTTCTTAGTTCTTGCAGCTCTTTCAAATAAATATTTTTTTTTGGAAATTGTAATCATTTGTTTGTCTGAAAATCTACCGATTTCCGTCGCATTTGGATAATTTCTTCGTGGTGAGTCGAGTTTTTGTCAGTGTATTACTAAGTGAGCCGTGAGTGGCTCATGTTCCCGCCATAATTTATTTTACACCCTGTTTTTAAGGTAGTTCCACCTCACTGCGTTAATTCAAATTACTGGTGTCAGTGAGTTGCCGCTTTGCCTGACGTGAGCGGCGCTAGCAGCGCATATCAATATATCCCTTCTCGTAGTATCTTTGCTCGACTGCAATTACTTCCCGGTCATTGTCTGTCATAAGCCAGTTCGGGTCGGCCACAGTATTGTTGGATCGTCGGTCGGTCGTCTTACCGGACGACGCGTTATGGCTACCCGATCGTTCATGAGTCGGCTGTGTGTGTGTGCGTGCGCATCGACTCCCGATTTGTCTTCGTGCACGCTTAGTTATTGTTGGGCATCGTTCAGGTCTCCGTGCAAGTGTTTGTCGGGTTGTGTGTGTAGATGGTCTTATTTCGACTGACGACTATTTTAAATGTTGTCTGCATTTTAAGGGTAGTCGGTCGGTTGGTGCGGACCAGGGAGGATATCTCCATACGGTGCAGTCGGCTAGGTTCGCTGGTGGTCCCTGCGCAGTGCCGGAGCGTGTGTGGAGCTGTCCGATCGCTACGAGTTTCGCGGTTCACCGATCCAGGACGTCAAAGTTGAGTGGTGTCTTAAGTACCCAAGCCACGTCCGTTCATGTTGTGTCGTTCGTTTCGATGGCTCGCTGTTGGGGAACTTTTCCTGTGAACAACACTGAATGTCTGTAGATGTGAAATCGAGCCGCCGTGCAGTGGAAGGAACTATATTGCTTCACTACAATTCAAGTGCACCAGCGGAATTTTCTGTCTTGTGGCCGTTAGTGTTCTGGCTACCTGCCTGGCCACTGACTTAAATTCAGGCAGTGTTCTTTTTTGGTGGAGTTAACTATATTACCTTATTTCAATTTCGAGTGTACCAGCGGAATTTTCTGCCTTGTGGCCGTTAGTGTTCCGGTTACCTGCCCTAGTCACTGACGTAATTTCAGGCAGCGTCCTTTCCTCACCTGTTATCGCTGTCCAAGGCCACTAACGTAATTTCAGGCAGTGTACTTTCCTCACCTGTTGTCATTGTCCACCACGGTGCGTAGTTTAGACAGCTTAATACATATTTCATTGTGGATAATCACGTCCATAATAGTTTGGTCTTTGAGTTTTCATGAACCGATTGGTGGCTAGCAAGTCGTCTGGTCGGTCGGTCCGTGACTGTCTCTTGGTTGACTTACCGACGGATCAAAGGTAGTTGGGCCCACCACCTGCCTTACAGAAGTGAAACTGACCGTCACCTTATTTGGCACTTTCCACACTCCTAATCACCTCTGCGGATTTAGCGGTCGTTTCACTAAGTAAGATGGGAGTGATTAATTTTACACATCGAATGTGACTATTAAAAGTTTGCGCTATTCTGAAGCACACAAATAATTTAAATGATTAATGGCAAAAGTATCATGAAGGACGACCAAAGACTGCATTTCTTGGTGGACGCAACAAGGTGGAGGGGCAGGCACGAGAGTGGAGAATCCAGCAGCTGGTTGCCTGAGCTGGTGGCTCGCCTCTGTGCGTGGGCGAGGTAGAGGACGTCCGCAGCAGCCATCGGGAGGGTCTCTTTCACGCATTCCGGCGTAGGAGGGTGCATCATACAACTGCCGTCGTAGACGAGGCGACGCATCCGCTGTCGTTTTGGACACTCCAACCATATTATTAGATAATTCATCTCGTAACTCCTAGGCTGCGTGAATTAGTGGTGTACTAGTCTCGAAAGTAACAATAGCTGCTATTTGCTGCGCCACATGGAGGAAGTGGACACTACCATTTTGTAAATGCCCCTGTAGCTTCGAAGAATTGTGGGCAGGACAGTTTATTCACTCATTTTAACGCTGCAGCGATGGCTCAAAATTATATTTACGTAAATACTAGACTTGTTGGGAATACTTTATTCAGAAATATATTTGAATCAGGTTCTTATTATCTACCTGTTGATGTTGTGGTCTTCAGTCCTGAGACTGGTTTGATGCAGCTCTCCATGCTACTCTATCCTGTGCAAGCTTCTTCATCTCCCAGTACCTACTGCAGCCTACATCCTTCTGAATCTGCTTAATGTATTCATCTCTTGGTCTCCCTCTACGATTTTTACCCTCCACGCTGTCCTCCAATACTAAATTGGTGATCCCTCGATGTCTCAGAACATGTCCTACCAACCGATCCCTTCTTCTAGTCAAGTTGTGCCACAAGCTCCTCTTCTCCCCATTCCTATTCAAAACCTCCTCATTCGTTATATGATCTACCCATCTAATCTTCAGCATTCTTCTGTAGCCCCACATTTCAAAAGCTTCTATTCTCTTCTTGTCCAAACTAGTTATCGTCCATGTTTCACTTCCATGCATGGCTACGCTCCATACAAATACTTTCAGAAACGACTTCCTGACACTTAAATCTACACTCGATGTTAACAAATTTCTCTTAATTAGAAACGCTTTCCTTGCCATTGCCAGTCTACATTTTATATCCTCTCTACTTCGACCATCATCAGTTATTTTGCTCCCCAAATAGCAAAACTCCTTTACTACTTTAAGTGTCTCATTTCCTAATCTAATTCCCTCAGCATCACTCCACTTAATTCGACTACATTCCATTATTCTCGTTTTGCTTTTGTTGATGTTCATCTTATATCCTCCTTTCATGACACTGTCTATTCCGTTCAACTGCTCCACCAAGTCCTTTGCTGTCCCTGCCAGAATTACAATGTCATCGGCGAACCTCAAAGTTTTTATTTCTTCACCATGGATTTTAATACCTACTCCGAATATTTCTTTTGTTTCCTTTCTGCTTGCTCAATATAGAGATTGAATAACATCGGGGAGAGGCTACAACCTTGTCTCACTCCCTTCCCAACTACTGCTTCCCTTTCATGCCCCTCGACTCTTACAACTGCCATCTGGTTTCTGTACAAATTGTAAATAGCCTTTCGCTCCCTGTATTTTACCCCTGCCACCCTTAGAATTTGAAAGAGAGTATTCCACTCAACATTGTCAAAAGCTTTCTCTAAGTCTACAAATGCTAGAAACGTAGGTTTGCCTTTCCTTAATCTAGCTTCTAATATAAGTCGTAGGGTCAGTATTGCCTCACGTGTTCCAATATTTCTACGGAATTGAAACTGATCTTCCCCGAGGTCGGTTTCTACCATTTTTTCCATTCGTCTGTAAAGATTTCGCGTTAGTATTTTGCATCCGTGACTTATTAAACTCATTGTTCGGTAATTTTCACATCTGTCAGCACCCGCTTTCTTTGGGATTGGAATTATTATATTCTTCTTGAAGTCTGAGGGTATTTCGCCTGTCTCATACATCTTGCTCACCAGATGGTAGAGTTTTTACAGGACTGGCTCTCCCAAGCTCGTCAGTAGTTCTAATGGAATGTTGTCTACTCCCAGAGCCTTGTTTCGACTCAAGTCTTTCAGTGCTCTGTCAAATTCTTCACGCAGTATCGTATCTTCCATTTCATCTTCATCTACATCCTCTTCCATTTCCATAATATTGTCCTCAAGTATATTTCCCTTGTATAGACACTCTATATACTCCTTCCATCTTTCTGCTTTCCCTTACTTTGCTTAGAACTGGGTTTCCATCTGAGCTCTTGATATTCATACAAGTGGTTCTCTTTTCTCCAAAGGTCTCTTAAATTTTTCTGTAGGCAGTATCTATCTTACCCCTAGTGAGATAAGACTCTACGTCCTTACATTTGTCCTCTAGCCATCCTTGCTTAGCCATTTTGCATTTCCTGTCGATCTCTTTTTGAGACGTTTGTATTCCTTTTTGCCTGCCTCATTTACTGTATTTTTATATTTTTTCCTTTCATCAATCTAATTCAATATTTCTTCTGTTACCCAAGGACTTCTACTAGCCCTCGTCTTTTTACCTACTAGATCCTCTGCTGCCTTCACTACTTCATCTCTCAAAGCTACCCATTCTTCTTCTACTGTATTTCTTTCCCCCATTCTTGTCAATTGTTCCCTTATGCTCTCCGTGAAACTCTGTACAAGCTCTGGTTTAGTCAGTTTATCCAGGTCCCATCTCCTTAAATTACCAGCCTTTTGCAGTTTCTTCAGTTTTAATCTACAGTTCATAACCAATAGATTGTGGTCAGAGTCTGGAAATGTCTTACAATTTAAAACCTGGTTCCTAAATCTCTGACTTACTATTATATAATCTGTCTGAAACCTGTCAGTATCTCCAGGCTTCTTCCATGTATACAACCTTCTTTTATGATTCTTGAACCAAGTGCTAGGTATGATTAAGTTGTGCTCTGTGCAAAATTCTATCAGGCGGCTTCCTCATTCATTTCTTAGCCCCAATCCATATTCCCCTACTACGTTTCCTTCTCTCCCTTTTCCTACTACCGAATTCCAGTCACCCATGTCTATTAAATTTTCGTCTCTCTTCACTATCTGAATAATTTCTTTTATTTCATCACACATTTCTTCAATTTCTTCGTCATCTGCAGAGCTAGTTGGCACATAAACTTGTACTACTGTAGTAGGCATGGGCTTCGTGTCTATCTTGGTCACAATAATGCGTTCACTATGCTGTTTGTAGTAGCTTAATTATCTACCTAAGTTGTTGTAAATTACAATCTCTGCCCTCATTGAAAAGCTTCTGCGCAAATAATGTATTGGCATACGATATAATATCAGGTAAGGAGCTCTCTAACACCATATTTTCAAAATCAAAGTGAATTTTCCGACTACATTCTACTAACTATGAACGGTATAGTATTTAAAATCATAAATTTAACTACCACAGGACCTTTTACTTGACTGCCTCTGTCAAAAAAATGGTTCAAATCGCTCCAAGCACTTTGGGACTTAACATGTGAGGTCATCAGTCACCTATACTTAGAGCTACTTAAACCTAACTAACCTAAGGACATAAACACATCCATTCCTGAGGCAGGATTCGAACCTGCGACCGTAGCAGCAGCGGGGTTCTGGACCGAAGCGCCTAGAACCGCTCTGTCAAAGTAGTAGCTTTTTGTTGGAATGTTAACTGCTATTTTCTTTCGTTAATATTTTAGGACTGAACGTAATAAGAAACTTCTGTTTTTCATCTCATTCGTGAATAAGCCGGCTCAGATTCTTGCAACTTTTCAGGCTGGTCTGAATGCATGAATGTATCAAGTTATAGTTTTTTATCAGCCAGTTTCATCTGCTCCGCCCAAACGTGAGGATGAGCGAGGAACGTTGAAGAGTGTGAAAGTGGCGGTAGTTGTGGCCCGGCCTGAATCCGACAGAATGCCGTAACCGAAATGAAATATGGTAACTGAAAAATTGTTGAAACTTCAATGGAAACTTATTTTTTGTGACAAATAGCGCTTGGTGCATTGCAAAATGGTTCAAAGGGCTCTGAGCACTACGGGACTTAACTTCTGAGGTCATCAGCCCCCTAGAACTTAGAACTACTTAAACCTAACTAACCTAAGGACATCACACATATCCATGCCTGAGGCAGGATTCGAACCTGCGACCGTAGCGGTTGCGCGGTTCCAGACTATAGCACCTAGAACAGCTCGGCTACACCAGCCGGCTTGCATTACAGGTTCGCGATTTGAGTATTAAGGATTATCAAACATTGGAAGTTAAGAGCTCTGGCTGTGTGTCAACCCATCTTTCCTTGTCAACAATATTGTAATGGGGGCGGGGATAGGACATCAAAAATAAAAAAATAAAGATTTTTCAAAAATATGCCTACTTTGTAACGCTCGTGTCCCTGAATAGTCTGATATATAATAAATATATATTTGAAAGATTATAAGGCACGTCATTTGGTCTTAAGTGTTCCAAGACGCTGCGCAACACCCCTTTGCACAGCGCTCATCTGCCATACATAAGCGTATTACGCTTGTGGGATTCGAATATTTATATCTGCGCCAGAGATAAGGAATATTGATATCGATACTTTTTCTGCTGCTATCAACGTGCTTTGTTTGGATTGTTGATTTTGTTTGTTTTCTGTTTTGAAAGTCTTGCAGTGTGGTGTTGTGAATGTCGAAACGATTTTCATTTGGCCGTGTTGTTTTGTGTTCGTTCGTGGCATATTATCGCACAAGATACCTAGAATTCTTTGCTTCAACTGTAAACAACGTCACCAGGGCAACAGATACACAGTAAAGGGTGCTACATCAAATGTTACACCAGCGGCGCAAGACCGCAACCTCTCAGATGGTGTTGATGAATACCATCACAGGAATTCTCTACCAACTGCCGTAATGGAAGCTATCAAACGTATATTCAGGGACCTTGCAAATGAAAGCTTATAGAAGAAATGTCTTCAATGCGGTACCCAAAAACCCAAATGAAAGTTTTAACCAAAGTATATGGGAAAGATTGCCGAAACCATTTTTGTGGGAAGAAATGCACTTGCTGTTGGTGTTTATGATGCACTTTCATGTTTTAATAATGATGTGCAAAGCAGGAAATATGTTTTAGAGAAAACGAGAATTAAGCCCGGAGTGAATTGCATCAAAGGTGTGTATGCGATAGACAGAGAGCGTGAGTGAAAGCAGATAAATCATTTTTGGAGATGATGAAATCAAGAAGAGTGTATCGTAGGAATGTGAAACGGAATAAAACTGATTCAGAAAATGGAAAACAACCTGATTATGGTGCTGGAAAGTTCTAAAAGAACGGAAAATACAATCACGAACTTTAAATGCCTTTTTCCGCAAAACATAAATTTCTGTACGGCTGTACTTGTAACATACAAAATAAATATCCTATTACCGTCAAACTTGGCATGCTTATTAAACACAAACTCCTTAATGAAAGACTCTAGAATTTTCCAAATCTATTAAAAACTGTAGTAAAAATTGAGATAATTAACTATAAAATTTGAGTTTTTTCTAAACATCAAGTTTAAAATGTAACAGATCATTCATTTTTTAATAAATTCAACAACACCTGTAAGTATGGTTTCTAGGCTGTGCAAAATTCATCAAAGAATCTCTCTTACTTATGAAGGAAAGTGTGCCTATAGAAACAGACGCAGCCAATAGTAAGTGAAAAAATTATGAAGTTTCACATGTGAAAAAAAATTGTTTCGTTTTTGAACTTTCACTATTGTGAGTGTGAATCGTGAATCCTTCCTGGTCATGTTGACAAAGTTTTATGAATTTATTTGTAAAAGTATAGACAGTGGAAATTAAAATGTTCTATGTTTCCTCTCTTGCTCCAAGTCGGCCCGTTTTACGTCCTACCCTCCTTAACACTATTTGATGAATTGTACATTACAAATTGATACGAGATTGTCCTGGTTTGTATTTACTAATGACGGAAGAGCACTTGTCCTATTGCGCGATGTTTATTACACAAAATTTTCACCTCAAATAATTTTTTAAAAGTATTATTGAATACGTGAGCTGTTTTAGAGGGACTTGCATTATTTCATATCACTACAGGCGCTACGATGGACTGTCTTCAAGCTCCTCTATGATAGACCAGTAACCCTGTGGGTAACCGAGTGACTGCCATAATGCACGTCGTTGGAGAGCACAACGAAATTGATATCTGCGATGATGAAATCATTCCTTCCTGCTGAATGTACTGATAGTTCAAGCACTTCAACAATTTTGTTGGTTCGTGATGGGACAGAAACCGATTCCGAATCAAGCGACACTTTAAACATTTAGATACCGCTGAGCGATTTATTCAGCCAACCCACCCAACAAAAAAATAAAAAAAAATAAGAAAACCCTATTAGTAGCTGTCGTTCCACGCTTATCTAAAGATGGACATTCGAATTAATTTTCAGTTCTCATTGACACTCGTCAGTTCTTTTTCATAAACTACTTCCACCTTTGTAGTATCTTCCTGAAATATTTCCCAAAATTAAACGTCGTATGACACAAACACTGTTGTTTCTCACGCAGTTGTGATTACTGGCTGCTCTTCAACACTTGAATTCGAAAGTAACTTTGTTTACAACATAATGTTCAAATGTTTTTCTATGAACCTCTAATCAATATCCTTCCTGTCGTCACGTTTCCACTTCTTCACTGTAAGATATTTATTTCTTCAAAATATTGACTGATGTTCAGTATTACACTGTTCCGCTCTAGATTCTACCTATCTCCACTCGCGACGCAACGTACTGGCTCGCTCCACTCAGATTCGACTATCACAAAACGCACACGCACTCATCTCGTAAGACTCGCATTGGCAGCATGACCATGCCCATACAATGGAATGTCCGTCTGACAAAGAATGTGTTCTCCGTTAGATATGATTGGCTTACAAACCGTTCATCACGGAAAGGAGCTGCAGAGAGATTAATAGCATCGTTCATGATGACTGTCTGTCATCGGAAGGGTCTTGGTACGAATTCATTCAACACGAAAAGTTGGAAACGTGCGAAGCGTAAAGTACTACACGAGTAGGGTTCTCTGCCGATGGTGGGAAAGATAGTTTACTAATTCTGTCCTGGACAGATTGATATTTAAGCTTCCATTACACACACGGTCGGTGGTCAGTTGACCCCTATGCATCGACAAATAGTACTCAGTTGAGAGTACAACACTCTCAGAAGAGCTACGAAGGGATTTTTGTGAAGACTGAAACAGCATGTTTTACTGGGTGCACAGTCATTGATGGTAGATATTTATAAATACCAGACAGCTGCTTCAACAACATTAACAGTACAAAGCGCTGAGAATCTGGAGCGCATAACTCTTTTGGCTAATTACGTGTTTGAAAACTGTTCAAACTGTATCGAACAGTCTCGAACTGGTCATTTCAAATTTCAAAAATGCAGTTATTGCCTGTATGTTTCTGTATTACTGAGACACTTCTTTCTTCAGTACAAGAGTACTGTAACCCGTGTGGTATTGGACGCTACCTTGGTTGGCTCTTGAGGGCAGGCCGCTATCAGGAGGCCATGTGACCACCCACCCAGGTGTGATGAGTGGATGCCTGTCTCACGCCTGAGGGCGTTAGTGAAATAGTGTTACGATATCAATAACTGCTCACAAAATACATCGGATGATGTATCGACGCCCGAGGTGCGGGTGCGATAGTAATAGACACCTGTCGAGGTGTGCGCCGACAAAGGCTCGGATTGCAGCCACAGCGATATCGGCTGAGCCGGCGTCAGCAGCAGTGTCGGCACAGTACCACTGGCCTCGCAAAGTGACAACGCGTCACCGTTCGCGCTGTCAGAGGCTGCTAGCAGCGTTGGAATGGGGTGGCCGGGGCGCATGCTCACGCTGTGCAGTCCACACAGGTACTGCAGCCACCAGTAACAGTCTACCCACAGAACCAGTAGGTGGGCATCAGTGACTGCATCCCCTGTGATGACGAAAGGGTGGCTGCACGTCCCTGAACGGCAACCAGGCACTCTACGGGTGGAAGGCGGCAGCAGCTGTAGGAGGGCCGATCGAAGGCGCCCAAGGGGCAACCGCAAGGTTGCACAACCGGACCAACAGGAAGAGGGCGCCGCTCTATGCCGTGACCGTGCAAAGGTCGACGGCGGGAGCGACATCTCCGACTTGCGGAAGTTGCTGGGCTTCCCGGTTACGACAGAGGCTCTCCCGACCGCCATGGACCCTCAGCCCCAGTGCTTCAGGTGCTAGGGCGAGGGCCATGTTGCGAAGTATTGCCGCAGCCGTGCCGGGGGCGGCGAGGCGGCCGCGGCCGCACCGACACAGCAGCAGAAGCGAAGACGACGTCGGAAACGGCGTAGGGTGCAGAACAGCCCGGCGCAGCTGAGGGACGGCGCAGTAGCAGATCCACCTGCCAGGGGCAGGGACGACCGCTCGGAAACGGGCAGCCAGGACGTAGCTCGCTCTCCCGTGAAGAAAGGTGACCTCGAACTCGGCGCCGCCGTGAAGGAGGCCACAGCTGCCCTCAAAGCCGTCATGGCGGCGGAGAGGGCTGCCTTCGCAGCCGCCGTGGCTGCAGAGAAGGAAGAGGCCTTGAAGCAACTGCGAGCAGTCTTCGCCCAAGGCCTCAGCGCAGTCGTACCTGCGAACACTCCTGCGACCTCGCAGAAGGACGTTCGCGCGCCTATCCCAGCGGCAGCCCCAGCAGCACCGCAGGTGAAAGGTGCAAAGAAGAAAACCGCCGCGGAACCCGTGGCGACGCCGACCGCTGCGGGAGCGGCCCCTCTAAGGGACCGAGAAGACAAAAAGGCAGCCATCATCGCGACAGCGAGAGCGAACGGCGTGCATTTCTCCGACGCTGAAGCGGCACAGCTTACTGAACAAGCGGAGCTGCTCGAAGCTTCAGTGCAGAAGGCCTGCGCCGTGCAGTAGAGGAGGGCGCTGAACGGCAGCCGATCGCCGCCGTTCTGCACCAGCCTGATGAAGCTGCACCAAGTCACTGACGACAAGGCGCTGCAGAGGGCCTAACAGCAACGCATGCGTTGCTGCGCCGAACTCTTATGTTACAGGGAGGAAGCCACTGCGGCCGGCCCAGGAGACTACAAGCGAGTCCAGCCGCAGCAACCGGACTGACCCAGCTAACGAAGACGCAGCACATAGGTAACGTTGCACGATACCTCACGCTAACCTTTCCTCACCTTGCATGCTCTGTCGCAGCTAGCAAGCCGCTACTGCCCTTACTACCCGTCCTACTGCCGCAGAGGTTTTTTTTCCCTTGGCGCTGGCCTTGGCACTTTTTTTTCCTCTGCCCTTACAACCGCTACCCTTCAATCGTTTTCGACCACTTCTATCTCCTGATGGACCATGTTAATGAGTAATCTTACCCAGACGCATGGATAACATCACAGCCCGCATCCCGTGACGCCTGATTCAAAAACTAACATGTTTACGGAGGTGACAGTAGAGCTTTTGGTTTGGTCACCACGTTGGCGTGGGCGTGGAGGGGCCCCATCCTTTGTTGGCGCCCGAGTCCTCTGCATCGGACTCTGCACGGATGGCGGTGCTGTGACTATCACCGTCCAAGTCCTCAGCGAGAGACTTGCTCTTGCATAGAAACTCGTAGACGGCTAGACGAGCGGATGTCAGAGCGACATGGCTGGTCAAGTGCAGAGTCAGATGCTTCCACTGGAATTGAGCAGTGTGTACAGAGGACTGCCCCGCGTTCGCCTTGCTACCTTGTGGGAACACTGACATCACTCGGCCCGCTTCTCTCATCTGGTAAGATTTTCTGAACACCGTGTGATGTCCGAACTTCACACTTCTGGCGCTGTGGCTGGAGTATTCTACAGCGTCAGCAGCAGTATACTGAATAGTTACTGCAGTGCCCAGCCTATACTTTCTTACTTTGTCGTGCGTGGTCGCCATAATGACTGACCCTCTCTCCCTATGAAGGCGTTTTGCTGCACTGGCGTCTCAGGCCACCGACATCATTCGTTATGTATCAGTCAGCTAGGTAGTGCAGCCGTAACGTCTGCAACAGCAGCGGCCTCTCCATGTTGAAACGCCACTCTGCTGATGCGGTTTCATCTGCTTTGCTCCGCTTGTTGCATGGCCAGGGCAGATGTCAGAACTTTTACTTCGTTGCACCAATATACTATTTATTTATGAAGATGGTATCTGTTCTTTAGGATATATTCGAAAGAACAGATACCATCTTCATATATATAATTGAGGCTCGCCGTCCATTTGACCATCTTCTTCTGTGCGGATGCACAAACTGTGCAAGAACGGGAATCGGCAGTAAAGCCGCGAGTAATGAGTATAATGGGCAGGTGCACTATGAATATAGTGAAGGACAATAAGTTGCGAATGTGGGCCTTACGGGTGGCGTGCCAGAGATAAGTTCCGGCAGTCGCACTATCCTCTGTGTCCTCGGTGGCTCAGCTGGACAGAGCGTCTGCCATGTAAGAAGACATCCCGGGTTCGAGTCCTGGTCGGGGCACACATTTTCAACTGTCCCCGTTGACTTACATCAACGCCTAGGGGTTTTCATTTAATTGTAATATACTATTTCGCGGCGCAACAGTACTTTAATACACTGGGGACTTCCAGGAATATTGTCAGTGTATAGGGTGTGAATATTTCTACACTGCATACCCATTAAAGAATTTCCCTCGAAAATAATAATGAACATTCTCTCTGTGTATGATTTTTTCGATATTAACTCTAATTTTGTACATATCAATGACATAATGTGGAAGTAATTAGTTTCTAAATAGGTCATTATTGTTTCAGTTACACTTTCAACAGTCCAAGTTTTTGGAAGATAAATTTATTCAAATTAGCAACGGAGGCAACTTCGATGAAAGCTTAACTCGTGGCCACAGTGGAAACTACATTTATGTTCGCAGATAACAACAGCTTTGTACTCAGTGCAAAGTGATACACTGCCTTCTCTAACAATTCTGATAAAATATTAGCACTGAAACGACAGAAAACCCTACTGTGTGCTGGATTATTGAGTACACTTACGTTACTCCGCTTCAGAGAAAATGCATAGTTGGATTACCGACAATAAAGCTGTTGATAGGCTTGATAAAGACTCTGCTGAGGAAGGAGACAAAACCTGTACCGAAATCTTTAGTTCCGGTTTCACATGTATATAGATGTAATGTGTAGAGACATTACAGAAGCAGTAGCAGAAAACTAAATAAAGAGGCAAGAAATGTATAACAATTCAGATGGTAAATGTCCATCCCCAAAAGAGCGACCCCACATTCGAAAACAAGATGCCTTTCCTCTTTAACACATGAACTCATATTTAGCCATGGGCATCTCGACAAACATTTGTACAACGCTTCATCGTTGATACGTGCTTCATACCTCCGGAGGAACAGATGACACAGGCCATCGTTTCTTCGGTTGCCCACAACGACTCAAAATTATGAGAGCCTACTTGCACGAACTTCGAAACTAGATCATTCGTTACAAACGTAAACGACAGACGTCAGCAAGGCGCTTCACGTCAGTTCTTACCCGTTGTTCAGATACTGTCGTAGGTAAAGCAGGTGGAGTACTCATCTTTCTTTTTTTGGCAAAGTGCTTGGGAAATGCCATCGGTCTAGGAAGGAAATGGCTTCCAAAATACTCATGCGACTGTTCCTAGACTTACTGCTCAAGTGTACGGGACCCATAACAAATATGAGTACAGCGTATATTGAAGTGTACGAAGAATGATAGCAATAATGTTCATAGATTTGTCTGACTCGTAGGAGGGCGTCACAAGACTTTCTGAACAAACTGAATGTTAGTCCCTAGAAGATAGCCGCAAACTGTCACGCGAAAGTACATTTACATTGTTTCAAGAAACACTGTTGAACGAGGAAATAAGAAATGCCCTAAAGCTCTTAATTACAGAACGCACACGAGAGTTTAAACGCTCATGTTTCTCGTGCTCCACACTTTTGCGGAATGGTGGAACGGAAAGAAGCCATAACAACCAGTACCATGGGAAGTACTCAAAATTATGTGCGTCACAGTGGATTCGAGAGTATAAATATAAACGTATGTCCGCGTCGCAAATCAGCTTAGCTGACACATTAGCCAAACCAGCATTACAAAATTTGCATTAAGGAGGCGTCTGGTTAAACCTGTTTTGTAAACAAAACCACCGTTCCTTGCAGCAAGGAAAGGCTACTTTATTCACAAAACAAGTATTCCTGTGCTTGCTGCAGAGGATGGCCACGCAAACAAACTTGTTAGCACTCCGTCTTCAGGCCACAAGTGGCCCATCGGGACCGTCCGACCGGCGTGTCATCCTCAGATGAGGGTGCATATAGGAGGGGCGTGTGGTCAGCACACCGCTCTCCCGGTCGTTATGATGGTTTTATTTGACTGGAGCCGCTACTATTCGGTCGAGTAGCTCCTCAATTGGCATCACCCCGAAAAATGGCAACAGCTCATGGTGGCCCGGATGGTCACCTATCCAACTGCCGGCCACATCCGACAGCGCTTGACTTCGGTGATCTAACGGGAACCGGTGTATCCACTGCGGCAAGGCCGTTGCCAAACAAACTTGTCAGGTGTCTGGTTATTAGAACAGTCAACCTGTGAAAGGCTTGTGTGCATGTCTTTGTGTGTGTGTGTGTGTGTGTGTGTGTGTGTGTGTGTGTGTCTGAGTGTGTGAGTTTGTAAGTGTAGTCCGTGAAAAATAGCTTTCATTGGTGTAATTACCTGCAACAAATCCGTCAAACGCGTACTTTATCTACGCAAATAGGCTGACTCTGCGGCACCAGCTAAATGTCGATAAATCATACATAAAATAAAACTGTGGCTGCCAGTAGTCAGGAGGATATATGACAGCGCTATTTTATAGCCGTGTTACAGCGTGCCCCTTCTCGTGTTGTGGAATAACGATTTTTCGGAGCAAGCGGTTTGTCGTGGAGGCTGCATCTTTACTTTACGGTCCACGAAAACATGTGAAACTACTATCGTCTAGTAATACATTCTACCGTTAACTGATATTGCTCCGTTGTGCGCCTAAGCGTCGTTGGGCGGAAGAATATTAACGGTAGGGGTTAGCAAGCGGCTCTCGACTCCCTAGCATTATCTGCCGTAATCACAACCACTACTTCTCCTTAAACTCACTTGTCGGTTTCTTGGCAAAATTAAGAGGATCCCGTTTCATCTTCTCCCATGAACATAAATTCCGTAACATTATCGAGAAATCGAACGGGAACGCTTGTGTAGCGCCTGTCTCTTGCGGAGACAGATATCCGGTGTTACCCTCGGCAGACAATTATCTCACTGCCATGAAGGAGGCGTTAACCTCCAAAGCTCTCCGACCGTACGCAGAACTAAACTGCAAGAAGATTTTACCCATTCCGTTGTGTAGTTGAGAGAATGTTAACAAAATTGAAGGATCTAGAATGCAGAACAAAATGACGTATAGGCGATCTATAACTACGCGGAGCTGAAGGGGCCCAGTTAGAAGTAAGTTAGTTGTATTTCACTCACACCGGCCAACTGTTTCTTTAGTGCGTGTAAGGGCACTCACTGATAACCTCGGCGTTCAGCGCCCTTAAGCTCCAAACAGATATACAGGAGCTAGTTAGACCTGATCCATAAGGTGGAACTGAAATCAAGCAGAAATTTAGCTTATTAGTTTTGTGAATCATCTTTTTAATGCCTCATTTCCTTTTGACTTTTTTCATTTTTTTACAAAATTTTCAATGCGCTCTGTGTACGATATATTCTGCATGTGCTGTAAGGTTTTTTAACGTAAGAATACCTTTGTCTTCGATCAAGTGCGACTTAATTCGCTGAGAATCATCCCGAAACCTAGCTGGACCATTATGAAGATCTATAGACAGTAGAAGTTAGTAAGCAACTTAACCCGGTAATAGTGGCCGAGCGGTTCTACGCGCTACAGTCTGGAACCGCGCGACCGCTACGGTAGCAGGTTCGAATCCTATCTCGGGCATGGATGTGTGTGATGTCCTTAGGTTGGTTAGGTTTAAGTAGTTCTAAGGTCGAGGGGACTGATGAGCTCAGAAGTTAAGTCCTGTAGTGCTCAGAGCCAATGTTTATCGTATTCCATCGTTCGAATAAATAAATTTATCGTGAAATTTTTGCAATTACTGTCAATTGTCCTAAACTCTGCTTCCCTACAGCAACCTCTTCACCAACTTTTTTTGCAGTGGTTTGTTGGTATGTATGTACATATTGAAGGTATGAGACTCTATTTAATTAGGCAAAATTAGTCTGTTATAAAGGCAGACACATTCGAGATCTACCTGAAACCTCAGACCTTTCACAGAGCTGGAGTGGTACTCCATAGGCATGCAAATGGAAACGAGGGTATGGCATCGTCGGCCGGGAGGCTCCATCCGGGGAAATTCGGCTCGCCAAGTGCAAGTCTTATTGGGTGTCTTGCTCGCCGGTGATGAGGGTGAAATGATGACGAGGACAACACAACACCTAGTGTCCGAGACGAGAAAATCTCCAAACCGGCTGGCAATCGAACCCTGACATAGGCATGCAATACGATTGGAAGCCTCTTTTGAGGAAAAGTGTCAAACGATTTCTGGGAATCTAGTAATATGACATCAATTTGAGATCCCCTGTCAATCGCACTCAGTTATTCGCGCGCATAAAGAGATAGTTGTGTTTCATAAGAATGATAATTTCTCAAATCTAGTTGAATCCGTTGTGAATAAACTGTTACCTTCGAGGTAATTCATAATGTTCAGACACAGTGTATGTTCCAAAACATTCATATATAATAACAAATGAACCTTCTCTATCTTCAAGACACAAAAGAATTAAAGACATTAGATGCCAGTGGGAATTGATATAAAGCAATGTGGCAAGGTGAAAATTTGTGCCAGTCGTTAACTTAAACTCACACATCTGGGCGCAGCGTGTACTAAGATTTCTCATGGTAATATATGTACACAGTAGTGCTGAACAGGCTACTGACTGTCTTTAATTGGTAGCGGGCGACCCCTTGCCACGCACTGAAATCAATATCAGTAGGTACTCAAACATATACACAAAAATGTTAGTTAAGTTGAAAAATGGGAAATGTCACACAAAATTATTACAGTACAAGTCAAATTACTTTGTGTTATTGTTCCTTTAACACAAAACACACTCCTGTAAGTATGCCGAAGCTCATACAACCTTGTGTTACCAGTTATGCTTGTCTCACATTGACATTAAGTCCGCCCCCGGTAGCTGAATGGTCAGCGTCACGGATTGTGAATTCGCTGGGGTTCGGGTTCGATTCCCGGGGAATTTTCTCCGCCCAGGGACTGGGTGTTGTGCTGTCCTCATCGACTACAGGTCGCCGAAGTGGCGTCCTATTGAAAGACCGGCACCCGGCGAACGGTCTGTCGGACGGGGGGCCCTAGCCATACGATTAAATTAAAAATTGACACTAAAGTAACCATTGCTGCTTTACGTTTCCACACTAATCGAACGGGTAATCACTGACCACAGAAATTTTTTCATTTACGATCTACAAAGGGCGTTCAGTACGTCATGCAGCACACTTCTTTGTCTGAAGGCTGGTTGCTTATGTTCGGGATTCCAGTACACAATACTATTCCAAACACTCTTCGCCACAAAACTCTATTTTTCAACAGAATCTCCTTTCAGTGCGACGGTCTTACGCCCCCTTGCTGGGAGGGCTTGTCTACCCAAGTGGTTCCATTCTACTGGACGACGTCAGAGCCAAAGTTTCGCTGCGTCAGTAATCTCCATATCATCCAATTACTGCTTCCCGCGAAGTGCATGCCAAAGAGACGAAATATTAAAAGTGTGACATCCAGGAAGTAGGATGGGTGACGAAGAACAGTCCAAAGAAGTTTTGTGTTCTTTTCTCGGATGCGCACCCTTTTGTGAGGCGTTGTGTTGCCTCGGAGGAGGACGAGAAGTTTGTTGGCGTTATTGTGGCGACGAACACGCTGAAGTCTTCTCTCCAATTTCCTGAGGGTAGCAAAGCAAACATTTGAGTTGATCTCTGCACCATGTGGGAGGAAATAAAACAGAATAATCCCTTCAGTCTCTGAAAGCCGTCGCTATGACTTTATCGGCTGAGGGTACGTCTTTGAACATTTTCTTCGGTGCAGCGGTGATGTTTTGCCATTCCATGTATTGCTGTTTTGTTTCTGGTTCGAAGTGATGAACCCGCGTTCCATCATCTGTAACGATGGTCGGCAAAATTGTCGCTACCAGCCTAGAAACGTGCAAGCAAGACCGCAGAGATGGTCCTTAGTTGCTCTTTATGGTCTTGTGTTGGGCGGCGAGGAAGCCAAGAGGCACACACCTTTGTGTACCCCGACTGGTGGTCGAGTGTATCAGCACTCTTCACAGAGACGTCTAATTGTTCAGCGAGGTGTTCGATTGTAATCCGTCCATCACCTTGAGAGTGTCCGGACGTTCCAGCATTGCAGGAGTCAGAGCTGGCTGCGGCCGGCCGACACACGCGAGATGGGAGACACTTGCGCGGCCTAGCTGCGATGACGTCAGACGCCTCACCCAGCGACTCGCCGTGCTTTTGTTCACTGACGGGACTCCACAGACATTCTGCAGGCGGCTATGAAGATCTGCGATGCTCCGGTGCAGATACCGGTTTGAACACTACCTTTAGCGCCGCCACCTGAACATGAAACTATGGGGGATGAAGCGGGAACATTCCATGATGTCCTCCAGTAAATCAGGATATTTTCAATAACAACTGGAGCGGGAAATATCAATGAATTGCACTACTATCGAACGCCTCTCGTACTATCAATACGTTTCTCCACGAAAATATCTGATTCACAAATACGATGAAGTTTCAACCTTAAGTATCATACGTTATTCCACCCGCCTTTCAGTGAAATAATTGCATTACTCAATCACATTTCTCCTACGACGTGACATAATACTGTCAAATACTAATTACGCTTTCTAGCAAATTTATCCTACTGGTTTATTCGCGACGGGGCTCTGCGTGGCCTCTCCGCAGTGAAGCCCAACAACGACACACCAAGACGGCACGTGACCACTGTCGCTGGACCATTGTCGTCATTATACAGCAAAACACTACCGTCTCAATTGAAAAGGCATGCCCGGCTTCAAAAGTTCCAGACGCCAGCGATAAATAAGATGTACAATATTGAAATGCTGCAACATCAAAGCTTGTAGTACAATTTACTCAACCTATAACTGATTCTTTCAAATAATCAGTATCCCTCAGCGTTTAACTTTCGTGTTTTTCCTCATGCAGTGTCTTTCGCTACATCAGGAAAAACACGAAACGTAAACATTGTCAGTTGTCGTGTTTAACAGAACGCGAACCTGAAGTCAAGCGGACTCACGTATCGGGGCGCTCCATTCGCCTACCCACAATTGTTTCTACAAATTACAGATGGCTGCACCCATTTCGTGGCCTATTTTTTGCCTGCTAGTTGATGGCAGTTCGACAAACTCTGTTTTTTGGCGAGAAGGCTGTTTCCTGACGGCGTCCATGGAAAATCAATGGCTTGTTACGATTGGAAATTTCTGCTTAGTTACTGCTTCCACTATCTTGTCAATAAATTCCATATTGTTGAGTTCAGAGGTCTCCTTTTGCATATTTCCCGTTAATTACTAACAGCCTTATCTAATAATGATTGTTTCTTAATCACCGTTATATGATGATCGATTTGTGCAGTTAATTAAGCACAGCTGATTGAAAAGTCACTATTACTTTCTTATGGCTTTTCTTGGAACCGATTATTGAATTATGGTTACAAAATTGTGTCACGTGATAGGAATAAAACTTCAGCCATCATGGATGCTTCAATTCTTGACAGTATTCGCTGCTTACTAAGCACTGTTCAGTATTATTACTGCACCTTGCTCGGTCCGCGACTGTTAAATTTCGTACACAACCCGCCTAGCATGTGACTTCTCCCTCCGACCGACTGTTCGCGGCCGACTAGGTCTGTACACCTCCCTAACTATTCCAGCGCTGGCGCACACTCCACAACAACCAAACGTAAAACTCATTTAAAGGTCACACATGCCCAGTTTCATGTTGTTGCACGGCAGAGAGGTTGCACATGTTCTCGTATCGACTGACAGGCGGCAACGGTGACATGATAATATTCCTATAACGCTTTACCTGCGAGGTCTCCAGGCCTTCATCTAAGAACGCTTGAAGACCTTTACGTTTCGTACGAGGCGAACATACTTGGCGTAGTCTACAATATTGGTTGTGGATCTCATTTAACCCAAAATAAAAATATTTAGACGTAAAGCTAAAATTTCTTTCACAGAAAGTAATAAGGAAGAACAGAAATATGGAAATGAGCATACGGCATTGTGGGCCAGGAGTCCCCAATTCGGGGACGTTCGCCCGCCGAGGGCAAGTACTTACTTACTTCCAGGCCATAATGGGTTACATGCGCGTTGGAGATGGGGATGAAACGATGATGAGGACAACACAACACCCAATCCCTGTGCGGAGAAAATCTCCTGCCCGAGCCGGAGATCGAACCCGGCCCCCTTGGCGTGGCATTCCGCAGCGCTGACCACTCAGCTAAAAAAAAGGCTCTAAGCATTATGGGACTTAACATCTGAGATTATCAGCCCCTTAGACTTAGAACTACTTAAACCTAACTACCCTAAGGACATCACACACATCCATTCCCGAGGCAGGATTCAACCTGTGGCCGTAGCAGCAGCGTGGTTCCGGACTGAAGCGCCTAGAACCGCTCTGCCACAGCGGCCGGCCCACTCAGCTAACGGGGGCGGACTGAAAAAAAAAATAAACCTTACGTAAAAGATGGTTAAAAACCTACAGTGAAGCGTAAGACGTTTCAGAATCATACCCAGCATAGACGGCTCCTGACGCTTGTAACATGTACTTGATTATCAAAAGTACATGGACACCAATTAATGGAAGGTAATGTGGGGTACACTCACCCTTCGTCTTTATGAACGCTTTAATTCAGCTGAGGACACTTTCATTGAGGTATCGAAGTGTCTGTGGAGGAATGGCAGCCCATTCATCCGAAAGATTCTCGATGATAATTTTTTCCAATCCTTTTTTCCATGTTTTTATTCTTCATTACTTACATCAGAGTCATTCAGTTTATTATAAAATTCTAGATTTGGTGGAAGCGACGTTTCTCCAAATGAATGGTTTATTTTTAAAAAGTTATGTGCTCATAGGATCAACTTTTCACGAGAGGCAAAAAACTGAATATACTTTACATACATCTGCGGTATTTTTACATTTTATTTTTTTGTTTCGAGTATGGCACATAATGATGTTTACAATAATATGGGTACACAATAAATATTTTCATTCTCAGTCGGGGTTCTTTAAATCATCAGACATATGCGCATTTAAAAATAAACGAAATTATTTTCTATATAAACAATAAAGAGCTGCTACTTAATAGGGTTAATATTCATCACGTTTAAAATCAGTTGTTGGGCATGTCAGGATGTCCTTGTAAAATTATTCATTCTTGTGAGGGATATGTAGCATCACCTTGTTGATGTCTTGCAGTTTATTTGAATTGATAGGTATTTTCCGAGTGTAAGTTTTCGAAGTTGGTTGCTGCATCTTATCAATGTGTATTACTTTACAGTTCACAGTGCTTTTCGGTTATACGCGAAGTGTGAAAATTGTCTGACTGCAAAAAATCGTTTCTGTTCTTCCAGAACACTTCTTCCGAAGGACTCTACAGAAGGTGCATCTTTGTTACAATATTTTATTCACAATCGCTTATAATCTTTGATTTCTTCTGATTTTATTAGTGTGACAATGAATTTACCAGATTTACTTGTTACTACACTCTTTCTAGTATATTGTCTGGTGTGTAGGCTCGATCGAGTTTTCGCAGAGCTCTTTTTATAACACCAAAATACCGATCACATGGAGGGAAAGTGTGTTGCATAATTGGAAAGCCTTGATTCACAGATTCGAATCTGTCAGTAACTGTTTGAGCAGATAAGAAAGGAATGACAGTGTAAGTATTGTTTTGTCCCTAACTCCCGTCCGAAAGAAACGTAAAGTTGTCCTGTTCTGTTCCGTGTATAACCCATCATATACCGCTGAATGAATGTACATACTTCATTTGGGTGTTTCTGGGATTGTCCTTCATGGTATACAAATACTGCAGTCTTTCCTGTCTTGAGGTTATGTAGTCCAAATACATTCACCGACAGCTGCCGATAAAAAAAAATGTTTCCTGAACTGGAATACGTGGTAATGGCAGCTTTTTATATAATTCACAACTATTCCGCAGACATCGTCGGTATTAGAAAGAGTTCCTTACTTCTTTGACTCTGGCATGGAGCTTTCAATCAAATTTCTTATGAACTTGTAATTCAGCCATACTGGCTGTACTGCCCCTTTTCATTTAATGAAATATTTTTCAGTGTTAGATTTATTTCTTCACATTTCGAACAAACACCGGTTTGTCTCCTCCCAAATCGATACCCATAATTATCTTTGAAATACCTGTAGTAGGAAGCATAATTTACTCTTACATCTGAATGTCATAACAAAAATGGTTCTTGCATTGCTGTGACAGTTAGTTCAGCATCAAGATATTTCATACGTGAGCTACCATAGAGGTTTTTTTTTTCACTGGAAGTTATTCAGTGCGATTTCACCAGGCGCTGTGTGACTTTTTACAGTGTTTCCTCTTAAACCTTTCTGAGATTTATTCTCGAGGAAGAGGTCTGGCAATCGACAAAGTCCTTTTGCAGAAATATCATACAGGCACATTATAGCTTGTTTACACAGTTGAATCTACACCCTTTCCTGGAGAGCTATTAAAGAAAATTAGAACACATGCTTTTACGTAATTTCACATGAGTTTCCTGATGTGGAAACCTTCGGCGCCCTGTTTCAGCCTTAATCATACTTTGCAGAAATATGTCTTGTGCGTTTTTTTGTAGTCAGATCGTAGACATAATAAAACTTTTGTAGTGTTTCATCACCACGGACGTCGTTCGACCAGTGTTTGATACATCTGCAAACAAGAGACTCTAAAACGTAATCTACGATACTTATTTTCCTTATGACCCGGGAAAAGTTCTGATTGTAAATTCTACTTTCGCCCAAGAATTACTTGGTATTTTCTCTGCAACACGTTTACCTCTCTGACTAACGTACTCTCCACCAGATAATCTTGCTTCCTTTACAACATTCACATTAGAGGAGTCTTCGTTTTTAACACCACGTTTCCTTTTCCTTAAAGAATTGCTGCTATGCTGCATTATGTCTGGAGGTGTACAACCTTCAGCTTCCCTGGAGTCTGACATCTTGCAAATACTGCTTCTGGTGGCAGCTTCGGGAACTGCTCTATTATTCGTTTATTTTAAACGAACACGAATGCCTAAGACATGACCTTTTGAAAACAAATATTGTTTCACTGTCGTTCACAGACGCACAAGGGATGCCGGTAGAAGCTCCATTTCTTCGCAGTGTATGTATTTAAGGATAAAATGCTTTCTGAACGTAATAGCTTAATTTTCCAAAATTGTGGGCAAGTGCCCCTTTAAAAACATACGATTCAAATTTCTTCCAACTATCCACGTAATCATAGGTTTAAACGCCTTTATTGATTGCTAGATCGACTACATTCTCTGGGAAAATGTTTTTAATGATGGACATATGTTCTTTCTTCACATTTGATCAATGTTTGTCGAAGTTTACATCATGAACCTAAATAAGCCAACAAGTCTCATTTTCAGGTTGTCCATCTTGTTACCAAACCTATTGTTCTATCTTCATTGCTGGGGTCACATCTATTTCCTCCTCATAGCACCTTAGTTCTTTCAAAATCAATTGTGAATCACATTCTGACAAATTATGTAGACAAATGAGTACAATTGTTGGATGTTTTATTCGTAAATTATACCGAATACGTAGTGGAATTACATATTTCCCAGTTTTCTGTTATATGCTGAATAATGGTGGCTACACCATGGGCAGCTCCTTCCAATTTGTAAACAACCGCTTTTTTCATATATTCGACGAATTTGCATGGCAGTTTGAGACCCGTGTTGAAACAAAAGTAGTGGGAGATCACATCTTTTTTAAAATGTAGTATATTTACACGCTTCTCTCTCTTAAATCTTTTTATTTTCAGTGGATAGACCTGATATTTTTCATCAAATGGGTATACGTTCATAGATACATCAAGTTTAGTGACAATCCTAGGAATATCCAGTAGAACATGACATGAAATATTCAGTATTTCTTCTTTAAGATCCACAAAAAACTTCTTATAATTACTTGCTGTATCTGGATTTTTACTTTTTTAACTATCTGCTGGAATTAATGCTGAAGGCAGAACCCTCAGAAGAAATTTTTGATGACTATATTTCACAATGATACAAACTTGTTTAACTCTTAGTTGTTCTGGTCGTTCAATATATAACGACCCAATAATTCTGTTTAGCGTCCAACAAGAACAGTAGGGCTGAAAATCCTATATTTTCAATATAGTTTCTCTTTCTCCTGTGTTGTAGAGTTTAGTCGAATGTATTTCGTTGGTTACCCTGTAGTTCTGGGTATGACACTTAAATCTGTTAGTTCTTTTGTCTGTACTTATTTTGGACTCACAAAAGACATTAAAATTAACCTGTAGTCCATGACGAAGTTTTAGTTGATCTTTAACTGTTTTTATGATGTTGACTTCGATGCTTTCATGAAGTAGTCTGGGACAAGTAAGCTTAAGTTGTTCTCGAAATTTATAGTTTGTAATATGATTGCGATTGCTTTGTTGACGAGGTTGACTGATTGTTGTTCTGTGTCTAGGTCTGCCATAGACGCTGGTAGAAAATCGAATGATTTCCTACAATTCTTTAGGGACTTTGCTTTTGAAGATTTCATCGGTTTTTGAAAGTGTAGAGTACGGTAGCTGCTTCCAAAGATTCTTTGAATATTTCTGCGAGTAGTAACATATTTAAGTATAAATTTAGTTAGCAGGGTCTTCCTTAGTAAGCTGTATCTTCTGAATCCGTTTTCCTTGCAACAATGGCGATGTTGAGTGACGGTGAAATGGTCTATTTTGCTACACATTTATAAAGGATAAAGGTAATCAGGAACTAAAAAAAAAAGAACAAGACGATGAAAAACTTAGGATATTATGGGGCTCAAACACAAATTCCACGAATGTTCCGCGTCTAGATACCTTCGAACGTTATCGTCCTAGCGGACTCAGGAACTCGAAACGACATCTTACTGTTTGTTCTCTATGTCGTTCCCGCAGTAGCTCCGTTGTAGTCGTACATGAGAAAAACAGTTGGTAAATACCCTAACAGATGTCTATGCCTAGGAATTTTTTTCTGTAAAATAAAGGCTCTTCCGAAGAAGTTGCTTAAGGAATTCTTGAGTTACAAGAAAACACTGTACACAGCGTTACTGTATGTCATTACTGAAACACTAGACATGCAGAAAAAAAACTGTATGGAGATGAACAACGAGTTTAAAATTATTTTCCCAGACAAATACTTGAAACCGATGAGAGTTAAGATTTTTAAATTCTGGTGATGGTCGCGTTAACCTGAGATGCAAAATAGTGAAGCAACACAAAGATAAAGAATTTCACGACATAGAACTCACTACGTGAATTCTACGAATATTTAGTATGAAAAATGCGTATTGATTTCACTACATAAATTCGTATCAAACTCATGTATTCTAAAATTAACTCATCAAAGTATTTTAAAACAGTCGTAATCCTTGAAAAAGGTTTGTTTTCCTTCAAGCACTAGTTTTTCTTTATTTATTGAAAAATAACTCTTTTTGGTGAAATCCAGTTTTTTTACTCGAAACTTTTTCCTTGAGTTTACTTGAAATATGGCGATTGTGCTCATTCTATGAAAGATAGGGCTGTACCGGTAATCTTCTTCTATTCCTTATGGAACATGGGTAGATATCGTTAAAAAACGTACAAGAGCATCACAGAGCCTTGTATACTAGAGACTTCAGTTTGTCGGAAGTCCTTAAGAAATTCTCATTGCTGGAGTCGAATGGCTGATGATGGTGTTAATGCTGATGAATGCTGATGTTGATTATGACCCTCCCGCCGGAGGTTCGAGTCCTCCCTCGGGCATGGGTGTGTGTGTTGTTCTTAGCGTAAGTTAGTTTAAGTAGTGTGTAAGTCTAGATAATTTACACACATTTGAACATTTGATGATTATGACAGTGACATCTTGAAACGCCAAGGTCTAAATAGATTATCTAAGGCGAGCACTTCCGCTTTATTGCGAATTCGCGATCTTGGGTACAGAAATGTATTCAACAAGTTCACTTGGAACACATCACCTACAATAATTATCTAGTTTAAGGAGAATACATTCAATTTCGTAGTACGAGTTGTAGGATAATGCAGTAAGAAATAAATTATCACCTTTTCAAAGAATGTTGATATAATATGACAGTTTTATATACGAAGGATTACCCACACTGGCAGTTTTTCAAAGCATTTAATTTTCTGTCGACACTTTTCGTGTGTATCTAAAGGATAAATGAGATGTTTTTATCACTTCTGACACACCATGCATCAGTCATGTCGAATAACATACAGGTTACTTGTTATATCAGATGCGAGCTTTACAATGGAATTAATTACGTATTTTCATTTTCCAGTGCTTTTTCCGCATGTTCAACGGGCTGAAATATTTTTCACGGGCGCTTACGTCATCTCGAAAGTGTACGGAAACCAGTACAAAAAGAGGGGTGTTAATTTTCTTATTCATTGACAAGGTGCTCTCACTGTTGTTAATCTGATAGCATGATTAATAGGAGTCGTGGCTTGCTGTATGATAAGCGCAAACCGTTTCACTGAAACGGACGTATGTCGGCTCAGTTCACACTCCTAGACGGTACATCGTTTTGGAGAGCAGTGAGAGAATTCGCTAAGGTAAAACCTCCACGGGCAGGCTCTCTTTATTGCTTGTGACAAGGCACCTATCTCATTTTCGAGCTCTCTTAAATTCATGGGGGTTCGCTTTTTCTCGCAAGTTATGGCGCTCAGCACCTTGACAGAAATAATCGGATCAAGGATTGCAATGAGCATTTGGTTTCTGACACTTCAAGTGGTTCCGTGCGTAAGTAGACGGGATTAATCTCTGTCCAGGGAATTATGAACTTACATCACTGTTTCATTTTGTCTTCCTCACGTTAGAAACACTCTGTACATACGACATCATATTCATTATTCAGATTTTAGGGTCGCTGTTGTTTGACGACATGGATAGTTGATGTTTTTGTCAGGTTCTTACACAAATCTCTTTCCTCCCATATTCGATTCAGTACCTCTTCCTCATTTATACTTTCTAGTCAGTTAACCTTCGGCGTTCTTCTGTAACACTACATTTGAAAGAAATTGATTTAACTTATTTGAAGAAGTCTTTATTCTTCGTGTTTCACTTTCGTACAAAACTACATTCCAGTCAATCACTTCCAGAAAAGGTTTCAAACGAATTAAATTTATATTAAATGTTAGTAATTTCTCTTTTTCATAAACGCTCTTATTGATAGTACTATTCTTCATTTTATGTCCTTTCTATTTTGACTATCGTCAGTGATTTTGTTGCCTAAATAGGAGACCCCCATCTACTACTTTTAGCGCTTTATTTCCTAATCTCATTACCTCGGCATTGCTTGTATTATTTCGACTACATTTCCAAACTCTTACTTTACTTTTGTTGGTTTTCTTCTTATAGTCTCTTTTCTAGACCTTATCAGTTACATTCATCTGATCTTTCAAGTCTTTTGCAGTTCCTGTCGGAACTGCAATATCATTGGCAAACTTCAGAGTTTTTGAAACTTCCTGGCAGATTAAAACTGTTTACCGGATCGACACTCGAACTCTGGACTTTTCCTTTCGCGGGCAAGTGCTCTACCATTTGAGCTACTCAAGAACGACTCACGACCCGTTCTCACAGCTTTCCTTCCACCAGTACCTTGTCTCCTACCTTCCAAACTTCACAGGAGCTCTCCTGCGAAACTTGCAAACTAGCACTCCTGGAAGAAACTATATTGCGGGGACTTGGCTTTGCCACAGCCTGGGGGATGTTTCCAGAATGAAATTTTCACTCTGCAGTGCAGTGTGCGCTGCTACGAAATTTCCTGGCAGATTAAAACTGTGTTGCCGGACCGAGACTCGAACTGGGGTCCTGAGTTTGTGTCCCGGTCCAGCACACGGTTTTAGTCTTCCAGGAAGTTTCTTATCAGCGCACACTCCGCTGCAGAGTGAGAATTTCATTCTCAAAGTTTTTATTTCCTCTCCCTGAACTTTTTATTGTATTCCACAGTTTTCTTTGCTTTCGTTTGCTGCTTGCTCAATGTAACGATTAAATAACATTGGGGATAGGCTGCAAACCTGTCTCTCTCCTTTCTCTATCACTGCTTCACTTTGATGTACTACGACCCTTATAACTACATTCTAGTGCCTGTAAAAGTTGGAAGTAGTGTTCGCTGCTGTATTTTGTCCCTGCTACTTTCAGATGTCAACGAATATAGTACAGTAGGTCTTGTCGAAAGCTTCCTCTAAATCTACAACTCTCATAGACGAAACTTTGCCTTTTTTTAACCTTCCTTCTGTGACATATCGTCGGGTCAGTATTGCTTCTTATGTTCCTATAGTTCTCCAAAATCGAAACTGATCCACACCTAGGCCAGTCTATTGATTCGCTCATTGCTCTGTTCCAAATTCCTCTCAGTAATTTGTACCCTGACTCATTAAACCGATGGTTCAGTAGTGCTCACTGCTGTCAGCACCCGCCTATTTTAATTGCAATTATTACTTTCTTCTCGAAGTCAGAGTATTTATCCTATTTGCACACCAAATATAATAGTTATATCGAACCTGGAATTCCTAAGGATCTCAATAGTTTCGAGTCAATGTCGTTTACTCGATGGGCCTTGTTTCCATCTAGGTCTTTCAGTGACTGTGAATTTTTTTCGTGGTACCATACATCTTCTTTATTTACTTCCTCTTCCTTTCGCATAATATTGTTTTCAAATTTATTTCCCTTAAAACAGTTCTATGTAGTCCTTACACCTTTCAGACTGCTTCTTTGCTTAGTTCTGCCTTAAAAATACTGTGTATGTAAACTGATGGGGGAGGTGGAAGAAAGGAAAGGAAAGGGAAAGGAGAATTGATATCAGCTGCATCGGGACATCACGCACAAGCAGCGGCGACAAGTGAAAATGTGTACCGGACGGATATTCGAAACTGGGATCTTCTGTTTACTAGGCAGGTGCGTTAACCACTGCGCTATCTAGGACACAGTGATCCTCGCATTTACACGCCTCACGGCCAATCCACATTTCCACCAAGAGCCATCTTCTGCAGTCCCTGTCCAGTTCTTCCATGTTCGCTACTCTGACATTGCCACAGGAGATCGGACGTATTTTTACATCCGCGTGTCCATTTATGCAAATCAGTTATGTGAATGCGTGGTGTTTGTTCTTTCGGACACATCAGGAGGAAGAGACACCATGCATTTATATAATTAAAATTTGCAAGTAAAAATGGCACATTACGTACTGTCCCATGCAGAGTCAAGCACTAACGCCCACAAATTATGCTGTTAATGGCCATATAAACATGTGCAGTAAGACATAATGTGCAAATTATTTCTGTACTTGATCCGAATACGAAATAACAGTTACTTTACCTGTACTGTATGTTATCATGATTAGAAAGATGTACAAACCTAACTCTTGTCGACGAGTAATGTATTTACTTAACAGTATACACACCTTGCCACTGTCAACTTATAATGTATTCCACTTACAGTAATTGAGTGCAAATTATTGTGCTCGATAACTGCGTTGGTCACTCTATGATTTGTTGCATTATCTGTAGGCTACGAAGTCATCCATCATCCAGCTCGTTACTTACTGTCAATCACTTCCCAGTTCGATGGCAGTTACCAAATAGTGCAGGAGTTGTCGACAACAAATAAATCTTAATGCAAGGCTCTGCAAATTCTAGGCATACACACTTTTATTTGCAGAGGGGCTCCTTCTCTGACTCCAAATCAGTAACGCACTATCTTTATATGAATCTATTTCCAACTTTTATCTTTCTTGGGCATGCAAATAAAGCAAATGTGCTTTTGATATTTTGGCAGTCTACCCGTGCCATTACAAGTAAAGTGGAAAATCTAAAGCTAATTATTATGGTACCTACATAATTAATACAAATCGTGAACGCTCATCTGGCATGCAGTATTATTCCCCAGGATATTCCTAAAACGATGTAATTTTACCTGTTGCTTGGCGTCGGCGTGTCTCAGCGTGTGATGTCGCCAGATATGTACAATCTTTAAGTAAATGAAACTGAGGCAGAGTATCAGGCGTCTGCCCAGAAATATCACTTGACCAGAGTTGCTGACATGACTGCACTATGTGATCAAAAGTATCCAGACATCCCCAAAAACATACATTTTTCATATTCGGTGCATTGTGCTCCCACCTACTGCCATATCAGCGACCACAGTAGTCATTAGACATCGTGAGAGAGCAGGATGGGGCGCTCTGCGGATCTCACGGACTCCGAACATGGTCAGGTGATTGGGTGTCACTTGTGTCATACGTCTGTACGCGAGATTTCCACAGTCCTAAACATCCCTAGGTCCACTGTTTCCGATGTGATAGTGAAGTGGAAACGTGAAGGGACACTTACAGCACAAAGGCGTACAGGCCTACCCCTTCTGTTGACTGATAAAGAGACCGCTGACAGTTGAAGAGGGTCATAATGTGTAATTGTCAGACACTTATCCAGACATCACACAGGAATTCCAAACTGTACCGATATCCGCTGCAAGTACTATGACAGTTACGCGGGAGGTGAGAAACATGGGATTTCTTGGTCGAGCGGCTGCTCATAAGCCACACATCGCGCAGGTAAATGCCAAACGACGTCTCACTTGGTGTAAGGAGCATAACAAAAGACGATTGAGCAGTGGGAAAACATTGTGTGGAGTGACGAATCGAGGTACATAATATGGCGATCCGATAGCAGGGTTTGGGTATGGTGAATGTCCGGTGAACCTCACCTGCCAGCGTGTGTAGAGCCAACAGTAAAATTCGGAGGCGGTGGTGTTATGGTGTGCTCGTGTTTTTCATGGAGGGGTCTTTCACCCATAGTTATTTTGCGTAGCACTATCACAGCACAGGCTTACATTGATGTTTTAAGACCTTCTTGCTTCCCACTGTTGAAGAGCAATTCGGGGATGGCGATTGCAGCTTTCAACACGATCGAGCACCTGTTCATTATGCACGGCCTATGGCGGTGTAGTTACACAACAGTAGCATCCTTGTAACGGACTGGCCTGCACAGAGTCCAGACCTGAATTCTACAGAACACCTTTGGGATGTTTTGGAAAGCCGACTTCGTGCCAGGCCTCACCGACCGACATCGATACTTCTCCTCAGTACAGCACTCCGTGAAGAATGGGCTGCCATTCCCCAGGAAACCTTCCAGCACCTGGTTGAAAGTATGCCTGCGAGAGTGGAAGATGTTATCTAGGCTAAGGGTGGGCTAACATCTTGAATTCCAGCATTACCGATGAAGGGTGCCAAGCTTGTAAGTCATTTTCAGGTAGGTGTCCGGATACTTCATTTTGGTTCGTCACAGTAACTACGATGCAAATGAAATCAGTCCACCATTGGGTGAAGATATGAGGATATAAGATTAAAAAAATAATGCTTTTTACATTTTGTGGCTGATACATTTCTTATAATGTTGTTATTATAACCATTGGGACATTGGCACGAAACCGGTGTAGCTCCCTCAACACATCTTCTGTGCTTTGTGTCACTTATCTGGTAGGGACAGGCACTCAGCTTATGCAGAACAGAATACTTTTGGGCTTGTTAACGGTGGCTCTTCTCGTACAGGTACCGACTCGTATGGGTTGGCGTACGGTACACTTTGCGTTACAATGTAGCATCAGCATTTGTACATACCTCCATGTTTTCGGTTTGAAGATAATCGAAGAGACTGGAGACACCACACTATCTACAGTGAACCACCAAAGAAACTGTTCAAAAATGCCTCTGAGGACTGTGGGACTTAACTTCTGAGGTCATCAGTCCCCTAGAACTTAGAACTACTTAAACCTAACCTAAGGACAATACACACATCCATGCCCGAGGCAGGATTCGAACCTGCGACCGTAGCGGTCGCGCGGTTCCAGACTGTAGCGCCTAGAACCGTTCGGCCACTCAGGCCGGCAAGAAACTGTTACAGGCATGCGATTGAAATACAGAAATTTGTAAACAGGCATAATACGGAGCTGCGGTAAGCAACACCTATATAAGACGAAATGTGTCGGGCGTAGTTGTTAGATCGGTTACTGCCGCTACAATGGCAGGTTATCAAGATTTAAGTGCGTTTGAACGTGATGTTACAGACGGCATACGAGCGATGGGACACAGCACCTCCGAGGCAGCGATGAAGTGGAGATTTTTCCACAAGACCATTTCACAAGTGTACCGTGAATATCAGGAATCCGGTAAATCTTCAAATCTCCGACATCTCTGCAGCCGGAAAAAGATCCCGAAAGAACGGGAACAAGGAAGAATGAAGAGAATCTTTGAACTTGATAGAAGTACAAACCTTCCAGAAATTGCTGCAGATTTCAGTGCTGGACCATCAACAAGTGTCAGCGTGCGAACGATTCAACCAAACATCATCGATATGGGCTTTCGGAGCCGAAGGCCCACTCGTGAATCCTTGATGACTGCACGACACAAAGCTTTACGCCCCGCTTGGGCCCATCGACACCGACATTGAACTGTTGATGACTGGAAACTTGTTGCCTGGTTGGACTAGTCTCGTTTCAGATCGTATCGAATGGAGGGACAGGTACGGGTATGGAGATAACCTCATGAATCCATGGACACTTTATGTCAGTAAGGGATTATTCAAGCCGGTGGAGGCTCAGCAATGGTGTGGGGTGTATGCATTTGGAGTGATGTGGGACTTCTGATAAGTCCAGACTCGACTCTGACAGGTGACCCGTAGTAAGCATCTTGTCTGATCATCTGCATCTATTCATGTCCATTATGCATTCCCATGGACTTGGACAATTCCAGCAGCTTAAGGCGACACCTAACACGTCCATAATTACTACACAGTGGCTCCATGAACACTCTTCTGAGTTTAAACACTTCCGCTGGCCACCAGTCTTCCCAGATATGAACATTATTGAGCATATCTGGGATGCCTTGCGACGTGCTGCATCCCCTCGTATTCTTACGGATTTATAGACAGCCCTGCAGGATCCATGGTGTCAATTCCCTGTAGCACTACTTGAGGCATTAGTTGAATCCCACGTCGTGTTGCGGCACTTCAGCGTTCTCCAGGGACCCTACACGATAATAGGCAGGTCTATCAGTTTCTTCGGCTTTTCGGTGTATATGCTGGTAATATTTTCCTAGACAGGTGAAGAACGTTCATGAAATGCAAGGGCACATCAAATATCTTCTCCTTTACGATGCGAATGGTCTCCTATATACACTCCTGGAAATGGAAAAAAGAACACATTGACACCGGTGTGTCAGACCCACCATACTTGCTCCGGACACTGCGAGAGGGCTGTACAAGCAATGATCACACGCACGGCACAGCGGACACACCAGGAACCGCGATGTTGGCCGTCGAATGGCGCTAGCTGCGCAGCATTTGTGCACCGCCGCCGTCAGTGTCAGCCAGTTTGCCGTGGCATACGGAGCTCCATCGCAGTCTTTAACACTGGTAGCATGCCGCGACAGCGTGGACGTGAACCGTATGTGCAGTTGACGGACTTTGAGCGAGGGCGTATAGTGGGCATGCGGGAGGCCGGGTGGACGTACCGCCGAATTGCTCAACACGTGGGCCGTGAGGTCTCCACAGTACATCGATGTTGTCGCCAGTGGTCGGCGGAAGGTGCACGTGCCCGTCGACCTGGGACCGGACCGCAGCGACGCACGGATGCACGCCAAGACCGTAGGATCCTACGCAGTGCCGTAGGGGACCGCACCGCCACTTCCCAGCAAATTAGGGACACTGTTGCTCCTGGGGTATCGGCGAGGACCATTCGCAACCGTCTCCATGAAGCTGGGCTACGGTCCCGCACACCGTTAGGCCGTCTTCCGCTCACGCCCCAACATCGTGCAGCCCGCCTCCAGTGGTGTCGCGACAGGCGTGAATGGAGGGACGAATGGAGACGTGTCGTCTTCAGCGATGAGAGTCGCTTCTGCCTTGGTGCCAATGATGGTCGTATGCGTGTTTGGCGCCGTGCAGGTGAGCGCCACAATCAGGACTGCATACGACCGAGGCACACAGGGCCAACACCCGGCATCATGGTGTGGGGAGCGATCTCCTACACTGGCCATACACCACTGGTGATCGTCGAGGGGACACTGAATAGTGCACGGTACATCCAAACCGTCATCGAACCCATCGTTCTACCATTCCTAGACCGGCAAGGGAACTTGCTGTTCCAACAGGACAATGCACGTCCGCATGTATCCCGTGCCACCCAACGTGCTCTAGAAGGTGTAAGTCAACTACCCTGGCCAGCAAGATCTCCGGATCTGTCCCCCATTGAGCATGTTTGGGACTGGATGAAGCGTCGTCTCACGCGGTCTGCACGTCCAGCACGAACGCTGGTCCAACTGAGGCGCCAGGTGGAAATGGCATGGCAAGCCGTTCCACAGGACTACATCCAGCATCTCTACGATCATCTCCATGGGAGAATAGCAGCCTGCATTGCTGCGAAAGGTGGATATACACTGTACTAGTGCCGACATTGTGCATGCTCTGTTGCCTGTGTCTATGTGCCTGTGGTTCTGTCAGTGTGATCATGTGATGTATCTGACCCCAGGAATGTGTCAATAAAGTTTCCCCTTCCTGGGACAATGAATTCACGGTGTTCTTATTTCAATTTCCAGGAGTGTAGTTTGACTGCTGAGGAGAGACTCGATATCAAAACTAACCATCATGTCAGTCGACTTCATCCACTGTTCCTTAATCAGTTACACAAAGTGGGAAGAATCCTTCACATAAGAGTCTGTTTGTCCAAGACGATGCAGTTTAGATGCCACATGTTACTAAATGTCTATCTGGAGGACAGGTATGTGGGTACCTCTAATAAACGTTTGCCTCTCAGTATCTCTAAGACACAGACTCACCCTCTAAGTGATATTACGATGAAAGTCAGACTCAACGGATTTTAAAAGTGATTGACAAGAAACGTGGTTCTTTGTAGTGAAAGGAAGCTGTCATAATTGTTTTTTTATTCCAAGGCTACTGCTGATACTTCTCCCATAGATAACTAAAGTTAGTAAAGGTGATGATAGGATTTTGTCTATTTGAATAGCAAATAGAATTCAATATCACAACGACATGAATTAAGTGGAAGGTATGTCAACGAAACACATCAATTACGTTCTTCCTCATGTTCGTAAGGTGTTGCGTTTTGACAGACAGTTGAATGAAAGATGGTGAATTGACTAATTCTGACTTTAGAAAATGGATAACACTATCTGACTGTGATTGATACGAACGACAGTGATTGTGACCTATACCCTGAAACAAACTATCACAGTGTACTTAGGCAGCGACGGCTGCTGCTGTGAGTGAGTGATGAAGTGAAAGAAACTAAAGATTACTAGTGCCGGTGCTGCGAGATGCTCACCATTTCCATGCAGAAATTTCAAAATGCAGCGTCCATCTCGCCTCGGCATTGAGTCGTATGATGGACCTCCGTCTCCTCTTTCCGTTGTGATCCACATTCATGTCCAGCCTCCAAGCTCAAAATCAAGTCTCTTCTCCAATACCGAATCTACCACTCCCCTCCGTAGTTATTATTCAGTCCCACGGCTTCTACACATTACATTGTCGTCCACCAAAAGTTCCACTTGGAGTTTCAGCGAGAAAGTTAAAACCACCAATTGAAAGGTTGTAAAGCATTCCTGCGCCGATTGCATATCGCTTCGTGTATCATAATGCCTTCTTCCATTAGACAGGAAAGAAGTGTTCCTGCAAGCCCAAGACATCTTGTGGCATCAAGCAGGCGTTCACTGTTATGTTTTGTGACTTCACGGCCTGTGTCCCAATCAATACTTCGTTATTTAGCGCGGACAGGATACAGTGTCGCTCCTGCATCCACATGGCATCTAAAAACGGCGCAGTTCTCTTAGCCACCCAGTGTTGGTCCCCCTGCAGTGTCGCCATATTTCACCTGTACCAGTGAAACATTTTCCACGACCTAGCTGACACTGATACTACAGCAAACTTCCAAGAAAACATGAGGATCCCTGCCGAAATGGCAGAATATGCTTCACACGGGCCGCATATTCCTCTCTCAGAGCAGTACAGCTTAGTGAAAGCAGACGTAAAAAGATTTAGCCTCTTGGCCTCAGGGACAATACGCTTTGTACCTGCTGTGCTCTTCGCCTACTATGGCCAGTGACCCCCGTGGCTTAGACCCAGTCCTCTGCAGTGGCTACTCGCTCTCTCTATACCTGTGACTTGCCGTATTCCCAGAACTGACACCAAGCCTCACGTTGCACAACCGAGACCGTCTGAGAAAACAAGCGCTCGCCTGCTCCACCTCCAATCACTTCATGCATCTAACTACCACTGAATTCTGCGTCACAACCACTTTGAAGCCTCTCGAATAGTCTCATGGACCACAGAACCTGTAATTGTCTGTGCAACTGATTGAAATGTGTGGAATGAAGGCAGGTCTAAAGGACCTGTCAACTGTCAAGTTTTCTCTATTTGTGTACAATTCACCCACGAAACTGAAAACAATGTTGCATTACCGATTTTGGATGTGGACGTGTACAGGACTGCCGGCCGGAGTGGCCGAGCGGTTCAAGGCGCTGCAGTCTGGAACCACGCGACCGCTACGGCGCAGGTTCGAATCCTGCCTCGGGCATGGATGTGTGTGATGTCTTTAGATTAGTTAGGTTTAACTAGTTCTAAGTTCTAGGGAACTGATGACCTTAGACGTTAAGTCCCATAGTGCTCAGAGCCATTTGAACCATTTGCACAGGACTGTCGATGGTACACTGGGACGAAAAGTGCACCAGAAGCCAACCCACACAATTGTGCACCTGGAAGGGGAGTGCCACCATCACCAGCTCACAGATATAACGTTTTGAATGTGCTGACTGCCAGTGTCAGCCAGAAAAGTGACGCTAACATCGTCAAAGATGAACTGAGGGAACTACACCATGTTTTTGGTTTCAACTGTTATGATAAGAACATTATAGGAAAGATATCCAAGGCCAAAACAAGAGAGGAAGGCTAGGAAGAGAAGCTTCCGCGTGTGTAATTACCGTATGTGAAAGGCGTCAGTGAATGGTTACGCAGCAGCCGCCACTGACGAGGTTTGAAAACGATTTGTCCGCAGCAACCACAGGATGCACGACACGATAGGTTGCACCAAGGATGTAGTGAACAAATTTAATACTGCAGGACAGTATGAGCTACGTTCTAAGTGAGGGCTGCCTGCACGGGCGAAACAGGGGAGCAGTTAACACACGAGTAGCAGAACTATGTGCGGTTAGCACAGCCCAGTAAATTGGCGATAGCTGAACACTGATCGTGGACAACCTGTCATGCTTCAGGAAGGCCGTGTGCCGGCGAAAGAGTTGAGTACATACCAATGCGAAACGCGAGAGGCGACTGACATTATTAAGCAGCCAGACGACGTCAGTAGAGAGTAAGGCTACAAACTTCTTTCGTCCTGGCTGTCAGCCATCCGTCCATTGGGCCAAAAGCGGTCGTGGGGCGGAAGCCTCACCGGGCCCAGACGCAACAGCCTAAACGGTCTGCTACTGTCAGTGCACACCAGGAAGAAAACACGCCCACCAGTGGTCAAGCGGTGGTCTGCAGACTGTTGCCAATAACTCACAAGCCGGATAGTCCAGGAATAGATTCCTTCCTACGCTCTCCCTTTCGTCATGAGTGGCCTATTACTTTCTAGGGCCAGTAAAGTTTCACGAATCTGACGAACTGACGCAGATCGTCTACAATAAACAGAGGCACCTCTCCGTCTCAAAAACCGTTCCTGCGCTGAGGAAGACCGTTAAAATACTGTCAAAACTTCAATTTACGGTTTACGATTAAAGCATTTTATCGAATGACAGGGTACGGCACGCAATAAAATTTTAATCATAAGATGAGAAATATATCATTGCAGTCAGCTTTTTCGCACTGTTACATCATCGAAAGGTGGTAAAGCCTGATCTGACGCACCGCCTAACACGTTGGACATGAGCAACCTGTGTCGCAATGTGTGCACACCCTGGGGCAGATGCCGCTTCCATCACAACAATCGCGGCGCTGGCGCTAGCTTTCCTGCACGGAATTACGGGCTTTAAGTGAGACCGTCAGGAGCAGCTGGATCCCAAGCACAGTGTACGCAGGTGATTGTTTGCATGGCCGCAAGATCTGCACTGGACACCATACACTACAATCAAGTGTGGATACGTAGGGGATGGGTCATGGAGACCATAACACCACACCTCCCACAAAAAAAAAAAAAAAAAAAAAAACCTTTATTAGAAGTGTTTATACTTAAACACATACCAAGTTCCAAATTTGACAGCTAACTTTCGTAGAATAAAGTAGAGCAAAATCTATAAGTGTAGAAAAAGGCGAAAAAATTCTACAAATTACTAGTCACGATTAACAGAGGATATTATTCAGTTGCTTGGTCGAAAGCCTGCGGAGGAGTATCAGACTGTAGTCTGACCAGTAAGAACGTAGTTGATGCAAAGAAATGTCACAAACAATGTTCGCCGCATTTACAGACTCATATATCCGTAGTTTGCAGACCTATGTTCACAATCATAGTGCATAGGATAATACAGCGATCAGTGTTTACATCGATTTTACGTTGTGTAAGTGGCATTGATGTCACCGTTGGTGGTTGCTGTTGCTGAATGTCGTGAACCAAATTTGTTTTTCTAGGTCATAAATCAATTGCATGAGTTCTGAAAGTCTCAAATTTTCGGACGAATGTTTTCAAATAGTGTATTTATCTAAACTGCAGTTTCTTATACATTACGCTGGAGCCATGTTCTAAATAATGATGTAAACGTTTCATTATTACTATGTTGAAATGTTTTATATATTAGATCTTAATTATTATAATAAGCGTAGTCATTTGTGGCGTGTTAAACGTGGCGGTTACAGCAATTGAATGTTTGTGAGAGGTTGTGGGGACAAGAGATAGTAGTGATCCGTGACTGACCGAGAACCAAATCCTGGATCGCTGCTTCGTACAAGCCGTTGACAAGTGCGCCGATTGCCAGGTAACTATACGGATGGTACGGAAGGCTGATTATGACTCTACACCCTAGAAAATGTGTGGTAAAAAATAACCTTATATAGCAATAGTACAGCCAACGATTGAGAACGGGATTACTCGCGACGACATTCTTGGAAAAAATTCTTCTCGTTTTTCTGGCAGCCTCATATATTAGTGACTACTCAGGATTTTGACGACTTACTTTCTTAACGACAGCATCTAACTGTCGCAACTGACAATGCAATATTTTAATTTTAATTTCTTGTGTTTGACGAATGATGTCAGGTTAAGAATAAGTCAAGAAAATATAATAATGAATACGCTATTAGAGATTGTTTCAATGGTTGCGATCTAGGAATGCTAGCAACATCATTGGTCCCATCGAAAAGTAAACACATAAATCGTATGCCTCTGTAAGACTGAGTTGTATTCCGTCTCTAATAACCATATCGCCGATGGGACGTTAAATTCATTTCTTCTCTAGTTTTCCCTCTTACTCTCTTGCTTCCACTCACCATTGAGGTTATTTTCGCTGCCTCACACAAATTGATTTGTTGACAGTAGAGTTTCAGTAGATGATCCATAGGAGAAAGGCTGTTACCAACAGGTGTACATGGCCTCCATGGCTGATGTCACATTCTGCTTTCATGGGGAAAATGTAAGTAGAATTCTGCAGGTTTTTGACATAACGAATGCAACAGCATTAAAAATTATATGTTAAATAATGTTCACTCTGGAGGTTAGCATGTGATTGCCTAGTGACATGTGATCCCAGGCTTTTGCATGTGAGGGCCCTATGTTTGTCTGCTGTCTGCTGCAACCGGACCTATGTTCCGCTCTGCTAGAAATATCTACATAGCCAGAATACCTGCAGCAGGAACAAAAAGCGGCCGTAGCATCCATTGAGATGAGCTTTCAAGGCAGACCGCTCGGCGTAAGCACGCTGGCTGTGTAACATTATAGGCGCCTCTAAGCTCTCTGTTATGACAGGAAACTTTTATGTGAATGACGTTATTACGTGGTGGGCTTTTCTCAAAATTAATTGCTAATTTGGTTATTAGTTTAATTTTGATTTTTTCTTTGATTTGAATTAAATTGCTTTTTGTAAGACGGTTTGTTCAACGAAAGTTAATCCTTACCAAAATTATTGATCACCTCAATAATTGTAAGACACACTAATCTTGTACCACGTTATAGATAAGTTGAAAAATGAAATAAACTTTTTTAGGTTCTTGCCTCGGCTAAACGTTTCGGCTCAAACATGAGGTCTCTGATTATTATTTTCATTTGCCCACACACGAGCGAGAGAATAATTTCTTACCATTTTCTTTCGTAATGCATTGTAGTCTGAGTCGCGGCTCTGGATCTCGCCTGCTAAACTGAAAATAAAAATCTTAAAGCTGCGTCTTCCGTTGCAGCGCCTGGCTGCTGTGGAAAAAATATTATAACTGAAGCGGGCGAATAATTCGTTTCCACTAATTTCATAAATAAAAATTGCAACGTAATGGCGGCTGTAGCTGCAAAGGCGGCTGCAATTGTTGCTCTGAAAACAACTTCAATTACTGATATTCGAAGACAGCGGACATGAGATCGGGCTCACCTCTTACAATTAGAAGTGAATAATAGCATGAAACTAATATATTATCTGATTACAAGTACAATAGTGCTTACGTTCAACAGCACTCCCAAAGATGTCCGACTACTCGCATCGAAGACAAGAGGGAGAGAGTGATAACGGATAAAAGATGAAAAAAGATGGTTCCTTTTCCATTGACGTGGTCTATTATTGTCAGAGTGCATCTTTTTAATTCTTTGCACTCGAAAATGACGCACCGAATTTTATATGAAAATAATAATAATAATACACAGGACAGAAAATTACATATCGTCTGAGCGGTTAATGTTCACATATAATCCAATATTAAAAGTTTTTTTCAAATACCACTTTCAAATTTTTGTAATATTTCTACTGCGGACGGTACATGACCATGAAGACGAAGTTCTCAGCGAAACTGAATGACATGAAAAGAAAGGAAATTTTGTCCGTTTCACTAAATGCCAAATTTTCGAGTTGCTCATATTTCAATATAACCTTTTTTCATGTACGTTCTTTTTCGAAGTATTTTTTTCGGAATATTATAATTTGGCGTTACAATATTATATTTTGGTGTTAGAAAACATCTGTCATTTAGATTATATTTATCTGAAACTACGCATAACGTTTCTTTACGTTAAAGTTGTCACAAAGAAGAGAGGTTACACTTAAATAATGAAAGAAAGAGGTAAACACGTTTGAACTCTAACAAATACTTTTTTGTTTATTTAATGAATTTACATAAATAATTATGTACTGTTTCCAATACAAGATGAATATATTAACGTTATTACTTTATAACTGACTGACTAGGTACAGTTACCTAGGCAGGAAGTGTATCCAGCAACGACAAGATCAGCAGTTTGAGTCGATATACAGCGTTCAGTTCAGTTTAGTGTCTTTTTCACGGATTTCCATTCAACAAGTCAATATTAACTGTGTTTTTATCTGATTGTCTTTGTTTACATACATTTAGAGATTGCATATAAATTTCTGGCCATAGTTTTAATGTGATCTGCGTTTCTAATAAAAAGTAACAGTTCGTACATTTGTTTTCAGAAATTTACTCTGTTTTGAGAACTTGTGATCTTAGGATACACTGAGAACTCTCCAAATCAGAATTTAGTTTTCGTTTATTCCCCCCGTTTATATTTAGCATAAATTCCAACCTCAGTAGTGCCACAGTCAGGTAATTTTCTCTCCTGTGAAGGTCTGTTTGTTGTTCCCATAACGTCGTGACTGCATTTTTTTATATTTTTGAGAGTTTATACAAGCTTTACATATCACGGTGTGGTTAGGAACTGTGCTTGTTATGTGCGGAATTTGCCGCTGTCTGTGAACAGCTGGAAGCTGCGTTGGCCGCAGTCGACAGGCTTCAGGTTATTGGCCAAAGTAACGTTGGCCCACCAGTGACGACATTTGCCGTTGGAATCCTCTGGAGACCCTTCTGACGCTGCATCTTCTGATGGAGAAAGTCTGACGGGTCCATCTTCATTTGAGAGCAAATGACAGAAAGGCGTGTGTTCGCATGTCGTTGGGCGGAAAGCAAAACTGGGAATATGCTGTACGGCTCATCCCTTACGGCACAGCAACGAGTACGAGGTGCTACTCAGTGTTGGAAAAACTTCTGAGCCAGCACGGCACGCCTCTCGTGTGGGACCAGTAGCCGAATTTTCTGCCCAGTCCGGACGAGTACAGAAGGTGAGCATGTTATTAATTGGTAGGTCCAAAGCGAGGCGGTCTATGAAGGCCCTCAGGGAAATAACAGGCAGGGTGCGAATAAATGCCAGTGAGCAATCCGTATCTTTGTGTGTGTGTGTGTGTGTGTGTCAGGGGGGGGGGGGGGGGAGATGGAGGTGGTCTCATATACGAGACGGTTCTATTGAGCACACTGGGTACAACTGGGTACAAATAGTGGTTCATGTTGGCACTTATAGCGCCTGCCACTTGTGTTCCGAGGCCATCGTCTGTTGGTTCCGGTTCTTGGTTCAGCTGGTGAAGGTAGATATCAGAACGCGTGGGATAAAGGTTAAGCTCACTATTTGTAGCATCATACCGACAGTCAATCTCGGTCCTCTGCTACAAAGCAGAGTGGAAGACCTAATCCAGAGGCTCAGACAATTCTGTGACGGTATCTAACGCAAATTTTTCGACATCTGCACTCGGATGGAGAGTTGTGGGGCTGCCTTAGTACGTCACGCGTGCACTACACGCAGGAAGCAACTGGTGGAATAGTAGAGTACGTGTGGTTTGCACGTGTGAGCCTTCTACTTTAAACGAGAATCCCCTTGGTACAAGAAGTGAACTGACTGCTAAAACTTGACGCACGTCATCCACATTATTGTCAGAGAATCCTGGTCCTCATCGGAAATAGAAAAGGTTCACATCATATCAGTGAACTGCAGGAGCACGTATGGGAAGGTACCAAATTCACTATCGCTTGTTGGATATAATAATGCCCTGATAGAATAAGGAACAGAAAGTTGATTGAAACCGCAAGTAAACAGCAGTGACATTTTCAATGAGGGTCGTAGTATAGTCCTATATCGCTGTCGTCAATCTGTTGTAGAACTATGGAAAATGTTTTGTGCTTACGTATTATGAGTTTTTTGGAGGCCGAAAATCTCCTCCATAAAAATAAAAATGCGTTCCACAAAGAGAAATCTTGCCAAACTCACTAGCTTTGTTCCTCCATAAGATTCATCCAAACTGCTGCAGACATAGACGCTCGAGTTTTTATCGTGTCCCTCGACTTCAGGAAGATATCTGACACTGTACCACATTGCCCTTAGGCGGGCAAAAAATACGAGCCTATCGAGTATCGGACCAGGTCAGCGACTAGACTCAAGACTTCCTTGCAGATAGAACTCAACACGTCCCTCTTAACAGAACAAAATCGACGGATGTAAAGGTAATCTCACAAGTGCCGCAAGAAAGTGTGACAGGATCGTTACTGTTTACGCTATAGGTAAATGACGTACGAGAAAGGGTGCTTGTGGATGATGCTGTTATCTATAAGAAATAGCAGCGTCACATGACTGTACCGATTTGTGAAAAGACCTGCAGGAGATTGATGGCTAATGTAAGATCTGGCAGTTGACCCCGAACGTAAAGAAATGTAACGTACTACTTACACATACACTCCTGGAAATGGAAAAAAGAACACATTGACACCGGTGTGTCAGACCCACCATACTTGCTCCGGACACTGCGAGAGGGCTGTACAAGCAATGATCACACGCACGGCACAGCGGATACACCAGGAACCGCGGTGTTGGCCGTCGAATGGCGCTAGCTGCGCAGCATTTGTGCACCGCCGCCGTCAGTGTCAGCCAGTTTGCCGTGGCATACGGAGCTCCATCGCAGTCTTTAACACTGGTAGCATGCCGCGACAGCGTGGACGTGAACCGTATGTGCAGTTGACGGACTTTGAGCGAGGGCGTATAGTGGGCATGCGGGAGGCCGGGTGGACGTACCGCCGAATTGCTCAACACGTGGGGCGTGAGGTCTCCACAGTACATCGATGTTGTCGCCAGTGGTCCGCGGAAGGTGCACGTGCCCGTCGACCTGGGACCGGACCGCAGCGACGCACGGATGCACGCCAAGACCGTAGGATCCTACGCAGTGCCGTAGGGGACTGCACCACCACTTCCCAGCAAATTAGGGACACTGTTGCTCCTGGGGTATCGGCGAGGACCATTCGCAACCGTCTCCATGAAGCTGGGCTACGGTCCCGCACACCGTTAGGCCGTCTTCCGCTCACGCCCCAACATCGTGCAGCCCGCCTCCAGTGGTGTCGCGACAGGCGTGAATGGAGGGACGAATGGAGACGTGTCGTCTTCAGCGATGAGAGTCGCTTCTGCCTTGGTGCCAATGATGGTCATATGCGTGTTTGGCGCCGTGCAGGTGAGCGCCACAATCAGGACTGCATACGACCGAGGCACACAGGGCCAACACCCGGCATCATGGTGTGGGGAGCGATCTCCTACACTGGCCGTACACCACTGGTGATCGTCGAGGGGACACTGAATAGTGCACGGTACATCCAAACCGTCATCCAACCCATCGTTCTACCATTCCTAGACCGGCAAGGGAACTTGCTGTTCCAACAGGACAATGCACGTCCGCATGTATCCCGTGCCACCCAACGTGCTCTAGAAGGTGTAAGTCAACTACCCTGGCCAGCAAGATCTCCGGATCTGTCCCCCATTAAGCATGTTTGGGACTGGATGAAGCGTCGTCTCACGCGGTCTGCACGTCCAGCACGAACGCTGGTCCAACTGAGGCGCCAGGTGGAAATGGTATGGCAAGCCGTTCCACAGGACTACATCCAGCATCTCTACGATCGTCTCCATGGGAGAATAGCAGCCTGCATTGCTGCGAAAGGTGGATATACACTGTACTAGTGCCGACATTGTGCATGCTCTGTTGCCTGTGTCTATGTGCCTGTGGTTCTGTCAGTGTGATCATGTGATGTATCTGACCCCAGGAATGTGTCAATAAAGTTTCCCCTTCCTGGGACAATGAATTCACGGTGTTCTTATTTCAATTTACAGGAGTGTAGGAGAAGAAATTTACTATTGCAGAAGTGTACTCCGATGAGGGATTACTGCGAACAGTATCCACCGTAAGATATCTACAAGCAACCAGATGGAGCAACCGCATAAATATCACATAAAACAAACAGTAGAAAAAGCGGATGCCAGGCTAGGATTCATAGGGCGAATTTGAAGGAAATGTAGTTCATCCACGAAAGAAGTGGCATGCAAAACCGACCGTTTCTTTAATATTTCTTACCAGTTTGAGGCCCTCACCAGATAGGGCAGATAGAAGAGATAGGGAGGATCCAACGAAGAGCGGCACGCTATCGTTACGGGATTCCTTGGTAGGCGAGAGAGTGTTACAGAGATGTTCAACAGATTCCAATCGCAGACGCTACAGGAGAGGCGTTTGCGCATCACGGAGAGGTTTGCTGTCGAAATTCCCAGACAGTACGTTTCGCGAAGCGTAGGACAACATGTTACCTTGTCCCACATACGTTCCGCCAGATGACCACAACGACAAAATTCGAAAAATAGGGGGTTGTACAGGGGACCACCAACAATCATCTTCCCACGTGCCATTCGCTAGTAGGGTAGGGACGCGGGTATTAGTTTCGCCACAAACTGTCAGGCGGCTTGCGGAATGTTGATGTAGAAGTAGATGATTTTCGCCGAAGAATCCTCCCAGAAAACTACCGTTTCGGTAAACCGACAGTCGTTACGTAGCATGAAAAGTTTCCGGCAATACGGACAATGTGGAGTGCAATAATATAAATACAATGACTTTAAAGGATTCTCTAGTATTTATCAACAGACTATCACGTGATCGAGAAAATCCTCGCTGAGAATGTTTAATTTTAACATTCTGTTCAGTTGACTGTGCACAGGAACACCTAGCAGTTTGGGAGAAAACATAACGTTGGCAAACCGCCGAATCGAATCGGATTGCTCTATCGATCGCGATTCTTTATCGAACCTAGATGATTGGACTGTTATGGATGGGTGTATGGAAGGACCACAAAGGACATTCTCAACAATTGATAATTTCACTGTATAACGAGTTTTCCTTCTAACAATGGAAATTCCAGGTAGGAATATCAGCAATGTAGGAAAAGATAGATTGCTACTTTCCGTAAAAGAGACTCGTTCAGTTCCAGACAGGCACAATTAAAAGACACTTACACAAAGCTTTCCTTCATAGCGTTCATTAGCAAAAGGGAAACGGAGAAACATGCACTACTCATACACAGAAGCAAGCACACATGACGCACACATGACCACCAATTCCGGCATTCTAGCCCGCTCTGCCAGAGATAGCGATCATATGTGCATGAGGTGTTAAGTCTGGTACGGTGTATTTAATGTATTTTTCATCTTTCAATATTTTGTGAAATTCATACTTATTTCGTACATTATTTTTAATGGACTCTAAAAAGTATTTTATGACGTCTGTTTGTATGCCATTAAGTAGGCTTTGGTCGCTGATTATCTGATATACAACACATCTACTGCGTCTGGCACATTAGAGATATATAACATTACAGTGCATTTGCTATCGGTAATTCTACAGTCTTTAAATTTATGTATATCTTAGACAACATGACAGCAGGTTGCTATATGTCAAACTGTAGTACTTAGAGTAAAGTTACCACTAAGACATGTAAGGTTCTAACGTCGATGTGGACCCGTTCCCAATGTAAGGGTATAATATGACGTCTGCTTCGCATATGTAATAAAAAATAATTTGACAAATCCAGAAATTAATACATAATGTCATATGTGTAAGTAAAAATATCACATGGTACGGTGATATGTCCATATGAGTTATGTAATGTGTTTTTATACATGGCGATGTATGGAAATGAATGCAGACAACGTGAAAATCTTTCACCTTGATTGTACAGGTACTTTAAAATAAAAAGTTGTCGAAATTAGTTAGACGCACGATTTAAATATAAGTCGTTTATATTATATTTATTAAGATCAATTTTCATATGGAACTCTTACTATCGATTTTCCATCGTTAACAATATAGTCACACACGTAATGTAGCACGCATACATGTTTTCTACCGAACAAAAATGTTACGTATTGTTATGTTTCCTATGAACTGAATTCAATAAATGTTGATACAACTTATTAGAGGAAATGGTTTTCGTATAGTAAATCCCACAAAGCCAATATTAGTCAATTTATACTCTCATTTCCATGGCAGGTTTACTCTGCAACACACAAAAGTTTTTTTCAGGTGTTTCAACAGTTAGTGGTTAAAACAGATACTCTTGCTTCAATGTCGACACTGCATAAAAATCTGTGTGGAGGACTAATATATTTACACTTCTAGCAATGAGTGCAATGGCAGTATTACAATCAATAAATTGCAAAACTCGATATAACATTCTAGAACAAATTGTAAAATAATCAGCAGTTTGTTGTAACTTTAAACTAACTTTAAACTAGGTATAGTAACACATTTATAACATTTCGTTTACTGGTTTTCTAATTTTTGTGGTTTGTCGATTTTCTGCTTGATTGGCCATCATACAATAAATTGTAAAGCATTTCAAGTTTGTTTTCAATCGCACACTTAATACATTTAGAACAAGTTATTTTGTGAATCGGTTCAATAATTTGGCATTGGAGGTGCAAAGTAATTTTGTTGCTGAATTATTCATTACTGCAGATATATTTTAGAAAAGACATTTTCATGCTGCAAACACTTTCTCTCTGTGATAACTGTGCTGGTAACTGTGGGACTGATGTAGTAAAACGATCCCATAATGTGTATCAAACCATAAAATCTTATTCTCTTGATATTTGTGTTGAATGTGGAAACGGTTAGCAAGTAGTGTAAGTAAGTGGTAATAAATGAAACATACTGAAAATAACTGTATTACGTGAGTACCATACGAAGTTCAGAACGCGAAGAAAATAGGAAACATTTTGGGGATGAAAGAGCATTGCACATAAATAAAGCAGTTGCACTCTAGCGGATAGACAGAATTCTATTAGAAAAAAAAACCAGACCTAAAATTGGTAAGTTTTATAACAGTTGAAATACTAGAGTAGATATTCATTATGAGAGAGTAAATGATTTATAAATGACACAAATCTTTACGCAGCAGATTCCTACTTTTACAAGACAAGGGTAAGTTTGCCATTCGTTTTATTCCGGTAGTGTAGCTTCCTAAAACAAAGACGAACTTACGCTACATTGAAATGTAATGATTTAAAAGTGGTATTGTTGTGTTTATAGACACTCCAGATGAAAATGTTGGAAAATTGCGGTATAATGAGTAAGCGCTCTGGTCTACATAGTAATGTCACGCAAAGACACGTCACATAAACGATGTTTGAAAAAACATGAATCACTAAGAACTATGTCTTCTAAATGAACAAAATGACTTAATACTATTGAAATATACAGTAGTATTCAATAGTTGGTGCACGGTTCTTGTGAAAGAAGTATATAATTGAAAGAGAACTGCAAATTATTAATTTTGTGAAAAGTGACTTGTATATCCACAAAAAACTGACAAATCTGTACATCATATATAGGTCGAAGACCTGGGCGATAATGCAAGAGACACTAAGGGAAAATCAGTGTTCTAATGAGACCATTGCAAGGAAACGTGCCAATTATACATCTTAGAAGAAACCCAAGTGTAGACACTATTAAAACGGAAAACGTTTTACATAACGAGGAACTCCAAATATGTTTCTTCTATTTATCAAATTTTTAGTAATGTAGTTCGTTATTTGTTTATGATCTCATTCATATTTAATCACTTAATGCTACAGAATCGTAGCTGATTATGTAGATCATGAAACAACTGAACCTAGTTCCGGCAGCTACTGCATTCACATCATAATTCTTTCAGAAAGCGACGTAACTAGAAGACTAATCAATATTTCTCCGCAGAATTATTAAGAAAAAGATCCGTATTTCCGCAGGCCAGTCTACTAATTGACCTTCAATTACAGTTTCGTTTCGTTGTTTTCATTTTTTAAAAGTAAAACACATATGTGACAGTCAATGAGGTTGCATTTTCGCTGTTTTCATTCCAGTCACCAAAGCATCAGATAAGACTTTCCCTTCGTTTTCTATTACTGCTGAATATTACTTCCAGCGTTTGGCATCATTTGCAGCTAAAATATGGTTAATTTGATCTAAGTTAAGCAATCTGTTAGAGAATCCCATTCTTGTCTTGAATTTTTTACTTATTGTTAGTCCTAAAATTATTTCTGTTAATTATTCGATTATATTTCTGAAAATTTTCTGCGATTCCCATTTGACTTCTGTCTCTGTACATGTAAAAATCGGTTGCCAGTGGCGAAGTAGATGTAGATTCAAATGTAGATGTATATGTAGGTGAAAGTCTCTTGTGAGAAACAGTGCACCATTGGCGTTGTTCTTACTGCAGTATTATCGTAAAATCAAGCACTGGGGCTAAACGACGTAGGAAAGGGCTTGAAATCTCAATCGTTGACAAGGAAAATTGGGATGTGCCCATGAAAACATCCCTCAGAACAAACATTTTCCCCTGTTCTTGGTGCCGGCGTCAATTCGCGACTTAGAGGCAACTTCCCTTCGCCCTAATTCTACTGCAGGCGACTAGAAGGTACCCTTTCCATTATTTACATTTCTTCGTGATATTTCTGACGCGCCGTGTCCCTCCCTCCCTTAAAAATTTAGCTCAATTATGGCGTTTGAAATTCTGTCTTCTTTTAGTCGCTACGTGAATTCTCTTGAATTGTATAGTACTACGAGTTCGTTAGTGCAAATAATAAAAGTAAATACCAAGCGGCGCGGAGGTTCTTTAGCCAAGCAATTTATCCGCATGAGCAGGCCCTAGGCGCTTCAGAATTGGAAGACTGTAAATCCTCTTCCGCAGTACTCGGAACACAGTAAAAACAGACGAATGTTGTAGTGCAGTTCAATAATTATCGAACGCTACTGGAATTGTAGTTTAGGAAAACTGAGCTGCAATTGAGTTTTGAACAGAGGAAAATGAAATGATCGTATGGCATTTATTGGCCGCTTCAGAATTGGAAGACTGTAAATCCTCAGCCACAGTACTCGGAACGCAGTAAAAGCAGACGAATGTTGTAGTGCAGTTCAATAATTATCTAACGCTGCTGGAATTGTAGTTTAGGAAAACTGAGCTGCAATTCAGTTTTGAATAGAGGAAAATGAAATGATCGTATGGCATTTATTGTCCAGGATATCCCCTTCGGGGTTCGGCACCCGTATTGCAAGTCTTTTTACTTGACACCACGTGGCGACTTGCGTGTCAATGATGATAAAAATGTATACACCCAGTTCCCTGCCGGGAATCGAAACGGGGCCCCTTTGCGTGGTAATCGGCAACGCTACCGCTGCGATATTTTTTTAATTTTTAAAAAAATTCTTTGTCGATCTCATTTTGTTCTATTTTATTCGTTGTATGTCTTCGGGACGAAGTCTCATGACACCCGTTCAGGTTGTTCGTTGATCCGTTCACTCAGTTCTTTTTATTACAGAGAGTAGGAAACCCTCTGACCGAACACGCTGAGCTACCGTGTCGGCGATACGGAGGCGGAGTAGAGAAAATGTGCTGCCTTGTAACAGATTATGAGATTTCGGTATTGAATCTGCAGTTTGCTAAAACACTTTTGCATGACACCGGGAAGGGTTTGTATTACTCCATTTCCGTTCTTGAAGTACATTAAAGCGTGTGACTCGCATTTATCAAATTCCTTGGAATTGCCAAGGCTGGGGATAGCTTGCACGTATAAGAACATGTAATGAACAAGTGTGCAGGATGCTATTCTCAGAATTAAAATTTTCGCATCTTAGACTGTCCACAATACACAATTTTAGGGCTGTACACTGTTTCAATTGTGACATGCACTCCTCGATAGCTGAGTGGTCACCGTGACGGAATGCCGTCCTACGGGCCCGGGTTCGATTCCAGATAGGTGGAAAGAATACACTGAAAGCCTCTATGAGGGTGAAGATTTGTCTGATGTGATAGAAGAAGAAACAGGAGTCGATTTAGAAGAGATAGGGGATCCAGTATTAGAATCGGAATTTAAAAGATCTTTGGAGGACTTACGGTCAAACAAGGCAGAAGGGATAGATAACATTCCATCAGAATTTCTAAAATCATTGGGGGAAGTGGCAACAAAACGACTATTCACGTTGGTGTGTAGAATATATGAGTCTGGCGATATACCATCTGACTTTCGGAAAAGCATCATCCACACAATTCCGAAGACGGCAAGAGCTGACAGGTGCGAGAATTGTCGCACAATCAGCTTAACAGCTCATGCATCGAAGCTGCTTACAAGAATAATATACAGAAGAATGGAAAAGAAAATTGAGAATGCGCTAGGTGACGATCAGTTTGGCTTTAGGAAAAGTAAAGGGACGAGAGAGGCAGTTCTGACGTTACGGCTAATAATGGAAGCAAGGCTAAAGAAAAATCAAGACACTTTCATAGGATTTGTCGACCTGGAAAAAGCGCTCGACAACATAAAATGGTGCAAGCTGTTCGAGATTCTGAAAAAAGTAGGGGTAAGCTATAGGGAGAGACGGGTCATATACAATATGTACAACAACCAAGAGGGAATAATAAGAGTGGACGATCAAGAACGAAGTGCTCGTATTAAGAAGGTGTAAGACAAGGCTGTAGCCTTTCGCCCCTACTCTTCAATCTGTACATCGAGGAAGCAATGATGGAAATAAAAGAAAGGTTCAGGAGTGGAATTAAAATACAACGTGAAAGTATATCAATGATACGATTCGCTGATGACATTGCTATCCTGAGTGAAAGTGAAGAAGAATTAAATGATCTGCTGAACGGAATGATCAGTCTAATGAGTACACAGTATGGTATGAGAGTAAATCGGAGAAAGACGAAGGTAATGAGAAGTAGTAGAAATGAGAACAGCGAGAAAACATCAGGATTGATGGTCACGAAGTCAATGAAGTTAAGGAATTCTGCTACCTAGGCAGTAAAATAATCAATGACGGACGGAGCAAAGAGGACATCAAAAGCAGACTCGCTATGGCAAAAAAGGCATTTCTGGCCAAGAGAAGTCTACTAATATCAAACACCGGCCTTAATTTGAGGAAGAAATTTCTGAGGATGTATGTCTGGAGTACAGCATTGTATGGTAGTGAAACATGGACTGTGGGAAAACCGGAACAGAAGAGAATCGAAGCATTTGAGATGTGGTGCTATAGACGAATGTTGAAAATTAAGTGGACTGATAAGGTAAGGAATGAGGAGGTTCCACGTAGAATCGGAGAGGGAAGAAATATGTGGAAAACACTGATAAGGAGAAGGGACAGGATGATAGGACATCTGCTAAGACATGAGGGAATGACTTCCATGGTACTAGAGGGAGCTGTAGAGGGCAAAAACTGTAGAGGACGACAGAGATTGGAATACGTCAAGCAAATAATTGAGGTCGTAGGTTGCAAGTGCTACTCTGAGATGAAGAGGTTAGCATAGGAAAGGAATTCGTGGCGGGCCGCATCAAACCAGTCAGTAGACTGATGACCAAATAAAAAAAAAATCACCATTCTTGTGCAAACGATGGAAAGAGCCACTTTCCAGCCTAGTGCAATCCTTTCAGTTTCCCATAATTCTTCAAACGTGATCTGAAGATTAGTAACAATTTTTCGTTGAGACCATTTTACAAGTTCAGCTGTAATACAGTCTTCTCCACTGGCATTGTTATTTTCTTTTGTTTTTACATTTTTTTTTTTTTTTTTTTTTTTTTTTTTTTTTTTTTGCTGTGGGTGGTGGACCTGCTTCTGGGTTTCTATGAAGGTCTGAAAACTCTAGCTTACACTTCGGTTCTTCACAGTTCAAGAATTATTCAAAGTACTTTCTAAGTATTTCACAGTTCTGGGTATTGCTTAGGCCTATTTCACCATTTTCATATCAGAAGCAAATACTTGGGGCTTGGCAGCCCTTTAGATAATTTTTAAACGTCTGATAGAAATTCCGGGAGTTATTTTTAACAGAGCTGTTTTGTATGTCAAGAAGTTGTGATTTCTCAAAAGATCGTTTGGGACCCTTTATTTTTGTTGTTGTTTCTTCCCTTCGCATTTTAAATTCATCAGGGTGCTCTGTCTTTCCAGAAGATTTCCAGTTTTTCCACTGTTTTGTTTTTCTGTAACTGCTTTTTCACAGGTTTGAGTCCATCAGACTTTCTTCTTCATTTTTGTTGATCCAAATACAGTCTTCGTTGCTCTGTTAATCTCTTTGGATAATTCTTTAAATTTCCCAGAGTTAGCTATTTTAATCTATTCTAGAAAATGTTTTATGGCCTCTTTTGCGACGTTCTGCCTGTCTGTGTTATATTTCATCAATTTTTGCTATCTCTTTCCGTTTTATTAAGGATAAGTTTAAACGTAATTTTAGTAGGCAATGATCAGAGTCAATTCCCTGTTTCTTTTTACTTTCAGATTCATAATTTCTTTAATATTGCTTTGAGAAATAGCCACATGATCTAATTGGAAGTCCCCTAATATTATATTTGGAGATATCCATGTTTTTGCTTTTCTTGGCAATTTTTTGAAGGAAGTTGACATTTACTTCAACTGAAATGTTTCACAAAGATTAATTGGTCTTGCACCATTTTTTTGTTCTTTTATAGGCTGGATATTCTACTGTTTCTCGAAATAATTTTTACCCTCCCTATTTGGGAGTTAAAATTCCACAGTAGTAGCACATTTAGTTTTGGAATTTTTTATATTTCGTTTTCCAAAAGTTCCCAGAATGCTTCTACTTCATTCTGATTTTTCTTATTGTCATCATTAATTGGAGCATGGCTATTAACAGAAGCATACTGTTATTGCATTTCACTGTTAGAAGAGAGAGTCGTTCTGAACTGGATTTGAATTTTGTAATAAATGTGTGTGAATTCCTAAAGGACCAAACTGCTTAGGTCATCGGTCCCTAGACTTACACACTACTTAAACTAACTTAAACTAACTCACGCTAAGAACAACACACACACCCATACCCGAGGGAGGACTTGAACCTCCGGCGGAAGGGGCTGCGAAGTCAGTGACATGACACCTCAAACCGCGCGGCCATCCGCGCAGCAATTTTGTAACGTTATCTACTAAATTTTTATGAATACTGAAGGCGGTACTAACAACTAGCATGCCTTTAGTAATTTTTATTGCTAGTTTACCCTTAAAAATTCTGTGGTTTTTGGTTTGTGTAACATTTTCGTCCAGGAGTCTTGTTTCTTGCACGGATAGAATTTGTATATCGTGCTTACTTAACAGAATTCAACTTCTTTCTATTTATCAATTTTTAGTAACGAATTTACATTAAAGGTGCCTGCGAAGAAATTTGTTTTCAATCTGAGTTTGGAAGGATAGAAAGGATGCTCTGACTCATCCTTACTGCAGATGTTGGGACTCCCCAGAAGCCTAGGTCCCGATGCATTGCATAAAACAATTGTGGATTCCTCCTTGTCACCTGTCTAGTGCTCGCTTTTGGCGGAATTTCCATTCTGCAGCTGAAATTGTACATTGTAATAAATAAATTCCAAGATGAGTTCGGACTGTTAGTCCTAAATGATTATTTTTCATGTTTTTATCCATTAGGTTCTTTCGCTCTCTCTGCCGTCGGGGGTTAGCGTCTCTTTTCCGCTTTTGAGACGGTTGACCGGGTTTCACCTGTAACCATAGGCAGAGGCCCTCAAAGGGTACTACCATGAGCAGCCAGATGAATCCACTTTTTTACGAGGTGTTACTCCTTCCATCCTCGTTCCTAATCGCTTGAGAGATGAGGCTCTGGGCTTGGGACCGGCAGTAGCGGGGGTTTTATTAGTTATTCGTATAACTTTTATTACAGATATACGTTCAACTTTCTAATTCGCAATTCTAGCAAATGCATAGACTGTTTTCCTATGGGATCTCATGCACATGCTATTATTTGCAGCGAGCTGGCTGCTGGGCATGAAAGCAGACGTGCGCTGCTTGGCCCTACGACTACATCGAGCTATTCTTCTTAATCAGAGCCATTCACAGCTCACTGACCCAAGGAATACGAACTGGACGTAAAGTCGCAATTGGTTTGTTCATTCTGTACTCCGGTTAGAGAATGTGCCCCTCATTTTCCCCTAAGCACGCTAACTTCGCAAAACTTTCTTGCATATTAAGAAACGGCTGTCTGCCGTTAGCAAATATTTGTAGAATGTCAACCACCGACTCTTTTGAAGTCTCCAAGTAACACAGATTTAAAAGTATTGTGGTGCCATAATCATGCATACAGATGTTAAAGTCACTCTGTATAATAACAATTTAAAAAGAAAAAAAGTATAGTGATTATTTATTAATCGAGTTTATTGCAGCTGTCATGATCTCACATTTTTAAATTAGCTGAGGATTGTTTTATTAAAGGTTGTTTGTTTTGTATTTTTTATATTTTCTGATTGTGACCATGTTGCTCACTGGAATTGGGAAATTATTAAATAAGTGTTATTTGACGGAATTCTCTGGTAATTTTCGATAGGTTGAGGCCAAAACCAATTCTCAACACTGCCATTTCACTCATTTATAAGGGGAGTTACAGAAAGGTACGGCCAAACTTTCAGGAAACATTACTCACACACAAATAAAGAAAAGATGTTATGTGGACATGTGTCCGGAAACGCTTAATTTCTATGTTAGTTTCTATTTTAGAAACTATGTTGGTTTCCATTTTAGTTTCGTCAGTATGTACTGTACTTCCTCGATTCACCGCCAGTTGGCCCAATTGAAGGAAGGTATTGTTGACTTCGTTGCTTGTGTTGACATGCGACTCATTGCTCTACGGTACTAGCATCAAGCACATCAGTACGTAGCATCAACAGGTTAGTGTTCATCACGAACGCGGTTTTGCAGTCAGTGCAATGTTTACAAATGAGTAGTTGGCAGATGCCCATTTGAAGTATGGATTAGCACGGGGTAATAGCCGTGGCGCGGTACGTTTGTATCGAGACAGATTTCCAGAACGAAGGTGTCCCGACAGGAAGACATTCGAAGCAATTGATCGGCGTCTTAGGTTAGGGCGGAACGTTCCAGCCTATGACTCGCGAATGGAGAAGACCTAGAACGACGAGGACACCTGGAATGGACGAGGCAATTCTTCGTGCAGTTGACGACAACCCTAATGTCAGCGTCTGAGAAGTTGCTGCTGTACAAGGTAACGTTGAACACGTCACTGTATGGAGAGTGCTACGGGAGAACCAGTTGTTTCCGTACCATGTACAGCGTGTGCAGGCACTATCAGCAGCTGATTGGCCTCCACGGGTACACTTCTGCGAATGGTTCATCCAACAATGTGTCAATCCTCGTTTCAGTGCAAATGTTCTCTTTACGGATGAGGCTTCATTCCAACGTGATCAAATTGTAAATTTTCACGATCAACATGTGTGGGCTGACGAGAATCCGCACGCAATTGTGCAATCACGTCATCCACACGGATTTTCTGTGAACGTTTGGGCAGGCATTGTTGGTGATGTCTTGATTGGGCCCCATGTTCTTCCGCCTACGCTCAATGGAGCGCGTTATCATGATTTCATACGGGATACTCTACCTGTGCTGCTAGAACATGTGCCTTTACAAGTACGACACAACATGTGGTTCATGCACGATGGAGCTCCTGCACATTTCAGTCGAAGTGTTCGTACGCTTCTCAACAGATTCGGTGAGCGATGGATTGGTGGAGGCGGACCAGTTCCATGGCCTCCACGCTCTCCTGAACTCAACCGTCTTCACTTTCATTTATGGGGGCATTTGAAAGCTCTTGTCTATGCAACCCCGGTACCAAATGTAGAGACTCTTCGTGCTCGTATTGTGGACGGCTGTGATACAATACGCCATTCTCCAGGGCTGCATCAGCGCATCAGGGATTGCATGCGACGGAGGGTGGATGCATGTATCCTCGTTAAGGGAGGACATTTTGAACATTTCCTGTAACAAAGTGTTTGAAGTCACGCTGGTACGTTCTGTTGCTGTGTGTTTCCATTCCATGATTAATGTGATTTGAAGAGAAGTAATAAAATGAGCTCTAACATGGAAAGTAAGCGTTTCCGGACACATGTCCACATAACATATTTTCTTTCTTTGTGTGTGAGGAATGTTTCCTGAAAGTTTCAAAAAAAATGGTTCAAATGGCTCTGAGCACTATGGGACTCAACTGCTGTGGTCATAAGTCCCCTAGAACTTAGAACTACTTAAACCTAACTAACCTAAGGACATCACACACATCCATGCCCGAGGCAGGATTCGAACCTGCGACCGTAGCGGTCGTGCGGTTCCAGACTTGAGCGCCTTTAACCGCTCGGCCACTTCGGCCGGCCCTGAAAGTTTGGCCGTACCTTTTTGTAACACCCTGTATTACAACAAAGAGAAGGTCGTCCATGAGTAGAGCCCAGAACGTGGGAATAGAGAGTCTGAACTGTACATACGTACACAGTAAAGTGATCTAGTCTGCCAGCTGACCTTCGCATGTAATAATGTGAGCTGTGCAAAGCCATTGCTCTGGAGAAAGTGGCCGTGGAAGTGAAACAAACCAAGAACGTTGCTATTTGTTGTTAGTGGCTGGTCATATTGTTACATGGTGTAGCAAGGCGCTGCGTTTCCACTGTCAAGTGCGCAATGATAGCCGTACTACTGCTACAGGGTGGAACCTCCCCCTCACTTATCGACCATAATGACAGTGAAAAATTAAACCGCGTGTACCTAATGGAAATTTGGGAAAAGCAATCGTCACCGAAGTTAATCTGTCGGTAAAGAGGGAGGAAAGGGTTACATCTAAATGAAAGGAAAAATGCTAATGAAACAGGTGGAAATTAATTTTGAAAAGGGGTAAAGTTAATAAAGAAAGTAAATGTGGTGCCGTTACGTTAGCAATTAACTAGCGGTAATTAGATATTTGAGATTTGGGGGAAATTACGGTCGCCAGTCCTGAGGACAATTACTATAGTAACTGAAAAAGAAAGGTGCTATTAGCACTAGAAGCATGGCAACTGAAGGTTGACACGTGCAGTGTGAAAACTGAAAGTTTGTCAGAAGTTATAAATTTCGCTACACTCTGACTTAATTTAGCAAAAGAATTAATAAAACATGAAAATCGAAAGTTAATTTAGTGACTGAAGTTAATAGTGAGCTTTCTTTCTGAAGCACATCGAAATTCAGTAAAATACGGTTAGTCTTGGACTACCTCAATAATCATTTGAAAAGCTACTTGAATCTACGCAATTTAGAAATAGGGGATTTAACTTTGAACTTGAATTAAATGATTCTGAACAATTAACAGTAGTAAAATTTAGTACGTACCAAGCTGAGCTGCAGTCACAGGTAAGCTAAAATACGGTAACAAAACTCGCACTCTTAATTTTTGCTTGTGTAATCTGAATATTGTAGCCAGCTATGAATACCTTAACTGAACTTTGAAATTAAAGCAGTGAAATGGAATGTTACTTTAATGCTGGCGTTTGAATCTCAACGACACTCGGGTTCATTCCGGAAAAGGAAGGGACCCTGCTTGGTAATGCAATTGGGACAATGAGCAACAAAGGTTCATGCTACGTTGCTGTAATTTTGTGATTTGAACAGTTTTAAAAGCTGAGGTCTGCCATACAGTTCTAAAATTTTACGTGCGTCCAGCCTTCCTTGTTGGTTGATTGAAGGTTTGAAGCCGTCGATCGAGGAGGTGGCGACAGTCACTCATTGTCGGCCGTCGCTGTTGCAGAAGCTGGATGTTGGCGCGCCTTCTTGTCGGCACGGTCACCAGACGAAACGGGCTCTTGATGTGCGCCAGCTAATGCTTCCCGTCCGCGACACCGTGTCAGAAACTATCATAGCAAGTCGAGCGCAATTACATGCTGCCCAACCCCGAAAGCGCGGCAACTCACGGGAGCGTCACACAACACACATGCTCCACTCGCTACTCCAGCCAGACTCTCTCTGCTCAGCCCGCGCTCGACGATACAGAGTTAACACTACCAAAGATCCTACACACTTTGATTCTTCACACGACCTATCGATGTAATCGTTCGATAGCAGTTTTCCCTAGGCAAGACCCAGCGTAAAAATACAAATAATATTTACGAAACAAACCAATTATACATCGACATAAATGCATATATATATATATATATATATATATATATATATATATATATATATATATATATAGTAAAACAATTACAATATGTAAAGACACAGAAATGTCATATACACAGGTAACAAAAATAAGGAAAACAAATTTATAGTACAATAGATGGAAATAGGAGGATATGCATTTCCGGCGTTACTAGGGCACCCAGACGGAGATTGTGTAAATACTGGGTGAACGTTTCTGCACCCCGCACTGCACCGGCGCAGACGGGTGACCAGTCATCGGTCAGATGTACAGTTAGACCAGACCGGCCGCCACCGAGCAGCGTTCTGTGCCACATCCAACCAGGTGTGATGGTTCCGGCTGCTGTACGCGATCCGCCGAGGAGAGGCCTCCAGCCAGTCTCCGAGGCTCCTGGGTTCGCCACGGAGTGTCCGCACGGTTTCTGCAAGCCTCACGGAACAACAGGCCCTACACCACCTGGACTGACACATTACTGGGGCAGGCAGGACGCCAACACAGCCACCCACTGTTACCCGGCCGGCACTAGGTCAGCAGTCGGTCGCGAGCACGTCGCACAGTGCTTATCAGACATGGACTGCACAGCGGCAATTACCACTCTGCTGCTGCGTGGAGGGCGTCATCAATAAATAATGCATAAACTGTTCACGTTACTTTTTGTAGAACAGTGCTCTATGACAGATCTCTCGAGGCACCAGTCGCGACTCGCCCTCGCAGTTTCGCTTCCATCAGAACCTCTTTTGGTGACTTCAAAACTTCACAGAACTGCTCCTGAGTGGAAATTAACTCTCGAATCCATCTTCTTTGCTGAGGCTAAGCCATTTCTCCGCAGTATGCGCTTTTCTGCTAGTCCCCGAATACATGCAGGGGAACTTCTGTGAGGTTCGGAAGGTCGGACATGTAGAAGTAAAAGTCTTGAAGGTGAGTAGCGTGTCTGGTTGGATACCTCATGCGGCACAGCACTTGCGCGCGGAAGGTAAACGTTAGAAATTCGAGTGATGGTCCGACACATAGTTTAAACTACCTGAAACATATCAGCGCACCCTCCGCTGCACAGTGAAAATTAATTCCTTAATACTGTAATTCTACCAACATACGGTGTCTTCAGACAAAATAAACTTGTGGGAATCGACACTCAAGTTCATATTTTCTGATAATTATCAAGGGAGAAATACCACAGTCAACCGATTCCAAATAATGTTTAATACATTGACCTAGGTTTCGACACCTCGAAGGATGTCTTCACCAGAAATGAAATGAAATGATCATGTGGCATTATTGGCCGAGAGACCCTATCCGGGGAAGTTCGGCCGCCCAGTGAAAGTCTTATTTCAGGCGACGCCACATTTGGCGACCTGCGCGCCGGTGATGGTGAAAGGATGATGAGGACAACACAACACCCAGTCCACGAGCGGAGAAAAATCTCCAACCCGGCTGGAAATCGAAACCGGGCCCATTGCAACATAGGCAAACACGCTACCAGTTTTTGTTATTGAAGAACGTACTTTTATTTCATTAATAATCAAGTGACATTATTCGTTACGAATGGAAATAGAGGAAAAAATATTAACATACAGCGAATGTGCACCTACTTAGCTTCAGGCTGGGTGAAGACAAGCTGGGCAGGAGTCCAAACCCGAGGCGTGGTCACGATGCCTCACCCCTGCCTGTTACTGTGCTAGTCTATCATATGGACATTGGTCTAGCTTGGTTTTTCATTTCATGTTTTTTGGTATTTTTCAATTTTTTATTTTCTTATTTTTTTCTTTATTTTTGTTGCTATTTGCTTTATGAAAAGAAAACTTGTTAGACACAAATTTCACATTTCCGGGACTCAAAACCAATTTTTTTTTTCTAGGAGGAACACAGTGAGAGAAAGCTCCAATTCCTTGACGATTAAAGACAAGGTGCAACATACTTGCAAATATCGGACGATGACGTGGACGCCTCTGCCACTTCCAATGAGCACTCATAATGTATTGGCGAAAAACAACGGGTCGGGATCGTTGTCACACCAGACTACGGAGTGGGCGTAGTGTCCGAGGAGCAGTACGATCGAATCAGTCTTGGTCCGAGGGAAAACGGAAAAGTCGGGACACAGAAGAAGATCAACCGTGAAAGCAGCTTCAGCTAATCGGATAAGGAAAGCCAGCTGTCGGCGAATCCACTGTCAGTGTTCCCGTCCACAACAAACGAAACAGTGTGGTAATGTATCAGGTTGACGTTGTGTGTCCCAAAGACCAGTTGGACCAGTGCGATTGAGGCGTTCGTTGGTCAGGATCAGACTGTGAATGACCCTATACCACAGTGATGCGACTTCGATTAGGAGGATAGGAAGACCAACGTGAAACCACACTGCTTTCCAGAATACCAACGGCGCGGCCATTTCAATTGGGGAGAGGGATGATTGTACTCCTCGGCGAGAAAGCAAGGATCTGGTGGTAAGGTGTGTCACTCATAAAATGCCAGCTCCCAGAAAACTTTTTATAATATAAAATTCACGTACGTGCCGCAATTTAGAGTTGATACGGCCAACATCGGCAGGCAGAGTCAGACTGGTCCGCCGAAAACACGTAAATAAACGTCATTAAGAGAATGAGTTACTCGAGTACATGTTAAAACGGTACGCGATATAAACAATACCTGAAGCCTTCACTTTGATATTGGGTAGTGTCAACCATCCAAGGGAATGGGGCCTTGCAACCACTTCATAGCAATGTCGGAAAATATGACTTTGCCAAAGAAAACGACCTTACATTTGCATCAATTTACGCGCCGTCATTGCGGGAAGCGGGAGTATTTGTGCAACATAGTACACTTCGCAGAAAATATAGAAATCTAAGACCCGCACTTAGTGAAGAAGGATAAGGGAGCGGCGTTCGTGTTCACGAATTGCCCACTGAATTTGATTCGTCACCTCCCGTCAACTGCGTGCAGACTTTTTCATCGGTCAGCGATCCACGGTAATTCCCAACGATTTGTGGCGAGCGACAACCGTTGCCCATGGAACGACAACGTGTTGAAAACCCTGCAATGGTAATAGAGTACTTTTCTGTTCATTACTGCGGGCCTCAGAGGCCGAACAAAAGGAGACCAGTAAGTGCTTGAGCAAGGATAAGTCACCGATGTGACGTAGCAGTACCGTAACATCATCCGCGTACGCTCCTACCGAGAAAGTTTCTCCTAATATCTTACAGCCACGTAACAGATCAGTAATATGGCGAAGCAGGGGTTCTGAGAACAAGACAAAAAGTGACATGCGGAGGGTACTCCGTTGCGGTAAGCCCCGTCGGATGGTGATCAGGAGAGTAAGTTGTACATTCCCAAAGATGCATGCGTGAATACCAGTAAAAATATTGGATAAAACTTCTGTTTCACTGATCACTGTGCCATAGCTTTAATTTAAATCATGTGCCGCATCCAATAAAAGTGTACCTCCTCCACTGGATGTTGAACACATCCCTCTTAAAGGATCCTTCCCTCGAATTTATCGTTAGAGAGGCTTGGGCCCGTAGCGTGCGTTCGGAGGACCGTTATTCCTTCTCTTATGGAATGGTGGTCAGGGCATGCCCAACAGTTCGCTCCGGAATGCGTTAATGCGTTACGGCGCTAAGATGTCGAGTGATCCCCGTCGAAACCAGTCTTGCGTCAACTGTATGACGGTGCCAGACAAGCTCCGTTACGGATTATGTATGTCCGCCATGTTAAGGCGAAACTGCTTCAGTTAAAGAGGCAACAACTGGAAGGACTCAGAGTGCGATCAAAATCCCTCTTCTTCCAACAGGATGAACTGACCTCCTCACATCATCTTATCCGGTTGCGGACGCGTCGCAAACGATAATCATACCCACCGTCACATACTGACAAAAATGGCTCTGAGCACCATGTGACTTAACATCTGTGGTCATCAGTCGCCTAGAACTTAGAACTACTTAAACCTAAATAACCTAAGGACAGCACACACATCCATGCCCGAGGCAGGATTCGAACCTGCGACCGTAGCAGTCGCTCGGTTCCGGACTGAGCGCCCAGAAACGCTCGGCCACCGCGGCCGGCTCACATACTGACATCCCAACGTGACATTTCCCCAGCGATCTGTAATTGCTTCACCGATTGCACCTCGTGGGTTTACAAATCTGCTCGATTGCGTGGTTTCTTCCACATGAAATCATGACTTTCGAAGTGACTTGCGATGATATATATCGCCGTATTGCTGATTCACCATCGCAAAAATCGCCGGGGTTCGACGGTATTCCTAAGGAATCTTACGTACATTTTATACCTCTTATAGGTGATACCACTACGTCACTGGTAAATGAGGTGATCCGGGGGGGGGGGGGGTAGGTTGATTCCTCACCTCTTCAAGGTTGGTAAAATCGTTCTAATTACGAAGACAACTGGAGATATAGATATTGATAAATTCCGCCAGATCACACTACTTACTTTCAATCAGAAAACTGTCGCCCGGGCGGGTAATAAACGTCTACCAATACTACTAGAGAAAATTCTTCATGTTCTCCGAACTATGTGGCTGGGCGCACTATTCTGACTTCTGTAATCAGGACGCAAAACACAATTAAAATCTCCACCAACCACAAGTTTCTGTACAGTTTAACGAAATAAATAAACGATATCCTCTTTATAAAATGGCGCACGATCTATGAAGCAACCAGATCCTGAAGGGGAATAAAGAAGAATTAAACTATACAAAAGGTGCAGTCTGTTCCTCGGCCGTTATCAAGAACTTCGAAATCAGTCAGTGCTGATCTCTCACTGTAGAATAACGCACCACAGTAGGTAATCCAGACGCCACATTAAAGAAAGTAGAAGAGCCAGGAGGACAAATATTGACAAATAACACTTCTTGCAAAGATATCACAACTGCACCGAAATCGTAAATAAATTGTCACAACACCACAAGTCTAAGCGCGGAACTAGTATTGTTCACTTTCAAGGTAAGCAAGGTATTAGGCGTGCTCTATTAACTAACAAAACTATGCAGTTGATTACTTGTAAATGACCGTTAAAAGTCCATGGCAGAGTTAGCGCATTAATCTGAATGTAAAGAGATGGATCCCTGCCTTCCTCCGTCCTTTTTTATCGATACCGCGCGATCAAGTTGAAAACGACGTTTGTTTCGGCTGTGCGGGAAGGCGACTGCCGTAGGGGGCAATATTGGGTGAGGGGGGGGGGGGGGCGGCTTGGGGCGGGAATCATGCGGAAATTCAGTATCGGGTACAGAGGATACACCCCACTGTTCCGCAGGGGGACAATGTGGTGCCTGGCGAATCAACGGAATCGGAAACTGACCACATGTGCCGCTGGTACACTTGGGCCGTTCTGGTCCTGATCAGCAGCGGCTTTTGGCACGTCCGACGTCTGAACTGCGCAACGTCTGTCGCGGCGGCTTTGTTCCTAACGTTCGCGACTCTGCATGTTGCTGCGACGGACTGCTGAACCTTGTACAAGGCGCAGTGCAGACTCGAAGATGCCATTCAACTTATATGGCACGTGCGTTTAGAATGACGTCGTTTACTAGACCGCAGGAGGTTTACATGCGTGCTATTTCCTGCCAAGAACAAAAGGACTCCACTTTACTGTTCACGTTCTTCACATTCAATGTACCGACAAATTTTCTTGTGTAACAAGCACAGCCGGAAAACGATTCGTATGGAATGGCTAATGTAGCAGATAATAGTAGGAGCTACGTCTGATAATAGCATCACAGTCAGAGGACTAAGTGTACCCATGTGCACATGTGCATCTACAGTCCTCAACTGACTGTGGAATGCATGACAGAGGCTAATTCCCATTTTACCACGCACTACGTTTTCTTCCCTTTCGGTTCCTGTTTGGAGCAGGGATAAACGCCTCCGTGAGGTCTTAGTAGTCCCACACATTCAGGGAATGAGCGTAAGCAGGTGTCCCGGCAGGGTCCTAGTGATGGTGGTTCGCAATTGTTAAGAAGAATGAAGTGTCTATCCGTGTCCCGTGGAGGGCTGTAATGAGTTCTTGTTGAGTTTAGTGTTGCGTCTGCGTTGTTATGGATGAAGGGAAGAGAGAGGATGAAACCTGCTGACGGTGCGTAGCCTTCTCTCCTCAAATGGCACCAAGGGGACAACCGAGTTCATCGTCCGCATCACACGAACTGATCACCACGCCGTCACATGCCCTCACGTCGTGCGATACTGCAAAGAGATTTGGAATTTAACCCAGGACGCTGGTGGTAAGACTTCACGCCCTAGTCCCTTGCCGGCCAAATACTGGCTGTCAAAATTTTCCTCCGCCAGAATTCGAAGCGGCTTTGACCCGACTCGAGTGCCACCGCACTATTGTGCGTTAGTGACCTTAGCTGCGAGTGGCTGATAAACGTTTCTCTTCACCCTGTAATTAATCTAAGCAAGTCTTCGTGATCACTACGAGAACAATACGTAGGTGGCTGCATTATATATACTGGTTCCACATTCAACACTAGTACCTCAATCCTGAATAGGCTTTTGGAATATAGATGGCGTCTGTCTTGTCTCCGTGACTCTCTTCCACGTGTCAAACAAACCTGTGAAGATTCGTGCTGCCCTTCATTGTGTGAGTTCAATATCCCATTTCAATCTTATTTGGTACGGGTCCTAGACCTACGAACAGTATTGTACTCTGAGTCTCACAGCAGTTTTCTCAGCAATTAGCATTTCAGTCACTGTATTTTACCAGTATTGTATAACTGAAGTGTGCGACCCGCTTAACTTACAACTGAGCCTAAACGATCGTACAGGTACAAATCCCTCGGGCATGGATGTGTGTGATGTCCTTGGTTTAAGTAGTTCTAAGTTCCAGGCGACTGATTACCTCAGAAGTTAAGTCCCATAGTGCTCAGGGCCAACAAAAAAATGGTTCAAATGGCTCTGAGCACTATGCGACTTAACTTCTGAGGTACTCAGTCGCCTAGAACTTAGAACTAATTAAACCTAACTAACCTAAGGACATCACACACATCCATGCCCGAGGCAGGATTCGAACCTGCGACCGTAGCGGTCGCTCGGCTCCAGACTGTAGCGCTCACAACCGCACGGCCACTCCGGCCGGCCAAATCGAATCAACTGCAGAGACAAACAAGAAGAAGTGAACAATTAATTACAAAACCACTGAGTAGAGAGCGTTAGCGACAGAAGTGAATTGGCCCTCAACTTAGCAACTCTTCGTCTTCCGTCATGTGTTTATGGCACTATTTTTTCTAGTCTCACCCACCACTCCTGTATGAATATATACACTTTTGTATACACCCTGTACATACAACATAACACAACGAGTGCAGTGCTTCTGCAAACAAAATAATCGATAGACGTTGTTTTATAAAAATCGGTGAATATTAACAGACTACGCGGTACATGTACGAAAGGAGATTGAACTGACAATGCAGTACATGTACGAAAGGAGATGGCATTTGACAGTTCTACAACAAAATGTTAACGAGATTGTGTGGTACAATTGGTCATAAATAAATGTCATGCTCTAATGGCTGTTCCACCGAAGTATCAATGCACGAGTATATCGCGCTCCTAGTTTTTCCGCTTTACGCCGTTTATCACTTAAAATGTCGCTCTGGACTGCAGCTGGAACGGGAGTATAGTATCGAGCAATAAAAGCGTGGTACTGCAAAAGGAAGGCATATGAACTCGCAGCCATTGGTAGTGTACAGATGCCAGTTTATTGAAATTTGCTTTTAGTCTAGAAAAGATACAAATATCTCGTTACTGGTTGACCCGATTTTATGCGAAAACTGATACAGGGGTGTTACACCAGGGATATTAGTTACATGTTTGGCGTTACTGATTTGTCCAGATTTTGAGTAACGATCACTGAGAATTAATTAATCCAAATAAATTTCTGAATACCACTTCGTAGTGGAACAGTGGAGAAATGGTGCAATCATTTAAGGTTCTAGGGCTTCTGGGGACGGAGGATACGGTGGCGGAAGTGTGGGCTGTGAGAGAGGGTGGAGGGTAACTACACTGCCAGACAGAAGAACAAGCATCCAGAAGGGGAGGCTGAAGCGAAATAAAGCTTCACAGTGAACCGTAATTTTACTTTCAAAATCTTTTCTTAAAGAATTTACTGGCGATTCATCAAAAACAGTAACACATTTAATCACACTAGGTGAGCGTGGAAGTAGTTGCCAGGAAGTAACTGTAGTGAATTGGCAGGAGCCAATTCACGGGGTTTGGAGGAAGCCGAAAGACACGCGTTTAGCTCACGCAGACTGGCGTGAGGTCTGGAACAGGACAATGTAATTAATATAGCCAATAAGGTACGTTGCTGCTGGAATACTTAACTTTAATCTATAATTGGTGTACATCGTTCTGATGGTACATGCTTCACAAGATACATAGCAAAGGATAAATGGCGCCTTGCTAGGTCGTAGCAATTGACGTAGCTGAAGGCTATGCTAACTATCGTCTCGGCGAATGAGAGCGTAATTTGTCAGTGAACCCGGGCTAGCAACGTCGGCTGTACAACTGGGCGAGTGCTAGGACGTCTCTCTAGACCTGCCGTGAGGCGGCGCTCGGTCTGCAATCACTGACAGTGGCGACACGCGGGTCCGACGTATACTACCGGACCGCGGCCGATTTAAAGGCTACCACCTAGCAAGTGTGGTGTCTGGCGGTGACACCACATTAACTGATGGAAAATTTACCTTTAACAAATGTGAATTTATTCCTAAAAGCTTTTTCCAAAACAGATTTAAAATTATAAGCAGAAAAGCACCCTCGAAATATCAAGTTAAAGTATTATTTAGAGGCATGAACAATATTAACAGTAGGAGCCTTCGGGCTGAGAAGCTTGCCTGCTCCCTTTCAACACGGCCGTAGTCATGACCGCTCACAACAACCTCTGAAAGAGTACACTGGTGCAAATCAGTAACACACCAGATTACTTTAAACAAACAAAATTTTAACAACTCATACAAACATGTAAACTATGCACCCCGTAAGAGGAATGGGAATGGTACAACCTTCAAATTATATGCCACCGAAAGTGCAATTTGTTTTTTTATTTTTATTTTTTTAAAGGACTCTTATGGTGGAAGGGTAGCAAGCTTATAATCTAAAATGACTGTTTTAATAAAACCCACAAAATGCAGACGTACATAAAATTTACAACATGTTCTACATTACACATACACCACCTCGCAAGATGATAAGCAAGATAGAAACATATTTCAAGAATTCGGCCTTTAAGCAATAAATTAGTTACCACCGAATCCGACAAACATGACAGAGGCAGCTATTAACGTATGGCAGATTGACAGAGGGGGGTTTACTAAACAACCCGAACCGCAGTTTGCTGTAAACCTCCACAATTCCACAAGGGAAAAACGGACCATCCAATTCACAATAACCACCTTCCAGCGGGTGGGAAAACGGAGAAGAATGGAGGGACGACCCCAAAACAAGCGGCTGGTGACCTCACCAAGAAAACAAGTAGAATTTAACAAGTAAATGAAGCAACATATCGCCAATCACTTAACTTCTAATAAACTGCGATTTCTGGCGAATACCTGGCGCAGCACCCCCAACGCTCTCCCGAGCCGTCCGCTGCCAGCCGCTTGAACGGACGAAGGTAGGCGCGCCGATTTCCCGTCGCACTGCGTCGCAGCTCGCCCCGGCCAGCGCGATGTCGTGGTTTCGCTCCTGTGGCTCTCTTGTGAACCGCGAAACCACTACCCCTTTCTATACGGCGCTGCCCACTGGACTCAGATGCGCCGACGCTGAAGGCGGACAAGTCATCTCCCGTCTCAGTGCGCGACCAACCAATCGACCAATCCAACCGCCAATGATCGTTGCCCAAGCAACTCGAGCAGACTGGCGGCCTAACGCGCAGACTCAGATGCAGGAACTCAGCCCTGACCGGGCGACCACTAGCTGAGTTCTGTTACTTTCGGAGCAGCAAGACTCTCATTTTCTGGTTTTAAGGTTTCATCCAAACGACAGACATACTAGCACTCCAACGACAGACAGACTCTAACTGCCGCACAAACGCAAACGAGAGACAGACCAACAACTGGTGACGCGAGACTGACTTAGCCTCACTCCGACTGACCCCATTAATGTACGGCAGACCGACAGTCAGACGGACACTGACTGCCCGACACTGAGCCGGCTGACCAACTGACTAGACTCAGACTGACAGACTGCCCAGCTGCCTCCAACTGACTGACTGACTGACCGACTACTGAGTTTTTTTTTTTCCTTTATTGGGTTTCGATTCCCCCTAAAGGGGTCGGGCTGGCAGCAGCTTATTACGCCGCTCTTCAGCCTACAGAATTTGTTTTAAAAAGATGAAGATAATAAAAAATAATAACAGTTGGCGATAAAATCGGTGACTTAAAGGTAAATATGGCAGAAAATTCTGGAGCGTAAAACATAAAACACAGGGTTGATGAAGCTAATAAAACACACAGGAAGCAGAAAAAAAATAGACAGACAATTAAAAAAACACGGCGACAGTCTGGGTTCTGTTCGCAAGAGATATAAAAAGCACACCCAGCGACAGCATGATTTCTGTTCGCAACACTGTGGAAGGATGCACAACACTGAACACTCACTTTAACACTGCGCTAAAAGTTGGCACAAATGCGACATACCACACCCGAGAGCAGGTGGGGGGAAACTGGTCAGATGACGGGAAAAATAGTGGGGGGAAGGAGAGGAAAAGTGAAGGGGGAGGGGGGAAAGGAGCCAATGGAAGAGGAGGATCCCTAAGAGGGGTGGGGGGGTGCTGAGCAGACAGGCCAGGGATTGGGGAAGGCAGAGGAGGGGAGTACAAAAGGACTTGGGGGGGGGGGAAGAAAGGAGATAGGGAGAGGGTAGGCGGGGAGAAAACACAGGATGGAAGGGGGGAGGAAGAGGGAGCCCAGGGAAAGGACGGAGGAAAGGAGGGGGGGTTGAGGATCAGAGTTGATAGGAAGGATAAATGGAGGGAGAGAGGGCATCATCTGGGAGGGGGAGCTGATGGAAGCCACCTTGGGAAAGGAGATGTAGGGTGTAGAGATGGAGGGTAGAGGGGGGGGGGACTACTGAGCTTATAGCGCCCCTTAAATGCACGTGGACAGGCAACTTTTCCCCTTTCCCACCAGAGGGAGACACCAAAGCTGCGATTGGCGCAGTGGCGCCACCGCCATAAACGGAAGGAGACTGCTCCACAGAACGCGCTGCGGCGCGCTCTTCAAAACAGGCAATTTTACTACGGCTCACACGGGAGGGGGGGAATATGATGTTATTTCCATGATTACAAAGACGAGATAAATTTTCAAAGAATTTTACAATTTGAGCTCACTTACGTGAATGACTTTACACCCCTTCTGCCCGGAAACAAGTTCTGATTCGGTTCAGAATCGTGCCATAAAGCAGTTGTATTGTTTCCTGAGACTAGCTGGCTCACAGCTGTTATGAATGTTCCTTCATAGTTTGGATACTGACTTTCGGGCGGAGTTGACGTGCAAGCTGATCCCAGACATGTTCTATTGAGAATAGATCTGCGGACTTTGCTGACGCCCGCATCTCGTGGTCGTGCGGTAGAGTTCTCGCTTCCCACGCCCGGGTTCCCGGGTTCGATTCCCGGGGGGGTCAGGGATTTTCTCTGCCTCGTGATGGCTGGGTGTTGTGTGCTGTCCTTAGGTTAGTTAGGTTTAAGTAGTTCTAAGTTCTAGGGGCCTGATGACCATAGATGTTAAGTCCCATAGTGCTCAGAGCCATTTGAGCCATTTTGACTTTGCTGACGACGACTGTAGCTCTGCATCACAAAGACAGTTCACAGAAGCATTTGCCATGCATGCACAAGCATTGTCCTGCATAAAAATAAAAATGGTTCAAATGGCTCTGAGAACCGTGGGACTTAACATCTGAGGTCATCAGTCCCCTAGAACTTAGAACTAATTAAACCTAACTAACCTAAGGACATCACACACATCCATGCCCGAGGCAGGACTCGAACCTGCGACCGTAGCGTTCGCGCGGTTCCAGACTGTAGCACCTAGAACCGCTCGGCCACACCGGCCGGGGCATAAAAATAACACTTTGATACTGCCGCGTAAGAGGTAACATGAATTTGATGTATCGTTGCGCCGTCAAAGTTCTCTTAATGATTACCTTTCGCCACGTGAAGTCATACCCGATGGCTCTTCACACCAAGACGTCAGGAGTGACACTGCTATGCCTCTTTAACACACTGTGAGAATCGGACATCCCACCACGCTTCCGCCATAGCCGCCGACGGTGGTAACACTGGTTACTGCAGACATCTTATTACGAAAACGAATTTTTAGGGTGTTATTAATTTAGGAATCCATTTTGACTTTAGGTGCTATAGAACACAGCAAGTGCACAATGCACACAGCCAGCACTTCCTATTCCAGTTCTGTGACGGGTTTATCGTACCCCATCACTGGCCGGGCCACTGGTGAAAGCAGCTGTGACATTTACCAGCTCTGCTGCAACCATTGAACAGCTTTTTATATTGGTATGTCTAAAGACCAGCTGTCCACCAGGATGGATGGCCATCGCCAAACCGTGGTGAAGAGCAAAGTGGCACAACATGCAGCTGAGCAAAAGCACGATTTCAGCGGCTGCTTCACCACCTGAACCAACTTGACCCTCCCCTCCATCACCAGCTATTCTGAACATATCAGATAGGATGTAGAACACAGTCTCCCCGCTCCCTTAACAATCCCGGCCTCAACCTAGGTAATATACTGTACCCACACCCTCCACCCAACAGTTTCCACCCCTCCGTCCTATTACTCTTCCCCATTCTCGTCTCTCAGCCTCTTGGTTTGCCGCCCTCTGCCAACGCATCTCCCCATTTTTCACGATTTCTCTCCTTTTCGCTCCTTTTTTCCCCACCTACCTGCCCCGCAACCTCCTGACGGTGTCCCTGTTCGCATTCTAGTCCTGCACACTCCGCCAGGCAGTGTTCCTCTGTCCCCCCACCCACATACTGCTATCAATTCTTCTTCCCCACTGCCGCTGTCATCTCATGTGGTAGTTGCATTTCGGCCTAAGCTGCTGGAGTTGCTGGTCAGATGTGCTAGAGGTATGCTTGCTTGCGTGTATGCATAGTGTGTGTGTCTTCACGTTTCTCTTTTGCTGGCAAAGGATGTGGCCGAAAGATTTGCGTGTCTTTTAATTATGGTGATGGTGGTGGGTAAGTTCCTGTGGGACCAAACTGCTGAGGTCATCGGTCCCTAGGCTTACACACTAGTTAATCTAGCTTAAACTAACTTACGCTAAGGACAACACACACAAACACACACGCACCCATGACCTAGTGAGGACTCGAACCTCCGACGGGGGGAGCCGCTCGAACCGTGGCAAGGCGCCTCAAACCGCTCGGCTACCCAGCGCAGCTTTTAATTGTGCCTGTTTGCAAATTAACATGACTTCTTCAAAGTAAGTACCAATCTATCTTTTTCTACATTGTTCAATGACACTGTCAGTTGACTAAAATTAGGGACAATGAGGGCTTTTTAAATTTGCTATGGATGAGCGACAACGCACATTTTCATCTCAGTGTTTATCTTAACAAACAGACTGCCGTTACTGGTGTGAAGATTATCCTCAAGGGCTCTATCAACGCCCGTTCCACAGCCAGAAAGTCTGTGTGGCGCTCTTTCTCTTATAATCTCCCCACTCCTTCCTTATTCCGTCTATAGTCCACATTAGTCTATTACAAAGATTTGAGATGAGTCAAGATTACAATAAATTTCCAGTTTACTTAGCTTGTCATACAAAGTTGGCTTCAGTTCTTCTTGTCTAGGGGTATGATTCTTGAAGCTGAAAATGTCCCATTTTGGGTCCTCTCATTGGATTGATCTAAATAAATTTGAAGACTGTTGTTGCGGAATTTTTGTTTTTACGTAAATCTATTTTCTCACATTTTAGTGTATCGTACAGTCGTTTGATTCTTTACATTAACAAAGCCGAAATTACGTTGTTCCCACAGAATACAACATTTCGTCCGATCACATCAGAGGCATGCTTACGACTCTCAGCGGAAATAACACTATTCCAAAGGATTTACAGCTTTTCTTAACAAATCAATTTCAACTATTTTCTGTTACATTATTAATTTCAATAATTGCTTCATAAATGAATCCAGAAATAAATATATTAAACAGTTCGGGATTGCGTAATTAATAACATAAATTTTAAGTCTTCAGATATTTCGTAATTTCAAATGTTTCTAAAAAATAATTTTAATGTACATTCAGAGCTAGTACTTATCGATCGTAACATCGAGACTAAAATTTTTTATAAACTAAATTCTTTTCATAAATTTTAGCTTGAAATACAACATACTGTGTACAAATTATATGAAAGTTGTCAGAAAAGCATCTGACCTGTTCAAATTCGAAAAATAATACTGGTATCGACAACTACTGTTGAGGAAAAGTGATGCTAGAGGAGCATGTCTCGTAACACTCTGCAATAGGCGTACCTGGTCCTTCCAGTTTTGAGGATGAGTGTGGACGAGCAACTACCGTCACATCTCAGCGGCATGCTGCCATGGTTAATAGGTTCCTCGCACGTGAACTCGAGCAGTTTCCTGAAAATGAGCAACAGTTTCAGTAAGATGGTGCCACTTCTCACTGCGCTCAAGTTTTAACGGCAGCAGAGTGCAGAATGTTTGGTACCCACATCATTTCAAGGAGTGGGGATATTTCGTGGCCTCCCAGATCTTACGACTTACCGGTCTGTGATCAGTTCCTTTGGGTGTTACTGAAACACAGGATGTGTGCTAGACATCTAGACACAACTGCGGAACTGCAGAACACCATTCGTGCAGAAATAAGAAACAATCCCATACAAATGCTTCAACAGGCCGTGAACGACTTGCATCACAGATTTTCTGAGTGTCAACTTAACAATGATTACCACCTACAAGACATCATTTTTAGTACATGAAAGTGCGAGATGCGCCAATGTGCAAATATTTCGTTGCTGTGAATGAATATGTCTTACAATAAAATCCTTGGCCAGTTTCGTTATATCTAAATCGATCCATTTGCTGCCACACCCTGTATGGTTTTTTCCAGTTCAAGGAATAAACTAAACACGCTGTGGTTGGTTGTAGAATATGTTTATTTTTAGTAAGTCTGAAGTGAAATGTGTGTAGAATGTGTTGCTACGTGCTAATACACACGACACAGTCGTATAAGTAAATATTTATTTCGTCACAACAGCACAAGTATTGATGTTTTCGACGCAGCACAGAAATTTGGAAACGACCTATTCTTCTACGTTTCAGTTTAACTGTTTTCATAATTTTGAGGTGATATTGAATTTTCTGATTGTCGCACATATTTGAGTTACTTTTTAACGTAAACAGGTTCCATTTTGAGCACCTTTTAAACTTATGATGACACACACCAATTTCGAAATTTACTGTCTTACATCTTATTTTCTCCTCAAAACAATGGACTGGTCAAGTATATTAAGTATCTTTGATGAAATCTAATCTCAGGACTGTGGAGGATAAAAGCTCACACATGTTCGTAGATATGGAAGTATGTAAGTCGATTTGGGCTATATAGACGGATATGTCTGGATACTTCCTTATTTTAGGACACGGATCGGGATTCCTTTTTTAGTTATGCCGCGATACTCTTGCCATGAACAGAGCGTTGTGGCGGGATTTCTTTTGCTGCAGCACTCAGTTTCTGCAGTTTGTAATACCAATTTCCATCAGGCCTGGGAGTTGTTCTTCTTCTCAAAGACAAGCCAGTGCCTCCCTACTGGATGAAGTAAGGCTGCTTCATGAATTTCTGTCATAGTCAACTTGAAATCCAGCCATGTTTTGCAGGCTTATCGGGTTTCGTTGGAATACGGTTTCGTGTATCAGACTGAATGTTGCAAAAATATTCTCCCACAGTCGGTGCTCCAGTTAGTTGAGGTGGTGACAGCATCATTTCTCAGTGTGGCTGGTATTTCACTTGTTCTCTTTTTCACCCGAATGATTGACTCTCAAGTCTGTGCGATGAAAGTGACAGAATACATTGAACTCAGGGACTCTTGTACTAATCGTTTCTTGTTATCTTTTGTTATTCGCAGAGTCTTTGCCCTCAATATCGACGATGATTTGTTTCGCACTTCGCGGTGGCCTGGGTCTGAACCTTCACCATGCCGAAACTTATTCTCTGACAGTAGAACAACTTTCGCTGTTCCACCCAGGGTTATATGTTCTGATCAGCAGCACTCGTGGTCTCATTTACTGGGTTCTGGGTGCAGTTGCGGCGTTGAAGTATCGACAGCTGGCTGTACGATGTCCAGTCTTCATTACCGAGCATGCATTTGTCGATTGATTTTCAAACAACACTCTCTGCGGAAGGCGTAGAAAGGCTGGATACTGGCACTCGAATGTAGATCATCGATAACCACTTCGCAGTGCACTGTGTCAGCGAAGGCACATGAGTGGCAGGAAAAGTCTGTGGTGGAGAGCGATGCCCTTGGAGCAACTCTAGTGCTTTGTCTGCTTTTACTGCCCGAGAACATTATGCTACAGGATCTAGATACTGTAGAGTTTTTGTCTATCGATTTTTTCTGATTGACTGTAAGTCCAGAACGTCATATTGGTAAAATAAAAATTCGATAAACCTTGGCAGGAGCTGAAACTGACGATAATTATATATATATATATATATATATATATATATATATATATATATATATATATATATATATACAGGGTGAGTCACCTAACGTTACCGCTGGATATATTTCGTAAACCACATCAAATACTGACGAACCGATTCCACAGACCGAACGTGAGGAGAGGGGCTAGTGTAATTGGTTAATACAAACCATACAAAAATGCACGGAAGTATGTTTTTTAACACAAACCTACGTTTTTTTAAATGGAACCACGTTAGATTTGTTAGCACATTTGAACATATAAACAAATACGTAATCAGTGCCGTTTGTTGCATTGTAAAATGCTAATTACATCCGGAGATATTATAACCTAAAGTTGACGCTTGAGTACCACTACTCCGCTGTTCGATCGTGTGTATCGGAGAGCACCGAATTACGTAGGGATACAAAGGGAACGGTGATGGATTTTAGATACAGAAGAGACTGGAACAGCACATTACGTCCACATGCTAATACCTTTTTATTGGTCTTTTTCACTGACGCACATGTACATTACCATGAGGGGTGAGGTACACGTACACACGTGGTTTCCGTTTTCAATTACGTATTATGTATATAATTGATTCAAATGGCTCTGAGCACTATGGGACTTAATATCTATGGTCATCAGTCCCCTAGAACTTAGAACTACTTAAACCTAACTAACCTAAGGACATCACACAACACCCAGTCATCACGTATGTATATAATTAGTGTAGCCTATGTTGTCATAGTTACTCGTGTCATTTATCATAATTAGGTACTGAAATCTATGGATTCAAACTGTGTATGGTAATCGAAGTATTAAATTACATTTTATACCAATCTACTCTGTTAAAAAGTTTAAAATAAAGTGAGTGTCGACACGCACACGCACACGCACACACACACACAGACACACACACACACACAAACACACACACACACACACACACACATTCTTAACTGTCTGTACTTTTGTAACCATTTTTACTGCTTCCATGGAGGAATTTATTCCATATTGGCTACTGTTTGACTTGAGCTCTTAAGTTCATCATCTATGTTTACAAATTAGCGTCATTTGATATATGCCGGGTGATCAAAAAGTCAGTATACATTGGAAAACTTAATAAACCACGGAATAATGTAAATAGAGTGGTAAAAATCGACACACATGCTTGGAATGACATGGGGTTTTATTAGAACTAAAAAAAGAAAACAAAGTTCAAAATTGTCCGACAGATGCGTGTCGTTTGGTGATGATCGTGTGCTCAGCCGCCACTTTCGTCATGCTTGGTCTCCCAGGTCCCCAGTCCTCAGTCCGTGCGATTATTGGCTTTGGGATTACCTGAAGTCGCAAGTGTATCGTGATCGACCGACATCTCTAGGGATGCTGAAAGACAACATCCGACGCCGATGCCTCACCATAACTCCGGACATGCTTTACAGTGCTGTTCACAACATTATTCCTCGACTACAGCTATTCTTGAGGAATGATGGTGGACATATTGAGCATTTCCTGTAAAGAACATCATCTTTGCATTGTCTTACTTTGTTATGCTAATTATTGCTACTCTTATCAGATGAAGTGCCATCTGTCGGACATTTTTTGAACTTTTGTATTTTTTTGCTTCTAATAAAACCCCATGTCATTCTAAGCATGTGTGTCAATTTGTACCTCTCTATCTACATTATTCCGTGATTTATTCAGTTTTCAAACTTATACTAACTTTTTGATCACCCGGTATGTATATATTTTTATCCGATGTTCTCGTTTTCTGTGTTGTCAAGTATCAAGTATTTTAGATGTTTGTTTTAAAATATACTTAAAACATTGTAAGTGATTTTCCTTGTGATAAGATACTAGTAGTGGTGTGGAAACCAGGTCAAGGATTGTCCACTAAACTTCTAAACCGGTTGGCTTTATTCTTCATATACTGAAAATTTATTTACGGTTGCTACTGTCAGTGAAGTTTAAAATTGTGCTATGACTTTAAATAGTTGAATCACGCATGAACCGTCAGTTAATCACGTGCTTACATTACTTACTTGATTTTTGGCAATATTATATTCCACTTGACTTCTAACAGTACTGAAATTGCTGATCGTCCATTTGGAATGACAGTAACTGCTGTTCGAGTGATATAACAAGAGATTCTTTGACCTGATAATTTTCTCTTCGTGTAAACAAATAGTCAATTGCTGCCCGGCATCCACGTCAAAACCATGCTTATTCCGGAAGTGCGAGTGTAATTTGTTGCAAATTGCAGTTGCGGTTACAAAATGGTGAGCACTGAGGGGTCCTCGTTACTGAACGTGCCAACGGGTCGTGCGTCAGGTACAACGACATGGTTTCTGCACGGTCGCAAACATTACGAAGAACATCACATGGAGATATCGGACACACGTGCTCCTTCAGAAATACTGAATAAACGGTTATTTAAATATTACTGACCTTAGATGACGTTTGTCACGCCGTGTCGCGCAGATTGGTAACAATGAGTTGCGGTAGGTTCGCCAGGGGTTGCACAATGCGACTGTTTGTCTCATCAACCTCATCCCTAATCCCCATCGCCCCGCCCACTTCTCCCTGCAGCACGCTCATCACCTTGAAGTTGAGGGTATCATATAGATGTTTGTGCCATGATTCCGATCTGGGTCGTTAGTCTAAGTTTCTCAAACTCTACAAAGCAGCGAATTTCACCGCTGCGTCCCATGAGTGGTAACGGAAGAATGCCCAAAGCTGACGGATGAAGAGGACTGGATGTGCTGCACTATTCCCACAGAACTCCCTTACATGATCGCTATTTGGCACCATCCGGAAACATAATACGAAGAAAATTTGTAATATGTCGGTCATGAAAATGCCTGCTGTGAATGGCAACCAAGTCAGAGGCGAGTAATGATACTCTGTAAAGTTAGAGAACGTGTCCTAATCTCGTACCCACTGAAATACAGGATGATACAAAAAGGTACGGCCAAACCTTCAGGAATTTATCGTGTAATCGAAATTTAACGGAGTCCTTTTAGCACTCATATGGATGACCTAACACTTTTCGTTATTTAGAGTCAATTGCTAATTTTCGCACCACACATAGATATACAGAGTGTTACAAAAAAATACGGCCAAACTTTCAGGAAACATTCCTCACACACAAAGAAAGAAAATATGTTATGTGGACATGTGTCCGGAAACGCTTACTTCCGATGTTAGAGCTCATGTTATTACTTCTCTTCAAATCACGTTAATCATGGAATGGAAACACACAGCAACAGAACGTACCAGCCTGACTTCCAACACTTTGTTACAGGAAATGTTCAAAATGTCCTCCGTTAGCGAGGATACATGCATCCACCCTCCGTCGCATGGAATCCCTGATGCGATGATGCAGGCCCGGAGAATGGCGTATTGTATCACAGGCGTCCACAATACGAGCACGAAGAGTCTCTACATTTGGTACCAGGGTTGCGTAGACAAGAGCTTTCAAATGCTCCCATAAATGGAAGTCAAGAGGGTTGATGTCAGGTGAGCATGGAGGCCATGGAATCGGTCCGCCTCTACCAATCCATCGGTCACCGAATCTGTTGTTGAGAAGCGTACGAACACTTCGACTGAAATGTGCAGGAGCTCCATCGTGCATGAACCACATGTTGTGTCGTACTTGTAAAGGCACATGTTCTAGCAGCACAGGTAGAGTATGCCTATGAAATTATGATAACGTGCTCCATTGAGCGTAGGTGGAAGAACATGGGGCCCAATCAAAACATCACCAACAATGCCTGCCCAGACGTTCACAGAAAATTTGTGTTGATGACGTGATTGCACAATTGCGTGCGGATTCTCGTCAGCCCATAGATGTTGATTGTGAAAATTTACGATTTGATCACGCTGGAATGAAGCCTCATCCGTAACGAGAACATTTGCACTGAAATGAGGATTAACACATTGTTGGATGAACCATTCACAGAAGTGTACCCGTGGAGGCCAATCAGCTGCTGATAGTGCCTGCACACGCTGTATATGGTACGAAAACAACTGGTTCTCCCGTAGCACTCTCCATACAGTGACGTGGTCAACGTTACCTTGTACAGCAGCAACTTCTCTGACGCTGACATTAGGGTTATCGTCAACTGCACGAAGAGTTGCCTCGTCCACTGCAGGTGTCCTCGTCGTTCTAGGTCTTGTCCAGTCGCGAGTCATAGGCTGGAATGTTCCGCCCTAACCTAAGACGCCGATCAATTGCTTCTAACGTCTTCCTGTCGGGACACCTTCGTTCTGGAAATCTGTCTCGATACAAACGTACCGCGCCACGGCTATTGCCCCGTGCTAATCCATACATCAAATGGGCATCTGCCAACTCCGCATTTGTAAACGTTGCACTGACTGCAAAACCACGTTCGTGATGAACACTAACCCGTTGTTCCTACGTACTGATGTGCTTGATGCTAGTACTGTAGAGCAATGAGTCGCATGTCAACACAAGCACCAAAGTCAACATTACCTTCCTTCAATTGGACCAACTGGCGGTGAATCGAGGAAGTACAGTACATGTTGACGAAACCAAAATGAGCTCTAACTTGGAAATTAAGCGTTTCCGGACACATGCCCACATAACATCTTTTCTTTATTTGTGTGTGAGGAATGTTTTCTGAAAGTTTGGCCGTATCTTTTTGTAACGCCCTGTATATCCAGAATTACAAGCCATTGATCGGTGATTTACATCAGGACATGTATTTAACTCCTCACTTGCAGTGTTACAAAGTAGATTAATTAAACTATGTTCTGTTCTGCGAAGTCAGAAGCGTTTATGCCAGATTGTAAATGTAGCGTCTCAAAAAAATCATTGCATTCTCAGATTGCAGTAAGAACATACTGTTAACTTTCGGACGACAGTAACCAAGAGGCGGATCTCGAGAGCCAAAAAGTTGCAATCTAGAGCGTAGACAGGCATTTTAAACTGCCCAGTCAACGGGCGCTGATGCCCCCCTTGCGGTGGTGAAAGGTAGGTCGAAAATGTGAAGATAAAATTTTCATTCATCACGATCTAACTACATGTATGTACAATTGCATGAGGTACGATTTTCTACAGAGACGTAGATCATTCCTAACTGTTGTGGTTAAGATTGATATCTCTGACAGAGAGAGAGAGAGAAGAGAGGGGAATGTGTCGGAGTGTTTCCCAGCTGCCCTGACTGGACAAGCTCCCTCGTTTCACCTGCCACACAAAAAATTCTGAATTATCTGAACCGCACTTTGGTCTCTAGAACATTCTGCTACGACAGTCAACAAAACTCTGCGCATTCGAGCATGTAACTTGAAATGACACCACACACTGTGTAGCGGATAGAATGCTGTGAACTGGACAAGAGCCTTTTAAGATTAGGAAGATAGTTCATAAATGAAACATCATTACTATAGCGGCTCTTTTATTTAACTAGCACAGGTTGTCATACGTGACAATATTTCCAAATATGTTTGCGTCACTCAGTCTGTAGTACGCCAAAATCAACCATCTTTGATCTGATAGGTGTCATAGTGAGATTAGTGTCTGAAGGATTCCTTTGGAGAGTTACCCAACCACGTCCTAACCGGTGAAGTTTGAAACGTTTGGTTTTTTCCTTTAAGCAATCATAGAGAAATTCTTGAAGAGGGTAGAGGCAGGTCTACACGGAGCTCCATTCTGTTTAAACTGGTGAGATCGCACGGTGTTCTTGCACAGAGAGAACCATTTTCTGCATTAACTTACAATTCATTGTACTTGTTGTGTTTATTGTACGCACGGTAAGTACACTGAGTCAATGCTGGTTCCAGTGAACCAGATCTCTGTGATCTGCAAATGGATTTGAGTTTCGTATCTATGTGGGCAATGATATCCACACAATCTTTCATTGTGGCTCTTGTATAATGCTTACGTCGTCTCTCTCATCATAAAGCAGGTCAGTTAATTGTTTTAGTGTCCTTCTGTCCTGCATTATTTTCGAGTGTTGTGAGAAATTACACTACAGGGTTATCTTTCTCTGTGGATCTGAAGCCCACATACACAGGAACCTGCAACTGAGGCGGTGCTATGGCGGGAGGGAAGGCAAGAGGAGGCAGCTGCAACCGCCTTGAATCTGGGATACAGACTTTTCATTCATTACAGCATTGTCTTACGTTTCTAGATATTATTATGTGTGACTAGACTGAACAGTAAATATAGCGTTGCCAGGTGCGACGGGAAATGGTGTGATTTTATAGGTGTTTATATAACCTACGTTCATTTTGTTGGTGCACAGGCTTCTCGGCGTTCAACGCAGTTGAACGCCAACAAGCTACTCGGAGAAGATTTCGTCATCGTTCCAGACACACAGTGTATAAGTCTATAGGCAATACTGAGCTGGCTACCACCTCTGGTGATCAGAATTATAAAACACCTATTAAATCAGTCACAGTTCATGCTACACTTGATGGTCCAACGATTTTTGTAGGTTTTAATTTGAAATTTAGTTCGTTTTGTTGTTAGACTGATCGAGGGGAATTTCCTTTGGAGCGGCAGTGGTTTTGGCGAAGTCATAGCGGATGTGAAGATTTGCGGATCATTACCTTTACAGTCCCCAGTGTATTCTCTTACTCTTTTTGTTAGAGCCCTTACCGTGCTGCAGGAAGTGACCGTTCCAAGAAATTGGAGCGCGGATCTTGGTGCCTGTTCCCAGCACGAAATAAGTATGGCTGCAGAATGCGTCCTTTGTTCCACAAGGACACTCCCCTCCTCTCACCCCCACCCCCCTCCCCCCATGCTGCTGCTGCACAGCTCAATATAATAGTCTCTACCGTTTATCGTTGGTCAAAGAAGAATCTCACGGTTTGCTGATACGATGTTATGTTCCACAATTGCAGAGCGTCTGTAATGTACTCCGATAATCATAGTTTTGCGATACCCTAGATGTGGACCCAAATACTTTAGTAGAAAAGAGAGGAAAAATGGTGAAATTCCAAAGTAGATAAGGACTCGGTAAGTTTTTATTCTTGCGTAATAATGTGTCAAACGGATAAGACAATGATCATCCTACTTTAGTCTTACGCTGTTAAGAATTTGTTACACTGGAAAATTTGCAGTTGTGTTGGGAGGTTTTCCACATTCATCTCTATCACTCTGGTTTGGGTGACAGATCATCCAAACAACAAAAAAAAAATAGTTTTGAAAACATGTTTTGTTAAACTTTACTTCTGGCAGTGAACTTCAAGAAACAGAAGGCGTGAGAATAGCTCAGTGAGAATGAATTTCTTTTATTCCGCCAATGATCACAAAACTTTTGGTCCTTACACGCTACTGGTTTCATTCAGCAATGATCACCTTCAGGTCTGTTTTATAACACGTCCTAATGTAATAAAGCAGAGACAGTATCACTCTATCAGCAATGTAGCCTAGTTGACATTACGTTTTAAAAATGCACGACGGTGCTTTGCTGATTCTATGTACATTTTGTGATGATGCAATTTTGACTTCGTTATATTAGGATATGTTTCGTTCTCACCGAAAGCAGTACTCTAAGGACGAAAAGTTGTGTTGTCATTGGCGGAAATAAAAGAAAACTAAACGAAGTGATATGGATGACATCAATGCTGAATAACCGTTTTGAAAGTTTGCGTCTCTTATTCCGTTTTAAAGAGTGTCGATCAGCGACATTTCTGCTGGTTGCTTATGTTAATAATCCAGTGGAAATTCTTAAGTTTTCAAATTTCTTTTGCTTTTCACATTTTCAGCTTTCAAAATCGAAATAACTTTATTTATTGCTATATGAAAAAAAACATCATTTTTGTAAGTTTCTAGCGTTAATTTCTGACTCGTCTGATGCTCTGTATTTAATTATGTGACTAACGTAATTACATATTGTTAAGTAGAAAATGTAAAACCTATCTGTTTATTGATACTACAAAAGATTTACGTTGTACATATCAGTGAAATATGTGAAGTATGCTTACCTCGTGGGTATCTACATCTACATCTACATGATTACTCTATTCACAATAAAGTGTCTGGCAGAGGGTTCAATAAAAACCACCTTCAAGCTGTCTCTTTACGTTCCACTCTCGAACTGCGCGCGGGAAAAAACGGAGCACTTAAATTTTTCTGTGCAAGCCATGATTTCTCTTATTTTATCATGATGATAATATCTCCCTATGTAGGTTGGTGCAAACAGAATGTTTTTGCAATCGGAGTAGAAAATTGGTGATTGAAATTTCATGAGAAGATCCCGTAACAACGAAAAACGCATTTGTTTTAATAATTGCCACTCCAGTTCACGTATCATGTCTGTGGCACTATCTCCCCTACTTCGAGATAATACAAAACGAGCTGCCCTTCTTTGTACTTTTTCGATACCACCCATCAGTTTCTTCTGATGCGGATCCCACACCACACAGCAATACCCCAGAATAGGGCGGACAAGCGTGGTGTAATCAGTCTCTTCAGTAGATCTGTTGCACCTTCTAAGTGTTCTGCCAATTAATCGCAATCTTTGGTTGGCTCTACCCACAACGTAATTTATGTGATCGTCCTAATTTAGGGTATCTGTAATTGTAATCCATAAGTATTTAGTTGAATTTACAGCCTTCAGATTTGTGTGACTTATTGCGTAATCGAAATTTGGCGGATTTGTTTTATTACCCATTTGAATAACTTCGCATTTTTCTTTATTCAGGGTCAACTGCCACTTATGGCGCCATACAGATATCTTATCTAAATCATTTTGCAATTCGTTGCAATTCGTTTTGGTCATCTGATGACTTTACAAGACGGTAAATGACGGCATCATCTGCAAACAATCTAAGACGGATACTGAGATTGTGTCCTATGTCGTTGACATAGATCAGGAACAATTGAGGGCCTATAACACGTCCTTGGGGAACGCCGGATATTATTTCTGTCTTACTCGATGACTTTCTGTGTGAGTATTCTGACAGGAAATCATGAATCCAGTCACAAAACTGAGGCGAAATTCCACAGGCATGCAGTTTGGTTAGAAGACGCTAGAAGCGTGTCGAGAGCCTTCTGGAAATCTAAAAATACGTAATCAATTTGATATCCCCTGTCGATAGCATTCATTACTACACGAGTATGAAGGGCTAGTTGTGTGCGCAAGAACGATATTTTCTGAATGCGTGCTGATTACGTGTCAATAAATCGTTTTCTTCTAGGTACTTCGAATACAGTATATGTTCCAAAACCCTAGTGCAATTCGACGTTAAGATATGGGCCTGTAATTCAACGGATTCCTCCTACTTCCCTTTTTGGATATTGGTGTGACTTGAGCAATTTTCCAGTCTTTAGGTACGGATCTTTCTGTGAGCGAGCGGTTGTATATAATTGCTAAATGTGGAGCTATTGTATCAGCATACTCTGAGAGGAACCTGACTGGTATACGATCCGGACAGAAGGCTTTGGCTTTGTTAAGTGATTTAAGCTGCTTTGCCACACCGAGGACATCTACTTCTATGTTTCTCCTCTTGGCAGTTGTTCTTGATTGGGATTCAGGAATATTTACTTCGTCTTATTTGGTGAAGGAGTTTCGGAAAACCGTGTTTAATAACCCAGCTTTAATGTCACTGTCATGAGTGACTTCGCCGTTGTTATCGCGCAGTGAAGGTAATGATTACGTCTTGCCACTGGCGTGCTTAATGGATGAACAGAATCTCTTTGGATGTTGTGCGAGATTTCGAGACAGAGTTTCGTTGTGAAAGTTATTGAAAGCATCTCGCATTGATATACGCGCTATATTTCGAATTTCTTCAAAACTTTGTCAGTCTTGTGGATTTTGCGTTCTTTTAAATTTGACACGCATTTTGCGCTGCTTCTGCAACAGTGATTTGACCAGTTTTGTGTACCATGTTGTACATATCTCTCAATTGCTGACGATACTATCTCTTTGGAATACGCTTTCATGATCAGATCGGAAGGAGTGCAGACTGTCCCTTAAAACGGTGTTAAGAGTATTTTTATCAGATTTTTTATGTAGATGTCTTTGCGTTTCTTTTTGATGGTTGTCGGAATTGCGGTATTCAACCTAGCAGCTACTACCTTGTGGTCGCTAATCCCTGTATTCTTCACAATACTCACTATTTGTCCAGGATTATTTCTTGCTAAGATGTCAAGTTTGCTTTTGCAATCATTTATGCTTCGTGTGTGCTCATGAACTAATTGTTCGAAATAATTTTCTGAAAAAGCATTCAGTACAATTTCGTATGATGTTTTATGCCTGCCGTCGGCCTTAAACGTGTAATTTTTCAAGCATATCGCGGGTAGATTAAAATCACCAACGACTATAATTGTATGAGATAAAAGAAACCGATCTTCATTAAATATCATGTTGAAACTGCCAATCGATTCAGTTTGAATACGTTTCCTATTTACTTCTCAGGCTCAAAGTATCAATTATACCTGGAACGGCATTTTCGGAATCTTATCAACTCCTGGATAAATTTCTGCGGACTTTCGCATTCATTTTTCGTATTAATTGTACTATTACTCCGCGAGTCCTCTTTATATGTCAGACATGTTTGCAAAGTGTTACGAACTAAATACAGGGAAGCTGAAACATACCTCGCCCCAGTGTGAATGATATTAGGTGAGATTTACCTCCGCATATCTCCCTTACCAGCTATCCAACGACTCCAGAAGTCAGCAATTCGCGGAGCTACGCATTTGACCTTATCTAACTGTACTCTCCTACCCAGATGCCTAGCAGTGGTACCTGCTTAGCTGATACTTTCAATCACCCGTACCTTTCGGTATCGCAAGGTAAGTTTACGAACAGTGCACTAACTGATCACGTCCAGTACGTTTCTTTGATTTATTCTCAAGTACCTTCATCCGACTCTGAACCACTATGATTTTATCTTACAGTCAATGACCTATCTTCTTTTGTTTGTTTGTCAGTATATTGATATGGGTTTGCATGTCTACAGATTGCTTCCAGATGTGTATTACATGAACAATACCTAGATGAAAGAACGTGTCACAATTTCATGGCTTAAATGTTAGCATATTAATTTCATCCACTACATTATAAAGTGTGGTAGTTGGATGACGAAGCCATTTAATACTTCTCTGCGAAAATTAGTTGCCAAGGACAAGCTAAGGCAGATGTTGAGTAATAGGGCTTGAGCACAAAACATTCTCGAACTTCTTGCAGCGCCATTTCAGGGTAAAAGGTGGAGCATTAGAGGATTACCTTCATCATCTTCGTCATGACCAACTGACTGTCAAAACTACTTCTGTGGTGGCCTTCTGCCCCCAAAAACTGCTTCTTGTTGGTCAATAATAACGTCATGCTGTCGCAGATGGTGTGAAAGTCTGCGTTGTTGGCGCCAGCGATCCCGCCGTAGCGTAATATCTCTGGCTGTTTTCTGCATCGAAGGCTCGCTTCCGGGCACCGCTAAGATTATATCCGCTGTCATGGTTGAAGATGTTCTCACATATTCTTACTTCTACAGCATATTTAATTACAGAGCGCCATTATATGGCAGCCTGAGACAAAACTGTTGTTTCGTCATAAAGTATTTTATGTTTATTTATGAGGCTGTGGTCAGAAACTGCAGATTTCTCCAGTTCCCGTTTTTAATATGCCTTTAATGTTCTGCACAGCGGTTGAAAACAGTGCGGATGCACTGACCGATGTAATTGCTTTCGCACTCGCCAGGCGTGTTGTAAATCCCAGGAATCCTAAAGCCGAGGCTGTCCATAGGATAGCATACGACATAAGAGATGCGATCTGGATACTAACTCACGCAGTTTATATAATTGCCATCTCTTTTTAACTGCAGTGTTTTCATCTCTCGACTAGGAGTGGGTCGATATGTCGACGGCATCTCATGAGAGAGCTCACCACACGAACCAACGGCCAAACAGCCAAGAAAATTTGAGAAACTTACAACCACTCAAAGATCGGTGTCATCTCTCGAAACGGCACGCGCTGTCATCATCCTGTCGGACTAGAAGATGGACGAAGGAACCAGCTCGGCCCGTAATAGTGGACGGAATTTCGCTGATCTTGTCTACCTGTCGTGGAGTGGAACTGGTGGTGTAGAGTTTCTCACAAGACAACGCCGACGACGTAAGGTACCACCAGTCGCATTTTAGACTCAGGCGAGTCGCCTGAATCGAGCATCAGCAGAGCACAGAGAGAGGGTTTTCGTGCGTTGCGAGAAGATGTACACTCCTGGAAATGGAAAAAAGAACACATTGACACCGGTGTGTCAGACCCACCATACTTGCTCCGGACACTGCGAGAGGGCTGTACAAGCAATGATCACACGCACGGCACAGCGGACACACCAGGAACCGCGGTGTTGGCCGTCGAATGGCGCTAGCTGCGCAGCATTTGTGCACCGCCGCCGTCAGTGTCAGCCAGTTTGCCGTGGCATACGGAGCTCCATCGCAGTCTTTAACACTGGTAGCATGCCGCGACAGCGTGGACGTGAAACCGTATGTGCAGTTGACGGACTTTGAGCGAGGGCGTATAGTGGGCATGCGGGAGGCCGGGTGGACGTACCGCCGAATTGCTCAACACGTGGGGCGTGAGGTCTCCACAGTACATCGATGTTGTCGCCAGTGGTCGGCGGAAGGTGCACGTGCCCGTCGACCTGGGACCGGACCGCAGCGACGCACGGATGCACGCCAAGACCGTAGGATCCTACGCAGTGCCGTAGGGGACCGCACCGCCACTTCCCAGCAAATTAGGGACACTGTTGCTCCTGGAGTATCGGCGAGGACCATTCGCAACCGTCTCCATGAAGCTGGGCTACGGTCCCGCACACCGTTAGGCCGTCTTCCGCTCACGCCCCAACATCGTGCAGCCCGCCTCCAGTGGTGTCGCGACAGGCGTGAATGGAGGGACGAATGGAGACGTGTCGTCTTCAGCGATGAGAGTCGCTTCTGCCTTGGTGCCAATGATGGTCGTATGCGTGTTTGGCGCCGTGCAGGTGAGCGCCACAATCAGGACTGCATACGACCGAGGCACACAGGGCCAACAGCCGGCATCATGGTGTGGGGAGCGATCTCCTACACTGGCCGTACACCACTGGTGATCGTCGAGGGGACACTGAATAGTGCACGGTACATCCAAACCGTCATCGAACCCATCGTTCTACCATTCCTAGACCGGCAAGGGAACTTGCTGTTCCAACAGGACAATGCACGTCCGCATGTATCCCGTGCCACCCAACGTGCTCGAGAAGGTGTAAGTCAACTACCCTGGCCAGCAAGATCTCCGGATCTGTCCCCCATTGAGCATGTTTGGGACTGGATGAAGCGTCGTCTCACGCGGTCTGCACGTCCAGCACGAACGCTGGTCCAACTGAGGCGTCAGGTGGAAATGGCATGGCAAGCCGTTCCACAGGACTACATCCAGCATCTCTACGATCGTCTCCATGGGAGAATAGCAGCCTGCATTGCTGCGGAAGGTGGATATACACTGTACTAGTGCCGACATTGTGCATGCTCTGTTGCCTGTGTCTATGTGCCTGTGGTTCTGTCAGTGTGATCATGTGATGTATCTGACCCCAGGAATGTGTCAATAAAGTTTCCCCTTCCTGGGACAATGAATTCACGGTGTTCTTATTTCAATTTCCAGGAGTGTAGATCTTGTAGTACTTCCGGCTGACAAGGGAAATGCCGCGGTTGTTCTTAATACCACTGGCTATCATTGCAAATTGGCATCATTGTTGGGGACCCAACTTAGTTATACAGAAGAAAAACGTTGGAGCTCATGAAGAATTCTGGTCTTCCAGAGGATGTCATAAAAAACCTTGGAGGACGAGCTCCTAGACTTCCCAGGCTGTAGACATTACCTAAAGCCTACTAAGAAGGTATTCCATTGATGCAAATTGTTAACGCTGTTGGTTCTCCTACCTACAGGTTGGACAAATAAGACAAATATGTAACTAAGTTGATGACTCCGATAGTTTTCCACTGTGAACATTACATTTAAATCTCTCATATGTCCATTGAGAAAATTAAGCAGGATATTTTAGTCAGCCTCGATGTGGTCGCACTACGTACAGAACATCCTGCGGAGGACGCACAGAAACTTTTGGCAGAGTATTTTTCTCCTGAAACGATAAAGTTGTTCCAACATCTCATGACGACCACCCACTTCTTGTACGGCGGTAAATTTTATGAAATGACGGACGGGATGGCTATGGGTTATTCGTTGTCTCCAGCAATGACCGACATTTTTGTGGAAAATTTTAAGGAATGGGCGTTAAATTCCGTTCCCCTTCGTCCATCTTCATTTTACTCTTATGTTGACGACATGTTTATGGCCTGCCCACACGGCGTAGAAGCTTCTGAGCACTTCCAAGAACATATGAACAGCATGCATCCAAATATCCAGTTCACAGTCGAGAGAGAGAGAGAAAGTGGGAAGACTGCAATTTTTAGATGTTTTAGTACAATCAGTGTCGGATAGACCTTTCGGTCCCTCAGAGTACCGAAAGCTGACGCACACTGATTTATATCTTAGGGCCCAGAGTTTTCACCATACAGTCCAGAAGAGAGCAGTTTTAAATACACTGGTACACAGAGCAAAAACCGCTTCTTGCGGGAACCACCTGGATTCCGAAATTAATAATCTGAAATATGTGTTCCGAAAGAACGGCTTTGGGTCACATGATATGAAGTCGGCGTTCTCCAAGAAAAGGAAACGTAAAAATGTTAAATATTCATGTGACGAGCCACCAATTGCATTCCTTCCCTCCTGTGGCGCTACATCCAGCAAAATAGCAGACCCCTCGAACACGAGGTGTTAGATCGACATACTAAGAAACTAAAGCAGGTGCTACGCTCTTTTAAGGACATTCCTGGCCTTAGTATTCCTGGGATTGACAACACACTCTTGCGAATGTGAAGGCATTTACATCGGTTAGTGCATCCGCACCGTTTCCGATCTCTCTGCAGAACATCAAAGGCATTCTGCAAATCGAGGACAGGAGAAATCTACAGTTGCTGAGAATGACCTCAAAAACAAAAACAAAATACTGTTTGACGAAACAAAAATTTTGTCCCAGTTTCCCGTATACTGGTACTCTGTAATTAATGAGGCTGTGGAAGAAAGAATGTGCGAGAACATCTTCAACCGTGACAGCGGAATTAATCTTAGCAGTGCATGTATGCGAACTCCCTATGCAGAGAAGAGCCAGAGATACTACGCCACGGCGAGAGCAGTGGCACCTCATCAACGCAGTCGTTAATACCATCTGCGATAGCATGCTGTCATATTCGACAAATCGGAAGCCGTCTTTGGACTGTATAAGGCCACCACAGCAGCAATTTTGACAGTCAGTTGTTCCTGACGAAGACGATGGAGGTAGTCGTCAAAATCTCGAAGTTTTGCGCTGAACTGACGCGACAAGAAGTCTGATAATGTTTTATACAAAAGTGCCGTTGCGTTCTCAATTGAGCTTGAGCCTCCAATAGTTTACTATAAACATAACCACTGCTGGCTTGCGAAGTGCGCGATATATACTTCCCAGACCACTCTGGACTAAAGATCAAAAGCAAGTTTCTTTATGTAAATTCCTGGCCTTTCTTCGCCGTAGTAAATTTCAATGAAATTTTTCTCGTTTGTAGACCACGTCCTGTTATAAATGGGTGTTCCACTTCCGACAGTGCCCGGAACGTTGATACACGAGGTTGCTTCCGTGTATAACCTAGAAGAGTAGTGTGCAAGCTACCTTCGTGATGAAACGAAAGGAAAAGAAGTTACGTCACTGTCAAACACTTGGAGACAGAATAACTTATCAGACTAAGTTAACACTCTTCATTCGCAGGCACGCTTCAAAGAGAGGGACATCAGGATTATTCCGAAAAAGTATTATGAGCAAGTAGTGTATATCGATAGCTTGGTGTGTCAAGAAAACCGACAGTCTTCTACTGGTATAGCTTGCAGCTGTTCTTTGATACCAGAACGTTTCGGTACTCTCGTTATGTGTTCAGTTTTGAAAGCACTACGAAGGAGCTTTTCCTCGTCAACGACTGTCACGTTGGACCCTGTTCCGTTTTTCTGTATTTCTTCTATCTGAGGGCTTTCTGCTTCGGAAGTTCCGACATATAATACCCTGTCGTCTTAATAGATACAACTAAAGCGAGCAGGACTGGGTTTGTTGTCATCGAGGGCTTTCAGAAGACGTATGAGGTCAATGAGGTTCTCTCTACAGCGACCGATAATAAGGAGCAAACAGACATGTACCCGACCAACCTCAACAGTGGTACGGGCTCTGCAGCACCTAGCAGTATTTCTCGTGAACTCCACATTCTCTTCCTTCAACCCTCAACCGCCCAACTATTGCATTTAGGAAACCATATGCTGTGAGAGAAAGTCAGTTACGTCATCAGCTGTTGTTAATGTCATTCCGTACTTCAGAGTAGATAACGCAGGTAAAAAAAAAAAATAATGAGTTACCGGTACCACAGACGTTGTAACGTATGCTAGGCACTTTGGAGCGGTTTAATTCGAATCGATCAGTTTCTTTCAAATTATTCTATTTTTTAAGAGACATGGTGTTTATCAACTAAGCCTTATTCTCTGACTTCACTTGTCTCCGCATGCCCATGTAGGGCAATTTTTCATTATTTTAAATTTGTCTTTGATTGTTTATTGTCATGTACAGTTGTCTGCGTTGAATTAAGTATTAAATTCACATTTTCTGTATTTAGTTACAGTGAAGTACGAAATATGAGTTCTTTGTGAAGAAGTTGCCTGACGTCCCTTAACGGAACAAAATCGACAGAAATAAAGATAATATCCGGTGTATCACAGGGAAGTGTTATAGGACGGTTGCTGTTAACAATATATCTAAATGATGTAGTACAAAGCGTCGGATGCTCTTTAAGGGGCTCCGGAACGCCCTATACTTGCAATGTTAAAATAACGCTTATAAATTACATCTTTCCTCACAAAGTATTTGAGGTCGGAAGTTGAACGTTTTACAGAATATTTATTGGAATATGGGCTACAACTTAACACAGGTATTTTACAAAATTTTAGTTCAGTTATTAAAGATGATTTTTTTTTCAATTGTAATGAAAATTCACAACATTTTTTTGCAATTTTTTATTTATATATTCAAAAATATACAGTTTTTTGGAAAAAGGCTGTGTTAAATTATGCAGAAGGTACTGTGTAACATTTACTGAAAGTTTGACACAAATATGTTTGGAAGATCCTCAGAAAACATGTAATTAGTATGAGAAAATAAAAGTTTTGGGAATCGAGCGACAAAGATTGGATTAACTTTTTAGTGCATTCCAGGTCCATAGGATGGATTATCTTGATCCTCTGCAAACTCCTCCTCCAGCTTCCTCTTGTTCCTCCTCCTGTTTACTCTTGCTTGTATTTCTAGACAGCCCTGTCTGCAGCCCGAAGGCGTTCCTTGTCTAAAGCAAGCATCGCTCGTACCATGTTAGAACCTAACTTCATTCCCATATATCTAAATACCTTGAACCTTACAATGTTGCCATCATTGAAAGTCGCAACAGCATCATACACACCAAATTGAAGTGTTTGTATTCCAACAAATACAGTCTTGGGGATTCTCGACCATATAACACTAGTTACACTTTCATTGGGGTTTTGAGTTTTTCCGTGAAAACACTTTTTCAACAGTTCAGCTGCTGCTAAGTCTCTGAAAATAGGTTATCCACAACACATACTTTATCTCACATCACTAAAATGTACCTGATGAACACGGACGTTAATAATAACACCATTTGACAGCAGTTTAACAGCGCCACAGTGGGTCACGCCCGTGTAGAACACATTTCAAAAAAAATTTAAAAATAGTTGTAGTCTTCGGAATTGAATAAATTATATATCTATTAAAAGGTAATAGTCTGCAGATTCAGAAAACGCAAAAAAGTAAAAATTGAACTTTTCATGATTTTGAGCCTTTCCGGAGCCCCTTAAGGCAATTCACAGGTGATGTTGTTGTCTATACCAACGTAGCAACGCCAGAAGATAGCAAGATTTTGCAGAACGACATGCAGAGAATTGATGAATGGTGCAGGCTCTGGCAGTGGACCCTGAACGTAAATAAATGTAACATATTGCGCACACATAGGAAAAGAAATCCACTACTGTACAGCTACGCTATTGATGGCAAACAGCTGCAGACACCATCTGCCGTAAAATATCCAGGCGTAACTATCGAGAGCGACCTTAAGTGGAACGATCACACAAAACAGATAGTGGGAAAAGCAGATACCGGACTCAGATTCATCGGAAGACTCTCAAGGAAATGTAACTCATCCACGAAAGAAGTGGCTTATAAGGCGCTTTTTCACCCGATTCTTGAGTATTGTTCATGTATCTGGGATTTCTATCAGAACTGATAGAAGAGATAGAGAAGATCCAACGATGAGCGGCGCGTTTCGCCACGGAATCATTTAGCTGGCGAGGGAGCGTTACGGAGATGCTAAACAAACTCCATTGGCAGACGTTACAAGAGAGGCATTGTGTATCATGGAGATATTTACCATTGAAATTTCGGAACAGAATTTTTAAGGATGAGTTAGACAACAAGTTACTTAACACCACACACATCTCGTGCGTGGACCACGAGGAGGAAATTCGAGAAATCAGAGCCAATACAGAGACTTACCGACAATCATTCTTCACACGCACCGTTCACGTGTGGAACAGGGTTGGAGGCATCAGATAGTGGTACCGAAAGTACTCTCTGTCACACACCATTAGATGGCTTGCGGAGTATGATTTAGATGAGTTCTATTGCGTGTGTGGTGAATACATTTTAAATTTTATTGAAAAATAGAACGATTATCATTAACTTTGACAACCAAACATATTTACATATTTCAGTATCCATCTTGAGGGAGGGTCATCGAAAGTGAACAAAAGGGACAGAGAGAAATTTAAACTTTGGACAGCCAGTGGTATTCGGAGAATCTTGAAACCACGACGTCGACTTTTATTTTTGAGTCATGAGTATAGAAGTCTTCAGGACATACAGGAAAAGGAAGTGGAAGAATCCTGATTTGGGATCAGCAAGGCGAACGCCCTGTCCCAGATAGCAGAGATACTCCAGTGCCAGTATTTACCACGCGTCCTGAAGTTTCATTGCTGGGTGTCAGGGGGCAAAGGTATCAAGGAAAATGCGACAGTCACATGATGGCAGATCACAGTTGAAACCTACAATGTGACTGTCCTCCTCAATCACGTAAGAGACTATCGTACAAACGGAGTTTTTTCGTGCAAATCTGAGAAAGGCTGTGTTGTTTTCTGTTAAGGACTAACTCCAGTATCATCGTGTTTTCAGGTCTTTACTTTATGATGATTTTGTATTGTTTCATGCTGTTTCTGAGTAGACACATATAATTCTCATATTCATCTTCAAGTTTTTACGAGATTTCTTGGCTGGACGAACAAAATAACTCAAAAAACTAGAGACAGTCTAGAAAAACTGATGCCATACCTATGTTCAATGAAGTAAAGTGACTATAAAATGGTTCTCAACTTTTTGGCACCAAAATGTATGTTGAACAGTGTAATCAGATGAGAGGAGGGAGGGTGCAGGATGTGGGGCCACGATCCCCGAGTCCCACGCCTCATTGGGGGTGGTGGTGGAGGGGGCAAGTCTATCAAGGGTTCAAATTCTCTAGGGTGCTCTCTTGCCAAATAGTAGAGTGCTATTGTGAAATAAATTTTTCGTCATATGGTAAATAAAAGAATACTACCCGAGAACCAGCATAGTCAACCTAGCTCTTGCTTTCCACTTGAGTCCCTCAGTTTTATGATTCATATAGGCCAATTGCATACTTTATTATATGCTAAATCTTGTATGCACAATTTCTTGTTCAAACATCGCTCGCTAGGACCACATTGTGATGGAGCCTACACTGAGCTTTCTTTAAATGTTGTTGGAAAACATATCGAGCAGGATACAGACCCAAGACATCCCCTTTTTGGACATGAACATCAGTCACCAAGACTGAAATCGTTGCAAAAGTTTCTGGCAGACAACGCAACCAATTCCGACACCACCTGCAATGCGTATAATACAATTCTGGCGAAGTTCATCATCAGAGAATATTAAGATGACCCCGAAGAAGAACTTGTTACAGCTCACCACCTCCCATACGAAACATTAAAGGTCCTCAGCACACAGAAAACTGGAGTACGTCAGTGTAAGGTAAACATGAAGAAAAGGGGTTACACCTCAAAGGACGACCTATGTGAGTGTGGTGAACCTTAAGACCTCCAACACTGCTAAACTGCCGGGAATTGCCAGAACTTGTCTCGATGGACGATCTGATTGTCGCCAATCATAAGGCAGTTCATACAGTGGAATTCTGCTCGCACAAAATATATTGTTAAAATATTTAACAATACATTTTGTGCGAGCAGAATACGTATCCAGAACATAACACATAATACTTGTATAGTTAAAATATTTAACAGTACAAGTATTAAGTGTTATGTTCTGGATACGTATAAATAAATAAATATACAAAAATTTACTCATGAAATGTACACGTCAACAACTACGAAACGTCATTATAATTTGGTAGGACTGCGAACAACATTCAGAGATAAGGCACTTCTGATTCCATCATAAGGCGACTTTACGCGAAATATGCGGAAAATATTTTGCATCCAAGACTGAGCACAAGATGAAATACATCTATGAGTACATAGTAGTCCTGTAAGAATCGTAATAGTGAATAAACGAAAGACATGAAAGAGCTACACTGGCCATGGAAATGCTCGGAGGTAGAGAGATAATGTTCTTTTCTCCTTCGTCAGTTTAAGAGCCAACTTGCATGGGAACCTCATGTCGCTTGATGTGACAATATTTGCTGGTCAGAGAAGTTTGGCCTTCTGAATTGTACAACATCCAGATTTTTGGGACATATGTGTGTGACAGTGGCCCGACGTTGTGCTATGTGGGAACGTGAGGGCTGGCATACACAACATAAAGTACCCGGTAAACCCCGACTGACCACCACAAGGGAGGGTCATCGTATTGTACAATAAGAATATCGTAACCATCTCTGCCTGCTGTCCGAGAGTAATGTACTCACTGCAACATAGTGTGTCATCCAGCGCCACTGGTTCGATATCAGCATCAGTTGGAGTAGGGAATTGCTGTCCCATGCGTAGGCTGCCATCAGCACCACAACACAAACGACCAGAAGGCATGGACTGCCGATGACTGGCGTCGCATTTTGTTCATTGATGAACTGCAGACTTGCACTAACTCGGATGATCATCGTGGGCAAGTGAGGCAGCAACCTGGAGAAGATCCCGTTCTTCCAGTATTTTGGAGTGGCACATCGCTGTTACGCCTGGCGTCATGTTCTGGGGAACCGTCTGGTAGCGATTAAGGGAACTCCGGAAGGACAACGGTACGTCACCAACATCGTGGTTCCTCATGTGCTACCTCTCATGTGGAAGCACTGCGATGAGAGCAGGCCCTATGGCATAGTGGGGAAAACGACACGTGTAAATATGTCTTTAACTGTGAGAGCTAATCTTATCTGACCGGTGCTGCCATCTGTTGCTCCCTTGTACGTTCAAGCAAACGGATCATGAGAACCGTTACATGCCAGTTGTCGGCGCAAGAAGCAAGAGTGTGGTCCTTCTAATATTTGACCTCTAGTTCCTAAGAGGTAAGCCATTTCTTGTTATATTAAAATACAAGTTATTGTTGTTATGCCCATCTATGTACATGAACACACAAGAATATGTGAGTATTATTTCTCTTAAACAAAGCACGAGAGTGGAACTGTAGTATCATATAAGCCATCCTTTTTGAGGTCATTTGACATCTTCTGCTTAGCTCGAATGAGTTGTGGCCTTCAAGAATTGTTGTGTACTATTGTTGAAGTGTTAGGAGTTGCAATATGTGCAGCAGCAGTCACAACCAGCACCCCAGCAGAAACGCCAGTGCCAGTTCCAGTTCGAGTTCCAGCAGTGCCAGAAGGTTCCAGCAGGATCCAGCGGGTCCAATTGCTTCCAGCAGCCCAGCCGGATCTGACAGCCCCGCCGGTTTAGGCAGCCCATTTGGTTCCGGCAGCCCAGCTGCCCAGCAGCCCAGTCGCTTCCAGCAGCCTAGTTGGTTCTGACAGCCCAGCCAGTTCCGGCGGTCCAGTCGGTTCCAGCAGCCCAGCTGCCCAGCAGCCCAGTCGCTTCCAGCAGCCCAGCCGGTTCTAACAGCCCAGCCAGTTTGGGCGGCCCAGTCAGTTCAGGCAGCGCAGCTGCCCAGCAGCCAAGTTGCTTCCAGCAGCCGAGCTGGTTCTGACAGCCCAGCCGATTCATACAGCCCAGTCAGTTCTGGCAGCCCAGCTGCCCAGCAGCACATTTGCTTCCAACAGCCCAGCCAGTTCTGACAGCCCAGCTGGTACCGGCAGCCCAGTTGGTTCCGGCAGCCCAGCTGCCCAGCAGCCCAGTTGCTTCCAGCAGCCCAGCCGGATCTGACACCCTAGCCAGTTCCGGCAGCCCAGTTGGTTCCAGCAGCACAGCGGCCCGGCAGCCCAGTCGCTTCCAGCAGCCCAGCCGGTTATGACAGCCCAGCTGGTTCTGGCATCGCAGTCAGTTCTGGCAGACCAGCTGCCCAGCAGCCCAGTCGCATCCAGCAGCCCAGCTGGTTCTGACATCCCAGTTGGTCCCGGCAGCCCAATCGGTTCCGGCAGCCCAGCTGCCAGCAGCCCAGTCGCTTCCAGCAGCCCAGCCAGATCTGACAGCCCAGTCGTTTCCAGTAGCCCAGAAGGTTCTGACAGCCCAGCCGGTTAGGGCAGCCCAGTCTGTTATGGCAGCCCAGCTGCCTAGCAGACTAATCACTTCGAGCAGCCCAGCCGGTTCTGACAGCCCAGCCGGTTCTGGCAGCCCAGTCAGTTCCAGCAGACAAGCTGCCCAGCAGCCCAGTCGCTTCCAGCAGCCCAGCCAGTTCTGACAGCCCAGCTAGTTCCGGCAACACTATCAGATCCAGCAGCACAGCTGCCCACCAGCCCAATTGCTTCCAGCAGCCCAGCCAGTTATGACAGCCCTGCCGGTGCTGGCAGCCCAGTCAGTTCTGGCAGCCCAGCTGCCCTGCAGCCCAGTCGCATCCAGCAGCCCAGCTGGTTCTGACAGCCCAGCTGGCCCTGGCAGCCCAGCTGGTTATGACAGCCCAGCTGGCCCTGGCAGCCCAGCTGGTTCTGACATCCCAGCTGGTTCCGGCAGCCAAGTCGCTTCCAGCAGCCCATCTGGTTCTGACAGCCCAGCTGGTTCCGGCAGCCCAGTCAGTTCCAGGAGACGAGCTGCCCAGCAGCCCAGTCGCTTCCAGCAGGCCAGCCAGTTCATACAGCCCAGCCAATTCCGGCAACAGAATCGGTTCCAGCAGCACAGCTGCCCCACAGCCAAGTCGCTTCCAGCATCCAAGCCGGTTCTGACATTGCAGCTGGTTCTGGCAGCCCAGTCGGTTACAGCAGCCCAGTTGCCCACCAGTCCAGACGCCGGATCTGCAGCCCAGCCGGTACTGGCAGCCCAGTTTGTTCTGGCAGCCAAGCTGGTTCCAACAGACCAGGTGGTTCCAGCAGCCCAGTCGGTTCCGGCAGCCCAGCTGCCCAGCAGCCCAGATGCTTCCAGGAGCCCAGCGGTTCTGACAGCCCAGGCGGTTCCGGAAGGCCCAGTCAGTTCTGGCAGCCTAGATGACCTGAAACCTAGTCGATTCCAGTAGCTCAGCCGGTTCTGACAGCCCAACCGGTTCTGGCAGCCCATTTTGTTCTGGCAGCCCAGTTGGTTCCAGCAGCCCAGCTGCCCAGCAGCCCAGTCCCTTCCAGCAGCTCATCCGCTTCTAACAGCCCAGCCGGTTCTGGCAGCCCCGTCGGTTCCGGCAGCCCAGCTGCCCTGCAACCCAGTCGCTTCCAGCATCACAACTGGTTCTGACAGCCCAGCCAGTTCCGTCAGCCCAGTTGGTTCTGTTAGCCCAGCTGCCCTGCAGCCCAGTCGCTTCCAGCAGCCCAGCTGTTTCTGACAGCCCAGCCTTTTTCGGCAGCCCAGTCGGTCCTGGCAGCCCAGCTTCACAGCACCCTAGTCGCGTCCAGCAGGCCAGCCAGTTCTAACAGCCCAGCCGGTTTCGGCAGCCCAGTCGGTTCCGGCAGCCCAGCTGCCCAGCAGCCCAGTCGCTTCCAGCAGCCCAGCCGGTTCTAACAGCCCAGCCAGTTTGGGCGGCCCAGTCAGTTCAGGCAGCGCAGCTGCCCTGCAGCGAAGATGCTTCCAGCAGCCGAGCTGGTTCTGACAGCCCAGCCAATTCATACAGCCCAGTCTGTTCTGGCAGCCCAGCTGCCCAGCAGCACAATTGCTTCCAACAGCCCAGCCAGTTCTGACAGCCCAGCTGGTACCGGCAGCCCAGTTGGTTCCGGCAGCCCAGCTGCCCAGCAGCCCAGTTGCTTCCAGCAGCCCAGCCGGATCTGACACCCTAGCCAGTTCCGGCAGCCCAGTTGGTTCCAGCAGCACAGCTGCCCGGCAGCCCAGTCACTTCCAGCAGCCCAGCCAGTTATGACAGCCCAGCAGGTTCCGGCAGCCCAGTGGGTTCTGGCAGCCCAGCTGCCCAGCAGCCCAGTCGCATCCAGCAGCCCAGCTGGTTCTGACAGCCCAGTTGGTCCCGGCAGCCTAATCGGTTCCGGCAGCCCAGCTGCCAGCAGCCCAGTCGCTTCCAGCAGCCCTGCCAGATCTGACAGGCCAGTCGTTTCCAGTAGCCCAGAAGGTTCTGACAGCCCAGCGGTTCCGGCAGCCCAGTCTGTTATGGCTGCCTAGCAGACTAATCACTTCGAGCAGCCTAGCCGGATCTGACAGCCCAGCTGTTTCTGGCAGCCCAGTCAGTTCCAGCAGACAAGCTGCCCAGCAGCCCAGTCGCTTCCAGCAACCCAGCCAGTTCTGACAGCCCAGCCAGTTCATTCAACACAATCAGATCCAGCAGCACAGCTGCCCACCAGCCCAATTGCTTCCAGCAGCCCAGCCAGTTATGACAGCCCAGCCGGTGCCGGCAGCCCAGTCAGTTTCGGCAGCCCAGCTGCCCTGCAGCCCAGTCGCATCCAGCAGCCCAGCTGGTTCTGACAGCCCAGCTGGCCCTGGCAGCCCAGCTGGTTATGACAGCCCAGCTGGCCCTGGCAGCCCAGCTGGTTCTGACATCCCAGCTGGTTCCGGCAGCCAAGTCGCTTCCAGCAGCCCAGCTGGTTCTGACAGCCCAGCTGGTTCCGGCAGCCCAGTCGGTTCCAGGAGAAAATCTGCCCAGCAGCCCAGTCGCTTCCAGCAGGCCAGCCAGTTCATACAGCTCAGCCGGTTCCGGCAACAGAATCGGTTCCAGCAGCACAGCTGCCCCACAGCCCAGTCGCTTCCAGCATCCAAGCCGGTTCTGACATTGCAGCTGGTTCTGGCAGCCCAGTCAGTTTCAGCAGCCCAGTTGCCCAGCAGTCCAGACGCCGGATCTGCAGCCCAGCCAGTTCTGGCAGCCCAGTTTGTTCTGGCAGCCCAGCTGGTTCCAACAGACCAGCTGGTTCCAGCAGCCCAGTCGGTTCCGGCAGCCCAGCTGCCCAGCAGCCCAGATGCTTCCAGGAGCCCAGCGGTTCTGCCAGCCCAGCCGGTTCCGGAAGGCCCAGTCAGTTCTGGCAGCCTAGATGACCTGAAACCTAGTCGATTCCAGCAGCTCAGCCGGTTCTGACAGCCCAGCCGGTTCCAGCAGCCCAGTCAGTTCTGGCAGCCCAGCTGCCCAGCAGCCCAGATGGTACCAGCAGCCCAGCCGGTTCTGACAGCCCAACCGGTTCTGGCAGCCCATTTTGTTATGGCAGCCCAGTTGGTTCCAGCAGCCCAGCTGACCAGCAGCCCAGTCGCTTCCAGCAGCTCATCCAGTTCTGACAGCCCAGCCGGTTCTGGCAGCCCAGTCGGTTCCGGCAGCCCAGCTGCCCTGCAACCCAGTCGCTTCCAGCATCACAGCTGTTTCTGACAGCCCAGCCAGTTCCGTCAGCCCAGTTGGTTCTGTTAGCCCAGCTGCCCAGCAGCCCATTCGCTTCCAGCAGCCCAGCTGTTTCTGAGAGCCCAGCCTTTTCCGGCAGCCCAGTCGGTCCTGCCAGCCCAGCTTCACAGCACCCCAGTCGCTTCCAGCAGGCCAGCCGGTTCTAACAGCCCAGCCGGTTTTGGCAGCCCAGTCGGTTCCAGCAGCTCAGCTGCCCAGCAGCCCAGTCGCTTTCAGGAGCCCAGCCAGTTCTTACAGCCCAGCCAGTTCCTTCTGCCCAGTTGGTTCTGGCAGTCCAGCTGCCCAGCAGCCCAGTCGCTTCCAGCAGCCCAGCCGTATCTGGCAGCCCATCCGTTTCTGACAGCCCAGTTGGTTTCAGCAGCCCAGCTGCCCAGCAGCGCAGACGCTTCCAGCAACCCAGCCAGTTCCGACAGCCCAGCCGGATCTGGCATCTCAGTCAGTTCCAGCAACCCAGCTGCCGAGCAGCCCATTCGCTTTCAGCAGCCCAGCCAGTTCTGACAGCCCAGCCGTTTCCGGCAGCCCAGTTGAATCCGGCAGGCATGCTGTCCAGCAGCCAAGTCGGTTCCAGCAGCCCAGCCAATTCTGACACCCCAGCTGGTTCCGGCAGCTCAATCGGTTCCTGGAGCCCAGCTGCCCAGCAGCCAAGTCGCTTCCAGCAGCCCAGCCGGTTCTGACAGCCCAGCTGGTTCCGGCAGTGCAGTCTGTTCTGGCAGCCCAGCTGGTTCCAACAGCCCAGCCGTTTCAAGCAGGCCAGCTGCCCAACAGCCCAGCTCCTTTGCGGCGTTGGGAGCGGCAGCAGCAGCAGCAACAGCTGATGATGTCCGGCCCATCGTCACTCCCTGGCGACGAATCCCCCCCCCCCTACAGCCCCTCTTCCGTTGGAAGCAATAATAAGAGTCAGAATAACATAGTGTATAATTTTTTTGAGAGTGGGTTCCTCTGTTCAGATGCCGAGGACGTTCACCCAGAAATCGGGGGAGGGTCTTGGGCTGTGGGTTAAATTAAGAAATGCTTCGGCAAAGATGGCGAGGAATGGTACCGGAGTATATGGTGGTGGTGGTAAGTGTCTATGAGACCAAACTGCTGAGGTCATTGGTCCCTAGGTTTACACACTACTTAATCTAACTTAAACTAAATTACGCTAAGGACAACACACACACCATGCCCTAGGGAAGACTCGAACCTCCGACAGGGGAAGCCGTGCGAACCGTGGCAAGGCGCCTCAGATCGCTCGGCGTGATTTAATTTGTGATGAATTATCGTATCGTTTACATTTACCTGTGTACTGAAGCAATAGTTTCTTCGGTGGTGCTGTGTGACTTGATTACTTTCATATGAGAATTTCGGAAGTGTATGTTCCGTTATGTATTATTTGTTTTAACCTTTCAGCAAATCTGTATCAGCAACAACAAGGATATTTGCCAAGGACAAGGGTCGCAGAATCGGTTCAGTTACATTGTCCATTGTTCAAGTTGCTATGGAGTCGAAACAGAACCGCGTCATCGCAGTGTGCACATTTCCGGTCAAATATACGACATATTTCACTGCGCAGTTAGCGAGTGTTAAAGAAGTTATAAACCTATAACGTGGTTTCAAGTGTCATTGAATGTTAACTTAGCAGAGACTCCAATGGAAGATGATTTTGCGTAGTTTCCATGACGAAAATCTTCATCGAAATGCTGTAGTTTAATAGTCAGAACGCTCAAACCTCATGAATTTTATCTATTACATTGTCTATTTTAACAGTTTATCGATGTTCTGAAGTCGTTACAAGTAAGAGCCACAAAGTTCGCACTGTTCAAGCGAATTAAAACTTCTTTACGGAGTTTCTGAGGAAAACCCAGTTTAAAATTCGCTTGCACAGTGCTTTTTTGCTGCAGTTTTGCCTCGAAAACTGCAAGGTGTGCTCCAGTAGAAATATCAGCGGTTGTCGAGAACGTAACCCGGCTGCATTCCCGTACCTTATTTGAAATTTATCGCTGTTGCTTGCAACTACTTCAGAGCTTTGATAAACTGTTAATAATAGACAGTGTAATAGATAAAACTTACTGATCGTTCTGACTTTTAAGCTATCCCCTACCATCCGGTTCACCAAATTCACGTACCATCGCACGAAATTTATGCGGTCAGTTATCGTGTAATGTTTGGCATTAGATTCGTAGCTTTGTCAGATATACATATAGTGAGGAAATCTGCGAAGCGAAACGACGCGAAAGCGCATTGATCCCCTCAAACCAGCATTACAGGAGTATGCAAATAGCGACTGGTGTATAGGACGGCACGAAACTTTATTGGAGTTCAGTTCCCGCGGCACAAAAAGTCCGCTGTCGAGCAAAAAGTATCTCTCTTCCTCTGCACGGCATAGACATTATTCACTCTAACGTCACAACGGTACTGTTGGTTGATATGATTTGATAAAAGCTATTCCAGTCGCATTTGATGCATGCTGAGCCGGATTTATTGTCTCTGATTTTCACAATAAACGTGGTTCTGATCGTAATTTGCGAGCTACTACGACAGAAATGCTTTCGAACTGAACAATGCCCTGATATTTTTCTTCGGACATGAACAGCATACGTCACGTGTGTTTGCCAATTAAGAAGCAGCTGAAAAAATTTCGTGGCATAGGAGAGATAGCCATACAGTTGTATCACCTAGAAAAAAAAGACTTTTTTGTTTGTTTGCTGTTTCACACGAATAGTGTGTAATGGTTCATGGGCGTGATCTAGTGCCAAAATAATCTCGGCCCTCGTAAGTAGCACATGCACTCAATCACTCAATTACAGCGAAAGCGGGCTATATTAAAGATGGTATATTATGTTATAATTACTATTCCCTCTACTCTTTGATTGCCAGATGCAAAGAAACCACGGGACGACGTCACAAGCCTTCTAGAAAATTCAAATATGGAATCAGATTGAGATTCCATGTCGACACCACCCATTACCTCGTGCGAATGAAGAGCTAATTGTGTTTCAGAACAACTATATTTTCTGGATCTGTGATAACTATTTGTCAATAGACTGTTTTCTTCAAGGTAATTTATAATATTTTAACACAGTTAATATAGTATCCTAACTGCAAATTCTCGCCAGTGGCATGGGTTAGTAATTCGTCGGATTATTCCCACTTACTTTCTTGAGTATTGGTGATACCTTAGCAATTTTTCTGTCTTTTTGCGAGGATTTTCGTCGAGTCAGAGGTTGCATATGACTGGGATTATCGTATTAGTATACTCTGAATGGAACGTAGTCGGTAAACAAGCTGGACTGAAAGCCTCGCCTTCACTAAGCTTATAACAAATAAGATTAACAACATTATTATGAGGAATATAGACCAGAAGGTGCAGTACGACAAATAATGAACATCGGACAGTATGCGCCATAAAAAAGAAACTTCCAACGGAAAATGCCCTCGTTGTCAGAGCGGACAGAGGCAACATAGCTGTTACCATATATGAATCTGATTACGTTATCAAAGCACATGAAATTCTCAGAAATAATAGCATAAAAGAAATAGCGTATGACCCTAGTCCGAAATTCCGAGATAAGATTAAAAAATTAGTTAAAAACTCCAATTTCCTGTTGACACAAGTAGAAGTAAAGCATTATATAGAGGTGAATTGATCAGCACCATAACTGAAATCACAACCTCAGATCCATAAACCAGTTTGTCTGCTATGTCCCAATGTGCATTCCATTCATAGTGCAATCTATTAAATCACCAGGAAACTTAATGCCATTATTCGCATGGCATACGTATTTGAAAATAACTTCTCTGTCGAAAACGGGCACAGGCTCATCATTAGATATCACCATCCCAGCCACAGATAGATTTGCATCACTTGACATGATAACTTACTTACAAACATATCTGTGAAGGAAACAATCAGTACAATGAGAAATAACATACTCAGATATGGAATGATGAGTAGGGCTGAAATCTACAAACTCATAGTGATCTAGAAATTATATTATCATACAGCTACTTCCTGTCCAACAACAAGTCTTACATTCAAGAAGACGGATCGACAATGGGTAGTAGTCTTGGAGGCTTGCTCACTGACGTATTTATTAACAGTATTGAAAACAATATTTTCAGATCCCAAACACTACTGAAAGACAGGCCGCTTTAATACAAACGCTATGTTGATGACATTTTGATTCTGTGTGATAAATAGAATATCTAGCCATAGAACTTTACACATTACACTACAAGATTCAATTGATTTAGTGTATGAAAGACCAGACGGCATTTAAAACTCTCCAATAAAACTCAAAAGAATAACTTTAAAACTTTTAGGAAGCCAACAGCCACTAACATTAGCATACATATAACTCTTCTTGCTACCAAGACCAACATGAAAATGTGTTCTTCAGGACAATGGTTAATGACATGCTCAAAATCCCAAAGGACATAAGTGAAACACATATGGAAGCAAAAAGTATTAAATCAGTCGCCTCCACCAATGAGTAAAAACCTGATATAATAGATAAACCCACCCATGCAACAAAATTAAAGAAACCGATTGTTGAACAACCAACCACGAACAAGAAGACCACTTTTGTAATTCTGTCTTTCCTAGGTAAGAATGCTCACCAATTTTCCAACCTGTTCAAGATGTACAACGTACAATTAAAATAAGCTTCTCAACCAACTGTAAAACACAGAAGAAAATCATACAAAGTACCAAAACCAACATACAACAGAGTCAAACGTCAGATGTATACAAATTAATTTGCAGCTCATGTCCAAGCTTCTATATTGAACGGACTGGTAAAAGATTCACACAACTTTTAAAGAGCACATGTATGCACTCAATGTTAACAACCTGAACAAATCCATCTTTACCACCCATCTTGCCCAACACAATCGTTCTGCAAACAGCATAGAACAAAATCTCCAAAAATTTCATCTTGCCAACAAAGGTGAGATACTTGACACTTTTGAACAAATCTAAATCTTTATCAACAGACATACAACTCCTGACTAGCTACTCATTGTATATACTGAACCGAGAAACAAATTTGTCCTTCAGAATTTCGAAGACCTATTAGTTCAAAATAACTAATCATTTAAGCAACGCATCCCCACCCCTTAATTTCCCCCCCCCCCACTCCTCCATTACTATCCCTCTCTTTACATCCTACCTACACTGACGTCAACGTAAATGCCCTACACAGAATAACTATTATACTATATATCTAAATGTTCAAGCCTTCTAGTGTTAAATGAATCAGTGATTGTATACATATTACCTATAGCTGTAATAAACAGAATCTGCCTTTACTACTATTCCAAATTATGTTAATATTAGATTACAAGTAAGTCAGCAGTTCGTTTAAAGTTTTCTTCTTGTTACTTTTCAATGTAAAATTCGTGGTCATACAACAGCTACTATTCTTTGCAAATTCTACAACTTTATAGTATTTTGTATTAGGGCATTCATGCTAAAGCTATTTTCTTTGACGTAGTTGCTCATAAATCAACGCACTGCATATTAGAATAAGAACAGAAATAAGACGCCAGATCATCTGAATTTCGTTCATGTAATTCACTGTTTTAATTTTTTTCTTTTGGCCGCTAAGATTAACGCCGGTTTAAATTAAAGAATTTGCACATACGTCGACTTTATTACGTTCAAACAAGAACAAGCGATGTCTGTGAGCAAAGTAGACCTATGTTATATGTTTGTAAGGAAGATGTTTGTAACAAACAACGGTTGTACAGCACATGCAATATACTGGCAAAGTTTCGTAGCTATGGTGTATACGTATATATGTATGTCCTGTAAAAAGTGAGTAATATGTTACCAAATTTCGATCACAATGGGAACTGTTAGGTGGATATTAATAACAAAGCCACTCATATTGCCGCAGTAACTACAGAATTCATTTCTGGGTCCAAATCAGCATATAAACGATACTTACGGTGATGCATTAAAGCAAGTTCCATCTTCTAGTCACAAAGCCAGCATCAAGTATTGCGCTTTGGAACAGTCACGTAATCTCCTTCACGCCATCTGAAGATGAGCCTAAAAAGGTTCGGAAACCTGTTTGTGGAATAAACATTTCGAAAAAGTAACTGGCTGCAGTTTTCTGTATTTATATGTATATTTATTAAGTGCTTTATGCTGCTTCTTAATTTCGCATGTTCGCAGCTGCTCTTGATTGGAATTCTGTAATATTTGCTTCGTCTTTATTGGTGAACGTATTTCGTAAAACTAAGTATAATCACTCCGTTTTAGTGACACTGTCATTGTAACATTACCATTGGCACCGCGCAATGAAGGTATTAATTGTGTTTTGCTGATGGAATGCTTTAAATACGACCAGAATCTCTTTCGATTTTCGTTCAATTTAGAGTCAGAGTTTCGTTGTGGAAGCCATTAAAAAGCATCTCGCATTGAAGCCCGCGCTTAGTTCGAGATTCAGTAAATCATTGGCCACCTTGGTGATTTTTGGTTCTTTAAAATTTGACGTGCTTTTTCGTTCCTTCTTCAATTGCAATCTGACATGTTTAGTGTACCATAGTGGAACAGTATCATCTTTTATTAAGTTATTCGGTATCACACTTCCAATTGCCGCAGATACTACACTAATGCTCATAAATTAAGGATTATTGTAGAATGTGATGCCACACAGCGTGGCACTACACAAGACTGGCGCTAATAGCATAGGCACATAGGAAACACACACGACACAGATTTGTAAGCCAGCGGTATTGGTGATAAGTTGAGAAAACCGTTCCGAAACACATGTGCTACAAAAGCCACTGTTTCCTGAGCATGTACCACGACATCAATATGGGATATGATCACCATTCACACGTACACAGGCCGCACATCGGGTTGGCACACTCTGGATAAGGTGGTCGAGCAGCTGCTGGGGTATAGCCTCCCATTCTTGCACCAGAGCCTGTCGGAGTTTCTGAAGTGTCGTAGGCGTTTGAAGATGCGCAGCGATACGTCAACCGAGAGCATCCCAGTCGAACTCGATAGGCTTTAGGTCTGGAGAACAGGCAGGCCACTCCATTCTCCTTATATCTTCTCTTCCAAGGTACTCCTCCACGATGACAGCTCGGTGGGGCCGTGCGTTACCTTTTATCAGGAGGCAGGTGGGACCCACTGCACCCCTGAAAAGGTTGCAACTGGTGCAATATGACGTCCCGAGACACCTGACGTGTTATAGTTCCTCTGTCAAAGACATGCAGGGTTGTACGAGTACCAGTCATAATCCCACCCCACACCATCAAACCGCGAACTCCATAGAGGTCCCTTTTATTGACATTAAGGGGTTGGTATCTGGCTTCTGGTTCGCGCCAGATGAAAACCCGGCGAGAATGACTATTCATACTATACCTGGACTTGTCCGTGAACACAGCCTGGGACCACTGTTCCAACGACCATGTACTATGTTCTTGACACCAGGCTTTATGGGCTGTCCTGTGACCAGGTGTGAGTGGAATGCACCTTGCAGGTCTCCGAATAAACAATGTATGTTCAGTCGTCTGTAGACTGTGTGTCTGGAAATAACTGTTCCATTGGCTGCGGTAAGGTCCCGAGCAAGGCTACCTGCGGTACTCCGTGGCCGTCTACGGGCACTGATGGTGAGATATCGGTCTTCTTGTGGTGTTGTACACTGTGGACGTCCCACACTGTAGCGGCTGGACACGTTTCGCGTCTGCTGGAATCGTTGCCATACTCTTGAGACCACACTTTGTGGCATACGGGGGACCCGTGCTACGATCTGCTGTGTTTGACCAGCCTGCAATCGTCCTTGTCTTCTACCCCTCATAACGCCATCAATATGTGTTCTTTGAGCCATTTTCAACACACAATCACCATTAGCATGTCTGAAAACGTCTGCACACTTACTCGCTGCTCCGTACTCTGACATGCACCAATACACCTCTGCGTATGTGGACTGCTGCTAGCATCACCGTGCGACAACCGCATGTCAAATGCACCGCATGGTCGTACCCCGAGGTGATTTAAACCCACAAACCGCCCATCAGAGTGTTGTTTCACCATGTATCAGCGTTATCCTTAATTTATGAGCATGAGTGTATTTCCTTGAAGTCACATACGGTCTACGCTGAAGCAATTAGTTGGGAAGGAATGGCGCCAAGCGAATGTATCCAAACATACGATTTACGGCGGAAATGGACAGGCATGAATATTGCCTTTCTTAGGTGTGCTGGTCTAACGGTAAACAGATGAACGACTGGGCCTTTCTGTGTATCGAAAACCGAAGCATGCTGACCTGTATTTGAACGGGTGTAGCTTAAACTGTGCAGCTCAAGACAGAGCTATGCTAAACACCCCAGTGCACAGAGACAGTAGTGTTTTGGGAAAGGAGCGCCTCGGCTCCGAGAAGAATCATCTGACGAGCGAATTCAGTGCGTGACATTAAGTCAGAGTTGTCGAGGAAACTAAAATGCGACGCCGTTTAACAAAGGCAGGAGGACCGACCCATAGTGCGGCTACCGTCTGTGGCATAGCAACTAGTGAGATTGGTAAAGTCCTAAACAGGCAAAGAATCTGACCTGTGTTTGGCCATTAAGGAAATGTTCCACCTGCTAAAGATAATCTGGCCCTGAGATTGCTGGAGATTTATAATAGTCCTTGCAAGTGTGGCAGGAGTTACGCGGGGCATTCTATGCAGACTCTAGCCTATCGCTGTGGTGAAAATTAGTGCCACCGGAAGTACAGGGATTTTGAAAAACCACCGGTGGCTGAGTACAGCCTATTAAAAAAAACACAAGACTGTTTTTGTACATGCGAGAATCCTAGTCCACCCTTCAAATTACTGTATGTCTGTAATCAGGGGAGCAGTGGAAAATTAGACTGTATCATAAAAGACTCCATAGAGACACCGATTGTGCACTTGTCAGTGAATGGAAGTGTCCGCTCGCTAAAGAAGGAACTCAAGGGTGGTGGGGGTGGGGAGTTGGTGAGTTGGGGGTGTGGGGGGGGGGGGGGGACGGAAAAATCTTCTCGTGAAGCTGGTACCTGTACTGATATCATTGGTGATCTTGCAGCTCTCGAAGAATGAAGTGACAATGAAATCTAGATCTTTCGCTGCTTACAGGCGTTGAGAAATATCAACGGGGACAGTTGAAAAATGTGTGCCCCGACCGTAACTCGAAACCCCGATTCGAGTGTTGGTACTGCAAATAGAGTGCAGACATCATGTGTAGACGCAGGGGGCACCGCTTCGGTACGCGTCAGTTCCATGACGTCATCCTGACGTTATCCAGCCAATCAAATGTTGTCCATTGTGCAAAATGTTCGGAGGAACACCAGTTTTACGACGGTCAGGCATAGACTACGACGAAGATGATGCAGGTAGTCATCGAAAGCTTGGCATTTTATCCGAATAGGACGCGGTAGTTTTACCTACGACTTTTTATCCAAAGTCTTCGTCGCGAATGGCTTCGTAGCCATTTGAGTTTATGCACGTTATTTCGCTTGTTGTAACAGCGAAGTGTATGCGTCATGTTGCTGATTTAGAAAGTAATTAATAGGAGAAGCCGACAGGGATGAAAGTGTATGATAATAAAAGCAAAGGCGTCTCGGTAATCGTAAGTCCGAAAGCGAGTCATTTGCGGATGTGTGGATACAAACCTCAACGACTCTACACTGAAATGTTTTCCTAGTCACTACAGATGGATGCGAAATGTGGAATTTGCAATTAAGTTGTGATCTAACCGGGCTCAAAATTCAGCCAAGACCTACCTTAATGAGAAGTACAGTACTACATCAACACGTCAAATGTTATAGCTTACTGCGCAGTCTTATGTGTTAAAGACGTGTTGTAAGTGTTCTCCTTGTAAGTAGAAGAAAAAATACACCTGTGTCTCCAGCTAGTTACGATTCTTTCACCCTTGATCATGGTATAAAGCTCGATAAGATAGTACGATTCGGTGCTCAACCATATAAGTGGGAGTGCTGTGAACTTTCGAGATGACTGCCAGACAGAAAATGCAGTGGACTGAGGTTAGGTCATCTCCCGGCACAACTACAGGCCCTGCCCGTCACCTCTATCTTGGACCGTATCGGCTCGTTCAGTGTCCTCTTACATGAGCAGCAGTAGTGCCTATGCTCTCCATCACACCTCTACCACACCCCTGGTGTGAAATTAGATGGGAACTTTATGGAAAATTTTACATTTCACAAACATTTGTAGCAACTAGTACGATATTATTTCGTATTGAAGTCAGGGGCAGTTTGTAGTCACACATACACAATTATCTCGCAAACGGCTCCTTACCTTGATGGAATGTTTTCTTTCTACTGTCGTATCCTTTTACACGTATCTGTGTCAATAGATACTTGAGATAAAGCCTTTCCATTTAGTACATAGCTGGGTGAGAGTAACGTGAGCAATACTCAGGTATACGGCTATTGCAACGATTTGAGACCTATGGTAAATTTATGCTCTTTAGAAATTAGGACATTACAGCTTCAGCAACACGGTGCATCACTGAGATTTTCTCATCTCGCCTGTTAGTTGCAGGCACCGTTTGTGGGAACGGATACAAGGGCGTTTATTCCGAACGCTGTGTAATTTTATATTTCATGTAGCTCACACGACAGTGATGCGATTAAACCAGGTAAAAAGTGAAGATTTCTTTTTTTTCTGGCTACACACAACGCTGGCAATGGGGGCTGCAAATGGCCATGTTAATCAGCAGGAAAGCGGCCGAAACTCCTGGGAGTACTGGAACGGATGCTGATTAGCTTCCACCGCGCCGGGCAGTTATCTGCAGCCACATCCAGCCTCCGGAGGAAACAACGATCGAAGCGATAAAAGGCCCATACCTCACCTCCGCAATTCTGCAACTATCTCGCAATCTGCTTCCAATTACTACACGGCTGTGCCAGTTATTGTATCACAACCTTCGTCGGCCATAACTGAGTTTGCACTGTGGACTCGTTTCTGCTTGTGACTGCACGGATACTCTATGCAGTGCTGTTCTGTAGTCATTCCTTCAAAGTAATAGGTCGTTGGTTAATGGACGTAAACAAAAACGCCGCAATTCTTAGTCTCGGAATTTGTTAACTGAATACCGTCTGTGTACGAATGCGTCAATAGTGAGCACATAGCCTGCAGTTTCTACACTCCAGGAAATTGAAATAAGAACACCGTCAATTCATTGTCCCAGGAAGGGGAAACTTTATTGACACATTCCTGGGGTCAGATACATCACGTGATCACACTGACAGAACCACAGGCACATAGACACAGGCAACAGAGCATGCACAATGTCGGCACTAGTACAGTGTATATCCACCTTTCGCAGCAATGCAGGCTGCTATTCTCCCATGGAGACGATCGTAGAGATGCTGGATGTAGTCCTGTGGAACGGCTTGCCATGCCATTTCCACCTGGCGCCTCAGTTGGACCGGCGTTCGTGCTGGACGTGCAGACCGCGTGAGACGACGCTTCATCCAGTCCCAAACATGCTCAATGGGGGACAGATCCGGAGATCTTGCTGGCCAGGGTAGTTGACTTACACTTTCTAGAGCACGTTGGGTGGCACGGGATACATGCGGACGTGCATTGTCCTGCTGGAACAGCAAGTTCCCTTGCCGGTCTAGGAATGGTAGAACGAGGGGTTCGATGACGGTTTGGATGTACTGTGCACTATTCAGTGTCCCCTCGACGATCACCAGTGGTGTACGGCCAGTGTAGGAGATCGCTCCCCACACCATGATGCCGGGTGTTGGCCCTGTGTGCCTCGGTCGTATGCAGTCCTGATTGTGGCGCTCACCTGCACGGCGCCAAACACGCATACGACCATCATTGGCACCAAGGCAGAAGCGACTCTCATCGCTGAAGACGACACGTCTCCATTCGTCCCTGCATTCACGCCTGTCGCGACACCACTGGAGGCGGGCTGCACGATGTTGGGGCGTGAGCGGAAGACGGCCTAACGGTGTGCGGGACCGTAGCCCAGCTTCATGGAGACGGTTGCGAATGGTCCTTGCCGATACCCCAGGAACAACAGTGTCCCTAATTTTCTGGGAAGTGGCGGTGCGGTCCCCTACGGCACTGCGTAGGATCCTACGGTCTTGGCGTGCATCCGTGCGTCGCTGCGGTCCGGTCCCAGGTCGACGGGCACGTGCACCTTCCGCCGACCACTGGCGACAACATCGATGTACTGTGGAGACCTCACGCCCCACGTGTTGAGCAATTCGGCGGTACGTCCACCCGGCCTCCCGCATGCCCACTATACGCCCTCGCTCAAAGTCCGCCAACTGCACATACGGTTCACGTCCACGCTGTCGCGGCATGCTACCAGTGTTAAAGACTGCGATGGAGCTCCGTATGCCACGGCAAACTGGCTGACACTGACGGCGGCGATGCACAAATGCTGCGCAGCTAGCGCCATTCGACGGCCAACACCGCGGTTCCTGGTGTGTCCGCTGTGCCGTGCGTGTGATCATTGCTTGTACAGCCCTCTCGCAGTGTCCGGAGCAAGTATGGTGGGTCTGACACACCGGTGTAAATGTGTTCTTTTTTCCATTTCCAGGAGTGTATTTGCCAGTGAATGTACATCTCAACGACACTAAGGGACGTGCGGCTGAAGACTGCTTTTTTTTTAACCCAATTCATCGTTATGAGTGCAATATCTTACGTTAATGTAACGAAGCGGTTGAGTAAATTTACTCCACAATTTGTGTGCGCCGTACATTATATCTATCATATTTACTCGAATCCTTTAATATTAATTCAACACTGACCCATACCAGGATGACTCTTGATTATGAGTTCATTCTGCATAGTGTCACATAAGGTTATCTGCTGATAATCTGCCAGCAGTAGATTTGAGCCTTTGTGGCATTGGGGTATTTAATGGTGTAAGCCTCGCAGTAACAAATGGCTGTAGTAGCCAGTCTCCAAATAACTTGACACCTTGTTATGAAGAAGCTGGCTATGTACTGTTAATGGACAGCAATTCATTAAGGCAAACTATGCATGGAAATAGTCTCTGTCAAGCCGTAGTCACAGACTTGGAACCAAAAGAGCATTTTTCGGTGGAGCGGTTTGTTGTAACTTTCGGAAAATATTATTCAAGAGAATTTCACTTAGGTCCGTAAGCTGCACATATACTCGCACCGCCGCGTTATCTTAGGTGGCACACAAAATGCCTCGTTCCTTCCCCACCTCAGGAATTTGGTTCACCACTAATTGATGTATGTTCTGTATATTTTCAAATAGTAAGGGCATGAAGAATACTACCAAGTCCGTACTGTAAATGGAGGTAAATCTTTCTCGCGCACCTTTCATGGAATGCAATTTGATGTCCATCTGTTATTACACTCTTCAGACTGCTCACGTGACGGTCACGCTAACATTCAGCATCTATATTGAACCCACGACCTTCTGTTGAGAAATCAGGTCAAAGTCACTTTACTAAAAGTCTAAATTTCACACGATATTCAATAGCTCGTTGTGCTTACCGAAGTACTCAGTAGTTCATTACTTAGTATTGATCTGATGTCTCTGAGCAAAATGTGCATAATACGCCACACCTTGTTACGACATGTAGAACGAAAAGGTAGATTCATTTCATCAAATTAATTTTCAGAAACGTCATGGAGATTATCTCTAATTGTATATCACCATCGAATGAAACTACAAGTTTACTGTTACCAGCCACTCTATTTATATGCTCAACGCGTTTCGAAGGCTTAAGCCTCGATCATCAGGTAAATTTACACGTGTTTGTACGAAATGTGTGTGTGTGTGTGTTACGACTTTGGAGTAAACTATGGCACTGTTTTCAGTAGTTACAGACTCCTTTATCTGTCGCAATACTTCATATGTAAACTGTCATAGCCCGCATCTCGTGGTCGTGCGGTAGCGTTCTCGCTACCCACGCCCGGGTTCCCGGGTTCGATTCCCGGCGGGGTCAGGGATTTTCTCTGCCTCGTGATGGCTGGGTGTTGTGTGATGTCCTTAGGTTAGTTAGGTTTAAGTAGTTCTAAGTTCCAGGGGACTGATGACCATAGATGTTAAGTCCCATAATGCTGAGAGCCATTTATTTTCCACCTGGTGATGGATACAAATAAACAGTGATTGGCAACAGTAAACTTGTTTCATTCGACATCAGTAACAGTCACCGTAAAGCCTAACTTAAAATGTTCACATTTAAATGTACATGACCAATTTATCCTACCCATGGTCACATTGTTCCGCACGAAACCATTCTTCAACATATTATTATGATAGTCACAGGTGTTTTTTGTCTGGACTAAGACTCCACGACGCCTTCGCCCACGCAGTACATCTGCCGCGTCAAAAACGCTGCACCGTGTTCTCCCCTGATTGGATAATCGCAGCTGTGGGCAGTGTGAGAAGTGTTTATTCACGTATAAATTGGGAAATCCACTATTTCATCGGCCTCAAGCCTTAAGTACAAATTTACGTCTATTGGTGAAATATATTTTCAAAAATGCCAAACTGAAATCAGTGAACTGTATCTGTACGTGTCTTAAGTTCAGACATGAAGATATTTATTTTCTGATGTGACTACTGGCTGTTTTACATTACACCCTGCCTATTGCACGAGATTACTTACACTCTAAGATAGTCTTAATCCCTCTCACAGTTTCAAGATCTGTTCTTTATTTACACTTCCCATTCACTTCACAGACATTTAAATTACGTGTAAACGGTATATTGTTATCCATTGTCGAAAAGTTTGACTTTTAAGCAGTTTAGCGTATCTCAGAAACTATTAAAGATATAAACTTGAAATAGACTTGGAGAACTACGGTTTCTGTATTGCAATATAAAGTTTTATTGAATTCGATTTGTTGAAACGGATAGAAGCAGAATGATAAGTTTGTGTATATCTAGCGTCTCGAGGAAAGCTCACGCGCCATATAGCACCGGCTCAGGCACAATATGGTGCCTCTGAAGGCAGAATACGTAACGCTTCAACACACAACGCACTGTGGACGCAACCCGACACCCTTGCCAAATACAGCGTCCAAATGTACCGCGTGAAGTGTTTCAGGGAGAATGAGGTCTGTAGCTGGTATGGCTAATGTTTTGTTTTCCTGTTATTAGTAATAAAGGAATTTGTGCAACTATAATTTTTCTCTGCACTCGAAAATTGTCCTGGACTATTTTTACTCTGATCAGAGTCCCGACTGATTTCCTTTTATGTTCGCAGCATCACATATTTGTTGATCCAGTTGACAAAAAGCGGAGAATATCCAAATTATGTGTTTTGTTCTTCGCAATAAACGCTCGCAGTTTCATGTGGCCATTAAATGTAGTAAACTATAACTGTACGAGTGAGTTTGATTTGAGACAAGTGCAGATCGTTGTTCTTCTCCTTCAGTTACTGATCGTGACAAATGACTGTAATACACAGAACTGACTGAAACATACGGATCTCCTTGATCAAAAAATAAGTAACATTACGGAAGAAGAGGGCAAAACTTTCGTATCCGTCTGTGTGTATTAAAAATTTAACTCTAACTTTATAATGGGTAAACTTTTCATTCAATAGTAAAAGTGTGAACGAGAAACTGATCTGTTTCTTAAAAGTAAACGTAGAAGAAATTTGTAAAATGTAAACTTTGACGGCCAGAATTGCCACAATTAATAAAATATTCCAGGCTGTTATTAAAGTGAAATCCCTTCGACCACGGCATGATAGCCGGAATATTTTATTAATTTTAACAATGCCGGACGGGAAAGATTACATTTTACAATTAGACGCCTCTATGGTGAGGAGATGTCAAGAAATGTGCGACGCGTGGAAAGTCTCCAGAAGAAGAGATTGCAGTTTTTGTGTTCCCTCACATTTCTGTCTCGTTGCAGAACGGTCACTGTTATTCCGTAGTTTTTGAGGATTAAGCTGCTACGCAGCTCTACCAAGGCGCAGCGGATTCTCAGACTGACGGAAGAGGCTTTACTGCAAGAGCGGGTTCAACAAACCCGCCGCCAACTAGCAAGCACAGTCTGTAAGTTAATGTCACTCCATATTACTATAGGCAATAAACTGTGTAATGGTGACTGGGACAGAATTGACAGACTGTTGCACGATACTATTAGGAAGCGTATGTTGACAACGTCTAATAGACAGAAGAGGAAAATTTCACAACTTGCTACCTAATAAGACGATCCACTTTTTAAACGCTTCCCGCACGGTTATCAGCTTATCCGGACGTTCGTTACCCGACGACGAGAGATCTGTGCTTCCCAAGGTTGGAAATTTTGTCATTGTCCCGGGAAATGTGCCCACGGAGGAAATAATAGCCAGTATAGAAGCAGGCATTCGTAGTGTGGACAAGGTTACGGCTCAAGAAATCCGTATAGAAGCCGAATGAGTATTGTCTCGTGCATAACCTCCAAAAAGTAATTTAACTTTGGGTGAGAGGAATGCCTTAAAACGCCTGAATGAGGACGATAGTGTTATCATTCTCCCCTCTGACAAGGGAAGTGCAACGGTTGTACCGCGCGACTGCTACGGTCGCAGGTTCGAATCCTGCCTCGGGCATGGATGTGTGTGATGTCCATAGGTTAGTTAGGCTTAAGTATTTCTAAGTCTAGGGGACTGATGACCACAGATGTTAAGTCCCATAGTGCTCAGAGCCATTTGAACCATTTTTGCAACGGTTGTTTTGAATGTGACCGACTATTATAGTAAGATCAACGACTTACTAGATCCGCAAACATATAGGAAACTAAATAAAGACCCCAATGACAAAGTTTTTAGAACTGTTACGCGGTTGATAAAGTAGTTCTCTATCCAACAATGCGTTCAGAAAACTCTGTTCAATCCCGTTGTGCTGGCACCAAGACCTTATGGAACATGTTCCTCTAAGACCCATAATGTGTGCTATTGGTTCGCCCACCTATTCGATTGCCAAGTTCTCGACAATATTATTGCGACTGTATGTGGGGCGATCGGATTCGTATATAAAAAATTCGGCCCATTTTATCGGTAAATTAAACGGCATTGTGGTACAGCCGGAGGACATATTAGTTAGTTTTGATGTGTCGCTATTTAATATGGTTCCACTCAATGAAGTGTTGCAACAGCTGAATCGGATTTTTTCCTCCAGATGTTATAGAACTGTTTAAATATTGCCTCAAAACCACATATTTCAAATGGAACGAAGAGTTCTATGAACAGAAAGATGTGTCGCTATGGGGAGCTTCTTACGCCCAGTTACAACGAACTTCTTTATGGAAAAATTCGAGGAGCAAGCATTGGAAACTGCGAACAAGAAACCGAATATTTGATTCCGTTACTTGGATGATAACGTTTGTTTTGTGGCGGCATGGCATGAAGGAACTTGATCGATTTCACAAACCTCAGAAAGGGATCAGTCCGAAGATTCAGTTTACCATGGAGGAGGAGGCATGGGAAAGACTAAATTCTCTTGATGTGTCAGTTGGGCCACAAGGTTTACCGAAAACCCACGCCCACATACCGTTACCTACACCGCGATTCGAACCACTACCCACAACAAAAAAGATGCTCCATAAAAACGTTGTCGGGTAGAGCAATGTAAATCTGCGACCCAGAGCTGTTTGACGTAGAATTAAAACACCTCACCAATACATTGCTCAAGAATGATTATTCGTTCGCTGAGGTGAAAAGAGCGTTAAGTCCACAGCATAGAAATCATATTGATGCTCAAGCGCCGGTGAAATCGAAAGGTTTCGAGCCATTCATTAAGGACGTTATTGACAGCATAGGAAAAATCTTGAGAAATCTGAAAGTATATCTATTTAAAAAAGCTGATAAAAATGCTCTTTACGCCGTTTTAGGAGACAGTCTTCACTCCTTCCGATCTGATCATGTATGCGTAGAAAAGTTGTGAAATGATTTCAAAGAGATAGTATCAACAGCAGTTGAGAGATATATATCACATAAATTTATAAGTGATGGTACTGATCTCCCATGGTACACAAACGGGTCAGATCGCTGTTGCAGAAGCAGCGAAAAAAGCATGCCAAATTTAAAAGAACCCAAAATCCCCAAGACTGGCAAAGTTTCACAGAAATTCGAAATATAGAGCGTACTTCAATGCAAAGTGCTTTTAATAATTTCCATAACGAAACTCTGTCTTAAAATCTGGCATGAAACCCAAAGAGATTCTGGTCATACATGAAGCACACCAATGGCAAGACACAATCAATAACTTCACTGTGCGATGGCAACGATGAAGTCACTGATGACTGTGCCACTAAAGCAGAGTTATTAAAAACGGTTTTCCGAAACTCATTCACTAGAGAAAACGAAGTAAATATTCCTGAATTCCAATTAAGAACAACTGCCAAGAGCAGAAACATAGAAGTAGATATCCTTGGTGTCGCAAAGCAGGTTAAATTACTTAATAAAGGCAAGGCTTCTGTTACAAGTTGTATACGTCAGGTTCCTCTCAGAGTATGCTGATACAATAGCTCCATATTTAGCAATTATATACAACCGCTCCTTCACAGAAAGATCCGTACCTAAAAACTGGAAAACTGATCAAGTCACACCAATACCCAAAAGGGGAAGTAGGAGTAATCCGTTGAATTACATGGCCGTATTACCACAGTGTCATCAGCAAACAGCCGCGGACTACTGTTCATCTTATATGAAGACGCTATCTGTTCTTTCTGACACTACATTCGTAGTGTCCCTGCCCATTACACTCATTACTCGTGGCAGACAATCTTACCGAGTGGCATTAAGTCGGGAATGTGGGTCTCACAGGGAGCGTGCAAGGGATAAATTCCTGCAGTCGCACTACGCTTTGTGCACTCGGTGGCTCAGATGGATAGAGCGTCTGCCATGTAAGCAGAACACTCCGGATTCGAGTCCCTGTCGGGGCATACATTTTCAACTGTCCCTGTTGATGTATATCAACGCCTGTCGACAGCGTAGCGACTTGATTTAATTCCCATTTCACTGTTCACCTTATTCGTCGGATAATGTATGTATATTGAAAATAACAGCTTTCATATCTCACTTCCACTGGGGCACTTCTGACGATACCCTTGTCTCTGACGAACATTCGCGATCGAGGACAATGTGCTGGGTTGTGTTACTTAAATCTTCGAGCCACTCACAAATCTGTGAACCTATTCCGTAGGCTCGTACCTTCGTTAACAGTATGCAGCGGGACACTACGTCAAACACTTTTCGAAAGTCTGGGAATGTGTAATCTGCCTGTAGCTCTTCATCCACGGTTCGCAGGATATCACATGAGAAACGGGCAAGCCGAGCTTCACACGAGCAATGCTTTTTAAATCTGTATTCATTTGTGGACACACAGCAATCTGTGATGCATAAAAAGATCTACAATATAAGTCTGCAATTCACACACACATGTTTGGTAGAGGTTGTATAGAAACACCATCGGATTATGTCTCTACCATTCTGCTCTCGACGAGCACGTGGGAAAAATTGAAATATAATTTTTTTCACAAGCGCTCTTATTTCTATTACTATGATGGTCCTTTCTCCGTATTTAGATGGGCACCTAACATAATACGAGGTGCATTCAAGTTGTAAGGCCTCCGATTTTTTTTCTCCGGACTGGAAAGAGATAGAAACATACGCATTATTTTAAAATGAGGCCGCGTTCATTGTCAATACGTCCCAGAGATGGCAGCACCGTACGGCAGATGGAATTTTACCGCCGGCGGCGAGAATGAGAACTGTTTTAAATACTTAAAATGGCGACGTTTTCCTTACTTGAACAGCGTGCAATCATTCGTTTTCTGAATTTGCATGGTGTGAAACCAATTGAAATTCATCGACAGTTGAAGGAGACATGTGGTGATGGACTTATGGATGTGTCAAAAGTGCATTCGTGGGTGCAACAGTTTAATGAAGGCAGAAAATCGTGTGACAACAAACCGAAACAACCTCGGGCTCGCACAAGCCGGTCTGACGACATGATCGAGAAAGTGGAGAGAATTGTTTTGGGGGATCGCCGAATGACTGTTGAACAGATCGCCTCCAGAGTTGGCATTTCTGTGGGTTCTGTGCACACAATCCTGCATGACGACCTGAAAATGCGAGAAGTGTCATCCAGGTGGGTGCCACGAATGCTGACGGACGACCACATGGCTGCCCGTGTGGCATGTTGCCAAGCAATGTTGACGTGCAACGACAGCACGAATGGGACTTTCTTTTCGTCGGTTGTGACAATGGATGAGACGTGGATGCCATTTTTCAATCCAGAAACAAAGCGCCAGTCAGCTCAATGGAAGCACACAGATTCACCGCCACCAAAAAAAAATTCGGGTAACAGCCAGTGCTGAAAAAATGATGGTGACCATGTTCTGGGACAGCGAGGGCGTAATCCTTACCCATTGCGTTCCAAAGGGCACTACGGTAGCAGGTGCATCCTACGAAAATGTTTTGAAGAACAAATTCCTTCCTGCACTGCAACAAAAACGTCCGGGAAGGGCTGCGCGTGTGCTGTTTCACCAAGACAACGCACCCGCACATCGAGCTAACGTTACGCAACAGTTTCTTCGTGATAACGACTTTGAAGTGATTCCTCATGCTCCCTACTCACCTGACCTGGCTCCTAGTGACTTTTGGCTTTTTCCAACAACGAAAGACACTCTCCGTGTCCGCACATTCACCAGCCGTGCTGCTATTGCCTCAGCGATTTTCCAGTGGTCAAAACAGACTCCTAAAGAAGCCTTCGCCGCTGCCATGGAATCATGGCGTCAGCGTTGTGGAAAATGTGTACGTCTGCAGGGCGATTACGTCGAGAAGTAACGCCAGTTTCATCGATTTCGAGTGAGTAGTTAATTAGAAAAAAAATCGGAGGCCTTAGAACTTGAATGCACCTCGTAATTTGCCATTCGAAAGGAAAATTTCCTCAGCAGATCCAGCCGTGATGAAAAATGCTTTTGTTGTAATGATTGCCATCTGGATTTACCGAAATTGGGGGGGGGGGGGGGTTCTTTGTTTCAGCAAGGTCTCCACCACAAGTATTAGATGGATGGCTGTGTCTTGATATATATGACAGAATTCGTTGAGATGAACTGGCAGAGACTGGACATTTGCATGGGCAACAGGGAGATTGATGTGTTCAGGTGCAGAGCGCCTGAGGATTCGCTGGCCGAAGTGGCCGTGCGGTTAAAGGCGCTGCAGTCTGGAACCGCAAGACCGCTACGGTCGCAGGTCCGAATCCTGCCTTGGGCATGGATGTTTGTGATGTCCTTAGGTTAGTTAGGTTTAACTAGTTCTAAGTTCTAGGGGACTAATGACCTCAACAGTTGAGTCCCATAGTGCTCAGAGCCATTTTGAACCTGAGGATTCCACAGCTGGACACTACCGATTCTCGGTCAGCGCTGGTGTTGGAACAGAGTGTAATAGAAGGGCGGAGTGCGGGTTCCCAGAAGTGAAAGTGTCAGGTATCATTGGGGAAGAGAGAGGTTTCGTGGCCAACGCCAGCGACATCTGCAGCGACACCTGACTGGTGTCAGGAAAAAACTCTCTAAACATGAATAATCCGTCGACAACAGTACTGAAAGCAAGATAAAGGAGAGGGTATTATTAACGGCGCTAGCGATGAGTAACAACAATATCGTGATAATAAATAGATAAATAAAAATGAAAGTAAGACTAAGTAGATACAGTAGTTGGCAGAGTAAATAAGAAGTAATAAAATTCAGCAACGAAGTGGAACAAAACAGTTAACACTTCAGTTAATTTACGGTTAACTATAAATTACAATTAAAAGTAAAAACACATAAACTGTCGGCAGCAAGAGCGGGCATGCTGTTATCTCATAAAGCCATAAACGTTTGTGTTCATTTGCATTACAAACTGATCTTTTTCCGTTTTTGGTTTTCACCATTATCCTGCCATTATTTGCCCGTGCGTTTTGTAGTCCAAATCTCTAAATCGCGTTTCTCAAAATGTTTATTCCTTCACAGGTAAGATCCTCTTAGATTGTGAGGCCTGACTTGGAGCATTTCTTCTTCACTGCCCTGCAGACTTCAGGTCTTTTCCTCTACGACATAAACTTCACTATTATTGCTCTATGTTTTATAGAGCGTGGCGTACTACATCCCACACTATGGCATTTGTCCCTATCGTTCAGTGTCGTCTACAGGCCCAGCTTCCAGTGGATAAAATTTGTCACTAATTCGTCTGCACTGTCACTGCTATTCTCTGGAATTCCGAACACTCTGAAATTGTTGCGCCTCTGACACTGTTCAAGTTTTTCATTCTTTTCGAGGGGCTTTTGTCCGAGCAGTTGTGTTCTACCCCCAGTTTGCTCAGAGCACGGAAATCACTCGCCTTAGCCTCCGAAGCTTGCTGTATTAAATTCGTTGCTGTGGCAGCGACAGCACCAGCCATCGTCTGTACAGCAAGCACAGGCGTGTCCTGCGCATCTAGCGCGGAACTAACTTCAATCTTGATATACACGCGCCGGCGAAACATTGCACTTGACAGTTCGTTTTTTGTCAAGTTAGCTTGACTATACTGTCATAGCGATGTTGCAACAGTAGCCTCTATACACACAGTAGACGATACAGTTTTCCGTCACGTCTCGTGAATGCAAGCGATTGAGCAATTACAGAGTATATAAAAACTCGTTTTTAGTTATACTACAATGACAGGAATTAAACAACCGTACAATAATGCACGTAAAAGCGTGACAATGCACGCCCTTTCGTAAACGGAGCAAAGAAATACAGAAAACAAGCATCTGACGACTGGTACTGGTACTTTAAAATCAGTAGCCGCCCGGTGTGACCGTGCGGTAGTAGGCGCTTCAGTCTGCAACCGCGTGACTGCTACGGTCGCAGGTTCGAATCCTGCCTCGGGCATGGATGTGTGTGATGTCCTTAGGTTAGTTAGGTTTAATTAGTTCTAAGTTCTAGGCGACTGATGACCTCAGAAGTTAAGTCGCAGTGTGCTCAGAGCCATTTGAACCATTTAAAATCAGTACTGTACATGGTTTACAAAATAAATATTAACCGAGATTGCAATAAATAACCAATATTAGTAATTTTTCACTCACCAATTAACAGTGATAATGGCGCAATTCCATCCAGCTCGCCATCGTCTCTGTTGTAAGATTCATCGCCAAAACCGTCTTCATCGTCGTCATCAGGTACGACAAATCATTAACTGTTCATGGCCACTGATAATGCCTTCTACTATCTGTGCTGCTCGTTTAAGCTTCTCGACATGCTCAACTTTTTTCCTCCATGAGGCTGCATCCTCAGTCACAATGAAACGTCCCCTTAGAACAATTTCTAAATTACTGTGCTGATAAACCTCTTACACTATTTGCTTTTCAAACAGCTGAGCAAAACTGAACGTACTCAAACATTCACTAAAGTGAAACACAATATTTTTTAGCGCAACGTAATCTGACTTTCAAAAATCTCTACAAAAGAATGGCCCTGACTAACATTAACCTATACCTTTCATAAATCACTTACCTCACAAAAATCTTCGTTACTCAAGCTACAGCAATACAGCGAGCGCCACTACTGCCAGCTAAATAAAAGATTCAAACTACGGAAGGCACTAACTTCTGATAGGCACAGTTACCAAATGAAAGATTTTAATAGAGAACAAACAATGTATTTACCTTAATAGTCATCCAAAGTCATAGTATATATAGCAGTTCATGACATCCAGTCTTACAAATTTCAAAATTCCGCCATTTCTCTCCCCACATCCACCACTGCTGGCGGCTCACCTCCAACTGCTCAACGCTTCGCGCTGTTCACATCCAGCTGCCCAACACTACAATGGCAGACAACAATGCAAACTAGCCACAGACTGCACACAGCACAGCCAGTGATTTTAATACAGAGCGCTACGTAACGTTGCCAATAAGAAAACATAAACAGCCTACTTACATAGCCCCCATACTCCCCACAAAAAATTTTACAAATTGTTTCGGGCCATGGCCAATAATGATTTGATGAAATTTTTCATAATTACAATAACAAAGAAATCAAATGCACACCCTTATAGACACAATGTTGGTCAAAAGCTAAAATTTTCTCACAGTCCATAAAGACAGTCCTGATCGTTCATCACAGTAAAATAGCAGTGTTTTTCTCAATGTCTGAGCAGTAAAAGAAAATGCACACGAAAGTAGAGGATTTCCATGCAGTCTTGAAGAAGTAGTGTTGTCCTTCCAACGGAAAGACAGTGCTGACTCTTGACATGCAGACAGGTAATGCAGACAGGTAATGGGCCACAACAGAGCAAACCCAAAGCAGAGTCAGTCGAAGTTTTGAAGAATATTGGTAGGTATGTCATCACAGAGCAGACCCACTGTAGTCCTGGTAGAGAGTATGGTATTGGTGGGCCACCAGAGGTGCAGACTCACTGCAGTCCTTGTAGAGATAATGGTATTGGTGAGTCATCAAAGGTGGTGACCCACAGTAGTCCTTGTAGAGACGGCCAGCAGCCATCTGTTGCGACTGTGCAGGTGCACATTCGCCATCGAAGAGTCTTGCAGACAATATAGCAAGTCCATAAACCACCACTTGTACACTCACGAAACTTTTGGAATTGTCCTTAGAACCAGCAATGCTGTTATCCAGTCCCTTGCTGAATTATTAACACACGTGCAAACACTAACAGTCCCAACTTGTCACATATTGTGCATTACTATGACCAACAGAAATGTGTGCAGTGAAATGAATGCTTACAAGTTACATAATTCGATGAACTGGTGTCAATTACAATATTATAACATGAGAAAACAATAACAAAGGTACAAAATACATCATTAAAGAACATAACAATACAGATAACATTTGTAGTACAAAAGAATAGAAATATACATATACATCAGTGTTACAGTAATTATGACATAATTAAATACATAAAAGATCAGAATAACTTTTAAAACATCAACTTCACACATGAGCATTAAAATAACACAGAATAAATAATGTCTAAACATATTTACAAAGTAAATAACATAGTATTAGAAAAATTCTACAACATAGCTCTCATCAGCTAAACACATAAAGACAGGAAAAACACAAATACACAAGGGTACACAAACATATAGTAGGATGACATAAAAGGGAAAGGACAGGATTTGTTTTACTGCAGTATTTTGCATGGAGACCTCCCTTCATTCATCATTATTCCCAAAAAGTCCTATCTAGGCCTGCTTTCCGTATTCTGTTCACATCCTCTGTCAAAAAATAGTTTTTCTCCACTGTACACTACCTTTTTTTTAATGTTACTTAAAATCCGTCTTGATTGCAAAAATTTTTTTTTATTATTCATATGAGCTGTTTCGGTTCATTCAGAATCATCTTCACATCTGATATTTCAGTTACAGGAGTAACCCGTCCAAATCCAGCAATGCATTTCTTATAAATTCACCATAGTTAGTTTCTTATATAGTCTACCCCCTCTTAAGCTAACTTAAATCTACTGAGCTCAGATATATATACCAAGGGACGAGGCAATGTAGCAGCACATAACAAATTAACACAAACAGCAATGACAAAAAAAAATGCCAATTTGCAAAGCAAGCAGCAGTAAATCTAAATTAACAGATAAAATGCAAAATTACAACTAATATGAGCCAATTTGCAGCAACAAGAAAAATAAATCAGTTGTAAAACTGGCTTAACAGAGTAATGTAAAGAGAAATTTAGTAGCACTATGCCTGGCAAACAGCAGCAGCAAATGCAGTAATTTATATCTAAACATGACATAGCTCAAGCAAAAAAAATATTACACTAAAGACAACAATGCAGACAAGGGAAATGTATATTCACATCTTAATGTCTATGTAATTAAAGTGGTGCACCATAAGAAGTTATTCTACCAAAAAAATTAACAAGTAGTTGAAAAGACAATTCCGTATGCAATTCCTGTGAAGGGAAATGTCTTTTTATGCTCCTTCGTTTCTTTGAATAGATCATAAAATTATTTACTGGATCTGTAGGCATAAAATATTTATATTAGTACATCTATTAAATTTTATTTTAACCAATGCTGCTGCAGCTAGAAACTTGATACTAAACAAAATGAGTAACTAAATACATAAAGCAAGCCATATGGTATTTCTCTCAACTAGCCGAGAAATGTTTCTCATCGTTTCATTAGGCATTTTAGTAAATAACATAAATTAAGAGCTCCACAGTATAATCATATGTTTCAAGTTTGAGCGTGTCGTATTTGCGATGCTTTCTACAAAGGAATGTCAATAGCGAGGATAATGGCTTCCTTTTTTTTTTTACCTGTGCCTCTGAAAAGGCACACACTAATGGCTTTTTTCTCCAGGTGTCTGACACAGCTGGGTGCCCATGACGCATTACGTGCAGGTGGTCACTTAACTTTCTTACCGAGATATTTGCGACACCAGTTTGCATTACAGTGACAGTCTGATATAAAAAATTTCACTGGTCTAGAATTTGCGTTGCCAATGTGTAGAAACAAATTCCTATGAATATAACAATGTTCAAAAAGTTGTCGTCGGCATTGTGATACATTTGCGCGTTTACACACATTTCATAACTCTTAAAGTACGGTTCTTGGTGTCCAACATCCTTTTTCACAAGTCAGAGTCCCTAACCACTATTCATTACTCCTTACCTTATTACACATATACATATTTGTCTACACTTCTTCAATATTTCATCATAATAAATACATGGAATAATCAAATTCCTCATATAGTATCAGCTTATTGATCATAAACAGACCTCAACAGCATAATACACATTGTCATCATAACAATAACATCATAACACATCAGTCAAATCTCAAAAACGTCATAGCTTTCTGCAATAATTTCAAAACCTAAAAAAAATTCTCTGCTCATTTCAGTAGTGTCATCTACCTCAAACGTACTTTAAAAATCATGATCCCATACCAAATACATTATTCAGAGCTCTCGTAGTATCACAATGGTTCCGAAAAAATATGACCAGTTCACAAAATACAGACAAAATACAATTTCATAAGTGTGAAGTTATCCAATGGTGTAATTATGTAAACATCTGTCAGTGATGTAGTGAAAAAAATTTGTCTCTCAGTTAAAAGATCAGATAGCTGTGTAATTTATGTGTTAGAGAAATATGGTACCGATGTGTAAAGTTGTAAAAGCAAATACCATATTAGCCAGGGCTCCTTGTGCTTCCCAAACACATGGTACACAAAGTAGGCGTGTACTCCCTGAGGATTAATGTAATTATACCCTCAGGTGTTACAGATTACAGCAATGGAGTGAAATGTATCACGGAAAACCTTTGTATCATTGTACTTCAAATATCTTTAAAAATAAATGTTTTAAGTACAAAATTAATCACTCAAATACGTGTACTGTAGCGCTAAAGTGTGCGTCTTGTTGTAAGATAATTCTATGGAAGTGTCATAGTTATCGTCCTCTGTAAGCAAAGTTCTGCAGAAGTCAATGTACTTACCTCATGATAAACAAAAGTGAAATGCTTTGTGTATAGATATCTTAGTTATTACGCTTATTGCCATGATGAAGAAAGTACTGTGCTGTAACGTATTGTTGTGCTACGGAAAAGGCTGTCTCATTGTAGCTATACCACAAAAGTTACTACTAAAACATATTTTACTTTCCAGAATAATACAGAAAAACTGTGCAGATATATAAAAGAAACACTGCAAAAGCAACATTGTAAATTGTCACTCATTAGTAGCGTTGTGATAAAATCGTGTAGCTGTCACATAAACTAACCACTGTGTCGTCTGTTCACTATAACAATGCATTCACAATTACTTTTCTAAGTTTCCTATGTTCTTGACTGGATAGTTAGTTAGCTTTAAAACATAGTTGCATGTTAACAGTTTGTAAGTGTGACAAAGAGTACTAGTAATGTGAAGTGAAAATTTTATAGCAAAGACTAAATCAAAAAACAGATTATCTCTCAATAAACTGTTTTACAAGTGAAATGTGGTGCAATCCTTTACTCTTTCTAGTACGCAGAGTTTCAACTTCAAAGCAATTATCATGTTGTATACATCGGTAAGGAATGCTAAAATTTGCTCAAGGTTAGCGCTTATGTTATTTTTCTCTGAACCAGCCGGCGCACGTGGCTGCCTGCGGTGCGAGTCATTGTCTGTTTCTCTGTTGGCGCGCATCGTTATTGGGATTTGGTCTAACTTCTACAAATTCACCGTGCCCAGAGGGCCCAGCCCTGTTTCAATCCCGCCAGTTCTGATGAAATTCAGGTCTGTCGTTATGATTATATCGTCTGTCATCATGTCGGTAGTTCCTATAGTTTCTTTTTGTCGGTTAAGTGGTGGAGAATTTCTCCCTGAATTATCACTGCACGGTGGACTGTTGCTCTGAAGTTATTCTGTCTCCCGTGATAATAATAGTTCTGGTTGCCAAATTGTCTGTTTCTATGATTGTCTCTGTCATATTCATTACTACGGAAATGCGATCTTTCTCTGTAACTATTACTCTGTCAGTGGTTGTCATACGGGTGGTGTCTGTTATGGTCACGATTTACGTTGTAAGAATAGCCTTGTCGTGGCCAGTTATCGTTTCCGTCGTTACGGAATTGTGACGGATGTGACCTGTAGTGATTGTTTTCCTGTTTTCGCATGCTGCGACTGTCTGTGTCAATTTCTAATTCTTGTAAGAGTCCCTGAAAAGCTTCAATGTCGTCTTTGCAACGCCCTGCCAAAAAAATATTTCTCAAATGTTCAGGCAATTTCATTAAGCAAATGCGGATGAGTTCTGAAGCGTTGTATGGGTTTGAAAGATATTGATTCTTATGCAACATGTCTTCAAAATATTTGACAAGACTGGAAAATTCAGATAGTTCAAAGTGTTTCATCATCATGATGCTATGTTTTACTCGGTCTTGTGTGGCTTGAGACCAATATGCTGAGAGGAAGGCATGGTAAAATTCTGCTTCACTGTGGCAATCATGATTGACCGATCGCATTCTTACAGCTGGTTCATTCTCTAAGTAGCCACACATAAATTCTAATCTGTGTTCTAATGACCAGTTGGGAGGAAAACAATGAGAGAATTGATGAAGCCACGCTTGTGGATGAATGTCGTTGGCAGAATTCTTAAACGTTTTGAATTTACGTGTAGTAATGAACAGCTTATAGTCGAAATAATCGTGTCGGCGAGTCACACATCGCTCATTGTTACTTCGTTTCGGCGGTTCCATCTCAAAATCCAATGCGCCTTGCCAATTTCTTTCAAAATTTCCGAAGTGTCCTGTGTTATTACTTTGTGTTTGTTCCATATTTCTATGTCCCTCTTCCCGTACTGGAGCGCGAGTGTCCTCTGAAATATGTAATTCTTGTATTACCTGCGTCAACTGATCTAGTACTTCCCGGATTTCTCTTTTGTACTGTGTATTGATTTGATTTTGATTTTGTTTGAATTTTCTAATTTGTTCATACTCTTCTGTGTCAGTAAAGGCTACAGGTCTTGTGTCATTCAGATCATCATCTACCTGTGTAGATATATTATTTAGCTGATCCGAAAGTTCAACTACTTTCTCTGATAATGAACTAATTTCCTCCATGTGTCTTTCTGAACCAATTTTCAGAGTATCTACTGTGTCCTTTAAGTTTTCTTGAGTTTTTGCAAGTTGTGTAACCGAATCGGTAGATGCAACTGAGCCAATTTTAGCTTGCAAAGTCTCATGATTTCCATGAACAATAGTTTGCAGTTCTTTTATGGCTGCTTCGTAATTCTGTAATGCATTTTCATGCCGCGAAAAAATAAGTTGGAAATGCTCAAAAATTTGTGTTTTTACGTCATTACAGACTTTTTGACATTTCGATTCAATGTTATGTAACTCAGTAGTTAAATCTTCACGTATTTGTTCAAGTGTGGTGTCTAACTTCCGAAGATTTTGTTCCATTGTGTCTAACTGTTGCTGTGTTTGTCTCTGGTATTGTTGCATTGTGTCAAACTTTTGAAGATTTTGTTCCATTGTGTCTAACTTTTGAAGCTTTTGCTGTGTTTGTCTCTGATTTTGTTCCATTGTGTCTAACTTTTGAAGCTTTTGTCCCATTTGTTGCATTAATTGTAATAACAATGCACTGGTGTCTGAAACATGTTCCTCAGTGCTTTTCGGCAGTGAATTTGCACCGGCAACATTCACATTTTGACAAGCGGAAAATGTGTCTTGACTCATTTGAGAAAACGGTGAGATCCCAAAACCTGAGTCTACAGTATTTGCAATATTGTGTTTTGTCATTCCCGATTCCTGAGCGAGCTGTTGCCGACCGATCGATCGATAATGCTTCCCTGTTCACTACCTGTTTCACTGTCTACACCATTATTTGACGCCTGCTCCATTTCCCTATGCACAGTTACCAAATTACTACTTTGAATATTAGTTAATTCATTACATGGTGGCGTTAACACACTGCTTTCGTCTTCACTGTCATTTCTCAGTTTACTTTGGAGCCTAGTATTACGTTTTTCACACGCCATTATTGTCACAATATTTCACACGACAACACAGAAAAACACAATTTGAAGAGCAACAATAAGAGAACACATTAACATAGCACTGAAAATAATATCTCGTTAATTGCAAGCGCAGCTGCGAAATACTTGGTGCAAATCTACATGCATGCCACAACTGCTTTACTGTACAACAATGAAAGACTGCAACTACAAAGGAGATTCTCTCTACAATCACGCGCTAGCAATAAACAAAATGTACACTAATTACACAAAATACAAGAAAAAATCAGAAGAATCCAGTGCGGTATCCTCGGCTAAGGGTCGACATATGAAACGTCCCCTTAGAACAATTTCTAAATTACTGTGCTGATAAACCACTTACACTATTTGCTTTTCAAACAGATGAGCAAAACTGAACGTACTCAAACAGTCACTAAAGTGACACACAATATTTTTTAGCGCAACGCAATATGACTTTCAAAAATCTCTACAAAAGAATGGCCCTGACTAACATTAACCTATACCTTTCACAAATCACTTACCTCACAAAAATCTTCGTTACTCAAGCTACAGCAATACAGCGAGTGCCACTGCTGCCAGCTAAATAAAAGATTCAAACTACGGAAGGCACTAACTACTGATAGGCATAGTTAGCAAATGAAAGATTTTAATAGAGAACAAACAATGTATATACCTTAATAGTCATCAAAAGTCATAATATATAGCAGTTCATGACATCCACTCTTACAAATTTCAAAATTCCGCCATTTCTCTCCCCACATCCACCACTGCTGGCGGCTCACCTCCAACTGCTCAACGCTTCGCGCTGTTCACATCCAGCTGCCCAACACTACAATGGCAGACAACAATGCAAACTAGCCACAGACTGCACACAGCACAGCCAGTGATTTTAATACAGAGCGCTACGTAACGTTGCCAATAAGAAAACATAAATAGCCTACTTACAACAAGAGCTTCACGCAACAGCTTTTCAAAAAAAAATGGTTCAAATGGCTCTGAGCACTATTAGACTTAACATCTATGGTCATCAGTCCCCTAGAACTTAGAACTACTTAAACCTAACTAACCTAAGGACAGCACACAACACCCAGCCATCACGAGGCAGAGAAAATCCCTGACCCCGCCGGGAATCGAACCCGGGAACCCGGGCGTAGGGAGCGAGAACGCTACCGCACGACCACGAGATGCGGGCGACAGCTTTTCCACCTGTGTTATTGCAAATAACTTGTTGTTATTCCTTACGTACATTTTTACATCACTCCATACTAACTCAATAGGGTTGAAATGGCAGTGATATGGTGGCAGGCTTATTACACTATGACCCTGTTCCTGGCAATTTCGTCTACAACATATGTTGCTGTCGTAGGCTTATTTCCTTTAACAAGAGAATATAATAGAACCTTTGTCATATATCCGCTGCAATATTTCGAGCCTGTAACCACTGCACCATAACTTCTTTCCGATCATTTGTGGTTGGGGCTTTGTTCAGTATCACCGAATGATATGAAGCATTGTCCATTACAATTGTTGTAGGGACAGGAAATAGTTTAAAAAAAGTTCCTGAACCACTCAACAAATCGTGTGTGATCCATATCTTCAGGGTAATCACCAGTCTTTTTTGATCTAAAACTAAAAGTGCGTTGGGGACAAAACCACTGGAGGAGCCTGCATGAACCACAATTAATCTAGCTCCTCTTCCCGTCGGCTGATGGCCGCTACTGCTGGGTGTGTTACCCGTCCAGCATTTACTGACAGCTTCCCCGGCATTAACCAACGTTTCGTGAAGCCAAATTATGGAATGAATGTCTCAGCCCACAATTTTGTGCAAGAAAATTCTTCGAGCGGTAACAATATGTGACCTTCATAACAGTACTTTGCGTCCGTCTAGCGTTTTGTAACGGAAACCCATATTTTTAGCACAATTTTTAGTTATTTTTTACCACCCCTGAAGAGTTCACTTTCTTTTAAAGAGACTTTAACTTAGCTACAGTTGCATACTCTTTTCTGCTGTAGTAAGCATAAACATGCCTGCGAATTGCAGCAGTCTGGAAAGAATCTAAATCTGTGATAGGACTAGGCTGCTTTTTCTTCTTTCCCGGGGTCGTTAAAAATGCATTATTTGATCCAGGCAGCTCGGAATCATTACGGCTCACTTCAGTACCTTCCAAGTTTTGTAGTAATACTCCATTACTTACTACGGTTCTTGCACTAATTCCAGGAGTTTTCGACGTGCGTTCCACCACTTTATCGGCAGGAATTTATGGCTGTTCATGAATGCTTACGCAGTTTTTCTCCTATTCGTAAAACTCACGAGTTCTGGGTAGTAACTCTAGTGCCTGGCTGTTTAGCGGCACCCCTCGACGCAAAGGATTGTCACTAGGTGAACGAAGTCTTTTCGGTGGCATTTTCCAAGTATGTAAACTCACAACGTAACGAAAGTCACAACGATATAGAACACAGTACAACAAAACACGCGGTAAACAACATACAATTCACGTTATTTACACATTCGCAAAACAAAGTCGGCAGCGCGGGAACTTTGACGTCACAGCACGTGAGTAACAGCAGTGCTCACTGCGCTGTGATTGGCTGGCGCCCACGCAGAACGCCTAGCGCCCATCGTTCTTCACTTGTTACACTGTTACGCTGCCAACTTTATACGCAAACGTCAAGTGCAATTTTTCAGCGGCCCGTGTATGGGCGATGCGGGCGCAACTGCCGCTGTCCGATCAAACCCAGAATTCTCAGCGCCCTGGTCGTTTTCGGCGATGCACGTTGTTCGTCGGTTTTCCGTTGTAAGAGCAGAACCACGTAACACATACTGAAAATGAAATTGTTAATATGGTACTAGGCACGTCAATAGATCACTTTCATTGACGTACATTATGTGATGAAAAGTATCCGGACACCTGGCTGAAAAGTTCGTGGCGCACTCCATCTGTAATGCTGGAATTCAGTGTGGTATTGGTCTATCCTTAGCCTTGATGACAGCTTCTACTCTCGCAGGCACACGTTCAATCAGATCCTGGAAGGTTTCTTGGGGAATGGCAAACCATTCTTCACGGAGTGCTGCACCGAGGGGACGTACTGATGTCGGTCGGTGAGGTCTGGCACGAAGTCGGCGTAGCCAAAATATCCCAAACTTGTTCTATAGGATTCAGGTAAGGACCCAGTGCAGGCCAGTCCATTACAGGGATGTTTTTGTCGTTTAAACACTCCACCATAGGCCGTGCATTATGAACAGGTGCTCGATCGTGTTGAACGACGCAATCGCCATCCCCGAATCGCTCTTCAACAGTGGGAAGCAAGAAGCTGCTTAAAACACCAATGTAGGCCTCTGATGTGGTAGGGCCACGCAAACCAACAAGAGCTGCAAGCCCTGTCCATGAAACACACGACCACACCATAACACCACCGCCTCCGAATTTCAGTGTTGGCGCTACACACGCTGGCAAAGGACGTTCACCGGGCATTCGCCATACCCACACCCTGCCATCGGATAGCCACACTGTGCACCGTGATTCGGCATTCCATACAACGTTTTTCCACTGTTAAATCGTCCAATGTTTACGCTCCTTACATCAAGCGAGGCAGCGTTTGGCATTTACCGGCGTGATGTGTGGCTTACGAGCAACCGATCGAACGTGAAATCCAAGTTTTCTCACCTCCCACCAAACTGTCATAGTACTTGCAGTGGATCGTGATGCAGTTTGGAATTCCTGTGTGGTGGTCTGGATAGATGTCTGCCTATTACACATTACGACCCTCTTCAACTGTCGGCGGTCTCTGTCAGTCAACAGATGAGGCTAGCCTGTACGCTTTTGTCCTGTACGTGTCACTTCACGTTTCCACTTCCCTATCATAAACAGTGGACCTAGGGATGTTTAGAAGCGTGTAAATCTCTCGCACAGACGTAAGAAACAAGTGACAGCCAATCACCTGACCACGTTCGATATTCTTGAGTTCCTCGGAGAGTCCCATTCTGCTCTCTCAAGATATCTAATGACTACTGAGGTCGCTGATATGGAGTAGCTGGCAGCAGGTGGCAGCACAATGCAGCTAATGTGAACACGTATGTTTTTGCGTGTGTCCGGGTACTGTTGATCTCATAGTGTATTTCATAATGGCGGGACACAGTTTAAGTTCCAAAATCCTGCTACAAATCGAAGTCGATCATATGCTTCAGCAATTCGACGGAGTACTTTTACTTCTTTTCTTGTGTATTGGTGAGCTATATAACTTCCCAGTCATTTTTTTTCTATCTAGCCATTGTACATGAATGCTAAAATGGACCTGCTTCATCTGTATACTCTGAAAGCCATTTGATTGGCATACAGTCTAGATCAGAAGACTTCCCTTTTTATTGTGACTAAAGGTAACTTCTTCAAAATTGAGCATGTATGTAGCTGGTGCTGAATTTAATTCCGGAACATTTATTAGTGAAAAAAATAAGGCAAGTCGCCTATACAATTCCGCTTTAGTGCTTCTGTCGTCGATTACATTACCATAGTGCTCTAATTACTTTTTAATCTCTATCCACGTTTTAACACACTAATAAATCCTTCCCGTAGGATGAAGTCAGTGTCCGAAATAATTCTCTCTTGAGCCTCAAATTTACTTTGTTTCCATTAACGGATAGCTAGGCTAAGACGATCTTTTGTGTAATAGTTAACTGCTTCTAAGTCTTTGCAACACGGCGAACGTTTACTCCTTATTCTAAGTCACAATAGGGAGGTTGACGCGCCTACCAAGATTTGCGCACATTGTTTCATTAGATGAATGATTAACTGCCCAATGGTTTCTGAAAAAGTTGAACTTTGCAATAACAGGAGAAATCGCTGATATCTGTGAGTAGCTGGCATGCTTATCGCATTCTTTTATGTCTTTAACAAGTGTCAGTTGCATGGCAAACAGACGTCAAAATCACTTTCCACCGTTTTTTTTTAAGGGGGTAAATCTTCGGTTCTGTGTAGTAGGCAACTAACTCGTTGACAGTCAGACGTACTCACTTGAATAACAGTGGTTGTCAAGGGAAGCGTCGAAACCTTTACCGCGCTGTGGGAGTGGGGATTGCAGACTTAACGAAGTAACACAGACACTCTCCATTGAGGTTCAGTCCAGGACGGACGGACGTTAGTAGGTGATAGCAGCGTTGTGAATTCAGAGCTTAAGCATAAGACGCCAGATTGTTCAAACTGCGTTATTAACATATTTTCTCCATGTCGCTTTTTTAAGATGTTATACCATAAATGTGGTTGCTAATCTGTTTGGTTAGATGGGGTTTTGGGATGCTTTGCAATAGCAGTCAGGCTGCTATTGCATTTTTGTTTAAGTATATTCGTTTGAATAATGTTAATGTGACATTTTCCATAGTTCGCAGTCTTCGTTTTTGAGTTTTTTTAACCAACCTTTCAAATTACTTACAAGTGGTGCTAACAGGTGCTTCGTGCATGTCGCGCGTGCGAACCAACCTGCCGTGTTTTCTCTTCGATATTAATCATGTCAGTGAAATTACTTAACGTTTAAAGCGAGTTCCGTACACATGTTTTCATAATAAGCTGATTTTTCTTCGTGATATTAACACTTGGTGCTAGGCAGCGTCTAACACGTGGCGCTAGGCACTGGCTACTGTTGATCAAGGTGCCGAGTGGATTCACTATAGCCCTCTCTGATTAATTAGAACCATTCAGGCTGCTATCCAAACTTGGTTGTGGGTTATTTCTAAATCTCAATCGCGTTTCTTTTGTTAATAACCTCGTGCTGTAGGACAATCTGCTGGATGATAACGTATTGATAGTGCTCCATGGTGTTCAGTTTAGTTCTTAATTCTCTGTGGCAGTGCTGCCAGACAGTAGCCAACCGTTTGCTGTCGAGTTTTAAGTCCTTACATGTGGCTAATCCACGTCGGGACGTATACAAGCAGTTAGTCGATCGGTGACCTACAGCGTACCATCGTATCTCCTGCACGTTAACTTCATTAACTCAGTACTGTCAGAGCAATCGTTTCTTCATAAATTCGTCAGCGTACCTAATCACTCATCGACCCTGCTGTATCTCCTGTCCAAACGTAACCGTTTAATTAAAGTAGTGCAAAGATTGTGAAAAGTAATTTTACAGTAATTACACAGACTAGGAATTGTAATCCTATTAACAAGTGTAGTATGCGTGTCAGTTCTTTAAGTACATAAGAAATTTATTTCATTCCCACTCTTTTACGAGAAACTACATCTATAGCTACATGGACACGCTGCAAATCAAACTGAAGTGCTTGGCAGAGGGTTCGTTGAACAATCTTCACAATAATTTCTATTAACCCAATCTGCAAAACGGCGCGGAAAAAACGAACACCTATGTGTTTCCGTAAGAGCTCTGATATCCATTATCTTATCGAAATGATCGTTTCTCCCTACGTAGGTCGGCGTTCGTAAAATAATTTCTCATTCGGAGGAGAAAGATGGTCATTGAAATTCCGTGAGAAGATTCGACCGCAACGAAAAACGCCTTTGTTTTAATGATGTCCACCCCAAATCCTGTATCATGTCGGTGACACTCTCTCCCCTGTTTCGCTACGATACAAAACGTGCTGCTCATTTTTGAACTTTCTTGATGTACTCCGTTACTGCTATCTTTTAAGGATGCCACACCACTCAGCAGTACTCCAAAAGAGGACAGACGAGCATAGTTTAGGCAATTTCGTTATTAGATCCGTTACATTTTCTAAGTGTTCTGCCAATAAAACACAGTCTTAGGTTTGCCTTCCACACAAAATTTTCTGCATCTTCTTTCTGCTGTTTAAATTGTTCGTAATTGCCGGACGGTGTGGCCGTGCGATTCTAAGCGCTTCAGTTTGGAACCGCGTGACCGCTACGGTCGCAGGTTCGAATCCTGCCTCGGGCATGGATGTGTGTGATGTCCTTAGGTTAGGTTAGGTTTAAGTAGTTCTAAGTTCTAGGGGACTGATGACCTCAGTAGTTAAGTGCCATAGTGCTCAGAGCCATTTGAACCATTTTTGTTCGTAATTGTAATGCCTAGGTATTTAGTTGAATTTAATGCCTTTAGATTTGATTTCCGTATCGTGTAACCAAAGTTTAACGCGTTCTTTTGTAAATCGGTTTATCTTCTGATGATTTTACTAGGCGATAAACTACAGCATGATCTGCAAACAACCTAAGGCGACTGCTCATATTGTCTCCTAAATCGTTTATGTAGATCAGGAACAACAGAGGGACTATAACACTACCTTGGGGAACGCCGGAAATCACCTCTGCTTTGCCAGATGACTTTCCGTCAATTACTACGAACTGCGACCCCCCTGACAGGAAATCACGAATGCGGTGATATAACTAAGATGATATTCCATAAGCACGTAATTTCACTACAAGCCTCTTGTGCGGTACAGTGTCAAAATCTTTCCGGAAATATAGAAATACGGAACCTATTTGAAATCACTTGTCAACGGCACTCAACACTTCAGGCGAGTAAAGAGTTAGTTGTGTCTCACAAGAACGATGTTTTTTAAATCCGTGTTGACTACATGTCAATAGACGTTTTTTTCAAGGTAGTTCATAATGTTTCAACACAATATATCTTCAAAAATCCTGCTGCGTATCGACGTTAATGATATGGGCTTGTAATTTACTGGATTACTCCAACACCTTTCTTAAGTAATGGCGTGACTTGTGCAGTTTTCCAGTCTCTGGGTACGGATCTTTCGTCGACCCCGTGGTTGTTATGATTGCTAAGTATGGAGCTATTTCATCAGCATACTCTGAAAGAAACCTAATTGGTATACAACCTGGACCGGAAGACTTGCTTCTTTTAAGTGATTTATGTTGCTTCACTACTCCGAGGGTATCTACTTCTAAGTTAGTCATCTTGGTAGCTATTCTTGATTCGAATTCTGGAATATTTACTTCGTATTTTCTGCTGAATGAATTCCGGATGGATGTGTTTAGTAACTCTGCTTTGGCAGTACTGTCGTCAGTAGTATTTCCATTGCTATCGCGCAGAGCAGCCATTGATTGTGTCTTGTCGCTAGCATACTTTACATACGACGAGAATCTCTTTGGATATTATGCCAGGTTTCGAGAGGAAGTTTCGCTGTGCAAACTATCATAAAGCTTTCCCTGTGTTCACTAACCCCTATATCCGTTTTGATGCTTCTTATTAGCTCAGGATTATTTGTTTGCTAAGATGTCAGGTGCATTATCGCAGCTGTTTATTATTCGCGTGGGCTCATGGGCAAATGGTCAAAAATTTACACATAATGCGTTTAGCATAATTTCGGACTATGTTTTATGCATAACTCCGGATTTAAACATGTAATTTCGCCAACATATCGAGGGTACATAAGACATACACTATGTCATCGAAAGTATCCGGACACCTGGCTGAAAATGACTTACAAGTTCGTGGCGCCATCCATCGGCAATGCTGGAATTCAATATGGTGTTGGCCCACCCTTAGCCTTGATAACAGCTTCCACTCTCGCAGGCATACGTTCAGTCAGGTGCTGGAATGTTTGTTGGGGAATGGCAGCCCATTCTTTGTAACCTCCCCCTCACTTACCGACCTTAATGACAGTGAAAAATGAAACCGCGTGTACCTAATGGGAGTTTTGGAAAAGCAATCGTCACCGAAGTTAACCTGTCGGTAAAGAGGGAGGAAAGGGTTACATCTAAATGAAAGGAAATGTGCTAATGAAACTGGTGGAAATTAATTTTGAAAAGGGGTAAAGTTAATAAAGAAAGTAAATGTGCAGCCATTACGTTAACAATTAACTAGCGGTAATTAGGTATTTGAGATTTGGGGGAAATCACGGTCGCCAGTCCTAAGGACAATTACTATAGTAACTGAAAAAAGAAAGGTTATTACACATATAACTAGCACTAGAAGCGTGGCAACTGAAGGTTGACACGTGTAGTGTGAAAACTGAAAGTTTGTCAGAAGTAATAAATTTCGCTACACCCTGACTTAATTTAGCAAAAGAACTAATAAAACTGGAAAATCGAAAGTTAATTTAGTGACTGAAGTTAATAGTGAGCTTTCTTTCTGAAGCACGTCGAAATTCAGTAAAATACGGTTAGTCTTGGACTACCTCAACAATCATTTCAAAAGCTACTTGAATCTACGCAATTTAGAAAGAAGAGATTTAACTTTGAGCCTGAATTAAATGATTCTGAACAATTAACAATAGTAAAATTTAGTACGTACCAAGCTGAGCTGCAGTCACAGGTAAGCTAAAATATGGTAACAAACTCGCACTCTTAATTTGTGCTTGTGTAATCTGAATATTGTAGCCAGCTAACTGAACTTTGAAATTAAAGCAGTGAAATAGAATATTACTTTAATGCTGGCGTTTGAATTTCAATGACACTCGGGTTCATTCCGGAAAAGGAAGGGACTCTGCTTGGTAATGCAATTGGGACAGTGAGCAACAAAAGTTCATGCTAAGTTGCTGTAATTATATTGACGAAAATGGAACAGTTTGAAAAGCTGAGGTCTGCCATACAGTTCTAAAACTTTACGTGCTTCCAGTCTTCCTTGTTGGTTGATTGAAGGTTCGAAGCCGTCGATCGAGGAGGTGGCGACAGTCACTCATTGTCGGCCGTCGCTGTTGCAGAAGCTGGATGTTGGCGCGCCTTCTTCTCGACACGGTCACCAGACGAAACGGGCTCTTGATGTGCGATAGTTAATGTTTCCCGTCCGCGACACCATGTCAGAAACTATCATCGCAAGTCGAGCGCAATTACATGCTGCCAAACCCCGAAAGCGCGGCAACTCGCGGGAGCGTCACACCACGCACCTGCTCCACTCGCTACTCCCGCCACACTCCTTCTGCTCAGCCCGCGCTCCACGCGGCAGAGTTAACACTACCAAAGATCCTACACACTTTGATTCTTCACACGACCTATCGACGTAATCGTTCGATAGCAGTTTTCCCTAGGCAAGACCCAGCGTAAAAATACAAATAATATTTACGAAACAAACCAATTATACATCGACATAAATGCATAAATATACAAATAGTAAAACAATTACAATATACAAAGAGACAGAAATGTCATATCTTGAGGTAACAAAGCAAGGAAAAAAAATAGTACAATAGATGGAAATAGGAGGATATGCATTTCCGGCGTTACATCTTCACGGAGTGCTGCACTGAGGAGAGGTATCGTTGTCGGTCGGTGCGGCCTGGCACGAAGTCGGCGTTCCAAAACGTCCCAAAGGTATTCTATAGGATTCACGTCAGGACCCTGTGCAGGCCATTCCATTACAGGGATGTTATTGTCGTGTAACCACTTCGCCAAAGGCCGTGCATTATGAACAGGTGCTCGATCGTGTTGAAAATGCAATCACCATCCCCGAATTGCTCTTCAACAGTGGGAAGCAAGAATTTGTTTAAAACTTCAATGTAGGACTGTGCTGAGATAGTGCCACGCAAAACAACAAGGGTGCAAGCCCTCTCCATGAAAATCACGACCACACCATAAAACCACCGCCTCCAAATTTTACTTTTGGTACTGCACACGCTGGCAGATGACGATCACCGGACATTCGCCATACTCACACGCTGCCATCGAATTGCCACATTGTGTACCGTGATTAGTCACTCCACACAACCTTTTTCCAATGTTCAATCGTCCAGTGTTTACGCTTCTGACACCAAGCTAGGCGGCGTTTGGTATATCCCGTTGTGATGCGTGGCTTACGAGCAGCCGCTCGACCATGAAATCCAAGATTTCTCACCTCCTGCCTAACTATCATGGTACTTGCAGTGGATTCTGATGCAGTTAGGAACTTCTGTGTGATCGTATGGATGGATTTCTACCTATTGCGCATCAGACCCTCTTCATCTGTCAGCGCTCTGTTAGTCAACAGACGAGGTCGTCCTGTACGCTTATGTGCTGTACTTGTCCCTTCACGTTTCCACTTCACTACTACATCGGAGCTTGAGGGATGTTCAGAAGTGTGGAAATCTTGCGTACAGACGTTTGACAGAAGTGACACCGATTCACCTGACCATTTTCGAAGTCAATGTGTTCAGCGGAGCGCCCAATTCTGTTCTCTCACGATATCTAATGACTACTGAGGGGTTGATATGGAGTACCTGCGAGTAGGTGGAAGCACAATGTACCTAAAATGAACAACGTATGTTTTTGGGAGTGTCCGGATACTTTTGATCACATAGTGTAAATTCCCCCTCCCGCATCTGCTAATCGATATACGAATTCTCTATACAGTACATGGAACGAAACACGACCCAGAGACACCGTGACAACAGTGCATCATGGGAATGAGGCAGTGAACACAGCGTAATATACAAAACGGAAGTTATAAACCAGAAGGTGAACGTTACTCAAGACGTGTCTATTCTATACTCGAGCAGGAGCAGGAGAAATGCAAAAACAATTGTACTATAGTGAGCTGCTGTTACAGCCAGTCTCACCAGCAGGAATCTCTAAACATTCTGCTTGGTGTCTGTTTGTTCTATATCGTGTCTCCCTACCACTTTCGCGCAACGACGCTCTGAGCGTGTTTTTTAGGGAACTGAATAGTTTGAACCTGGGACCTGTTGCTGGTAAGGAGACGCCAGACCACGCATGACATATAGAATTCAGAAGAGTTCAGTGAGACTAGCGATGATATAACCAAATACTTAATGATTTCATCGTCAGCTCCACTGCACTCCCTGTAAAAGAATCTTAATACTAACTAAATTTAGTGGAAGGGGTTCAAGGCTTTCCTATTTTTAGTTAGCTGGTAAAATAACGTCGAAAAAGCAGTTAAGTTTACCATTGGAAATTTTATTCTACTCACAAAACATCGTTTATAAATTGCACTATTGATAAAAGGAAATGTTTTAATACAGGATGGTAAAAACCAACTGCGTTCAACAAAAATGTGAACGAATATTCCCTGAATGGGTTTCCAAGTTCTACAATGGATCGAAGGATGACCTATGCCATATCACATCTATAATCTAGGTTTAAATTAAGTTTCACAAAAGAGAAAACTATCAAAATGGTCTAAAGTGACCCTCAATTATCTTTAACTACTTATCTAACTTGTCGTAAATTACAGTGGCTGATGTGGCTTCTCAATAATTATATAACAGAAAAATCATCACGTTTCAGATTTTAACTTACGTAGCAAATGTGAATACCATGAGCTTCAATTGAAGATCGACACTAGTATTACGTAAAGGAGATGTAACAGATGAGACTTCTGCAGTTCTGAGTGAAGCCTTATGTGCTCAAAAATGCGGCATCGCGTGCGTTCATTACCTTGTCGGTGTTCGTCAGGGGCCGGCGACCGGCGCAGCTCCGTCCAGCTCGCCCTCTCGGAAGCAACTCCCTCCTTACTACAATTTACCGAAGTTGGTTAAAAAACAAACTATCTGGCAGTGTTTTCATCTGACCAATCAGGGTGTCAATGTTAACCTTAAGCTCCGCCTACAAAAATTCTGTCTATCCAATGAGAAACGTTACACTTTTCATGGTGAGGCAATGTTTTTAGAGTTTGCAACGTAACAGAGACACGAAAAAGTCTCACGCTAAAACTTGCAGCTGGTGTGGTCCTTTTAGCGTTATCGTAAGATCTATACTGTTCTTCTGGTGGGCTCTAGCTTTTAACATGGGCTGGGGGGTGGTCCTAACGTAACAGAGACGCGAGAAAGACTCACGCTAAAACTTGCGGGTGGGTTAGCCCTTTTTGTGTTATCGTAAGATCTATACTGTTCTTCTGGAGGGCTCTAGCTTTTAACATGGGCTGGGGGGTGGTCCTAACGTAACAGAGACGTGAAAAAGTCTCACGCTAAAACTTGTGGGTGGTGTGGTCCTAGCTGTTAGCTGGCGACGTGGGTGTCCGTCCGTTCCTTATCGTAGGGCCTTCTCGCTTAACGCGGTTCTGCTCTCGGCTTCTGTTCTCGTTTCTCCCCTCGGAACTGCATCTGTCTCACGGTGGGAAGGTATGACATGCATTTAGGCATTCTCGTGTTAGTCTGTGGTATTCCATTTGCTCACTCGTTACTCGTATTACTTTGGTTAATTTAATGTCACGATTTATTCGGAGCTATGTGACATACTACTGGATTTGCTTATCATGTCAGGGTTTTCATGGAAGGTGTTGGATTTGCCTGACACCTTACTAATCCAGTGGGTCGAATTTTCTGTAGCAGTGTGGCAATGGAATGCCGCACGCAAAAGCAAGAGCTCAGTGTCTTATCATTGACCTTACTCAACGCAACATTTCGCTATACCGGCCGCGACCTCAATACCGACCCTGCTTTACGGGATCTGAGCCTCTCCAGAGAGAGTCAACGTCCCTGGCGTATGCATCAGTACTCTTGTTCCGATTTAGCAAGGGAGTCTGAGCTCTGAAAATATGTGGCTGCTGTTGTATTCCACACTGACAACCTCACCTTGGCTAAAAATACGAGAGGCGTTCAATTACAAATGGAAACTTTTTTTCCCTCGGCCAGCCGGCCGGTGTGGCCGAGCGGTTCTAGGCACTTCAGTCTGGAACCGCGTGACCGCTACGGTCGCAGGTTCGAATCCTGCCTCGGACATGGATGTGTGTGATGTCCTTAGGTTAGTTAGGTTTAAGTAGTTCTAAGTTCTAGGGGACTGATGACCTCAGATGTTAAGTCCCATAGTGCTCAGAGCCGTTTTCCCTCGGCCAGTTTCGTAGAATGTTCCTGTTTCAGCCTCTGTAGTTACATGAAGTTCAAATTGGTGGTGGTAGTGGTGGTACACGTAGCCCTCAAAATGGCGTCTGTAACTGAGGTGTGTTACAAGCAAAGAGCGGTCATTGACTTTGTTTTGGAGAGAAACCAGTGCATCGCAGTTATTCATAGGCGCTTGCAGATTGCTTACGGAGATGGGAAGTGAACAGAAGCACGGTGTGTTGTTGGGCGAGGCGTCTGCCATCGCCGCAACAAGGTCGCACAAAGCTGTTCGGCCTCAGGCCTGCCGGCTGGCTGCACGCAGCTGTGGCTGTTGGATGTGCAGAAACTCTCTTTCGAGTTTCAGACCTGGACATCTCTGTTGGCAGAGCTGACACACACGTCCACCAGTTGCCATACTCAAAGCTGTTAGCCCCTTCCAGTCCTCGCTGCCTAACAGGGGAACATAAAGGGCAACAAAGGACGACCTGTGTTGAAGTGTTTGCGCGTTACGAGGCTGATCGTGACAATTTTTTGTTGAACTTCGCCACAGGCGATGAAACATGGGTTCATCTATTCAGACCGGCAATAAAACGACGGTAAATAGTGGCGCTACACCACCTCTGCTGCGAAGAAAAAATTTAAAACAACGCTCTTAACTGGTAAAGGCATGATTACAGTCATGACTTTAGTGAGGCTACTCTGTTTGATGTCCTTCCTCATGGTGCAACGCTCAGCTCTGAAGTATGTTGTGCTGCCATCAGGAAATTGAAGGGACGACTTCAGCGTGTTCGTCGCCACAAAAATACTACCCTACTTCTCTTTATCCATATCGACGCAGCGCTTCACACAGGGTTGCACACGCGGAAGGAGTTCACAAAATTTCACCTTTTATGTGTATGGTCCAGTGAAGGATACACTCCACAGGAATCAGTTCGTTGACTCCGATGTCGTAGGCATACAGGCCAGTAAGGTGGCATAAGGCCATCGCACTGAACAGTCAGCCGTGCTGCGACTCCCGTTGGTGCTGTTCGTAGATTTCCGCGCTCTGTACGGGCCAGATGGTATCGTTTAGTTGGCATGGTTGCGGTTGTTTGTCTTCTTCTCGTGTTGACTGGCGCCACTCGGTTTCGCAAGCGTTGTCTGTCCGCTAGTGGCAACAGAGGCGGTTATCGATATTTAGTACTATTGCCCCATCTTTGGGCCGACGTCGTTGTTTTTACGGATCGTGTGAGCTGGCCAGTTCGGTTGGGGACTCAGGAGGAGCCACGTCCGCGCAGTGCCAGAACACGCCGGGACAGCTTGCGCACGCATGGACTGCCTGATGGAAGGGCTGTGGTCACGAGGGTGCACGACCTCGTCGTAAACCGGTTCCAGCAAGCTTTAACGTGAGTGCATTTCAATTCAAGTAGGGAAACCTCCGCAATCGTGATATCTCGCGATTCTCCAGTGACTTGGGTTCGTGTTGCTGCTCGTGGTGTCGCCGAGGCGAAGAGCAGCGAGTGGAGTGCTTGGGGAAGGCGGATCTGATTAGCTTTCCTCGACTTCTTATTACTATTTACTGTGTTAAACTTGCTACAGTTTGTTAAGTTCAACCAGTGGTAATTTTTCTTTGGTCGTGGCCGCTAACGCTCCAGTAATCTGCCCTGGGGGTTAGTGTATGCAACGGAAGTGTATGTTTCCTCGCCTTGTCGCTGCTGTCCGGTAAGGCGTGTAGTTTTGGCAGCATTCTTGATTGTAGGTTCCTTTCTCGTTCTGGGCATTCTAAACACAGTATTCTGGACGTAGTGCAGACCACCCGTTCCGGCTTTGGCGTATTTTTCCATCGTTGCATTTGGTTTATCGAACGTCAGGTAGCGTCAGCAAGATTATCATTAGTCATTCATTAGACTGCTACAAGTCTGAGTTACCATCTTGTGAAGTGAATGCAACTCTTGGCTGCCTACGTCATAGCTCGCGAAAGCGTTTGTTGCCGGACCTTCTCAGAGGTCGATTCCTGGTGCTCCGTGTGTTTTTCTTAATTAACTTTTTGTATTGTATTTTCTGCTTTACAGTAGGTTTCAAACTTTTATTATATTATTGTCGTTTCTGGCGTGTTAGGCCTTCAGCCGTGATTGCGATCATTTGCTTTAAAATTCTAATTTGGTATTTGTATCTTAGCAGTAAGCCTTAAAACCTTATTTACTGCCATTGCTGGCGTCTGATGCCCTTCTGCTGTGTTTGTGGCGACTTGCTTTCAATATTTCAATACCTATAATTTGTAAGTTGCAGCGAGTTTTAAACAATTCTCAATTTATTGACATTCCTGGCGTGTAAGGCCTTCTGCCCAGATCACAGTGGCTTGCTTTTAAAACATTATCTGTTGTATATGTATTCAATGGCGGTTTGGTAAATTGTAACTCACTAAAAACACTATCATTTACACTGTTGTTTATTCCTTCATGAATAATGTGTGGTATTTTTTATTTATTGTTGAGACTGGAATTACTGATTTAAAATACACTCCTGGAAATGGAAAAAAGAACACATTGACACCGGTGTGTCAGACCCACCATACTTGCTCCGGACACTGCGAGAGGGCTGTACAAGCAATGATCACACGCACGGCACAGCGGACACACCAGGAACCGCGGTGTTGACCGTCGAATGGCGCTAGCTTCGCAGCATTTGTGCACCGCCGCCGTCAGTGTCAGCCAGTTTTCCGTGGCATACGGAGCTCCATCGCAGTCTTTGACACTGGTAGCATGCCGCGACAGCGTGGACGTGAACCGTATGTGCAGTTGACGGACTTTGAGCGAGGGCGTATAGTGGGCATGCGGGAGGCCGAATTGCTCAACACGTGGGGCGTGAGGTCTCCACAGTACATCGATGTTGTCGCCAGTGGTCGGCGGAAGGTGCACGTGCCCGTCGACCTGGGACCGGACCGCAACGACGCACGGATGCACGCCAAGACCGTAGGATCCTACGCAGTGCCGTAGGGGACCGCACCGCCACTTCCCAGCAAATTAGGGACACTGTTGCTCCTGGGGTATCGGCGAGGACCATTCGCAACCGTCTCCATGAAGCTCGGCTACAGTCCCGCACACCGTTAGGCCGTCTTCCGCTCACGCCCCAACATCGTCCAGCCCGCCTCCAGTGGTGTCGCGACAGGCGTGAATGGAGGGACGAATGGAGACGTGTCGTCTTCAGCGATGAGAGTCGCTTCTGCCTTGGTGCCAATGATGGTCGTATGCGTGTTTGGCGCCGTGCAGGTGAGCGCCACAATCAGGACTGCATACGACCGAGGCACACAGTGCCAACACCCGGCATCATGGTGTGGGGAGCGATCTCCTACACTGGCCGTACACCACTGGTGATCGTCGAGGGGACGCTGAATAGTGCACGGTACATCCAAACCGTCATCGGACCCATCGTTCTACCATTCCTAGACCGGCAAGGGAACTTGCTGTTCCAACAGGACAATGCACGTCCGCATGTATCCCGTGCCACCCAACGTGCTCTAGAAGGTGTAAGTCAACTACCCTGGCCAGCAAGATATCCGGATCTGTCCCCCATTGAGCATGTTTGGGACTGGATGAAGCGTCGTCTCACGCGGTCTGCACGTCCAGCACGAACGCTGGTCCAACTGAGGCGCCAGGTGGAAATGGCATGGCAAGCCGTTCCACAGGACTACATCCAGCATCTCTACGATCGTCTCCATGGGAGAATAGCAGCCTGCATTGCTGCGAAAGGTGGATATACACTGTACTAGTGCCGACATTGTGCATGCTCTGTTGGCTGTGTCTATGTGCCTGTGGTTCTGTCAGTGTGATCATGTGATGTATCTGACCCCAGGAATGTGTCAATAAAGTTTCCCCTTCCTGGGACAATGAATTCACGGTGTTCTTATTTCAATTTCCAGGAGTGTATATTGTATGTCACTGTAAAAGGCAACCAATAGTAACCGATTATGGCCCCGTCCACAATTGTAACCGAATCCTGCCTTCCCTTGACAATCAGGTTTCACAGAGGTTATGTTGAAAACTTGATTGTCGTAGCCTAGAGTGGGGAGTAATATGATGTATTACAATCCTGAAATGTACGAGTCTGTTTTAAAATAGAAAAGTGTTGCATTACTTATTGACCGCCCCTCGTATACCGTCAGCTAGTAGAGCAGGTCATCGTCTCAACTGGACGCCGCACGACGCCCGCCATGTCATTGTTGTCGTAGCCGCGCTGTGAACCAATGACCAGTGCCTAACGACCTCGCCACCATGTCGCATTTGTCTTGTCGCTGCCTCACTGTCCAAAGCACGAGATCCCCTCAATATATGCAAGTTTTAGCTATAGAGATCCCCTCAGTTCTGAAATACTGGCGTCGCATGACGTCTCGCCGCAGCCGACGGTAGCGGGTTCGACCACTGTGCGACACCTCTAACTGTAGCGTCGTTGGGACGCCAGACCACAGCTAGGTAAATCTCCGTGTGGCTACGCTGGTCACCTGCCGAGTGTGTGTTGTGAACGCCACCAAAGCTTCACCTTCCGACCCAATGGTATCCACCGTGTAGTCACCCCGCCTCCTGGCGATGTAGGGGAACTTCAAGGACGAGACGGACGTGATGACATCACTGGCCGAGCGGTTTGAGTGGGCGCATTTACAGTCTGCTCGATTGTAATGGAATAATGAAGAATTCTTATGCTGACCGATGTTTTGCTACAGCCACTCAGTACAGACTCCTGCTTACCTCACCACCATGGGGACCCATGATGCACTACATGAGAGTCGAACGCCTCGTGACGAACACAAACGCGGCTCCAGCCCTCATTGTACCCTCGACTAGCTACAACGTATTTATACCATAGGAGATCTTCAGCATCAAAGTAAGCTCTGTCTCGTGTCCTACAGGGAACGTCCTTATCACCTATTGTTTCCACTGATTTAGTCAGCCGATGTTTGTCAGTGGTAATGCACTATAGTGCAATAAGCTGTGTTGTGATAACGTGCTGAAAATGGTTGTACGACTCCCTCAGACATATGCAGGAAGTGTCACTCTCGCGGCAGTTGCCCCGTTCTTAAATTAAAATGCGCTGTATTTCGTTTCTAGAAGGCATTTTCGGCCAGTGAAAGTCACAGAGGTTGGGGGCAGGGGGGACGGCGGAATATGACAAAAGGCTGCCATGAATACGCAATGAGCGCAACGCCCTGGACGGCTTCCAGCAGCAGCAGCGGCAACTGCCTCATCCGTCCCCCCCCCCTCCCCCGCCACCACCCGCACCACCCTCTATACCGTGGCACGCCGGCCGCCCTGTTGTTTCGCCGGTTTCCTGCGGCCACCACACAGCGCTCAACGCAGCACAATGCGGGGCTAAGCGCAGGGCAGCCAACGTTCCGTGCAGGCAGGAGCCACGCGGCTTAAGGCGACTGTGGTCCTGCGTGAGTTACACGGCACCACTTACCACCATGTGTGGCTCCGGTCATTTTGTACTACAGTGTTTATGAAATCGCTGTACACGTACTAGTCGCCCACAATATTACTGTACCTGGTAGTCAGGCCACTTCGGTCAGGTTATCATGAGTTTTTATCGTGATTTTCCTCGAGGACACCCTGAACCATTTGACAGCAAGTTCACAACTGTCTGGAAATCATTCAAAAAGTTATGCATTCACACATGTTTGTGTATCCTTACGTCACTCGTGTAACGAAAGGTATACACATTGTCGCCTACAGTCAGTGGTAGGGCTGCTTGGCGTTTGTGTTACTGCACAGGCCTGTTCTTGATCTGACATAGTTTTCTCACACAACTAGGCTTGGCGTAGTTTGTCTCTCAAACTTAAAACTACATGCAAAGCTTTTTCGAGTCCCATTCTAGCGCGTTTCCATCGTTACAGAGATTATTTAAGTGACTAATGATTCCCCCTTTACAAATGCTCACTCACGATATCTGGATACCACTTAAATACCTCAAATTGACTGATTTCGTCTACACGGAGTTATGTGTTCCACAGTCGACTGTTGCTTCAATTTCATTGTCACGTGTAACTTTTGCCGCATGTTTTATTCAAATATGATCAACACTGGATTGTGTCGTCGGTTTATTTATTTATGGTGTGCAACACAGTGGGTAAAAGCACCCAAACGAAAAATATAGGAGGTGACTATGGATAATACACTCCAGATTTAAACAATTTTGCCATTACGTAGTAGCTAAAACTTTACATATTCTCTCCCATTCGTGTAGACAACAACACTCAAACATACAAACCCTACCTCTCCTAATATGGCCTCAGTACCACCATGTAGTAGTGTTCAAATGCCCTTAAAATTGAGCAAAATACTGCAACAGCAAGTCAGGAAATTGTGAAGGTATCATAGCTTACATGTTAAATGGATGAGCCAAACACACTGAGCACACATTAAAACTTACGTAATTACATAATAGAATAGACGAGACTTGTAACACGCTACTCGATAACACACCTATTCTTCAGCTATATAATTACTTTATAGAAATTAAAATAATGATATAAGTGATGTCGGAAGATGTTTCAAACTATAGAATTTATTAGCTGATCAAATGAAACTTAAACGTTAACCTGCCTACACATTAGTAATAGTGATTGCTTCGCTTAAAAGATAAACTGAAGTTATATATGCAAATGTGAATGTTTCGTCCTAATATGCTAGCGCCGTAAGATACTCTTACCATGCACGTTGATTTGACGTAAGCAGGCCGCTAATGACATGACTGGCTGACATCCACACCTTGAGTAGCTCTGCTGAGAACTCGAACACGAGATTCCGTCAGTCTCTACCATCTCGTATCACCTCAAATTAGCGAGTCTCTCTTCTTTAGAAGTGAGAACGAAGATCTTCTGCATTTTGGGCTTAGAGAATTTCTTCTAGCAGTCCTTAAAAAGTAGCATTTTCTGTGCCAATGGCGTAATAGGTTTGTTGTCAGAAATCTCCCACCAGCAGTCAGCAAAAACGTGAAATTCAGTAACTTTGTTTTGAGCGTGTCCGTTCTTGAAAAAATCAACTCAAACACTGTATCATACCTATGTCACAGTTTAACCACCAATGTGTGATATTTTTACCAGCTAGTACGGTTTTCTGTAGCCGTAGGAAAATAATTAATTTCCTGGTGGCAGCCTGCCAACCACCTGCCAAGTTACAGTTCTTTAGATCACATTTCTTCTTTTTTTAGGGCAGCTAAAGAATGTCTGCCCTGCGAAGCGTTCCCTTAAGACGTCCGACTGGCGACCCCTGCGGAATTCCTCGCTGCAGGAACAAAGCTCTCAGGGCACAGCGCATAATAAAAACCATCTCCCAGCTGTACCTCGGCTTTGTTAATGTGTCTGTTGCCTTGGTTGATATTGCATGGGGGCTAAATTAAAATTAAATATGAATGCAAATATTTTAGTAGCTGTATGTCCGATTACGCAAGTCTCGTAAACGGCTGGCCCTGACAACTAATTGTTACGCTATCTGACTGCATAGAATGACAACAAAGAATGTAAGAAAATTTCTGTTAACACAATTAACTAATTAAGTCCCCAGCAACTATAAAATCTACGAATCCAACAAAGCACAAGTGTAGCTGTTCTGTATGTGGTAGTATGACTCAACGCACATCTGGCACGGTTCTTCTTCAACAAGACAAGAATTTTTAAATATCATTTATACTGACGTGATAAAAGAAAATTAGAAATACTATAATTGTGCAAGAAACCCAGAATTACACTCTAATACAAGAACACAAGCCAGATGCTTTGTTGACTGAACCTGTAATGACACATTATTCAGGACACACAAATAAATAGACAACATAATATTTATTACCTTCATATATATTGACGAAAAGCACTCTGACCATTACAATATCTCCATTGGAATAACATCTGCTATCTCTCCCATCACATAGCTGCATAAAACATCGAACAAACACTCACTACTACCCCATCTCATTCCAACTTCAGCTACAAGCAGTGTCCACCACAACTTCTCGGCAAGAACTGCCTGTCGCTGCGTCTCAATAATCACTGCCAGTGGAGGCGGCGGAACAATACTCTCTGGCGCGATTTTTGGCGCTGTGGCTCAGTGTAGCCACCTTTCATATGCCCTTCCTCCACGGGCTAGAATTTGATGGTATTTTTGCCAGCATTGGTGGTGAAAATACCACCAAATTCGTCAAAAAAAAAAATACAGACAAAAATAAAAGATAATATTAATACGTAAATATCATATAACTAGATAAAATGTTTGGCTTTGCACTGACCTTACAATAGCCTAATATATAAAATACAGTAAGGAATACAAATTCTTTCATACATATGACTTTACATAATAGTTTACAGAAATATCATGTGGTTAAACAATTCAATCGATAGCGTCAGCAATGACGAATATGAGCAGGTAAGAGTCTCATAACTTTTCACAAACAGTAATACACAAAAAATCAGTTTATACAAATATTCACATAAAATGTTTACACAACAAGTGGTTGACAGTTCCAGCAGTAGCACCCAGCAATGTTGAGTAGGTGCAGACTCCAACAGGTGACATCATTTCAGTAGAAGCAGTCCATCAGTGGCACCCAGCATTGTGGAATAGGTGCAGACTCCAACAGGTGACATCATTTCAGTAGAAGCAGTCCCTCAGTGGCACCCAGCATTGTTGAACAGGTGCAGACTCCAACAGGTGACATCATTTCAGTAGAAGCAGTCCATCAGTGGCACCCAGCAATGTTGAAGAGGTACAGACAGCAAGAAGTAACATCATTTCAGTAGAAGCAGTTCCATTTGTGGTACCCAGCAATGTTGAAGAGGTACACACAGCAACAAGTCACATTTCTCAGTAGAAGCAGTTCATCAATGGCACCCAGCATTGTTGAGTAGGTGCAGACAGCAAGAAGTAACATTTCAGTAGAAGCAGTTCCATTTGTGGTACCCAGCAATGTTGAAGAGGTACACACAGCAACAAGTCACATTTCTCAGTAGAAGCAGTTCATTAATGGCACCCAGCAATGTTGAGTAGGTGCAAACAGCAACAGGTGACGTCATCTCAGTAGAATCAGTCCATCAGTGGCACCCAGCAATGTTGAGTAGGTGCAGACAGCAAGAAGTAACATCATTTCAGTAGAAGCAGTTCCATCTGTGGTACCCAGCAATGTTGAAGAGGTACAGACAGCAAGAAGTAACATCATTTCAGTAGAAGCAGTCCATCAGTGGCACCCAGCAATGTTGAACAGGTGCTACAGCAACAAGTGACACCATTTCAGTAGAAGCAGTTGAACAGGTGCAGACACCAACAAGTGACATTATTTCAATAGATGCAGTCCATCAGTGGCACCCAGTAATGTTGAACAGGTGCAGACACCAACAAGTGACATCATCTCAGTAGAAACAGTCCATCAGTGGCACCCAACAATGTTGAACAGGTGCTACAGCAACAAGTGACATTATTTCAATAGATGCAGTCATCAGTGGCACCCAGCAATGTTGAGCAGGTGCAGACATCAGTCCATAATATTCACTATCACTAATCACACTGTTGATCAGAGTTTATCAGCAGAAATGAAACATGTCCTAGTGGCACCAATCACGTAGAAAAAGTGCAAGTAACAGTCCATAATATTCACTATCACTAATTAGACAGTTCATCAACAGTAATTAAACATTTCCAGGTGGCACCCATTATGTTGAACAAGTGCAGGTAACAGTCTATAATATTCACTATCACTAATTAGACAGTTCATCAGCAGAAATTAAACATTTCTAAGTGTCACACATCAATTTGAACAGGTGCAGGTGTGAACAACAGTTTGAATACACACACAATTGCTTTTACAAAATTATTATCAATGCTCTTACACTAAACATACAAATCATAACAAACACACAAATGATGTCAGATAATTGTCATATTAACTATTACAAGTACACAAACATCAATAACCTATAATATTTATGGGTGTCAGTGCAAGCCACTACAAACAAATAAAATAATATTTAGGAGATAGGTGGGTAGGATTAGGAAAGGAAAACACACAAAACACACTCACTCATCTTTCATCCACATTAATTACTACTGTGTAATTGAACAGTGTTAACTGTGTACATGCACTTCTGTCAAAATTTCATGTTCATCATGTGTATCAAGTAATAGTGGCAGCAATGTATAACAGTCAATAATAGTTAAGTCAACGTCATAGTCATCAAGTCAAGACCAATGTTTGCCGAGCCAGATCAAAATGTACGGTTGCTGAACAACTGTCAGTGTGCCAAGATATGCAACTTCCTCTCTCCAAAGAAAAAGTACATACTGCTTAGTGATTTAACAAAGTATGTGTAGACAATCTTCCTTCCATTTTAGTGTTCTAGTCTGCTATCTTCATCCTCCTTGTTCCATATAGACCAACAAAAAAAAAAAAAAAATATGCACCTCACTTACTTTACCTCTTATACACCAAAACTCCAATCAACTTCATATAATCTCAATACCTCAATAATACCTCTTCAATACGTCGATACATATAAACCTTATTGCCAGTATCATTTCACTTCCATAACAAGTCTTTCCTCTAGTCAGTCTCCTCGAATAAGTACAGATAAAATCCTAATGCAAACCTCCTTATCCCATACAATCCGAAGACACACTGTCAACACACAACCTCTGTGTAATCCATCTGACCAAAATCTTCTACTCATTATGAATTATAAACAAAGAATGCATACATGACCTCTAACAGACTTAGTTCGAATAACTCTCAGTAATTAAGTACGATTACGGAGTGTGAATGATCCTAATTTTTCACAGTGTGGACACTACTTCAAGAATTATGGCAAACAGAAGCAAACATGTGGAGTATTTCTTGTGTCAAGTGTCACTTCCTATTTCAATTGCTCACGAAAAATGCAGTGTAATAACTGTGTTGGTATGTCATGTCGTTAGCTTCCTTCCTATTGGCATACATTTATACAGCTTTCATAAAACCTCCAGCTCATGTGACTTCTATGAAGTTTCTTGTACTAATGTCGTTCGTCGAATTATAGCAGTTCATTTTCTTATCTTAAAAATATAAGGCACTGAGCGTAAGCAAGGCAAGCAATAGCGAGTAAATATACCAGTAGTGAACAGAATGTCAACAAGTGGATGCAGCACAATTTCTATAACGAGGCTTCGCCAAGCGAACAATCCGTAACCCATACCACATCGTAACCCACACTCCATGTCCGTACACTGTACATCAGCATTGCTATATACCAAATTAAAGTATAGTTATGACAACAAGCAGAAATGTGTAAATGTGCAATCCATACGCATAGCAGTAAACATATATCTTACGTACTAAACAGGTCATTAGCATCGTATCTTAATAAGTAAACATGAAGGCGCAAGCAGATAAATCACAAAGTATAACTTACATACCTAACCACATCAGCACAATTAATCAGGTGACAATTATAATTTAAATAAATAGGCACAGCAGGCATATAATTAAAAATATGACATCAGTGAAAAAGCAGAACAGCCAAGCGATGCATAATATACACAAGTAACAATCCAGTTCATTAATAATCATTGTCAAAATCAGTTAACGTACGCAAGCACGTCGCTTCACAAGTAATTTCATAGAACATGAAATTTAGCACAAAGTATGAATCACGTAATTGCGAGCAGCAAATTACGTCTAAAGTACGTACCTAAGTGGAAATATGTTACCTGAAAAATAAACTCAATTAATAATTACCTTTTTAGTTTATTACTTTCTTCTTCGAAATGACATTTTTCCTGAAATTTTCTCGATAGCAAGTCGTCTTAACGTCGGACACGCACAGAATTTACCTGAAGTTCTTAAATATTTTAGAGAACCGTATCCTGAAAAATACTGAATGTTAATAACAGAATTCATCAAGTCACTATAGCTTTATACTGAATTTAGTCGGAGAAGTTAGACTGTGTATTTATTTACGGCTGTCAGTGCATTCGCACTGAGCGCTCGATCAGCTGTAGGCGCGTGACGTAGGAAGTGATTGTTTGCGGTCAACGACTGCCTTGTGCAGCGCGCAGAGTTGACTGTTGCTTTGAGTATATGCCGCCGCCAAAACACAGCGCGGTATCCTTGTACTCTCCGTGTGTTTACATACAACTGTTAGTTTCTCAAAAGTATGTCATTCTACAAAAATTTTTCAAAAGTATATCATTCCACAAAAATTTTAACGTTAGATATATGATGTATTCCTTTAGAGCGTCGTGATTTAAGAGTTTCTACTTCAACTGTGTTATCATGAATAATTTTGCGAATTATATATGGGCCGTTATAAAGCAGAAAAAATTTGCGACACAAGCCTTTTCCTTTGTGAGACAAACGATGAGCCTTAATTAACACCTTCTGACCAACTGACAAGATTTTTAAACGACCAGGACGCTTAGCTGATTTCTCTCTTCTAGCAGCCGCAGATGCAATATTTTGTAGAGCCAGGTTGACAACTTCAGAATGCCGAAGTTTCCGTGAAGGCGGAAAAGGAACTATTTCAGAAATGCGATTTGTCGGTGCTTTGTTTTTTAATTTCAGTATAGGTGGTAAAGAAGTTGAGTCGTTAGGAAGTTCATTCAGAATGTTTTGAAAAATATGAAGATACTGATCCCAAGTTCTGTGATTCTGATGACAATAAAGACGACACAATTTATTGATTTCCTTCATCCATCTCTCTGAAGCGTTAGATTGAGGGTGAAAAAGTGAAATGAAAATTGGTTTAATTTTACGACGCCGTAGAGTACGAAGCCAAATTTTAGAATGAAACTGTGATCCATTATCTGATATAACCTTATCAACATGACCCACTTCTTTAAGAAAATGTTTGATGAAAGCGTTAGATACTGAACGAGCTGTTGCTTTGCGTAACGGTGTAAAACACACATATTTTGATGTCAACTCCACTGCTACGAAAATGTACGCAAAACCATTAGTAGATCGAACCACTGGACCGAACAAATCGACTGCAGCCATGTCCTTTAATTTTGCTGGAATGATAGGAAACAACGGTGCGCTGTGAGAAACTGTCGGCGGCTTAGCCTTTTGACATAATTTGCATTTGGCAAGAACAAATCGAATACGTTTTTCCATATTATTGAAGTAGCAATTTTCTCGTAATTTATGAAAGCATTTTCTGGGACCAAAGTGTGCATAACTGAAATGCGTATACCAAATCAGCTTATTAACCCACTCATCAGGAATACAAACTAACCAAACAGAGTTGTCGACCGATTTTCGTTTAAAAAGAATGTCGTTGCGAACTAAATAATGCTGTCTAATCGCTACGCTTTCCTTTCTCTTCCACTTCTCCTTAATGTCCTTCCAGATTGGATCCTTATTTTGCTCCTTAGCAATGTCCTGGAGCGAAGACGAAATAAAGTTCTCAAACGCAACACCTTGAATATACATCAAACAATAATTGTTTTCCTTGCAGTCCTCTTCAGCACTTTGTTTCAAACCCATAGGTGCACGTGATAAAGCATCAGCAACAATATTTGAAGAACCCTGTATGTAAACAATACTAAAGTCAAATTCCTGTAAGTACAACGCCCATCGTGACAATCTGCCATGAGTTAATTTTGTCGACATAAGAAACTCAAGAGCTCGATGATCGGTGTAAACCTTAGTATGTCTGCCAAACAAAAATGTGCGAAATTTTGTAAAAGCCCAAACAACAGCCAAAGCTTCAAGTTCCGTAATCGAATAATTCTTTTCTGATTTAGAGAGAACACGACTTCCAAATGCAATAGTCTTTTGTACTACAACGCCGTTTTCTTCTATCTCTTGAAATAAATGTGCACCTAGTCCTTTGTATGATGAGTCCGTCGCCAAACAAAAATCTTTAGATAAATCCGGGTGTGAAAGAAGTGGAGCACCAACTAAAGCATCACGGAGTTGTTCAAATTCTGACTGAGCTTCCTCATCCCAACACCAATTAGATTTCTTTCCAGATAGTTCACATAAACGAGGTGTGGCCAAATCGTCCAATCTAACAAAGCGTCTAAGAAAATTACAGACACCAAGAAAACTACGAACATCACGTTTTGTGGTAGGAACAGCATAGTTACGAATAACGTCTAATTTCTCTGGATCAGGAAGAATACCTTCTGTAGAAATAATGTGACCGAGAAATTTCACCTGAGAACGACCAAATTCAGATTTTTCTAAGTTCACCGTAATGCCAACTCTTGCAAAGATACGTAACAATGAATCCAAAATTTGTTGTGCTCACTCCAAGAATGTTTAGCAATAAGAATGTCGTCAACATATGAAGTAATATTGTCACGAAGATAAACAGGTAAAATTTCGTTTAAACTACGAATGAATGCTGCTGAAGATACAGTAAGTCCAAACGGTAATTTCCGAAACTGGTAACAGTTACCAAAGGCTAAAAAGGCAGTATATTTTCTACAGTCAGGGTGGAGTTCTATTTGCCAAAAACTTGCGCGCATATCAATCGTGGATAAGACTTTAATTCCATGGAAATGTTGAAGAAGTTCATCTAAATTTTGTGGACGGTCAGTTTCAGGAATGATGATATTATTTATCTGTCTGGAATCCAGAACCAAACGAATTGATCCATCCTTTTTAAGAACAACGTGTAATGGGCTAGTATAAGGACTGACTGCAGGCTCAATAATGCCCTGATCTAACATGTACTGAAGTTCATTCTTAACCTTATCTCTGTAAGCCAAAGGAATAGCGTACGTTTTCCCGCGAAATGGTGTGTGTTCTTTTACTTTAAATAAATATTGTAAGCCTTGTATAGTTCCTGTGTGATAACTAAATACTGTAGCATGTGAAGTCAAAATGTGGTGCAGCTCTTCTCTTGCAACGTCATCTGGCACTTCAGCTTTCTTAACCTTTTCATTAATTAATTCTTCGCTATTAATTATATCATCCATCGCGTCTCTGTATCTATTGTCATTGTCATGAATAAACACATTGTCGTCATAATGCTCAACGAAAACATCAGAAGTAAGAAACCTTAAACATTTTGTACTTGACTCAGATCTTGTTAAACACTCGAAAAATTTCAAACTTTTCAGCATTCCGGCAATAGTCAAATTCACACTTCCTTCTTTAAAGTTCAAAATTGCCTTATGTGCGTTAAGAAACTCCATACCTAATATAATTTGTGTACTGAGTAATGGAACAATAATAAAATTAGCAGAAAATTCGTATCCTTGACAATTGAAATTTAGGTTGGTCTGTTGTTTAACTTCTACACCTTTTCCAGAAATCGCTCCTCGAATTGTAGTTTTAGAAATAGGTAACACAGGACAGGCAATAGTCCTTTCACATATACGAAAAACTGATTCACTAATGACGGTCAATGGGCTCCCAGAATCTAAAACTGCAGTGAACTTATTCTTACCCACACATACTTCAATAACAGGATGTAAAAATGCGTCTACATTATTTTCCTTTTCGTCTAACAAAATGTCTCTCATGTCTTCCAGGCGTACAGAGTGTAAAGCCGTAGTGTCATTACTTTCTGAACCGTCTATATTGCTGCCAGAAGCCGAAGCTGCTAGTCATTGTCGATTGTTTGCGTCACGTCTTTGATTATTCGCGTCATTTCGCGGATCCATTTCTACGATTTGCACTTGTCTCTCTGAAGTTCTGTCACGTGGAGGATGCCAATTAGGTCCCTCCTGTCTGTTAGATACAAATTCTTGGTTGTGTCTGTTATTAAAATTTCTGTTTTCCTGTCTGTCTGCATAACTACTTCTTGTGTAATTTCGACTGTCACTTCTGAAATTATTGTGGTATCTACTACCCTGATTATTTCTGTAGTAAGAATTTCTATTACTGTTTGAACAGTTTCTGTCTTGATAATACCGATTACTGTTTTCGTATGATTGATCATTCCGGTACGAATTACCGTTATTATAATTGTCTGTGTAATTTCTGTTAGAACGTCTGTTATTGTCATAAGGCTGGTATCTATTGTGTCTGTTACGTCTGTCATTGTCAAAATTACCCATATAACGCCCGTTCCGATCACTATCCCTTTTCTCTGAAAATCTATTGTAATTACTGTTACTGAAAAAGTTACAAGAAGTACCGTCGTCGTTGTCATACTCAAGTTCTTGCAACAAAGTCTTAAAAGTCTCGATGTCGTCTTTACATCGTCCGGCTAGAGCAATTTGTCTTATGGATTGTGGCAGCTTAGTTAAACAAATGCGAATTAATTCAGTCGGGCTATAAGGGTTGGAAAGGAACTGATTCTTTCGAATCATGTCTTCAAAATATTCTGCTGGCGTGCGGAACTCAGACTGTTTGAAATTACGCTGCATAATAAGACTGTGTTTGACTCTGTCTTGCGTGTTTTCGGACCAATATGCCGATAGAAATGCATGATAAAAATCATTTAGGCTATTACAATCTCTAATGAGTGCGCGCATCCGCGTCGTCGGTTCGTTTTCTAAATATCCACACATAAATTCCAGTTTGTGACTTAGTGGCCAATTTGGTGGGAGTGCGTACATAAATTGATCTAACCATGAACATGGATGTATGTCATTCTTAGAATTGCGGAAGATCTTAAATTTCCGAACAGTCAAAAAGTGTTTATAGTCAAAGTTTTCGCCTCGTGGCGACAAAGACCTACCGCGTCTGTTCCAGTCCGAATGTCGATTATTGTCTAGTTCGCGCGCCTGGCGCTCTCTTGTTGCATCCCGTAAATGAAATAAATTACTTTCTTCAAAGCCCTCTGCTACCTGTGATTCTAAATTTCTTCTGCTATATTTTCCTACGATTTCGCCTTCAATTTGCTTGACTTGCTTTCGTAATGCCTCAACTTCCCTTTTAACGCGTTCATTAAATTTTCCCTGATTTTCAACATGCTTATTTATGTTCTGGTACTCTTCGGTTTCTGAAAATGGCAATGGAGCTGTGTCATCTGAATCTCTGTCCCCATTTAAACTAAGATTTGTCAATTTATCTGAAATCTCCTCCACTCTTTCCGATAAGTCACCAATTTGTTCTTTCTGTTTATTTACGTCTTCCGTAAGTGTCGCGACTCGCGTTTCAGTATTAACGCATTTAGTAGTTAACTGTTCATACTGTTGTGTTAGGTTATTTAATCTGTCATTTGGTACGGATTCCTCGATTCTCTCAAATATTTCTTCCTTATCTTTTGCACGTTGTAAATTTAACTCTGAAAATTTCTGTACTATCACGCGATCTCTTTCTTCCTGTTCTCTATCCTGTTCCCTTTGTCTAATCTCTACTGCAACTAATCTATTATTGTGAGCATTCAAAATCGGTTGTACTTCTTCTCGAATTTCTTTCGTTAATTCATCTTTCATGTTTTTGAAACATGTCCCTATTCGTGAGTCTAACCGTGTTTCCAAAGTTCCAATCTCTGTTTTAAATTCAGATCCTAACTGTGATCCCAATCAGTCTAACCGTGTTTCCATTGTTTCCCTATCTGTTTTTAATTCAGATCGTAACTGTGATCCCATTGTTCCCATCTCAGTTTTAATTGTTACTATTTGTGAGTCTAACCGTGTTGCCACTGTTTTTAATTCAGATCCCAAATTTAATATTGCACTCATCAACTGCTCCGTGTTAAGTTGTTCGAAATTCTTTTCGCCCCTAACATTTCCCACAAAACTAACTTCCTTCTGCATAGCCATAAAGCTATCTGTATTCGATACTATTCCAGAATCTTCTGTCGTTAATCTCGGGTTCTGTGAATTTTCTGATTGAGAAAAATTTTGAAATGGTTCCGGACTATTTTCCCGACTTATTACATTGTTTTCCACTTCATTATCCATCATACTGTTTTCCTCTGTTGGCGAGTTCGCCATGTTAACAATTTCGTCATTCTCACTATTCATCATTTTTGCCTTTTTCATCGATCGCGTAATCATTTACAAAACATACAAAACTCGTCACTATATGAAAATTACACACAATGACACTTTATCACCAACAATATCAATCACACGAAATGCTTCCTTCAAACACGATTAACGAACAATAGAAGAATGACAATTACCAATCTACACATGCAAAATAGACTACAATTACTAAACTACAAATTACTACTACAATACTACTGTCTACTATTTTTACAATCAGAAGATTCCAAGGGACGATCCGAAGCAGCGGTCGCCACGTGCATGGGGGCTAAATTAAAATTAAATATGAATGCAAATATTTTTAGTAGCTGTATGTCCGATTACGCAAGTCTCGTAAACGGCTGGCCCTGACAACTAATTGTTACGCTATCTGACTGCATAGAATGACAACAAAGAATGTAAGAAAATTTCTGTTAACACAATTAACTAATTAAGTCCCCAGCAACTATAAAATCTACGAATCCAACAAAGCACAAGTGTAGCTGTTCTGTATGTGGTAGTATGACTCAACGCACATCTGGCACGGTTCTTCTTCAACAAGACAAGAATTTTTAAATATCATTTATACTGACGTGATAAAAGAAAATTAGAAATACTATAATTGTGCAAGAAACCCAGAATTACACTCTAATACAAGAACACAAGCCAGATGCTTTGTTGACTGAACCTGTAATGACACATTATTCAGGACACACAAATAAATAGACAACATAATATTTATTACCTTCATATATATTGACGAAAAGCACTCTGACCATTACAATATCTCCATTGGAATAACATCTGCTATCTCTCCCATCACATAGCTGCATAAAACATCGAACAAACACTCACTACTACCCCATCTCATTCCAACTTCAGCTACAAGCAGTGTCCACCACAACTTCTCGGCAAGAACTGCCTGTCGCTGCGTCTCAATAATCACTGCCAGTGGAGGCGGCGGAACAATACTCTCTGGCGCGATTTTTGGCGCTGTGGCTCAGTGTAGCCACCTTTCATATGCCCTTCCTCCACGGGCTAGAATTTGATGGTATTTTTGCCAGCATTGGTGGTGAAAATACCACCAAATTCGTCAAAAAAAAAAAATACAGACAAAAATAAAAGATAATATTAATACGTAAATATCATATAACTAGATAAAATGTTTGGCTTTGCACTGACCTTACAATAGCCTAATATATAAAATACAGTAAGGAATACAAATTCTTTCATACATATGACTTTACATAATAGTTTACAGAAATATCATGTGGTTAAACAATTCAATCGATAGCGTCAGCAATGACGAATATGAGCAGGTAAGAGTCTCATAACTTTTCACAAACAGTAATACACAAAAAATCAGTTTATACAAATATTCACATAAAATGTTTACACAACAAGTGGTTGACAGTTCCAGCAGTAGCACCCAGCAATGTTGAGTAGGTGCAGACTCCAACAGGTGACATCATTTCAGTAGAAGCAGTCCATCAGTGGCACCCAGCATTGTGGAATAGGTGCAGACTCCAACAGGTGACATCATTTCAGTAGAAGCAGTCCCTCAGTGGCACCCAGCATTGTTGAACAGGTGCAGACTCCAACAGGTGACATCATTTCAGTAGAAGCAGTCCATCAGTGGCACCCAGCAATGTTGAAGAGGTACAGACAGCAAGAAGTAACATCATTTCAGTAGAAGCAGTTCCATTTGTGGTACCCAGCAATGTTGAAGAGGTACACACAGCAACAAGTCACATTTCTCAGTAGAAGCAGTTCATCAATGGCACCCAGCATTGTTGAGTAGGTGCAGACAGCAAGAAGTAACATTTCAGTAGAAGCAGTTCCATTTGTGGTACCCAGCAATGTTGAAGAGGTACACACAGCAACAAGTCACATTTCTCAGTAGAAGCAGTTCATTAATGGCACCCAGCAATGTTGAGTAGGTGCAAACAGCAACAGGTGACGTCATCTCAGTAGAATCAGTCCATCAGTGGCACCCAGCAATGTTGAGTAGGTGCAGACAGCAAGAAGTAACATCATTTCAGTAGAAGCAGTTCCATCTGTGGTACCCAGCAATGTTGAAGAGGTACAGACAGCAAGAAGTAACATCATTTCAGTAGAAGCAGTCCATCAGTGGCACCCAGCAATGTTGAACAGGTGCTACAGCAACAAGTGACACCATTTCAGTAGAAGCAGTTGAACAGGTGCAGACACCAACAAGTGACATTATTTCAATAGATGCAGTCCATCAGTGGCACCCAGTAATGTTGAACAGGTGCAGACACCAACAAGTGACATCATCTCAGTAGAAACAGTCCATCAGTGGCACCCAACAATGTTGAACAGGTGCTACAGCAACAAGTGACATTATTTCAATAGATGCAGTCATCAGTGGCACCCAGCAATGTTGAGCAGGTGCAGACATCAGTCCATAATATTCACTATCACTAATCACACTGTTGATCAGAGTTTATCAGCAGAAATGAAACATGTCCTAGTGGCACCAATCACGTAGAAAAAGTGCAAGTAACAGTCCATAATATTCACTATCACTAATTAGACAGTTCATCAACAGTAATTAAACATTTCCAGGTGGCACCCATTATGTTGAACAAGTGCAGGTAACAGTCTATAATATTCACTATCACTAATTAGACAGTTCATCAGCAGAAATTAAACATTTCTAAGTGTCACACATCAATTTGAACAGGTGCAGGTGTGAACAACAGTTTGAATACACACACAATTGCTTTTACAAAATTATTATCAATGCTCTTACACTAAACATACAAATCATAACAAACACACAAATGATGTCAGATAATTGTCATATTAACTATTACAAGTACACAAACATCAATAACCTATAATATTTATGGGTGTCAGTGCAAGCCACTACAAACAAATAAAATAATATTTAGGAGATAGGTGGGTAGGATTAGGAAAGGAAAACACACAAAACACACTCACTCATCTTTCATCCACATTAATTACTACTGTGTAATTGAACAGTGTTAACTGTGTACATGCACTTCTGTCAAAATTTCATGTTCATCATGTGTATCAAGTAATAGTGGCAGCAATGTATAACAGTCAATAATAGTTAAGTCAACGTCATAGTCATCAAGTCAAGACCAATGTTTGCCGAGCCAGATCAAAATGTACGGTTGCTGAACAACTGTCAGTGTGCCAAGATATGCAACTTCCTCTCTCCAAAGAAAAAGTACATACTGCTTAGTGATTTAACAAAGTATGTGTAGACAATCTTCCTTCCATTTTAGTGTTCTAGTCTGCTATCTTCATCCTCCTTGTTCCATATAGACCAACAAAAAAAAAAAAAAAAATATGCACCTCACTTACTTTACCTCTTATACACCAAAACTCCAATCAACTTCATATAATCTCAATACCTCAATAATACCTCTTCAATACGTCGATACATATAAACCTTATTGCCAGTATCATTTCACTTCCATAACAAGTCTTTCCTCTAGTCAGTCTCCTCGAATAAGTACAGATAAAATCCTAATGCAAACCTCCTTATCCCATACAATCCGAAGACACACTGTCAACACACAACCTCTGTGTAATCCATCTGACCAAAATCTTCTACTCATTATGAATTATAAACAAAGAATGCATACATGACCTCTAACAGACTTAGTTCGAATAACTCTCAGTAATTAAGTACGATTACGGAGTGTGAATGATCCTAATTTTTCACAGTGTGGACACTACTTCAAGAATTATGGCAAACAGAAGCAAACATGTGGAGTATTTCTTGTGTCAAGTGTCACTTCCTATTTCAATTGCTCACGAAAAATGCAGTGTAATAACTGTGTTGGTATGTCATGTCGTTAGCTTCCTTCCTATTGGCATACATTTATACAGCTTTCATAAAACCTCCAGCTCATGTGACTTCTATGAAGTTTCTTGTACTAATGTCGTTCGTCGAATTATAGCAGTTCATTTTCTTATCTTAAAAATATAAGGCACTGAGCGTAAGCAAGGCAAGCAATAGCGAGTAAATATACCAGTAGTGAACAGAATGTCAACAAGTGGATGCAGCACAATTTCTATAACGAGGCTTCGCCAAGCGAACAATCCGTAACCCATACCACATCGTAACCCACACTCCATGTCCGTACACTGTACATCAGCATTGCTATATACCAAATTAAAGTATAGTTATGACAACAAGCAGAAATGTGTAAATGTGCAATCCATACGCATAGCAGTAAACATATATCTTACGTACTAAACAGGTCATTAGCATCGTATCTTAATAAGTAAACATGAAGGCGCAAGCAGATAAATCACAAAGTATAACTTACATACCTAACCACATCAGCACAATTAATCAGGTGACAATTATAATTTAAATAAATAGGCACAGCAGGCATATAATTAAAAATATGACATCAGTGAAAAAGCAGAACAGCCAAGCGATGCATAATATACACAAGTAACAATCCAGTTCATTAATAATCATTGTCAAAATCAGTTAACGTACGCAAGCACGTCGCTTCACAAGTAATTTCATAGAACATGAAATTTAGCACAAAGTATGAATCACGTAATTGCGAGCAGCAAATTACGTCTAAAGTACGTACCTAAGTGGAAATATGTTACCTGAAAAATAAACTCAATTAATAATTACCTTTTTAGTTTATTACTTTCTTCTTCGAAATGACATTTTTCCTGAAATTTTCTCGATAGCAAGTCGTCTTAACGTCGGACACGCACAGAATTTACCTGAAGTTCTTAAATATTTTAGAGAACCGTATCCTGAAAAATACTGAATGTTAATAACAGAATTCATCAAGTCACTATAGCTTTATACTGAATTTAGTCGGAGAAGTTAGACTGTGTATTTATTTACGGCTGTCAGTGCATTCGCACTGAGCGCTCGATCAGCTGTAGGCGCGTGACGTAGGAAGTGATTGTTTGCGGTCAACGACTGCCTTGTGCAGCGCGCAGAGTTGACTGTTGCTTTGAGTATATGCCGCCGCCAAAACACAGCGCGGTATCCTTGTACTCTCCGTGTGTTTACATACAACTGTTAGTTTCTCAAAAGTATGTCATTCTACAAAAATTTTTCAAAAGTATATCATTCCACAAAAATTTTAACGTTAGATATATGATGTATTCCTTTAGAGCGTCGTGATTTAAGAGTTTCTACTTCAACTGTGTTATCATGAATAATTTTGCGAATTATATATGGGCCGTTATAAAGCAGAAAAAATTTGCGACACAAGCCTTTTCCTTTGTGAGACAAACGATGAGCCTTAATTAACACCTTCTGACCAACTGACAAGATTTTTAAACGACCAGGACGCTTAGCTGATTTCTCTCTTCTAGCAGCCGCAGATGCAATATTTTGTAGAGCCAGGTTGACAACTTCAGAATGCCGAAGTTTCCGTGAAGGCGGAAAAGGAACTATTTCAGAAATGCGATTTGTCGGTGCTTTGTTTTTTAATTTCAGTATAGGTGGTAAAGAAGTTGAGTCGTTAGGAAGTTCATTCAGAATGTTTTGAAAAATATGAAGATACTGATCCCAAGTTCTGTGATTCTGATGACAATAAAGACGACACAATTTATTGATTTCCTTCATCCATCTCTCTGAAGCGTTAGATTGAGGGTGAAAAAGTGAAATGAAAATTGGTTTAATTTTACGACGCCGTAGAGTACGAAGCCAAATTTTAGAATGAAACTGTGATCCATTATCTGATATAACCTTATCAACATGACCCACTTCTTTAAGAAAATGTTTGATGAAAGCGTTAGATACTGAACGAGCTGTTGCTTTGCGTAACGGTGTAAAACACACATATTTTGATGTCAACTCCACTGCTACGAAAATGTACGCAAAACCATTAGTAGATCGAACCACTGGACCGAACAAATCGACTGCAGCCATGTCCTTTAATTTTGCTGGAATGATAGGAAACAACGGTGCGCTGTGAGAAACTGTCGGCGGCTTAGCCTTTTGACATAATTTGCATTTGGCAAGAACAAATCGAATACGTTTTTCCATATTATTGAAGTAGCAATTTTCTCGTAATTTATGAAAGCATTTTCTGGGACCAAAGTGTGCATAACTGAAATGCGTATACCAAATCAGCTTATTAACCCACTCATCAGGAATACAAACTAACCAAACAGAGTTGTCGACCGATTTTCGTTTAAAAAGAATGTCGTTGCGAACTAAATAATGCTGTCTAATCGCTACGCTTTCCTTTCTCTTCCACTTCTCCTTAATGTCCTTCCAGATTGGATCCTTATTTTGCTCCTTAGCAATGTCCTGGAGCGAAGACGAAATAAAGTTCTCAAACGCAACACCTTGAATATACATCAAACAATAATTGTTTTCCTTGCAGTCCTCTTCAGCACTTTGTTTCAAACCCATAGGTGCACGTGATAAAGCATCAGCAACAATATTTGAAGAACCCTGTATGTAAACAATACTAAAGTCAAATTCCTGTAAGTACAACGCCCATCGTGACAATCTGCCATGAGTTAATTTTGTCGACATAAGAAACTCAAGAGCTCGATGATCGGTGTAAACCTTAGTATGTCTGCCAAACAAAAATGTGCGAAATTTTGTAAAAGCCCAAACAACAGCCAAAGCTTCAAGTTCCGTAATCGAATAATTCTTTTCTGATTTAGAGAGAACACGACTTCCAAATGCAATAGTCTTTTGTACTACAACGCCGTTTTCTTCTATCTCTTGAAATAAATGTGCACCTAGTCCTTTGTATGATGAGTCCGTCGCCAAACAAAAATCTTTAGATAAATCCGGGTGTGAAAGAAGTGGAGCACCAACTAAAGCATCACGGAGTTGTTCAAATTCTGACTGAGCTTCCTCATCCCAACACCAATTAGATTTCTTTCCAGATAGTTCACATAAACGAGGTGTGGCCAAATCGTCCAATCTAACAAAGCGTCTAAGAAAATTACAGACACCAAGAAAACTACGAACATCACGTTTTGTGGTAGGAACAGCATAGTTACGAATAGCGTCTAATTTCTCTGGATCAGGAAGAATACCTTCTGTAGAAATAATGTGACCGAGAAATTTCACCTGAGAACGACCAAATTCAGATTTTTCTAAGTTCACCGTAATGCCAACTCTTGCAAAGATACGTAACAATGAATCCAAAATTTGTTGTGCTCACTCCAAGAATGTTTAGCAATAAGAATGTCGTCAACATATGAAGTAATATTGTCACGAAGATAAACAGGTAAAATTTCGTTTAAACTACGAATGAATGCTGCTGAAGATACAGTAAGTCCAAACGGTAATTTCCGAAACTGGTAACAGTTACCAAAGGCTAAAAAGGCAGTATATTTTCTACAGTCAGGGTGGAGTTCTATTTGCCAAAAACTTGCGCGCATATCAATCGTGGATAAGACTTTAATTCCATGGAAATGTTGAAGAAGTTCATCTAAATTTTGTGGACGGTCAGTTTCAGGAATGATGATATTATTTATCTGTCTGGAATCCAGAACCAAACGAATTGATCCATCCTTTTTAAGAACAACGTGTAATGGGCTAGTATAAGGACTGACTGCAGGCTCAATAATGCCCTGATCTAACATGTACTGAAGTTCATTCTTAACCTTATCTCTGTAAGCCAAAGGAATAGCGTACGTTTTCCCGCGAAATGGTGTGTGTTCTTTTACTTTAAATAAATATTGTAAGCCTTGTATAGTTCCTGTGTGATAACTAAATACTGTAGCATGTGAAGTCAAAATGTGGTGCAGCTCTTCTCTTGCAACGTCATCTGGCACTTCAGCTTTCTTAACCTTTTCATTAATTAATTCTTCGCTATTAATTATATCATCCATCGCGTCTCTGTATCTATTGTCATTGTCATGAATAAACACATTGTCGTCATAATGCTCAACGAAAACATCAGAAGTAAGAAACCTTAAACATTTTGTACTTGACTCAGATCTTGTTAAACACTCGAAAAATTTCAAACTTTTCAGCATTCCGGCAATAGTCAAATTCACACTTCCTTCTTTAAAGTTCAAAATTGCCTTATGTGCGTTAAGAAACTCCATACCTAATATAATTTGTGTACTGAGTAATGGAACAATAATAAAATTAGCAGAAAATTCGTATCCTTGACAATTGAAATTTAGGTTGGTCTGTTGTTTAACTTCTACACCTTTTCCAGAAATCGCTCCTCGAATTGTAGTTTTAGAAATAGGTAACACAGGACAGGCAATAGTCCTTTCACATATACGAAAAACTGATTCACTAATGACGGTCAATGGGCTCCCAGAATCTAAAACTGCAGTGAACTTATTCTTACCCACACATACTTCAATAACAGGATGTAAAAATGCGTCTACATTATTTTCCTTTTCGTCTAACAAAATGTCTCTCATGTCTTCCAGGCGTACAGAGTGTAAAGCCGTAGTGTCATTACTTTCTGAACCGTCTATATTGCTGCCAGAAGCCGAAGCTGCTAGTCATTGTCGATTGTTTGCGTCACGTCTTTGATTATTCGCGTCATTTCGCGGATCCATTTCTACGATTTGCACTTGTCTCTCTGAAGTTCTGTCACGTGGAGGATGCCAATTAGGTCCCTCCTGTCTGTTAGATACAAATTCTTGGTTGTGTCTGTTATTAAAATTTCTGTTTTCCTGTCTGTCTGCATAACTACTTCTTGTGTAATTTCGACTGTCACTTCTGAAATTATTGTGGTATCTACTACCCTGATTATTTCTGTAGTAAGAATTTCTATTACTGTTTGAACAGTTTCTGTCTTGATAATACCGATTACTGTTTTCGTATGATTGATCATTCCGGTACGAATTACCGTTATTATAATTGTCTGTGTAATTTCTGTTAGAACGTCTGTTATTGTCATAAGGCTGGTATCTATTGTGTCTGTTACGTCTGTCATTGTCAAAATTACCCATATAACGCCCGTTCCGATCACTATCCCTTTTCTCTGAAAATCTATTGTAATTACTGTTACTGAAAAAGTTACAAGAAGTACCGTCGTCGTTGTCATACTCAAGTTCTTGCAACAAAGTCTTAAAAGTCTCGATGTCGTCTTTACATCGTCCGGCTAGAGCAATTTGTCTTATGGATTGTGGCAGCTTAGTTAAACAAATGCGAATTAATTCAGTCGGGCTATAAGGGTTGGAAAGGAACTGATTCTTTCGAATCATGTCTTCAAAATATTCTGCTGGCGTGCGGAACTCAGACTGTTTGAAATTACGCTGCATAATAAGACTGTGTTTGACTCTGTCTTGCGTGTTTTCGGACCAATATGCCGATAGAAATGCATGATAAAAATCATTTAGGCTATTACAATCTCTAATGAGTGCGCGCATCCGCGTCGTCGGTTCGTTTTCTAAATATCCACACATAAATTCCAGTTTGTGACTTAGTGGCCAATTTGGTGGGAGTGCGTACATAAATTGATCTAACCATGAACATGGATGTATGTCATTCTTAGAATTGCGGAAGATCTTAAATTTCCGAACAGTCAAAAAGTGTTTATAGTCAAAGTTTTCGCCTCGTGGCGACAAAGACCTACCGCGTCTGTTCCAGTCCGAATGTCGATTATTGTCTAGTTCGCGCGCCTGGCGCTCTCTTGTTGCATCCCGTAAATGAAATAAATTACTTTCTTCAAAGCCCTCTGCTACCTGTGATTCTAAATTTCTTCTGCTATATTTTCCTACGATTTCGCCTTCAATTTGCTTGACTTGCTTTCGTAATGCCTCAACTTCCCTTTTAACGCGTTCATTAAATTTTCCCTGATTTTCAACATGCTTATTTATGTTCTGGTACTCTTCGGTTTCTGAAAATGGCAATGGAGCTGTGTCATCTGAATCTCTGTCCCCATTTAAACTAAGATTTGTCAATTTATCTGAAATCTCCTCCACTCTTTCCGATAAGTCACCAATTTGTTCTTTCTGTTTATTTACGTCTTCCGTAAGTGTCGCGACTCGCGTTTCAGTATTAACGCATTTAGTAGTTAACTGTTCATACTGTTGTGTTAGGTTATTTAATCTGTCATTTGGTACGGATTCCTCGATTCTCTCAAATATTTCTTCCTTATCTTTTGCACGTTGTAAATTTAACTCTGAAAATTTCTGTACTATCACGCGATCTCTTTCTTCCTGTTCTCTATCCTGTTCCCTTTGTCTAATCTCTACTGCAACTAATCTATTATTGTGAGCATTCAAAATCGGTTGTACTTCTTCTCGAATTTCTTTCGTTAATTCATCTTTCATGTTTTTGAAACATGTCCCTATTCGTGAGTCTAACCGTGTTTCCAAAGTTCCAATCTCTGTTTTAAATTCAGATCCTAACTGTGATCCCAATCAGTCTAACCGTGTTTCCATTGTTTCCCTATCTGTTTTTAATTCAGATCGTAACTGTGATCCCATTGTTCCCATCTCAGTTTTAATTGTTACTATTTGTGAGTCTAACCGTGTTGCCACTGTTTTTAATTCAGATCCCAAATTTAATATTGCACTCATCAACTGCTCCGTGTTAAGTTGTTCGAAATTCTTTTCGCCCCTAACATTTCCCACAAAACTAACTTCCTTCTGCATAGCCATAAAGCTATCTGTATTCGATACTATTCCAGAATCTTCTGTCGTTAATCTCGGGTTCTGTGAATTTTCTGATTGAGAAAAATTTTGAAATGGTTCCGGACTATTTTCCCGACTTATTACATTGTTTTCCACTTCATTATCCATCATACTGTTTTCCTCTGTTGGCGAGTTCGCCATGTTAACAATTTCGTCATTCTCACTATTCATCATTTTTGCCTTTTTCATCGATCGCGTAATCATTTACAAAACATACAAAACTCGTCACTATATGAAAATTACACACAATGACACTTTATCACCAACAATATCAATCACACGAAATGCTTCCTTCAAACACGATTAACGAACAATAGAAGAATGACAATTACCAATCTACACATGCAAAATAGACTACAATTACTAAACTACAAATTACTACTACAATACTACTGTCTACTATTTTTACAATCAGAAGATTCCAAGGGACGATCCGAAGCAGCGGTCGCCACGTGCATGGGGGCTAAATTAAAATTAAATATGAATGCAAATATTTTTAGTAGCTGTATGTCCGATTACGCAAGTCTCGTAAACGGCTGGCCCTGACAACTAATTGTTACGCTATCTGACTGCATAGAATGACAACAAAGAATGTAAGAAAATTTCTGTTAACACAATTAACTAATTAAGTCCCCAGCAACTATAAAATCTACGAATCCAACAAAGCACAAGTGTAGCTGTTCTGTATGTGGTAGTATGACTCAACGCACATCTGGCACGGTTCTTCTTCAACAAGACAAGAATTTTTAAATATCATTTATACTGACGTGATAAAAGAAAATTAGAAATACTATAATTGTGCAAGAAACCCAGAATTACACTCTAATACAAGAACACAAGCCAGATGCTTTGTTGACTGAACCTGTAATGACACATTATTCAGGACACACAAATAAATAGACAACATAATATTTATTACCTTCATATATATTGACGAAAAGCACTCTGACCATTACAATATCTCCATTGGAATAACATCTGCTATCTCTCCCATCACATAGCTGCATAAAACATCGAACAAACACTCACTACTACCCCATCTCATTCCAACTTCAGCTACAAGCAGTGTCCACCACAACTTCTCGGCAAGAACTGCCTGTCGCTGCGTCTCAATAATCACTGCCAGTGGAGGCGGCGGAACAATACTCTCTGGCGCGATTTTTGGCGCTGTGGCTCAGTGTAGCCACCTTTGAATATGTTAATTTTATCTATGTTTTACAGCTGTGACCGTGACTGTATTGAAGTACTGTAGTGTTGTGGAATAGTAAAGAGTTGGAAACGTGGAATATTGTCAAGTTTCCTCTGAAACAGGACAGGCGACAGCATCTGGCTCAGCGACAAATCAGTCACAGACGGCACCTGGCACCTGTTTGTCAGACAAATGGGTGAGGCCTTACGTTAGGTCGCCTGGGAAGTCTTTCTCCGTCTGAAACGCCTATGCCGAGAGCCAAAGGCAGTAGGTTAGCCAAGAGGTAAGAAGGATTGCACATGTATGTGTCGTCACGCAGGGGCAATGGCCTGTTTACACACAACAGGCGAGAGAGAATTGCTTAGCTCGTGGGTTTGTGTTAGATGGAGACTTTCGTAGAGTGTAAGACAGAGATATAGCGTCAGCTGTACTGCATTTCACAACTTCGCGTAAGTCTGCCGTAACAACACGTAACTCTGTCGTAAGAACACCTAAGGGGCGAGTACGACAGATAAATCAGCAGTATAAGTGGAACAAATGCGTTCATTACAAACGAGCATGACGTCAGGACGTCGCTCGTGCTTCCTTTAAATACGCCATCTTTGATAGCAACAAGGCACTCGTAGTTAGACTTGAAGTTAGATGTGTACTGGGTCACTGCGTAGTGCTCAGCTCGGTGATCGACATGTTAATCTTTATTAAGGAGATGTTGCAGTAAGGGCGGCCCATCCAGCAGCAGACATGAGGGGACAGTACCAGCTCTTCCTCTCTGCTGCCGCTGCCAATCATCAACCCAGGATTAGCAGACATCACGGCAGACTCGCTCGCCGCCAATGCTGACCACATCATAGAGCCGTTGTCGAGATCATGCAGGGCCTAGGCCCTGTGCATCCGCCGTCACAACAGGGTGAGCCTACGACGCTGGGGGACTGCGCCGGCCGCGGTGGTCTCGCGGTTCTAGGCGCGCAGTCCGGAACCGCGCGACTGCTACGGTCGCAGGTTCGAATCCTGCCTCGGGCATGGATGTGTGTGATGTCCTTAGGTTAGTTAGGTTTAAGTAGTTCTAAGTTCTAGGGGACTGATGACCACAGCTGTTAAGTCCCATAGTGCTCAGAGCCATTTGAACCATTTGGGGGACTGCAGCCCGTTCCGCCCGTCCACCATAGACGAGCCACCAGGAGGAGCAGGGAAGAAGACGGCGTGAGATAGAGTACACTCCGCACTATGAGAACGCCTCTCGTGCCGACAGCGCTGGGACTCCAACCCGGAGCCTCCTATGTGCAGCGGCCTGCTGTCCGCAGCCGAGCCGGCCCGCCAGCCGGGCGTCACCAGCCACGAGCGGGCGAAATACGAAGTAAGGACATTCCTTCGCTACGTCACAGCACGCGGCGCTGCGCTAGCAAGACTGTGCGGCCTGGAGCTGGTGTCATCGCTACGAGTCAGCGAGGACTCGGGGAGGTCGTTGATGTCACCTAGCCGCTTTGTACTCTTCAGGAATAAAGGTGTTATGAATAAATAATGTTTCTTTGGCGTTTCTGACGCGTCCACAGTCATTTCCTAGCATCTTGACAACTAGAGAGGTCACCGCTCGGTCTCCAGTCCACCATTGGCGACCGGGACCACCGGGGCGCCTACAGTACAAAGAAAATTTTCTTTCTTGTTATTAAATTACACTATGTGTTTCGGGTCATGTTTGCCCACCATCAGGTGCAAATCGTCTAATACATAATTTTCATTTCCTCTTGAGTGAGGTGTTTCAAAAGAACAAGGAAGAAAATTTGTAACCTTTTGATGTCATTACGTTGGTTTATTGATTCTGTCATTATACATCACATTATAAAAGTCTCTGGACGCTCTGATGGGTCAGAGGCTGTAGCTGCAGACTTCCCCTCTTACCCTGCCATCCGGCCTTCGCTCCGGTGGAAACTTCCCCCGAAAAACGCCCAGAAGGGTACGCTTCCACCTCCTGAGGCCCGTACCAAGCAGTAGAAGGCGTCGGCCGCTGCGGCGTGGGCGCGTCCAGCTCCATCGCCAGGACGAGTGGAGGCGGATGAGGCGAAGGCTCCGTCTCCATGGGGTCATCCCGCGGTGTCGTGATGACACTGTCTGGCGGCTGCTGTGGCCGCGCTGTCCTCGGGATCCGTGAACCTGTGGGAAGGGATACTGAAGGATCACCGTGCAATTGGCAGTGGCGAGTTTGATTATCATGTAGGCGCTTCAATCCGTTTGACCTTGAAATGAGATACATTCATGCGCCAAGTCGACGAAGGATCTCGCCTCGCGCCCAACGTCTGCTGCCGCTAAAAACCTTGAAAAACACAGTATCATGCGGCGCGAAGTGGTACTTGCGGCCTTCCTTCGGCATCGGATGCTGAGGAGAGCGGTGCAGGTGGAGTACAGTCTGATGGCGGCGGCCGTGAAACAATTCCGCCAGCGAAGGCCCATCTCGTGAATGCGAACGATAGGAGGCGAGAAACAGTTGCAATGTTTGATCCCTGGTGTGTGCGGTGCGATGTTTGGCCATCTGTTGCTTGCAGGTACTGAAAAATGTTCCGGTACGTCGTTTGACTGTGGATGGAACGGTGCAATAGGTAAATGTTGCATGCCCTTGTATTCACAGAATGTTTCAAATTCATTTGATGTGAATTGAGGGCCGTTGTCCGACACTTTGACTTCACGCAAAAAATAGAGGACAACGCCTGAACTGTGCTACGTGACGTAGTCGAGTTCATTGACACAGGAAAAGGAAACAGGTTGTATAAGTCAACCACAGGTAACCAGCGAGTGTTCCAAAAAGGTCCCTCAAAGACTATGTGCAAACCTTGCCATGCCGATTGCGACTTTGGCCAAGCAGAGAATTTTTGTGGCGGTGCGGACTGATTTTCCGCACATGCGTGATACTGTGGTGTCGTCTGTTGTATTTGGATGTACATACCCTGCCAAGTACAGTGTCGACGCGCTAAATGTTTCGTACGAAAATTTCCCCAGTGTCCTTGGTGAAGTAACTCCAACACTTTTTTTTGCAAAGCTTTGGGGCTCAACACACGTGACTGTTCATTTTCAACAGGAATCACACCTTGCCGAGGTGCAAAGTATCGGCGCACTACGAAGTTCTTTATGCTATCCAATGAGCGAGGTCATGTGCGAATGTATTTTAGCAAAATGTTCAAATCTTAACCGGCTTCCGTGGCCTGTGCACTTTTCCTATAGTTCAGAGCAAAGGATTGTTGTAGTTCAGAATCGTGAGCATCGATTCGACAACAAGATCCGGCACGTTGAGCTGCCGGACGATACACAATCTCGTAGTGTTATTGAGACAGCAAAAAAGCCCCTCTTTGCAAGTTTTGGGCAGTTGATACAGGAACTGGCTTGGTCGGATGAAACAAGGACTGCAAGTGCTTGTGATCCGTTACTATGTAGAATTTTCCGCCATACAAATACTGGTGGAATTCGGTGACACCACACACAATAGTCAATACATCTTTCTCTATTTGTGAATAGTTACAGTGAGCTTTGGACAACACTTTTGATGCGAAAGCAATAGGTCTGTCTTTATAGCCAAATCTATGCGAAAGCACTGTACCGATTCCGTAAGAGGAAGCGTCATCTTGCAGCACAACTGGTTTGTCAGCATCGATCACTGATCAATGCATCTTTAAGTTTTTGAAAAGTTTTTTGACACTCATCTGTCCAAATAAAGGGGACGTTCTTGCGACGGAAACAATGCAATGGAGCTGCGATTTGTGCAGCATTCGGTATGAACAGAATATAACAGTTAATTTTCCCTAGGACGGACTGCAATTCTGTGACCTTGCGAGGAACTGGCAGGTCACATATGGCTAACAAATGTGACTGAAGAGGATGTACACCTTGACTGATTATGACATGATCATGATACTGCAACTCAGGTTTAAAAAATCACACTTGTCCAGTCTACACTTTAGTCCTGCGTCAGATAACACAAGAAACAAAGCACGTAAATTTGCAATGTGTTTTTCTGGTGTACGACCCGCTACGACAGTATCGTTCAAACAGTTTGAACAGATTGGTACTTGAGCATTCAGCTGTTTCAAATTGAGTTGGAAAATGGCGGGTGCGGAAGCACTTCCAAAAGGCAAACGCAAATATTTAAACAAGCCCAAACAAGAGTTCACAACACACACGGTTTGACATTCTTCATCTAATGGTATCTGAAGATATGCGTCGCGCAAACCAATTTCTGAAAAGTAGCGACCAGCGCCTAAACTGTCCGTAAGATCCTGTGGGCTTGGCAATGGATAAGTATCAATCACAGTTTGCAGTTGACTGTAGACTTAAAGTCAACACAGAGGCAAATGCGACCTGAAGGTTGGGGGAGCAAAACCAGTGGACTTGTCCATTGACAAGCTTGTATGGGCGCAATAGCTCCGCTAACTAGCAGTTCTTTAAGTTGAGCAGCCACTTTGTCCCATAATGCAATGGCCTGGCAAAATTTCAGCAGAGCAATGTCTTTCATAGTAATACGTACAACAAAATTCGTAGCCTTCAGGAAAGAGTTCAGGGAATTCTTTCAGCAAGCTAGCTAGCTACACTGTCTTTGGCACTGAATGAAGTTACTGACAACATATTGTCCTCAATTTTAAAACCAAACAAATGAAACGAATCAAGGCCAAATATGTTTTCACGATCACCTGATTGTAACACAGTGAAAGTCACAGTTTGCATATGCAAGCGATACATGGCAGGCAAAGTACACTTTCCAAGAACGGGAATGTCTTGTCCATTATAAGCCGTCTGGTGCGTGCTAGTTTTAAACAGGTGGTGGGAGCCAAACAGTTCATATGTGTTACGATTCAGCAATGTAACAGTGGCACATGTGTCCAACTGATATTTCACACTTTTTCCACTAAGATCCAGATGAACAAAAAGTTGGTTGGACTGACATTGCTCTGAAGAAAGTGTTTGTTTGCTAGTTTTACTAATGCCTGCAGCAGGCTTTGAATACACTGCATTGATTGCATGGGCCTTGTGACGAAATTTTTGTGAGTGTCAGAATTCTTATGTTTGTCCCATTGCAAACATACGGATTGTACGTGAACTTTCTAGCCACAAGTGTAACACTGTGCTTGTCTGGACAGGCCATCGTGACATTTGTGTGGTGAATAGCACCGAGGGCATGACTTAATTCTATGCACTGATGTAGCCTCCTGTTTAGAGAACTGTTTACATGGTGTAACGCACGCATTCTGTTGCTGCCTACAGGGCTGGTTGTGAGCAAGGGAGGACTCAACACGACAAATTAGTGGCTATTCAAATTTATGAGCTGCCATGGCACCTGAATCATAGTGATCTAGAATTTATACTACATGATGAAATGATGGATGTGACTGTTTCAAAATCTGTTCTCTACATTTGACATCAGTTTGATGATTTGTTGATCGTAGAAAATTCATTGGGAGACTAAATAAAGTTTTAAATGCAGTGTTCAGTACTCCAAGATCATGGGATTACCGTAAATACAGAGAAATCGTGTTTATAGAGAGCAAAAGCTAAATTTTTAAGCACCTCAATCATGGCAGAGGGTATATCACCTAGACTGGACAAATTTGAGACCACTGCGCAATTTTCAACACCTACAGCCAGGAAATGGCTAGAAAGGTTTCTAGGCGTTATTCATTTCTAGATGTCATCTGCAAATCTAGACACACAGGGATCAGCTCAGCTCTGCGAAGTAACTGGAAAGAAAACATCTTGGGAGAGGCTCATAGCAGCAGAATAAGTTTCAGGCATAATAAACAGCATTATTGACAGCGCCTGTACTGTAACACCATGATCTGTTAAAATATTTTTTATGTCTATGCACAGTGCCAGTTTGGGGCTGCTTACGAATATCTCTCAGGAAATTGGGGGAGAAGGAAAATCTTGTGCACAAAACTATAGGGTTCGATAGTCGAGTCTTAAATAAACATGAAAGGAATTGCTCTGTAACAGAACAAAATGTGTTGGCTGTGCAATAGGCCTTCCAGATATTCTGGTACTTCTTGTTTGGGCGAAAGACTAGAATATATACGGACGATTCGGTGCTAGAATTCTTGTTGTCTATTAAACTGAATCACAGAAGGTTAGCAAGGAGCGTTTTGCGCTTACAAGATTTTGATCTGACGATCACTTTTATATCGAGCTGCTATGTTGTCTCATTCACCACTCAGTTTAATGGAAGATATAAACGATAATGTGGAAGAAAACCATTCTTTCCTGCCTATCTTCTAAAGATAACATTAAAAATTGCATCACCACTTCCAGAGAAGGTATTGGTAAACAGTATGATAAGGATACTACTGTTACTACTACTTCTACTGGGATCCAATACTCCTGGACCTAAAGAAGAAATTGAAGGATAAGGGCCGGATAGACGTCAGGCAGTACTACCTAATAAGGAATGGGGATGTTATTCCGCTGGAGAACAGGTAGTCATTCACTGCGGGTTCTATGATGATTCATGTTGTCGTACGATATACGCATTCAGCTACATACATTTATGGCCAAAGAAGTGATTTCTCCGTTTAATCAGCCTGTCACTTCAGCAACACGGAGAGGAGAGAGAGAAATGTCTTATCACTCTGCAAGGCGTGCCAAAAAGCGAAACCTTTCACACATGCGACTCAAGCACCACTAAGCCCGACTGTACCGAGAAAATTAAAACAAATTGCGACAAACAGATTTAATCGGTCCCCTCTGGAGATCACGATGGCACTTCCGTTATCAGCGGTGACAGTGTTCGAGGTATTGCAGAAGGGCATCCTGACACAAGTAAGACACATGGCGAGAGTAAATTTCGATAATAGTTCACAGTTCAGGTCTTGGTTATGGTAGGCAACATTGGAGAGACACAGAATTAAACCTATTTACATTTCAGCTTACCGTTCTTCCTCAGACTCTGCGGGTCATTTAATGAAGGACCTAGGTAAACCTTGCAGAATATACTATGGTGACAACACACTTTTTGTGAAATCTTTTCGACAGATTCGAGATCTTCAAAACTTTATGAATGAACTTCCACACAGTACCATGATGTTTCCACTCATCATTGTGCTAAGGAATGCTCGGCCACGGGGTCGGTTGAGAGAAATGATCTACCGCCTTGGATGAGACAGCAGTATGAAAGAAAAATCGATCACATGTTGCGTAACAGAACGAGAAAGTGACGAGCCAATAAGAATGTGAGAATAAGACCATGTGATGTGGGCCCTAAAGTTCTCTCAAACGTTTGTTTCCAACAAACAAAAGAAATCATGCCATGCGTTTTTTCTCCATGTATAATGGGTCTACATGAATCCAAAGAATTGCACACGATAATGTGGTAGATTTAGAGATGATAAAATCTGAGAAATTTGTTGATGTACATCAAATCTGTCATTACAAACCTTTCAGGAAATAACAGATAACATAAGGATGGGGAACAAGCAGAAGAGGCAAATTTGTTTATAAAGATTGTATTTCCTACCGTGTTGTATAAAAGTTTAAGTTTACTACATTTGGTGTACAATTAGATTGATCTGTAACTTGCTTAGTGTGGTTATAATGCGTGTGATAGTGATTATTTGTGTGTGTGAAGGAAGGGGCAGAGTGCCATGAAATACTTACGAATAAGATCAAGTAAAATACCATCATCACCTAAAAAAATGATTAAAATTATTAAGAGAAATGGCTAAGAGAAGAAGAAGACATACAAGCTTGTAGCGACGAAAGGAGCATGTAAGGTGTGGGTAATGTAATGGTAAATAAGTTTTCCTGTCTTATGAGGTACAGAAACGATGGACTAGTATCAAGGAAGTATAAAGCACCCATATTTGAGGATGACATACCGGTCAATGCCAATTTCAATGAGATTAATGGAACAATTATTTGAATATGAGCATTACAATAGCAATTGATAATTTTGGTTCGTTTAGAGATTAAATGAGAACAAAAGAGTAGACCAATACAAATGTGCATAAAAACTGGAAAGCAATATGAGGATATCGAATTAAGTAATGGATATTTTGTCCTGCATGTCTAAGATATAATTAAATATGATGTGGTAATTTGTGTTGCAGTTTTGTATGAGATACTGTTCACAGAGGGGAGAAGGATGCAGCTAGCATTATAGAGGAAGAAGATCAATGAAGAGAGGTATAAACAAATAAAAGGTATGGTAGGTGATTTGAATGACGCAGAAAATGTAGAATATGGAGTAAAAAAGAGGAAAATAAGAAAGGATATGAGATCACGTAGTAGCAGAGTCAGCTCAGCACTGGTAACAGTTTATCCTATTATTTATTGATTACAGGTATTGGCACTATCAAGCACATTGCCAGTATGATACTAAGCATACATTTACAGGTTAACAGTTCTCCGATAGGAAGAATTTTCAGGTATTCACAGCAATTAACAAAGTAACATGACTAACTATTAATCTGTTCATACTGTATGAATGTCCATTATATGGTACAACATTCTAAATCAGAGAATTTCTGTAGTTGTTTTGCATTAATAAGAAGAATTTATGAAATTCAGCACAGAAAGGTCAGCACCAGTCGTAATGTCGTGTTTTTAATTGCACTGCAGATCTAGATTTCAGCTGACAGTGCAGCATTATAGGTAGTCATGTAGACTGAACATAATCGTTCTGACACATATTCCATTCTAACTTAGACATGTATAAGCATTATTCCAGCTAATTATCAGTCATAGTAATACGCATATTTGATTAATATCTGTTAAAACTCAAGGTACATTTGATAAAATTTGGATTTCAGTTACAAATACATCTTTATTTTCGAGCAGTTCTTCGTGTATGAATAACTTGTGACCACAGTGTTCTCAACGATGTCTACAGTTGGTATGAGTAGACCTTGTAACATTATTTTCCTTTCTCATTTAAAATAAACATTGAACAGCGAACAGTACTCTGAACGAAGGCAGACTAACAAGCTAATATTGTGAACAAAATTTCCACTGTTGCTTGTCCATCTAACTCTACATCTACATGGGTAGACTGCAAATCACATTTAAGTGCCTGGGAGAGGGTTCATAGAACCACCTTCACAATTCTCTGTTATTCCAGTCTCGTATAATGCGCGGAAAGAACGAACTGTTATATCTTTTCGTGCGAGCTCTGATTTACCTTATTTTATTGAGGTGATCGTTTCTCCCTATGTAGTCGGTGTCAACAAAATATTTTCGCATTCGGAGGAGAAAGTTAGTGGTTCGAATTTCGTGAAAAGATTCCGTCACAACGAAAAGCGCCATTGTTTTAATGATGCCCAATCCAAATCCTATATCATTTCAGTGACTCTTTCCCCCATTTTTCGCGATAATACAAAACACGTTTGTTGCTTTTCTTTGAACTTTTTCGATGTTATCCGTCAAACCTATTTGGTAAGGATCCCACACCGCGCAGCAGTAATCTAAAACAGGACGGACAAGAGCAGTGTAGGCATTCTTCTTAGTAGATCTGTTACATTTTGTAAGTCTCCTGCCAATAAAACGCAGTCTTTGGTTAGCCTTTCCCACAACATTTTCTTCTGTTAACGAATGAATAATTAGTGAAGCTGGGCAAGCCTTTTCCTTTCCTAGAAAAATTTTTTGAGGATGTTTCTTAACAGAAACTTTGCTGTAATTAAATGATTGCAATATCACGTAATAGCGTTCAACAACATACCCAGTCTTAAATGTGACTGAATCAGATGGTTCGCTTTCGATGAATGTGTGTTGATAATAGTATGTTTTCCTTGTTTTTCGCTAGTCAAGTTACCCATTTGCCTCCTGCAAGAATTTCTGACAGTGGCATGTTGGATCATCTAGATAAACACGATAGTGTGACTGGAAGTACGAGTGTTGCCCACAAAGTAACGCACCACATTTTTTTTCTCAGCCTTAAAAAATGCTACGAATGTGGAACGTTATGTATGTATTATTTGAAGCCTCCTGAGTGAGCGCGCCAAGTTTCCGTTACTTTCGACAGATAGCGTAGCTGCAAGACAGTTTTAAAATGGCGTCTGTACATGATGCGTGACGAGCAACGTGCCGTCAATGAATTTCTCACTGGAGAGAAAGAAACTGCGGGGAATATCCACAAACGCTTGTGCAAAGTCTATGGAGCATCTGCTGTCGGCAGGAGTACAGTTAGTCGCTGGGTACGGAGGGCGAGGTCATCAGAAGGTGTTTTCGCAGAGCTTCACGATTTCCAGCGGTCGGGGAGACCATCCACGGCTGTCTCACCTGACATGTTGCGGGGAGCTGATGTTGTCATTCGCGAGGACAGACGTGTTACTAGTCGGCAGTTGGCGCAGCATCTGTTAATCAGCAAAGGAAGTTCACACAGTGAAGCACTGGTTCCACCACCAGGACAAGGACTGGTGCTGACAGGGCATACACACTCTTGTTTCACTCTGGAACAAGGCCATAGATCGGGATGGAGATTGCGTGGAAAAATAGGGGGTGTTGATAAAACACCATTCTTTCGTGTGTGTAATTCTCATTATGTTCAATAAAGAATTGTTGGAGAAAAAAAATGTGGTGCATTACTTTCCGGGAAACTCACATGTATATTTAAATTTTGATACTTCATGTCGCACAGTGGTTCTTTCAGTGAAAAATATCCTGTGGAAATTTTTAGTGTGACTGGGAAGTGGTGAAATGCGTCAAGCCGTTTCGGATGGTCACATTTGATTAATTTGGTACGTAGATTCGACGTAACGTGATGCAGATAATGCAAACACAATTTTCGTATTGGATAAAGCTATAAAAGTACTAGTAAGAGGCAGTTTCACTTCATTTTCTTTACTGTACTACAGTTAACTTAATATACAGGGTGAGTCACCTAACGTTACCTCTGGATATATTTCGTAAACCACATCAAATACTGACGAATCGATTCCACAGACCGAACGTGAGGAGAGGGGCTAGTGTAATTGTTTAATACAAACCATACAAAAATGCACGAAAGTATGTTTTTTAACACAAACCTACGTTTTTTTTTAATGGAACCCCGTTAGTTTTGTTAGCACATCTGAACATATAAACAAATACGTAATCAGTGCCGTTTGTTGCATTGTAAAATGTTAATTACATCCGGAGATATTGTAACCTAAAGTTGACGCTTGAGTACCACTCCTCCGCTCTTCGATCGTGTGTATCGGAGAGCACCGAATTACGTAGGGATCCAAAGGGAACGGTGATGGACCTCAGGTACAGAAGAGACTGGAATAGCACATTACGTCCACATGCTAACACCTTTTTATTGGACTTTTTCACTGACGCACATGTACATTACCATGAGGGGTGAGGTACACGTACACACGTGGTTTCCGTTTTCAATTACGGAGTGGAATAGAGTGTGTCCCGACATGTCAGGCCAATAGATGTTCAATGTGGTGGCCATCATTTGCTGCACACAATTTCAATCTCTGGCGTAATGAATGTCGTACACGCCGCAGTACATCTGGTGTAATGTCGCCGCAGGCTGCCACAGTACGTGTTTCATATCCTCTGGGGTTGTAGGCACATCACGGTACACATTCTCCTTTAACGTACCCCACAGAAAGAAGTCCAGAGGTGTAAGATCAGGAGAACGGGCTGGCCAATTTATGCGTCCTCCACGTCCTATGAAACGCCCGTCGAACATCCTGTCAAGGGTCAGCCTAGTGCTAATTGTGGAATGTGCAGGTGCACCATCATGCTGATACCACATACTTCTGTACCTAAGGTCCATCACCGTTCCCTTTGGATCCCTACGTAATTCGGTGCTCTCCGATACACACGATCGAAGAGTGGAGGAGTGGTACTCAAGCGTCAACTTTAGGTTACAGTATCTCCGGATGTAATTAACATTTTACAATGCAACAAACGGGACTGATTACGTATTTGTTTATATGTTCAGATGTGCTAACAAAACTAACGTGGTTCCATTTATAAAAACGTAAGTTTGTGTTAAAAAACATACTTCCGTGCATTTTTGTATGGTTTGCATTAAACAATTACACAAGCCCCTCTCCTCACGTTCGGTCTGTGGAATCGGTTCGTCAGTATTTGATGTGGTTTACGAAATTCATCCAGCGGTAACGTTAGGTGACTCACCCTGTATAGTCTTATAATAATTTCTCGCGGTGAACACTGAAATGTTCAAACGTGTGTGAATTCCTAATGGACCAAACTGCTGAGGCCATCGGTCGCTGGACTTACACACTTCTTAAACTAACTTACACTAAGGACAACAGACACACCCATGCCTGCGGGAGGACTCGAATCCCCTGCAGGAGGGGCTGTGAACATTGAAGCTGTGGCATGTGACAGTTTGTGGGACAGGACACTGACAGTGAGAAGCATGCGAAACGGAAGCCTTGCAGGTAAGGGAGGAGGTTTTCTGATAACTGGGAGGTGGCCGACACAGCTAGGGGTGGCCGGGTCGTACAGTGTCTGCATGCAGGCGGAGCGCCGGAGGCAGGTTCAGCTGCGACATAGTGGCAGTGCTAGGGGCTCTGGAAAAATATCAACCACGGCAGCAGTCACGTTGAAAAAGGTAAGGTTCACCTGTGGAATGATGTTATTTACGGACTGTACCCTGTTCAAGACAGGTGCCCTGAATTCTTTACCCATGTAGCGAGGAATTCAGCGAAGCAAGGGGTGGCAGTCAGGCCTCTGTCGAAGAAACATTCAGCACGATTGACCTCTTTTAGCCGCCCGCCCCCCTCCCCCCTGTAACAAAAACGACTCTGTACTATTGTACATATAAGTAATTCTTTTCATCTGATTTTACGATAAACTTGTGTCAAAGATGTTCTGATTTCATTTCTTTTTGTTTCATGCCATTATGTTAAGAAAGTTTCTAGCATTTGTAGACGTAGAGAAAGCTTTTGACAATGTTGACTGGAACACTCTCTTTCAAATTCTAACGGTGGCAGGGGTAAAATACATGGAGCGAAAGGCTATTTACAATTTGTACAGAAACCAGATGGCAGTTATAAAAGTCGAGGGGCATGAAAGGGAAGCAGTAGTTGGGGAGGCAGTGAGACAGGATTGTAGCCTCTCCCCGATGTTATTCAATCTGTATATTGAGCAAGCAGTAAAGGAAACAAAAGAAAAATTCGGTGTAGGTATTAAAATCCATGGAGAAGAAATAAAAACTTTGAGGTTCGCTGATGATATTGTAATTCTGTCAGAGACAGCAAAGGACTTGGAAGAGCAGTTGAACGGAATGGATGGTGTCTTGAAGGGAGGATATAAGATGAACATCAACAAAAGCAAAACGAGGATAATGGAATGTAGTCGAATTAAGTCGGGTGATGTTGAGGGTATTAGATTAGGAAATGAGACACTTAAAGTAGTAAAGGAGTTTTGCTATTTGGGGAGCAAAATAACTGATGATGGTCGAAGTAGAGAGGATATAAAATGTAGACTGGCAATGGCAAGGAAAGCGTTTCTGAAGAAGAGAAATTTGTTAACATCGAGTATAGATTTAAGTGTCAGGAAGTCATTACTGAAAGTATTTGTATGGAGTGTAGCCATGTATGGAAGTGAAACATGGACGATAAATAGTTTGGACAGGGAGAGAATAGAAGTTTAGAAATGTGGTGCTACAGAAGAATGCTGAAGATTAGAAGGATAGATCACATAACTAATGAGGAGGTATTGAATAGAATTGGGGAGAAGAGGAGCCTGTGGCACAACTTGACGAGAAGAAGAGACCGGTTGGTAGGACATGTTCTGAGGCATCAAGGGATCACAAATTTAGCATTGGAGGGCAGCGTGGAGGGTAAAAATCGTAGAGGGAGACCAAGAGATGAATACATTAAGCAGATTCAGAAGGATGTAGGTTGCAGTAGGTACTGGGAGATGAAGAAACTTGCACATGATAGGGTAGCATGGAGAGCTGCATCAAACCAGTCTCAGGACTGAAGACCACAACAACAACAACATGTTAAGAAAACTGTAAATAAGTTTCAATGTGAATATTAATGTTTATGTCAAATTTCAAGCAATATTATAATAGAACTGAAGTGTAACAAATGTTGAAACTGTTCTAAGATGTTTAAAATTATAACTGTGCGTCTGGTCCATACGTAGGCAATGTGTTAGGATATGTAGAATGCAAAGCCTCGGGTGAACACCCGGTCTGTCAGGGAGCGGTAAAAGTTGGATGGCAGGCGGGCGCGGGAAAATGCGCGCGGGCACTACACGGCACACCGGGCACAGTAGTAGTTGGAGTTTGGCACTGGTTTGAGCTACACCTTCTGGAGCGAGGAGGCTCTCCAGTAAGGGATAGGTTCACTGAGCCTCGGGTGTGCTGTTCCAATGCCCACACAGCATGGCAAAATTCCATAGGCACTAAATGGAAAAGTATTGCGACGCTAAGAAGAATTAAAGTGCCGATACGACAAGAGCCATAGCTGTGGTGGTATGTGTGCTCTGTGCCTCGCCATCTTGCCACCCGCCAACCGCCGCATCGATGCTAGCGGGTTGAATCTTTTAGTACTGTATTCATATGGATCAGAGAGTGAACTGTGTTTGTTTGGTGCAATAATAACCTAAATTTTACCAGAATTTTCCCATCATTTAATTATCCTCACAACTAACCTAGACAGGGTCCAAATATTGTGCAATCCGAGTGTCCCGAAATGAAAATTTAAATTTGGGCTAATAATAATTATTTGCAGAACTAGCTATGTTAGAATGGTGTTTAAAGAAATGTTTTGTTAATGAACTCGTAAATGAATAGCGAAGTTCTAACGAAGTCGAAAGATAACATTAGTATTGAAATAGTAATGAAGTTTATTATTTCCAGACAGATTTTAAGGCATTTAAATGAGGAGTAAACAGGATGAAAAGAGTAGTAACTTATATACTGGAAACCTTGAACGCATAATAAATTCAGTAATAATTTTTTTAAATACAGCGACCATAACAGTTTCGCGGTCCCCCCTCATTCATTTGAATTCTGAAGTGTTCTAAATTTGTTTGGCCAGCAAAAGTTAAAGTCAGTATAAAATTCAAAATTTATCAGTGTTTTATCTTTATCAAAATTGACATTTTGTGTGTGGCACGAAAGTGCAATTTCTAGGGTAACCTATGCCCGATTTTAATCACATTAATAGACAGTATAAAGTTTTATAGTATACATTTTAGTGTAGTGTTATGTATTCATGGTTTTCCATATCAGTACAGAACGTGAAACTATCAGTTCAATAGATTTTCTGGTTCTAAAATTCTACTATATTAGTTGTTTTGCATGAATATATACCAATTTGTACAGGGAAGAAACTCAGTTTGTAACACCACAGCTCTTATGCTGTATAGATTTATTTTGCTTTTGCTTTATTTAATGTCACATTGTTGATCGTCTGTGAATGTGTTTAAATCGATAACATAAAATTGTGTACTCTTTTCTTTATATAAACTTTGAAGTCATGTTTTGATTCTATGCAAAGTAGTGTATCTGTAATTTAAAGTTCTTTGTCCCATTTGGAGGGAGCAGAACTTATTGTATATAATTGTAATTTTGTGTGAATAATTTTTTGTAGAAGTGTCAATATGTGAAAATGTTCTGTTTTATTTAATGTATTTGTTTGCTGTTATGTAAATTGCTGATCCTCACTTAGGGTTCTTAGTTAGTTTGTATGTAAATGGTGTAGTGGTTCCCCTCTGGAACGGGATGTGTAGCGCGCGCAAATTGTGGTTGGCATAGGTGGAAAAGGTGGAACTGATAGTCAGTCGGAGACGAGTCAGCAGTCGGAGACGAGCCACGAGTCCGTGCACTGCTAGTATAAAGGTGCATATTGTGATGATTCAGAGAGAGGCTTTTCCTGCTTCTTTCCAAGGCCTCGGATGGATGGACAAATAGCTGGAACTATTCTGGAATTTGTATGAATCATCGCCACGAAGAAATGACAGAGTCCAGCAATTCTGTCTGCGAATCCACCTACCAACATGAAGTAGCCACCACGTTGCGCAATCACTGTAACGTATTACTATATTGATGTACAGTGAAGGATCAGCCTAATGGATGTGTTAATGTGCTGAAATATAAGGTAATTCATATCGGAATTTATTTACCTACCTTGATTTTACTCCTCATCATAACACCTCTCAGGGTCCTCTCCGTTTGAAGTAAAGTGATTACCGAGTGTCCTTACTGAAAGTACGTTGAAGCCTAGAGCTTTGTTAAATAATGCCTCTTGAACTTATTAAAGAGAAAGTTAAAAAGTCAATGATAATTGCTGAAAACAATTTTCCTAGTAAAACTGCTTATCAAGGTACTGTTGCTAACGGTAAAATTAAAAGTCCTTAAGTAAAGTAAATGAACACATTGTTGCCTGTAGTAAATTCTAAAAGGAGAGTCAGTTTCTTGCAATTTTGTCAACATTGTGTTTCGTTGTAGTAAAAGTGAGAAAGCTGCAGTTGTGAAACGTTACATTCTCATGTTTGCCAAGTTTTTGTCTCTCTTGTGTATTAGAAGTGCACATTAATAATAATGTTATAAAGACCATTCACTTTGTGTAAACCCTGAAAGTAATAGTGTGTTTCGGTATCTGTTATAATTCTGAAAATAGTTCATGCTGCTCTAACTGTTAGTTTCAATCTTAAAACATATGTGTGTCAGAGTTCATTGCACTCGGGTGTGACTATCTAGGTTGTGTTTGTCCGTTCTGGTTACTTATACCTGCTCTCTTAAACGAGAACGTTAATCTTTCTCGTGCCTAATTAGGCTGGCGACCGTTTCCCTTATTCTAGGAACAGTATAGCTAGGCAAAATTTTGTTTGTCACTATTCCAATATTTACGTAATTCTGCCTTTCATATCCGACAAGCCACCTCCGTTAGGAACAACACGGTCAATTTAACAAAATTCCTCTCAGAGGGTAACACTGTTCTGTTGCTTTGTGCCATAGTTGCTTACACAAAATTGTTTTATGTCACAATCTGCTTCTAGCGTTGAGGTTATGGTACAGTGGTAGCAGAAAGAGAGTGTTATACGTGGCGCCGCGTGACAGGACATTGTTCAGTTTGCACCTACAGACGGAAAAAATTATAAGTAGTTAGCATTTTACAAACATTGAGTGAACATAAAACGTCCAGCGGCACGAACCTGTACATAACTTGACAGAACTAGTAGTGAAAGTTCAGTTTAAATTAAAAATAAAAGGTATCAGTACTTAATAATAGCTAAAATGGACAAGAGACTAGAAATAAATTCAGACACGCGAGAGCAAAATGCAACCGAGAGCAGTTCAGGCAGCACACCAACAGATGGCATGACGCGCGAGTTAAATTACGTACGTTATCACGCAGACGTTAATAAACAGATCGAAGCTATGTGTGTAGAGCGTACTAAGCAGGACAATGTAGCCGATGTTGTCGAAGACAGTGGCTATGCTGACGAATCGAGGGATATGTTTGAGTCACCAAAAACTGAAAGGGAAGTAGGACTCGAACACAAAATTGTAGCGGAACCTAAAAGTGAAAAGAATCCAGATATGATAGAATTGTTAAAAATGTTGTCAGCACAAATTGCAGCGCAAAATGACAATATCAATGACAATATTAAGGCACAAATTGTAGCGCAAAATGACAATATCAATGACAATATTAAGGCACAAATTACAGCACACAGTGACAATATTAATGCACAAATCGCAGCACTGGGACAACAAAATGTAGAACAAAGACAGCTAATTGCAGCACAGGGGCAGTTAATTACAACACAGTGTAGTGATATTAGTAAACAGATTGAGAAAGTTGATGTAAAAGTAGACATTGTGAGTAATGAAATTAAAAACCTCAAAAGCGAAATTACTGTCATCAGTGGCAATATTGCCAACATACAGGGACAAGTTGATGACATTAACGAAAGATTTGACTCTGAAGTAATTAAAATTCAAGATCAAATTGAACCCTTAGTCTGTACTAAGGTTGACAAAAAGGTATTCGGTATTAAATCCGAAATACAAACCGAATGTAACGCGGAATTTGCACAGATTAAACAATCTGTAACAGAAACAAGCAGAGCTCTAACCAAACAGATTCTTACTTGCGAAAAGAAGTGTGAACATAACACTTCACAAATCCAAGGCAAAATGTATGACTTGGAAAGAAAAATACAAACCGGACCTACACATTTTACTGAAAAATTGCCTTTCAGTAAAATATTAGAGGGCGAGGAAAAATTCGACCCAGCAAAGAGGCATAACGGATGGTACCCCCTAGACTTTGTAAAGAATTGCGAAAGAAATTTTCCTGAATATTTGTCTGACCAGGAAAAAATTAATGTCGTAATCAGTGCATTAACAGGAGAAGCAAAAAGGTGGGGGTTGAATCTTGATACTAACCAGATGTCTTTTGAAACCTTCAGACAAAAATTTATTGACGAATACTGGTCAGAACAAAAACAAGACCAGTTGTGGCGTGAATTTCTAATGGCCAGACTGTATGATGTCAGAGGTAGGCAAACCATGAAAGAGTTTTGCGAATCATGGTACAGAAAACTAATGCACTTAAAAGCAAGAAGGACTGAAGCCGAGATCGTTTGGGTTCTTTGGTAGAAACTGCCTGAGGATTCGAAACGATATGTTGGGAGTACACACAGTAGTTTTTCTGCGTTCTTGGAAAGGGTAGAGGATGAAGATCACTGGCGAAGAAATCGTGAGTACCGTCCCCATAATAACAATAATTATTCGCGAGAAAGTAATGACCAAGCTGAACGACACGAAAATGAAAGATATCGTGTAAACGCGATTCAAAGAGGTCGTGCGAGAGGCAGGGGAAATTATACGACGCGCGGCAGAGGATATATAGCACGTAATTCCCAAACTAGAAACGAAATGGAAAACTAAAAACCGCGTGTGTTGCGGGCCGGATTCACGCGGAAACCGGTTTTGGGCCCAAAGAAAAGATGCCAAATATTAGATTCGAGAAGGAAAGACGTGAACTACAGGGCAGGAAGGTTAAGGGCGCGCCTATAGCAGACGGGCGCGGAATGATACATAGTGGCGTTCCCAGTGCGAAGTCACGTGACCGTTCGTGCTCGGGCCAGCTGTTGCCGAAGCAGCGTACATTGCACTTGGCAGCAGACACAAATGGCAGACGTCAGAACAAGATGGCTGCCGTAGAGAGAGACAGAAGAGGCGGGATCGGACACTTCCGATGGCCAGTTTCAGTAGTAGATGAATGTAGAGATGAAAATAAAGTTAATATGTCATATGATAATGATAACTCGGTATCGGAATCGTGTGAAAAGACTTTATTAAAGAATAAAAGGGAGCCAGAAAAGGCGAGTGAAAAGGAGAACATTTGTACTGTTAATGATGTGTATGAGGTAAAAGACGTAGATGTGGGGGAGGTTGTGATGAATAAAGAAGAAAGGGAGGTAGAATATGCCACGCAAAAGACGTGTGCACAATTAATAATAGGTAAAAATGAGGTAGAGGAGGACGTTAGTAATCATGACATTATGAGCAGTGCAGATGAAATTATTGTTGATGGAAAGGTGTTTAATAGTTTTGATGCAGAAGGGTCTAGTAAGAATTTCGCACGATTACCTGAAAATGACAGCATGGAAGAAAATGAAATGAAAGTTATCGAAGTATGTGACGATTATACTAAGTATGAAGTTAAGGCTGAAATCGTTCAAAGTGATATAACAGAAGTGCCTGACTGTCCAAACGATGTGCATTTTGTAGAAAAGGAGTCGGAAAACGAAGTGGTTGAGACATCTAGTGATAATCTGCCTCACTGTCTAAAAGTTGCTTTCCTGCTCGAATCTGATAACGAAATAGAACCTAGTGATAGCTCAGACGAAGGAGATACTTCAGATTCAGATACAGATGAGTTTTCGGAGGTCGACAAACATAATTATACCTTTACAGAAAGAGGTTACGAAAAAATTAACGACATCTTTTCGAAACAAAATCCGGAATGTGTAACTGAAACAAAACCGAAAGAGCCGCCGGATGATACTATATTAGGGCGGGCTTTACTAAATGAAATGACCGAAATAGATTTACAGAAACCTAAAGAATGTTCAGAGATAAATATAGTAGACCATGAACTGTTAAAGATCTGTAAAGATGTAGAGGTCCACAAACCCAAAAAGCCACCTGATATACAACTGAAATCAGTAGGTAATATTTCCTGGAAAGACATTATGGTTGAGCAGGATTTATTATGGGAAGAACAGGAGGAAAAGGAACAGAAAATTATTAAACAAACTATAATACCTGTAAATGTTTGTAACACTGAACTGCAAGTACTTTTAGACACAGGATCCCAAATCAGTGCCATATCAGAATCTTTCTTTGATCATATTTCATGTAAACCAGGGTTAGTAATAATGTCTGTTAGTGGAGTGAAAATTATAGGAGCTACTGGTAGGTCCAGCAAGCCCATTCAAAAACAAGTATTGATGGACTTTGAAATAGGAAGCCAAAAATTTGAACATGATTTTTTAGTGGTCCCTGAACTAAGTGCTGAAATGATTCTAGGTATTGATTGGCTAGACAAGGAAAAAGTAATTTTAGATTGTGGTAGTGGAATTGTTAAGATTAATAGGGAAACCGAAACAATAGAAATTAGGTTTGAAGGTGACAACCAGGTCCAAGCGGTGAATGTAGAACCCATTTTATTAAAAATAGAATCTGAAAATGATGGTTTATCCCAACTATATGAAATATACCATGTGAGAGGTTTATTGCAGGATGATCAAAAAACTGACAGTTTTAGGGAAATTGTTGATGTTATCCAAGAAATATCATGTGAACAGAAAGATGAATTATTTAATATCTTGAATAATAATAAGAAAGTGTTCTCTGATAAACCAGGTGTCGTAAATAGCTTTGAATACCGTATGGATATCCTGGAACATGAACCATTCTTTGTCAGACCATGTCCAATACCTATAGCTAAGAAAGAGGCAGTACAAGCTGAAATTGATAAAATGTTGGAATGGGGGGTAATAGAAAGAAGCAATAGTGAATACAATAGTCCACTTATTATAGTCAACAAAAAGGATGGAGGTGTAAGAGTAGTCATTGATGCACGGACATTGAATAAAATTGTCAGGAGAGAAGTAGATAGGCCTGAAAATTTAGATGATTTATTACAAAAGTTCCATAATGTGAAATATCTAACCAGTTTAGACCTTACTGCTGGCTATTGGCAGATCCCATTACACAAAGATTCTAGGAAATATACAGCTTTTTTGTTTGCAGGAAAATGTTACCAATACAAAGTTGTACCATTTGGTTTGAATACTTCTGTTTCTGTTTTCATTAGGGCTTTGGATTCTGTATTAGGAAAAGAACTTTGTGCCAGATTGACTGTATATGTGGATGACCTATTGATTGCTACTGATAACTGGGAAGAACATTGTGACCTGTTAAACAAAACCCTTATTGCTCTTCAAGCAGGGGGCATGACGTTAAAGTTAAAAAAGTGTGAATTTGTGAGACAAGAAATTAAGTTTTTAGGACACATAATAACCACATCTGGGATTAGCAAGGACCCAGAAAAGCTTAATGCTATTGAAAAGCGCCCTCCTCCAAAGAACAGGAAACAGTTGAAAGCGTTTTTAGGTCTTTGCGGGTTTTACCGCAAATTTGTGAAAGGGCAAGCTTTTAACAGCCCACATTTGAATAGCTTGTTAAAAAAAATAGTGTATATATTTGGACATCTGAATGTCAGGAAGATTTTGAAAATTTGAAAACTGAGTTAGTAAGGGAAAACATTTTACATCATCCAGTTTTAAGTGAGCCATTCCACATGATTACAGACAGTAGTGCTTATGGTATTGGTGTTGAAATATTTCAAGAAAACACAGAATCTGGGGAAACTGAACATAATACCATTGCTTTTGCTAGTAGAACATTAACTAAATATGAGAAAAACTATACTATTTCAGAGAAGGAGGCTTTAGCAATCATTTGGGGATTAAAGAAATTTAGGAATTATTTATGGGGACATAAAACTATAATTCATACAGACCACAAGGCATTAACTTTTTTTAAAAACTGTAGACTGTTTACCGGCAGGTTGAGTCGATGGGCCCTGTACTTACAACAGTTTGATTATGAGATATTATACATTAAAGGTAGTGACAATTATGTAGCTGATGCTTTATCACGGTTGCCTGAGGGTATGAACAACTTACCAAGGGAATATAATGAAGATGGCAAATTCCATGTAAGATATATTAAGGAGGTTCCAGGTAGGAAAAGAATTGAGCAAATTTGTAAAAATATGAGGTTCCACCAGAATGAGGATGAAATTTGGAAATCAGTGAAAGTTAATTTTAGTAACCCGAATTACCCACAAATCTGTAGATTTTACAAGATATTTAATGGAATTTTATACAGGAGAAAGAATACCAGCACTGAAGAATGGAAGGTGTGTTGGGCTAGGCAATTTGACACTGAAGTAACTGATTATTTTCATCTTGCCTTAGGGCATTGTGGTCCCAAGAAGTGCATTGAAAAGTTAAATGATGTTGCAATTAATGTAGGTGTTACTTAGAAAATTACTGAGAGAATAAGATCTTGTGATGTATGTCAGAGGGCAAAAGTAACAAATAAAATAAATCAAGGTTTCATGCAGAATACAATACCAGAGGACACATTAGAATTATTGTCAGTGGATTTGTACGGTCCTTTACCTAAAACCTTAGGTAATTGATCTTACATTGTTGTAGTATTGGAAGTGTTCTCCAAATTTATTAAATTATTTCCAATCAGAAAAGCCACTGCTAAAGCAGTCTTTAGCAAGATGACTGAGTATTTTAACACCATTGGTAAACCTAAAGCAGTTTTGTCTGATAATGGACCACAGTTTACCTCAAAAATCTGGAAGGAAGGTATGAAGCAACATGGGGTTCAAGTTAAATACACACTCCTGGAAATGGAAAAAAGAACACATTGACACCGGTGTGTCAGACCCACCATACTTGCTCTGGACACTGCGAGAGGGCTGTACAAGCAATGATCACACGCACGGCACAGCAGACACACCAGGAACCGCGGTGTTGGAAGTCGAATGGCGCTAGCTGCGCAGCATTTGTGCACCGCCGCCGTCAGTGTCAGCCAGTTTGCCGTGGCATACGGAGCTCCATCGCAGTCTTTAACACTGGTAGCATGCCGCGACAGCGTGGACGTGAACCGTATGTGCAGCTGATGGACTTTGAGCGAGGGCGTATTCTGGGCATGTGGGAGGCCGGGTGGACGTACCGCCGAATTGCTCAACACGTGGGGCGTGAGGTCTCCACAGTACATCGATGTTTTCGCCAGTGGTCGGCGGAAGGTGCACGTGCCCGTTGACCTGGGACCGGGCCGCAGCGACGCACGGATGCACGCCAAGACCGTAGGATCCTACGCAGTGCCGTAGGGGACCGCACCGCCACTTCCCAGCAAATTAGGGACACTGTTGCTCCTGGGGTATCGGCGAGGACCATTCGCAACCGTCTCCATGAAGCTGGGCTACGGTCCCGCACACCGTTAGGCCGACTTCCGCTCACGCCCCAACATCGTGCAGCCCGCCTCCAGTGGTGTCGCGACAGGCGTGAATGGAGGGACGAATGGAGACGTGTCGTCTTCAGCGATGAGAGTCGCTTCTGCCTTGGTGCCAATGATGGTCGTATGCGTGTTTGGCGCCGTGCAGGCGAGCGCCAAAATCAGGACTACATACGACCGAGGCACACAGGGCCAACACCCGGCATCATGGTGTGGGGAGCGATCTCCTACACTGGCCGTACACCACTGATGATCGTCGAGGGGACACTGAATAGTGCACGGTACATCCAAACCGTCATCGAACCCATCGGTCTACCATTCCTAGACCGGCAAGGGAACTTGCTGTTCCAACAGGACAATGCACGTCCGCATGTATCCCGTGCCACCCAACGTGCTCTAGAAGGTGTAAGTCAACTACCCTGGCCAGCAAGATCTCCGGATCTGTCCCCAATTGAGCATGTTTGGGACTGGATGAAGCGTCGTCTCACGCGGTCTGCACGTCCAGCACGAACGCTGGTCCAACTGAGGCGCCAGGTGGAAATGGCATGGCAAGCCGTTCCACAGGACTACATCCAGCATCTCTACGATCGTCTCCATGGGAGAATAGCAGCCTGCATTGCTGTGAAAGGTGGATATACACTGTACTAGTGCCGACATTGTGCATTCTCTGTTGCCTGTGTCTCTGTGCCTGTGGTTCTGTCAGTGTGATCATGTGATGTATCTGACCCCAGGAATGTGTCAATGAAGTTTCCCCTTCCTGGGACAATGAATTCACGGTGTTCTTATTTCAATTTCCAGGAGTGTATTTCAGCTTACCACCCGGCTAGTAACCCTGTCGAAAGATATATGCGTGAATTAGGAAGGTTAGGTAGAACCTACTGTCACCATAACCATAAGGCTTGGGGTAGATTTGTAAATGACTTTGAAAAGACCATGAACACCTTATACCATGAAACCACAGGTTTTACCCCTGAAGAAATTCTGTTGGACCGTAAAAGTAAAAGTATTATTGAAGAGATCTTGCAATTCCCCCCCTATTGTAGGAATTAACCTGCATGAGAAAAAAGAGTTAGTTAAGAAAAGAATGAAAGAGAAAGCGGCCGCTAGATCTAAAAGGCATGACAATAACCTCAAAACAACTAAATTTAAACTTGGAGATTATGTTTTAGTGAAGATCCATGAAAAATCTAGTGAAATTAATAATGAAATTTCTAAATTCAAATACATTTACAATGGGCCTTTTGAAGTGCAAGGAACTCCACATGCAAATGCTTATTTTCTTGTGTACCCTAGGTCAAGGAAGCCTTTGGGAGTTAGAAATATAGTTGACCTGAAAAAGTATGTCCACAGAAACCAATGATGAATGAAATGTACAACCCTCAGGGGGCAATGCACTCTTTGCATTGTCAGGTGCCTGACGAGCACCAGGAACCCGAGTCGTTGTCGGCACTACTTCCATTTCTTTTCGTGCTGCCAACCTTCCTCTTCATCATTCAGAACTTTTACTATCTTCTTTCCTTCTTCTCTATCAGAATAGAGTGAACAGTGTAGAAATAATGTAAGATACTGTGTATTGTTTGTGGACAAGTAAATGGAAAAATAATATGGGTACACTAGAAAATGACCAAGAATAATGAAAGTATGGTGGGTATTGTTAAAGAGACATTCAATTTTTTTCTCGATTAATGTATATGTTACCTGATTGTGTCATTTGAAAAGAAATGGTTTTGTTACCAGTGTCTAATTGCTGTTTCAAAGTTGCAGGTTTTATGTTCTATACCATTAATGCAAATTTTACCAAAGATGTGACATAATGATGAAAAACTTAAAGATGATGACAAAAACTGCTCAAAAATATGTTGTTGGGCAGCAAAACATGACAAAAGAATAAGAATGCTGTGGTCCTGAAGTTGAGGACTACAAAATATGCTATGTGAGCAATAGCCAAAGGACTTGCCATTGTGGGGCAAGAACTTGATAAGTGGTCACGAACTGCCAAACCTAGAGGATGGGGGCAGTGTGTCAATTTAAAAATGTGTTTTTTAGTGTTCTTTATCTAAATTGTGTTTTTGTGTCTAAATGTATATGCAAAGGCTGCCAAACCAATAATGGGCAGTATGAGTAATATGGACTGCTTATGCTGAGGCAAGCAGTGAAGTAAGTTAGGTTTTTGATCAATGTGTTATGAACTGACTATTCTTATTGAAGTCAGTGAAAAGTTATTACAAAATACGTATGCATTCTTGTTCAAATAGTTATTGATATTTTGAGACTAGGTTTTCTGGTGTAAATTAAAGTTTTGGACTGCCTTGTTTTAAAACACAGCAGTGATGATTAAAGATAGGTTCTGAATAGGTTAGTGTGTTTATGTGCAACAAATATTTTGGACTGCTATTAATGAAGAGCAGCTTTAAAGTTAATTATTTTGAAACAACCTTGCAAAGTTATTTTGGTATTTAAAGAGTCAGTTGGAAAAAGGTTCTCATAGCTGTTTGTGTAAATTTTTTGTACGTATGTGGATGCAAACTGATATTTTCAATATTTCGTTAACTGCTGAACCTTGTAAAATGTACCGTGATCATAAATATGCTTGTGTGTCTGTGAAATTTTACATTCCTTTAAAATTATTGAGAGACAAACTTCTGTTTTGCTAAGTTAAAATGTTTTGTGTTGTTGTATATGTGTATTTTCTTTATTTTATTTTGAAGGCTATACCTATTCTACTAATATGCAGCTTATTTTGTGTATTGTTTGCCTTTTAATTGAACTGTGTGTGTATGGAAAGAACATGCTTGAAGATATCTTGTGTAATGATGAAAATTAGTTTCCTTAAACTAGTGTGAATATGAAAATTTCTGTAAATGTCTTATTTTGAAAATCTTTTGGAAGAAATGTATGCAATTTCTTAGTGTATATACTGTATATTTATAATGTGTGTGTGTTTTTTTTTTCTCCCAACTGAAGTTGGATGGAATAATTTTTTTTGCAGCCAGCACCACTTAGGTGTTATAGATGTTTCCTTGAAGTATCCCTTACAGGAAACTTCAACGAAACATGGGGCATGTGTAACACCACAGCTCTTATGCTGTATAGATTTATTTTGCTTTTGCTTTATTTAATGTCACATTGTTGATCGTCTGTGAATGTGTTTAAATCGATAACATAAAATTGTGTACTCTTTTCTTTATATAAACTTTGAAGTCATGTTTTGATTCTATACAAAGTAGTGTATCTGTAATTTAAAGTTCTTTGTCCCATTTGGAGGGAGCAGAACTTATTGTATATAATTGTAATTTTGTGTGAATAATTTTTTGTAGAAGTGTCAATATGTGAAAATGTTCTGTTTTATTTAATGTATTTGTTTGCTGTTATGTAAATTGCTGATCCTCACTTAGGGTTCTTAGTTAGTTTGTATGTAAATGGTGTAGTGGTTCCCCTCTGGAACGGGATGTGTAGCGCGCGCAAATTGTGGTTGGCATAGGTGGAAAAGGTGGAACTGATAGTCAGTCGGAGACGAGTCAGCAGTCGGAGACGAGCCACGAGTCCGTGCACTGCTAGTATAAAGGTGCATATTGTGATGATTCAGAGAGAGGCTTTTCCTGCTTCTTTCCAAGGCCTCGGATGGATGGACAAATAGCTGGAACTATTCTGGAATTTGTATGAATCATCGCCACGAAGAAATGACAGAGTCCAGCAATTCTGTCTGCGAATCCACCTACCAACATGAAGTAGCCACCACGTTGCGCAATCACTGTAACGTATTACTATATTGATGTACAGTGAAGGATCAGCCTAATGGATGTGTTAATGTGCTGAAATATAAGGTAATTCATATCGGAATTTATTTACCTACCTTGATTTTACTCCTCATCATAACACCTCTCAGGGTCCTCTCCGTTTGAAGTAAAGTGATTACCGAGTGTCCTTACTGAAAGTACGTTGAAGCCTAGAGCTTTGTTAAATAATGCCTCTTGAACTTATTAAAGAGAAAGTTAAAAAGTCAATGATAATTGCTGAAAACAATTTTCCTAGTAAAACTGCTTATCAAGGTACTGTTGCTAACGGTAAAATTAAAAGTCCTTAAGTAAAGTAAATGAACACATTGTTGCCTGTAGTAAATTCTAAAAGGAGAGTCAGTTTCTTGCAATTTTGTCAACATTGTGTTTCGTTGTAGTAAAAGTGAGAAAGCTGCAGTTGTGAAACGTTACATTCTCATGTTTGCCAAGTTTTTGTCTCTCTTGTGTATTAGAAGTGCACATTAATAATAATGTTATAAAGACCATTCACTTTGTGTAAACCCTGAAAGTAATAGTGTGTTTCGGTATCTGTTATAATTCTGAAAATAGTTCATGCTGCTCTAACTGTTAGTTTCAATCTTAAAACATATGTGTGTCAGAGTTCATTGCACTCGGGTGTGACTATCTAGGTTGTGTTTGTCCGTTCTGGTTACTTATACCTGCTCTCTTAAACGAGAACGTTAATCTTTCTCGTGCCTAATTAGGCTGGCGACCGTTTCCCTTATTCTAGGAACAGTATAGCTAGGCAAAATTTTGTTTGTCACTATTCCAATATTTACGTAATTCTGCCTTTCATATCCGACAAGCCACCTCCGTTAGGAACAACACGGTCAATTTAACAAAATTCCTCTCAGAGGGTAACACTGTTCTGTTGCTTTGTGCCATAGTTGCTTACACAAAATTGTTTTATGTCACAATCTGCTTCTAGCGTTGAGGTTATGGTACAGTGGTAGCAGAAAGAGAGTGTTATAAGTTAATGCCTAATTAGGTTCTGAGCACTATGGGACTTAACATCTGTGGTCATCAGTCCCCTAGAACTTAGAACTACTTAAACCTAAGTAACCTAAGGACATCACACACATCCATGCCCGAGGCAGGATTCGAACCTGCGACCGTAGCAGTCGCGCGGTTCCGGACTGAGCGCCTGAACCACTAGACCACCGCGGCCGGCAATGCCTAATTAGGCTGGCGACCTTATTATTATCAAATTGGTAGCATCTTCTGGGTTGCTTTTGATCCATCCTGACGTGTAATTGTATTCCGAACTTACTTGACGGATCATTGTTATTATAGAGTGGATGTAAGTCTGATTTGCCACCATTCCGGTACACGCGGTCAATATCTATACGAAAATCCTTTCTCATAAGGTGAATCCCGCTCACTTACCATAGTACAGGCTTTAACGAGTACTGTGTCAGGCATTACACCCCTCTCCCCGAAATACACAGAAACAGAATATAAAAGATTTTAGCTTGGCAGGTGACGAGGAGGCTGTCACCAGGAAATGAATTCTTTCCCCGCAACTGGTGAAATCTGTACTAGCTACTAAAATGAAAACGAACTGCTAGCTGAAAGTATGACATAGTGTTTCAGTTCATTTCCTCGAGAACAGAGGCGCGGAAAGCGAAGTTATTAGATTTTACATTCTTGCTGACATTTGGTGGGTGATTTTTAACATCAAAAAGTTTACGCCAATGACAGAGAAAACGTAACTTCTTCAGAACTGGTAGACGTGAAACGCAGAAGGACTTCGTTTTCAGTTCTAAAGAAGAGAGAGTCAGGCTTCTGAGGTGATACGAGACGGCTGAGCTATTAGGCTTTGCTCTCAACTGGGACACCAGACTTCGAAAGCGGCTCTGTGCTGCGGTGGAGACATCAGCGACTATAGTGAGAATATCTTGAAGCAGTGGAACGTTAAGACGAAGGGAACTTAGGGATTCAACATCACTTTCGATTTGACCTCCCCACGTTCGACAGAACTTTCAGAGCTGCTTGGACTCCATCAGTTTCTCGTTCAAGCCACACAATCACTTTTATAAATCTGTAGGCACGTTGTAGTAAATTCTTTATGAACCGGAAATGACGTTTAGCAAATGCCAGTTTCGCACCAGTTAACTATTTCATGATACCCTTTTAGATTTTTACGTACTTAACCTGCTATAATAGATTCAGGGTACACTCATTCATAGTTAGCAAAACCTCTGTTACGATCAGGGGTTTTGAATGATAGCTTGCGAAAACTACAATTTAAATTTCACTGCTAGAGTCGCAGTCTTATAAAGTGTTAATTTAATACGTTGTGCTCATTTAATTCAGCAACCTCTGCAAGGCACTCAGGTATGTATGTGGGAGTAGTCACGGAGATGTAGATTCATTGATTCTTAGGGTTAGATCTGTCCCACAGTTAATTGTCATACAGATTAGATTTCATAACATTGAGGTTTCACAAGGTTATTTCACTAAATGCTTTTACTGTGCCAAAGTAAAACGAACTGCTAAGTTTTACACCCCCGGCTGCATGCTCTTCAAATTATTTACATGAATCAAGAAACTAAAAAAAAAAGCGACAGTACCAGCGTATGTATTGTAGCCACAAAACACATTTTTTTAAGCAACTTAATTTGATTTGAGTTTCTTTTTGGAGAACATTTTGTCTGCGCTGTCTTGATTCATTGTTTGAGCTAGTATTAGATGTGAATTACAAAACGTAAACAGCCGAATTAGAACAATTGAAACACTAATACCTATTTGCAAAATAAATGTGTCACGTGTAGTATAAGAAAGCGAGCGTGTGATACTTGTGTTTGTTTAAATTTGTTGTAGATGAAAGTGATTTGTTAATTAACCTGTATATAAAATAGAACTAAGACATGATATACAACAGACATTATTTCTTTCACCGTGGTTTTTAAAAAAATGTCCGAATTAGGCAAAGCACAACTTATATCTCTATTGCATTCTCTGTACTCTCAAAACAGTCTCCATTTAAGACTGCTTTGCTTGTCATTTTGGAATAAAAGACTTCTAACTGACTTGTTCATCCGGTGATGGTGTTACTGATTTGAAAACGCACTACTGATAGTCATTTTTAGAGCTTAACCTGTCTAAAACGAGTCACTCATAAATAATTTTTCACCAATGCCGTATCAGGCTCCTAGATAAGACATCAGAGTACAAAATTGCAGGGACAAAAGTCTGTGAATTCCTGCGCACGGGAAAACTTGAATGTAGCAGGAAAAATATTAAATGGCTAATAATCCTGGCAGTCACATTGAGTCAGCTCCTGGGAAAAATTTACACTCTGGACGCAAAACATGGCAGACGTTTATTATGCTTCTCGTGGTCATATAGGCTTTTTTCTTTGCCGGATACCAACTGGTAAATGTTTACTTGACTATACGTGGCTTATTCTTTTCAACATTACACACATCGCATAAAACTGAAGGGATGCATTCAGTTTTACATTTCTTAGTAAATTATGAATAGGTATCCTTTACGACGTCTTGTAAAATAAGTCACATTACTACTGGAAGAAATTTAAAAAAGCTACTGTGGTTCCTTAAAAACTGTCGCTAGTTTTCTCTAAAATTGTTTATTAACTTTCTTGACGTGTTTCAGTTTCAACGTATCATCCGATGACCTATAATAAACAGACAAGGTAACAGACGTTACGTTAGAGTTTTTTAGAGAAACGGTAGTATCTTATTTAAGTCTCTTGTAAACGAATAATATCCAAAAACAAAACACTTTTTACAAGAGATTACCTATCGTTTTAGAAATGAATACATGGACTTTGATGTACACGTCAAAGACTGTCGTTAACAAAATGTAGAAAAAAGAGATAGCACCATTTAGGTATAATTTGACCACAGCTGTTCAGGTACCTAACAAGGAATGACTAGCTCAACCGTGCGTGCTAAGAGGAGGCTTCAGCCATGCCAAGTGGAGAAACCGTGTCCATGTACGTACAAAAGAGCACCACACAGATTCATAGCCAATGTGAGTGTCACATTTAAATTCTTACGAGACAACGGTGGAAAGTACTAATCAATATATAAAACATCAAAGAATTACTTTTCCACATAGGGAAAATCCCATCTTTGTAATAAAATTCAAGTAGCATATATTTTTATCTAAGATGGTGTGTGTTTCTGTATCAGAAAAGTGTTTTTTATTGAACAATGTTCGTTTAGAACTAACGTTTATAAGACAATTAGAACCTGATAAAATTTGTGACAAAATATATGTTACTGCTTTGTTTATAGTAGATCATTTGATGATGGATTAAACGCGAAACGCATCGTGACCAAAAAGAGATTGAGATAAACCGGCGACTTTTAGCACCCACGATGAATATTTAAATTCCTTCCGGTAATTATGTTCATAATGCTTGTATGCCTCTACAAGTCTGATTTACACTTCTCTTAAACGCTTGTGACCAACCTGGGCGAGGATATTTGATTGACATACGAGCACTTTGGACTAATTCTTTCCTTGCTCTTAACGATGGATAGGTTCGAAGTGTTCTCTCCTACATAACATATTTCTTTCTGGTAGATGTGGAGGTACACTATTTGATCAAACGCATCCCGACACCTGGTTGAAAATGACTTATAAGTTCGTGGCGTCATCCATCGCTAATGCTGCAATTCAATACGGTGTTGGCCCACCCTTAGCCATGATAACAGTTACCACTCTCGCAGGCATACGTTAATTAGGTGCTGGAAAGTTTCTTGGGGAATGGCAGCTCATTCTTCACGGTCTGCTGCACTGAGGAGAGGTACCGTTGGCGGTCGGTAAGTCCTGGCACGAAGTCGGCGTTCCAAAACATCCCAGAGGTGCTCTATAGGATTCATGTCAGGACTCTATGCAGGCCAGTCCATTACAGGGATGTTATTGTCGTGTAACCACTCCGCCACAGGCCGTGCGTTATGAACAGCTGCTCGGTCGTGTTGAAAGATGGAATCGCCATCCCCGAACTGCTCTTCAACAGAGTAAAGCAAGAAGGTGCTTAAAACATCAATGTGGGCCTGCACTGTGATAGTGCCACTCAAAACAACAAGGGGTGCAAGCCCCCTCCTTGAAAAACACGACCACACCATAACACCACCTCCTCAGAATTTTACTGTTGGCACTGCACACGCTGGCAGATGACGATCACCGGCATTCGCCATACTCACACGCTGCCATCGGTTTGCCACATTGTGTACCGTGATTCGTCACTCCACACAACGTTTTCCCAATGTTCAATCGTCCAGTGTTTACTCTTCTTACACCAAGCTAGGCGGCGTTTGGTATGTACCGGTGTGATGTGTGGCTTACGAGCAGCCGCTCGACCGTGAAATCCCAAGTTTTCTCACCTCCCGCCTAATTGTCATTGTACTTGCAACGGATCCTGGTGCAGTTCGGAATTTCTGTGTGATGGTCTGGATAGATGTCTGCCTGTTACACATTACGACCACCTTCAGCTGTCGGCGATCTGTGTCAGTCAACAGACAAGGACGGCCCGTATGCTTTTATGTTGTATGCGTCCCTTCACGTTTCCACTTCCCTATCACATCGAAAACAGTGGACCTAGGGATGTTTAGGAATGTGGAAATCTCGCGTACAGACGTATGACACAAGTGACACCCAATCACCTGACCACGTTCGAAGTCCGTGAGATCGGCGGAGCGCCCCATTCGGCTCTCTCACGATGTGTATTGACTATTGAGGTCGCTGATATGGAGTACCTGGCAGTAAGTGACAGCACATGGCACCTAATATGAAAAACGTATGTTTTTGGGGGTGTCTGGATAATCTTTGATCTGTAAATTTTGCATTCTGGAGCGACGTGTCTGACAGTCATATGCAAGACACTAATTCAGTTTCCGGTACGGCCAGGTACTTTTCGTTGGTTGGAGGACTGGGATGAGGGTGCATTCAGTCACGAAGATTTGATTAACGACCTACTTGAATAAGAAGAAGCCGTTCCAAGGTGTGAAAAGTCGACAGAGGCGGGAAGAGCTTCCTGCTGGCCAAAAGCCCCTCCAAAACGCATTCGCACGACGCCACAGGACAGAGGACGACACTGCGGCCGGTCGACATCACGTGTTGTTCAAGACCTGATCGCGGAGTTTACTTAGTTTAGTATGGAGCCATAGGTGTCATCGAAATGGAGACATGGGCCCTACGCCAGTAAACACTGATTCAGAGATGACTCACGGCCCGCCGTCACACCTTCGCGTCCGAAATACCTCTGTCCCACCTTCCAAACTTCGCTCAAGTCCTGCTGCATGCTTTGCAGCACAAGCACTTCTGGAGAAAGGCAGGCTGCTTAGCCACAGCCAAGTTTGGCAGTATCGTTGTCCTTCAACGTATGCTGGAAAATTTCTATGAAGTGCGGAACATACGGGACAGGGCTAGTGGTGCAAGTAAATATGGGGGGGCATGCCGTAAAACGGGCAACTCAGGCGGTTGGAGTATTTCGCGTGAAATACACTGAACAGCCAAGGAAACTGGTGCACCTGCTTAATATCATGTGGGACCTTCGCGAGCACGCAGAAGTGCTGCAACACGACGTGACATAGACTCGACTGATGTCTGAAGGGAATTGACACCATGAATCCTGCAGGGCAGACCATAAATCTGTAAGAGTACGAGGGAATGGTAATCTATTCTGAACAGCACGTTGCAAGGCATCCCACATATGCTCAATAATGTTCATGTCTGAGGAGTTTCGTGGCCAGCGGAAGTGTTTAAATTCAGTTGAGTGTTCCTCGAGCCGAACTGTAGCAATTATGGACGTGTTGGGTGTCGCATTGTCCTGCTGGAGTTGCCCTAGTGGTCGGAATGCACAATGGACATGAATGGATGAAGGTGATCAGACAGGATGCTTACGTACATGTCACCTGTCAGAGTCGTATCTAGACGTATCAGGGGTCCCTGATCACTCCAACTGCATACGCCCGCTGGCCGGAGTGGCCGTGCGGTTCTAGGCGCTACAGTCGCAGGTTCGAATCCTGCTTCTGGCATGGATGTGTGTGATGTCCTTAGGTTAGTTAGGTTTAATTAGTTCTAAGTTCTAGGCGACTGATGATCTCCGAAGTTAAGTCGCATAGTGCTCAGAGCCATTTTTTTGCACACGCCCCACGTTACTAGTGTCTCGACCACCTTGATCAGTCCCCAGCTGACATGAAAGGTCCATGAATTCATGACCTTGTCTCCATACCCGTACACGTGCATCCGCTCAATACAATTTGAAACGAGACTCGTCCGACCAGGTAACATGTTTCCAGTCATCAACAGTCCAATGTCGGTGTTGACGGGACCGGACGAGGCGTAAAGCTTTGTGTCGTTCGGTCATCAAGGGTACACGAGTTTGACTTCGGCTGCGAAAGCCCATATCGATTATGTTTCGGTGAATGGTCCGCAGGCTGACACTTGTTGATGGTCCAGCAATTTGCGGAACGGTTACACCCTGTTACGCTGAACAATTGTCTTCAGTCGCCGTTGTTCCCGTTCTTGCAGGATCTTTTCCCGGCCGCAGCGACGTCGGAGATTTGATGTTTTACCGGATTCCTGGTATTCAGGGTACACTCGTGAAATGATCGTGTGGGAAAATCAACACTTCATCACTACATCGGAGATGCTGTGTCCCATCGCTCGTGCACCGACTATAACACCACATTCAAACTCACTTAAATCTTGATAACCTGCCGTTGTTGTAGCAGTAACCGACGTAACAACTGCGCCAGACACTTGTCTTCCTAGATAGGCGTTGCCGCCCGCAGCGCCGTGTTCTGCCTGTTTACATATCTCTGCGTTTGAATACGCATACCTACAGCAGTTTCTTTCGCGCTTCAGTGTAGAAAATCCTGAGTTTGACTCCTGGTTCGGCACACAATCTTAACCTACCCGGATGTTCCAATTTTTATCTTGTTTGCCGAAACACGTCTGCAGTTCTCGTATAGCGTAGAATCTTCGCCTCACAGACCGCAGCACCCCGCTGGAGGAGCGAAACTGAATGGCGGAGCCCCTACTTACAGTGGTGTACTTTGTGGGCGCGCTACAACAATCCATGCTGAGCTCGTGGAAACCTATGGCAGATGTTCGCCATTGCGTGGCACAGATATTATGTTGCTCACAAGTTCCATTGTGGTCACACACGTCTGTGTTACAGAGAACGAAGCGGAAGCCCACCTCTGTATGAGGAAACGGAAACTGCAAGAGAAGTCGGGGCACAGCTGTTCGATTACCAGCGTATCACATAACAGGTGATAGAGGAGGAGGAAGTGAAAAATCACTCACTGGTCGGTGTTCAAGGTCTTGCACATTTTGAACGCGTCAACCGCCGCCTCTGCTATTGCCGGCACGCATTCTAAAAATCCCGCTTAAAACGGTGACTTCGTAGCTATGTCAAGCCGAGCCAGGGGAATTCTGTAGATGCACAGACAATGCGGTCGAGTACTGTTTGGATCGCTGCGATCCTGAGACGCAGGAGGGAAGTAAACGGCAGAAGTACGCGGCTTCGCGAGCACTTACGGAGGCGCAGAGCCAACCACTGCTGGCAGAGAACACTGAGTATTTTATGAGACCGCCAGGTGTGGTGCCAACAAATCCAACAATGGAGCGCTCTAACGATTGCCTCCTGCCTCGTTTAAGTGAGGGTGTCAGCATGTGGCGTCCAAGGGTTCGCTTCTACTGCACAACAACGCCCCCAGATCGTTCCGCGCAGGACGCAGCGACACACACACACACACACAGCCACACACACACACACATGCTTCTTTCTTGTGCTAGCAAAACTTTGCCCTACTGTCTACCCCTCCCCCCCTCCCCCCTCCCCACCACACACACCCCTACCCTCACTCCACATCACTGAGAAAAAGTATGCCGCATTGAATGGTGACTATGCAGGTGACGATGCCAACTTGAATTTTCGATCTCATGAATTAAACTGTATTAGCATCCTTGATACATGGAGTTACTATAAACTGCCTTCTGAAAATCACGAAATGTATCTTTTAACTTTTTTTTTGTATCAAGGCATGTTTCAGCCCGTATGGATCATCTTCCCTATATGTCGCAGTAAAGATATGGTAAAACTTTTCCATTCCTATGTTATAAATTAGTCTCAAAAATTGCAGCGCGTCGGCCGGTGTGGCTGAGCTGTTCCAGGCGCTTCAGTCTGGAACCGCGCGACCGTTACGGTCGCAGGTTCATATCCTGCCTCGGGCATGGATGTGTGTGATGTCCGTAGGTTAGTTATGTTTAAGTAGTTATAAGTCTAGGGGACTGATGACCTCAGATTTAAGTCCCATAGACCTCAGAGCCATTTGAACCAATTGCAGCACGTTCTGTTACTTTCAATGTGGTCATTCCCTTAATTTGGGGGGGGGGGGCTATTCGACAGATATGAAAGAAAAATTCCTCGCGCCATTGTGATTGACAGGCTATTAAAGTATTTCCAGCACTAAGTTACGTTGTGTAAAGTAACCATACAAAAAGAGCTGCACTCACAATTATAATTTAGACAAACAGCAGTCTGCTTGTATGTTCCCGTATCTCCAGCTCTGTTTCTAATCGCAGTGCTCAGAGCATAGCTGTGGATGAGAGTTTTCAAGAAATGACGCATGCTGTAGATGTTCACCCTACCAGAAGGCGGCGGTTCCACGTGCCCTGAGGCATAACACAACACTGCAAGTTGTCGCTAAAAGATGGCAGATCTTTATAATTAACAATTTGGTCGCAACTAATATTAATAAAGTTGAAATCCTTGGGCTATCAGGACAGAGCGGTTATATTTGTGGGAAAGGCACAAAGTACACTCCTGGAAATGGAAAAAAGAACACATTGACACCGGTGTGTCAGACCCACCATACTTGCTCCGGACACTGCGAGAGGGCTGTACAAGCAATGATCACACACACGGCACAGCGGACACACCAGGAACCGCGGTGTTGGCCGTCGAATGGCGCTAGCTGCGCAGCATTTGTGCACCGCCGCCGTCAGTGTCAGCCAGTTTGCCGTGGCATACGGAGCTCCATCGCAGTCTTTAACACTGGTAGCATGCCGCGACAGCGTGGACGTGAACCGTATGTGCAGTTGACGGACTTTGAGCGAGGGCGTATAGTGGGCATGCGGGATGCCGGGTGGACGTACCGCCGAATTGCTCAACACGTGGGGCGTGAGGTCTCCACAGTACATCGATGTTGTCGCCAGTGGTCGGCGGAAGGTGCACGTGCCCGTCGACCTGGGACCGGACCGCAGCGACGCACGGATGCACGCCAAGACCGTAGGATCCTACGCAGTGCCGTAGGGGACCGCACCGCCACTTCCCAGCAAATTAGGGACACTGTTGCTCCTGGGGTATCGGCGAGGACCATTCGCAACCGTCTCCATGAAGCTGGGCTACGGTCCCGCACACCGTTAGGCCGTCTTCCGCTCACGCCCCAACATCGTGCAGCCCGCCTCCAGTGGTGTCGCGACAGGCGTGAATGGAGGGACGAATGGAGACGTGTCGTCTTCAGCGATGAGAGTCGCTTCTGCCTTGGTGCCAATGATGACCGTATGCGTGTTTGGCGCCGTGCAGGTGAGCGCCACAATCAGGACTGCATACGACCGAGGCACACAGGGCCAACACCCGGCATCATGGTGTGGGGAGCGATCTCCTACACTGGCCGTACACCACTGGTGATCGTCGAGGGGACACTGAATAGTGCACGGTACATCCAAACCGTCATCGAACCCATCGTTCTACCATTCCTAGACCGGCAAGGGAACTTGCTGTTCCAACAGGACAATGCACGTCCGCATGTATCCCGTGCCACCCAACGTGCTCTAGAAGGTGTAAGTCAACTACCCTGGCCAGCAAGATCTCCGGATCTGTCCCCAATTGAGCATGTTTGGGACTGGATGAAGCGTCGTCTCACGCGGTCTGCACGTCCAGCACGAACGCTGGTCCAACTGAGGCGCCAGGTGGAAATGGCATGGCAAGCCGTTCCACAGGACTACATTCAGCATCTCTACGATCGTCTCCATGGGAGAATAGCAGCCTGCATTGCTGCGAAAGGTGGATATACACTGTACTAGTGCCGACATTGTGCATGCTCTGTTGCCTGTGTCTATGTGCCTGTGGTTCTGTCAGTGTGATCATGTGATGTATCTGACCCCAGGAATGTGTCAATAAAGTTTCCCCTTCCTGGGACAATGAATTCACGGTGTTCTTATTTCAATTTCCAGGAGTGTAGTTACTGTCAGTTGCACTCAACATATAACCTGTATTTGTTAAACACACAATCATACAAGCAAAAATCAAAAACACTTAAGGTTTTAACGAAAGACCTCCTTTGGTTTAATTTAAACTGGCTGAAGGCCACATCGAAAAGCCACGGCACGAGACCTAAGCAAAGAATTGAGTACAGGAGTTCTTCTGGAGGTTTCACTTCTTTAGAATAAAATTTTTATCTTCAATATAAATACGCTGAAAGCCTTAGATTAAATTTTTCCGAAAGAACTCGGCTGAAGGCCTTACATTAATCAAGAACAGTGTCAGGGCTTAAGGCCGAGACAAAGGTTTCCAATGTTTAATCTAAATATGCTGAAAACTCGGCTGAAGGCCTAGGAAGAAGAGCTTTCACTATGAAAAGACGGAAGGCTTTATCTTAAAATATTTCGTGTCAAACTCGGCTGAAGGCCTCATACTAAAGAATAACAATCTTATGACTTAAGGGCACGGCAAGGATTTTGAATTTTTAATTCAAGAGAGATTAAAGCTCGTCTAAAGGCCACACACGAAACCCAAAAAATCTCACGGCTTAAAGCCCAAACAAAAAAATTCCAAATTTTTAATTTAAACTGGAAAACTCGGCTGATAAAAACTAGAAAATATTTATTACAGCTTAAGGCCTAGACAAAATTTTTCAACTTTCGATTTGAAAGGCTGAATCTCGGCTGAAGCCCACATACCAAACAAGAAACAATTTTTTTCTATGGCTTAAGACCTAAGAAGAAAATCCTTGCAACTTTAATAGGCTAAAACTCAGTTGAAGGCCACACAGAGTACCTATTGGCTTCTGTCTCGGGTTCTTCGGCCGACGTTCATCTAATGATTTTTCTGACGTTTCGCCAGCACGAGTGGCTGGCATTGTCAAAGCTTCACCCTCCATTGCCGGCAATGGAGGGTGAAGCTATGACAATGCCAGCCACTCGTGCTGGCGAAACGTCAGAAAAATCATTAGATGAACGTCGGCCGAAGAACCCGAGACAGAAGCCAATAGGCAGTTTGTCAACAAGTGGCCACGAAAGCCTTAACAATTTTGCCACACAGAGTACTTAAGACTAAGAAGGAAATCACTATGTAAAACACAAGGAGCGGCACTCAGAAGTTTCCAAGGGTTGGCCTAGGAAGGTAACACTAACGCACGTTTAGGTGAGACAGGCAGCTAGACTGACAACTGCTTAATCAGAAGGCAACCCAACCGAAAGCCAGCCGACGAACCAACTAACAAGATCAGTTCTGCTCCACCCGACCAGCAGAACTGCAACAAGACGTCAACAGCGCAACGTTCTGGATACTGGTGCCCAATCCAGCCAAGTCAGAATAAACGCCCAAAACTACCAACAACAGCTCAGCTGTCGAACTACACGCCATGCTGGACAGAATCAACACGACGCGGAAAATACACTGCCGAAAACTACATCAACGACCAGGGCAGGTCACTGGAACATCAATGGCCATGGCAGGTTGCATGGGGGCTTAATAAAAATGTAATGCAAATACTTTTTTGTTTTCTGTCCGATTACGCAAGTCTCGTAACCGGTTGGCCCTGACTAGTATTATTACGCTATCTGACTGCATAGAATGACAACAAAGAATGCAAGAAAATTTCAGTTAATACAATTAATTAATTAAGTCCCCAGCAACTATAAAACCTACAAATCCAACAAAGCACAAGTGTAGCTGTTCTGTATGTGGTAGTATGACTCAACGCACATCTGGCACGGTTCTTCTTCAACAAGACAAGAATTTTTAAATACCAATTATACTGACGTGATAAAAGAAAATTACAAATACTATAATTGTGCAAGAAAACCAAAATTACACTCTAATACAAGAACACAAGCCAGATGCTTTGTTGACTGAACCTGTAATGAAGCATTATTCAGGACACACAATAATAAGAAAATAAGAACAGTAGTTAGTTACCTTAATTTATATTGACGAAAAGCACTCAGATCATTACAATATCTCCATTGGATCAACATCTGCTATCTCTCCCATCAAATAACTGCATAAACATGGAACAACACTCTGCACTATCTCATCTCAACTTCCGCTACAACCAGTGTCCACCACAACTGCTCGGCAAGAACTCTCGGCAAGAACTGCTTGCCACTACGTCTCATAAAGCACTGCCAGTGGAGGCGGCCGAACAATACTCTCTCTGGCGCGATTTTTGGCGCTGTGGCTCAGTGTAGCCACCTTTCATATGCCCTTCCTCCATGGGCTAGAATTTGATGGTATTTTTGCCAGCATTGGTGGTGAAAATACTACCAAATTCGTCAAAAAAAAAATACAGACAAAAATAAAAGATCATATTAATACGTAAATATCATATAACTAGATAAAATTTTGGCTTTGCACTGACCTTTCAATAGCCTAATAAAATACACTAAGCAATACAAATTCTTTCATACATGTGACTTTACATAATAGTTTACAGAAATATCATGTGGTTAAACAATTCAATCGATAACGTCAGCAATGACGAATATGAGCACGTAAGAGTCTTATAACTTTCACAAACAGTAATACACAAAAAATCAGTTAATACAAATATTCACAACAAGTAGTTCACAGTTCCAGCAGTAGCACCCAGCACTGTTGAATAGGTGCTGACAGCAACAAGTGACATCATCTCAGTAGAAGCAGTCCATCAGTGGCACCCAGCAATGTTGAGTAGGTGCAGACTCCAACAGGTGATATCATTTCAGTAGAAGCAGTTCATCAATGGCACCCAGCATTGTGGAACAGGTGCAAACAGCAAGAAGTAACATCATTTCAGTAGAAGCAGTCCATCAGTGGCACCCAGGAATGTTGAGTAGGTGCAGACACCATCAAGTGACATTATGTCAGTAGAAGCAGTTCCATCAGTGGCACCCAGCATTGTGGAACAGGTGCAAACAGCAACAGGTGACATCATTTCAGTAGAAGCAGTCCATCAATGGCACCCAGCAATGTTGAGTAGGTGCAGACAACAACAGGTGACATCATTTCAGTAGAAGCAGTCCATCAATGGCACCCAGCAATGTTGAACAGGTGCTACAGCAACAAGTGACACCATTTCAGTAGAAGCAGTCCATCAATGGCACCCAGCAATGTTGAGTAGGTGCAAACAGCAACAGGTGACATCATCTCAGTAGAATCAGTCCATCAGTGGCACCCAGCAATGTTGAGCAGGTGCAGACACCAAGAAGTGACTTCATTTCAGTAGAAGCAGTCCATCAGTGGCACCCAGGAATGTTGAGTAGGTGCAGACACCATCAAGTGACATTATGTCAGTAGAAGCAGTTCCATCAGTGGCACCCAGCATTGTGGAGTAGATGCAGACACCAACAAATGACATTAAACAACTATCACTGATTACACTGTTCCTAAGCACAAATTAAACATGTCCTAGTGGCACCAATCATGTAGAAACAGTACAAGTAACAGTCCATAATTTAATCCCTACTCAGACAGTTCAAGCATGAACAATAGTTTGAATACACTTACAAATGCTTTTACAATGCTTTTACACTAAACATACAAATCATAACAAACACACAAATGATATCAGATAATTGTTATATTACTATTACAAATACACAAACATCAGTTAATATTTTTGGGTGTCAGTGCAAGCCACTACAAACAAATAAAATAATATTTAGGAGATAGGTGGCTAGGATTAGGAAAGGAAAACACACAAAACACACTCACTCATCTTTCATCCACATTAAGTACTACTGTGTAATTGTATAGTGTTAACTGGCTGAACCACTTCTGTCAAATTTCATGTTCATCATGTGTATCAAGTAGTAGTGACAGCAATGTATAACAGTCAATAATTGTTAAGTCAACGTCATAGTCATCATGTCAAGACCAATGTTTGCCAAGCCAGATCAAAATGTATGGTTGTTGAACAACTGTCAGTGTGCCAAGATATGCAATGCTTCCTCTCTCCAAAAAAAAATACATACTGCTTAGTGATTTAACAAATTGTGTGTAGACAATCTTCCTTCCATTTTAGTGTTCTAGTCTGCTATCTTCATCCTCCTTGTTCCATATAGACCAACAACAAAAAAAATATGCACCTCACTTACTTGCCTCTTGTCCACTAAGACTCAAATCAACTTCATATAATCTCAATACCTCTATAATACCTCTTCAATACGTCGCTACATATAAACCTTAGCACCAATATCATTTCACTTCCATAATAACTCTTTCCTCTAGTCAGTTTCGTCGATAAAATCCTAATGCAAACCTCCTCATCCCATACAATCCGAAGACACACTGTCAACACACAACCTCTGTGTAATCCATCTGAGCAAAATCTTCTTCTCATTATGAATTATAAACAAAGAATGCATACATGACCTCTAACAGACTTAGTTCAAATAACTCTCAGTAATTAAGTACGATTACGGAGTGTGAATGATGCTAATATTTCACAGTGTGTACACCACTTCAAGAATTATGGCAAACAGAAGCAAACATGTGGAGTATTTCTTGTGTCAAGTGTCTCTTTCTATTTCAATTGCTCACGAAAAATGCAGTGTAATAACTGTGTTGGTATGTCATGTCGTTAGCTTCCTTCCTATTGGCATACATTTATACAGCTTTATAAAACCTCCAGCTCATGTGACTTCTATGAAGTTTCTTGTACTAATGTCGTTCGTCGAATTATAGCAGTTCATTTTCTTATCTTAAAAATATAAGGCACTGAGCGTAAGCAAAACAAGCAATAGCGAGTAAATATACCAGTAGTGAACAGAATGTCAACAAGTGGATGCAGCACAAATCTTACAACGAGGCTCTGCCAAGCGAACAATCTGTGAATAGTACCATAGTGTAACCTAAACTATATGTTCATACATAGTATAATAGCATTTCTATATACAAAATTAAAGAGTAGTTGTGACAACAAACAGAAATGTATAAATATACAATCCATACGCATAGCAGCAAACATATCTTACGTAATAAACAGGTCATTAGCATCGTATAACCGTAAGCAAATAAATGTTCATATGTAATCTAATAAATAAACATGAAGGCACAAGCAGATAAATCACAAAGTATAACTTACATACCTAACCACATCAGCACAATTAATCAGGTGACAATTATAATTTAAATAAATAGGCACAGCACGCACATAATTAAAAAATATGACATCAGTGAAAAAGCAGTGCAGCCAAGCGATGCATAGTATACACAAGTTACAATCCAGTACATTAATAAAAATTGTCAAAATCAGTTAACGTACACAAGCACGTCGCTTCACAAGCAAATTCATAGAACATGTAATTAGCACAAAGTATGAATCACGTAATCGCGAGCAGCAAATTACGTCTAAAGTACGTACCTGAGTGGAAATATGTTACCTGAAAAATAAACTCAATTAATAGTTACCTTTTTTAGTTTATTACTTTCTTCTTCGAAATGACATTTTTCCTGAACTTTCCTCGATAGCAAGTCGTCTTAACATCGGACACGCACAGAATTTACCTGAAGTTCTTAAATATCTTATAGAACCGTATCCTGAAAAATACTGAATGTTAATAACAGAATTCAACAAGTCACTATAGTTTTATACTGAATTTAGTCGGAGAAATTAGACTGTGTATTTATTTACGGCTGTCAGTGCATTCGCACTGAGCGCTCGATCAGCTGTAGGCGCGTGACGTAGGAAGTGATTGTTTGCGGTCAACGACTGCCCTTTGCGGCGCGCAGACTTGACTGTTGCTTTGAGTATACGCCGCCGCCAAAACACAGCGCGGTGTCCTTGTACTCTCCGCATGTTTACATGTAGCTGTTAGTTTCTCACCCCGCATGTTTACATGTAGCTGTTAGTTTCTCACCAGTATGTCATTCCTAAAAAAATATTTTAAAAGTCTATCATTCCACAAAAATTTTAACGTTAGATATATGATGGATTCCTTTAGAGCGTCGAGATTTAAGAGTTTCTACTTCAACAGTGTTATCATGAATAATTTTGCGAACTCTATATGGACCGTTATAAAGCAGAAAAAATTTGCGACACAAGCCCTTTCCCTTGTGAGACAAACGGTGAGACCTAATTAACACCTTCTGACCAACTGACAAGATTTTTAAACGACCAGGACGCTTTGCTGATTTCACTCTTCTAGCAGCCGCAGATGCAATATTTTGTAGAGCCAGGTTGACAACTTCAGAATGCCGCAGTTTCCGTGTAGGCGGAAAAGGAACGATTTCAGAAATGCGATTTGTCGGTGCTTTGTTTTTTAATATCAGTATAGGTGGTAAAGAAGTTGAGTCGTTAGGAAGTTCATTCAGAATGTTTTGAAAAATATGAAGATACTGATCCCAAGTTCTGTGATTCTGATGACAATAAAGACGACACAATTTATTGATTTCCTTCATCCATCTCTCTGAAGCGTTAGATTGAGGGTGAAAAAGTGAAATGAAAATTGGTTTAATTTTACGACGCCGTAGAGTACGAAGCCAAATTTTAGAACGAAACTGTGATCCATTATCTGATATAACCTTATCAACATGACCCACTTCTTTAAGAAAATGTTTGATGAAAGCATTAGATACTGAACGAGCTGTTGCTTTGCGTAACGGTGTAAAACACACATATTTTGATGTCAACTCCACTGCTACGAAAATGTACGCAAAACCATTAGTAGATCGAACCACTGGACCGAACAAATCAACTGTAGCCATGTCCTTTAATTTTGCTGGAATGATAGGAAACAACGGTGCTCTGTGAGAAACTGTCGGCGGTTTAGCCTTTTGACATAATTTGCATTCGGCAAGAACAAATCGAATACGTTTTTCCATATTATTGAAGTAGCAATTTTCTCGTAATTTATGAAAGCATTTTCTGGGACCAAAGTGTGCATAACTGAAATGCGTATACTAAATCAGCTTATTAACCCACTCATCAGGAATACAAACTAACCAAACAGAGTTGTCGACCGATTTTCGTTTAAAAAGAACTTTCCAGATAGATCGCAAAAACGAGGTGTGGCCAAATCGTCCAATTTAACAAAGCTTCGAAGAAAATTACAGACACCAAGGAAACTACGAACGTCACGTTTTGTGGTAGGAACAGCATAATTACGAATAGCGTCTAATTTTTCTGGATCAGGAAGAATACCTTCTGTAGAAATAATGTGACCGAGAAATTTCACCGGAGAACGACCAAATTCAGATTTTTTCTAAGTTCACTGTAATGCCAACTCTTGCAAAGATACGTAATAATGAATCCAAAATTTTGTTGTGCTCACTCCAAGAACGTTTAGCAATAGGAATATCGTCAACATATGAAGTAATATTGTCACGAAGATAAACAGGTAAAATTTCATTTAAGCTACGAATGAATGCTGCTGAAGGTAAAGTCCAAACGGTAATTTATGAAATCACATTTAGGTAAATAGTCATATCCGGTTATTGTTTACTTACTCACTAGATAGATTGATAGTCGAAGAGTTGTTTTGACAGATGCAAAGAATAGTAAAAGAGTAGGCAGCGGTACAGAAAACTAAAAGAGAAATAGCACCACTACAGCTCGAGGCCCTGTGCACGCTACAGCACATATTCACTTAAGAATAGTGAATCCCCTGAGGACATTAATAGCTGCACATTAATTTCAGTTTGTGACTTAGTGACCAATTTAGCGGAAGTGCGTACGTAAATTGATCTAACCATGCACATGGATGTATGTCATTCTTAGAATTGCGGAAGATCTTAAATTTCCGAACAGTCAAAAAATGTTTATAGTCAAAGTTTTCGCCTCGTGGCGACAAAGACCTACCGCGTCTGTCCCAGTCCCAATGACGATTATTGTTGAATTCACGCGCCTGGCGCTCTCTTGTTGCATCACGTAAATGAAACAAATTATTTTCTTCAAACCCTTCTGCTAAACTAACACTTGTTAATTTATCTGAGATCTCCTCAACTCTTTCCGATGAGTCACTTAATTGTTCTTTCTGTTTATTTAAATCTTCTGTAAATGTCGCGACTCGGGTTTCGGTGTTGTCACATTTAGTAGCTAACTGTTCATACTGTTGTGTTAGGTTATTTAATCTGTCATTCGGTATGGATTCCTCGATTCTCGCAAATATTTCTTCCTTATCGTGTGCACATTGTAAATTTAACTCTGAAAGTTTCTGTACTATCACGCGATCCTTTTCTTCCTGTTCCTCTTGTCTAATTCCTGTTGAAATTAAACTATTATTGTGAGGATTCAAAATCGGTTGTACTTCTTCTCTAATTTCCTTCTTTGATTCATCTTTCATGTTTTTAAAACATGTCCCTGTTCGTGAGCCTAACTGTGTTTCCATTGTTTCCATCTCTGTTTTACTTGTTCCTATTTGTGAGCATAACCGTGTTGTCATTGCTTTCATCTCAGTTCTAATTGTTCCTATTTGTGATTCTAACCGTGTTCCCAAATTTAATATTGCACTCATCAACTGCTCCATAGTAACTGGTTCGAAACTCTTTTCACCCCTAACATTTCCCGCAAAATCGACTTCTTTCGTCATAGTTGTAAAGCTATCTTTGTTCGATACTATTCCAGAATCTTCTGTCATTAATCTCGTATTCTGTGAATTTTCTGATTGAGAAAAATTTTGAAATGGTTCCGGACTATTTTCCCGACTTATTACATTGTTTTCCACTTCATTATCCATCATACTGTTTTCCTCTGTTGGCGAGTTCGCCATGTTAACAATTTCGTCATTCTCACTATTCATCATTTTTGCCTTTTTCATTGATCGCGTAATCATTTACAAAATCTACAAAACTCGTCACTATACGAAATTTATTCACAATGACACTTTATCATCAATAATACCATTCACACGAAATGCTTCCTTCAAACACGATTAACGAACAATAGAAGAATAACAATCACCAAATCTACACATGCAATACAAACTACAATTACTAAACTACAGATTACTACAACAATACTACTGTCTACTATTTTTGCAATCAGAAGAATTCCAAGGGACGATCCGAAGCAGCGGTCGCCACGTGCATGGGGGCTTAATAAAATGTAATGCAAATAATTTTGGTAGCTGTATGTCCGGTTACGCAAGTCTCGTAAACGGCTGGCCCTGACGACTAGTATTATTACGCTATCTGACTGCATAGAATGACAATAAAGAATGCAAGAAAATTTCAGTTAATACAATTAATTAATTAAGTCCCCAGCAACTATAAAACCTACAAATCCAACAAAGCACAAGTGTAGCTGTTCTGTATGTGGTAGTATGACTCAACGCACATCTGGCACGGTTCTTCTTCAACAAGACAAGAATTTTTAAATACCAATTATACTGACGTGATAAAAGAAAATTACAAATACTATAATTGTGCAAGAAAACCAAAATTACACTCTAATACAAGAACACAAGCCAGATGCTTTGTTGACTGAACCTGTAATGAAGCATTATTCAGGACACACAATAATAAGAAAATAAGAACAGTAGTTAGTTACCTTAATTTATATTGACGAAAAGCACTCAGATCATTACAATATCTCCATTGGATCAACATCTGCTATCTCTCCCATCAAATAACTGCATAAACATGGAACAACACTCTGCACTATCTCATCTCAACTTCCGCTACAACCAGTGTCCACCACAACTGCTCGGCAAGAACTCTCGGCAAGAACTGCTTGCCACTACGTCTCATAAAGCACTGCCAGTGGAGGCGGCCGAACAATACTCTCTCTGGCGCGATTTTTGGCGCTGTGGCTCAGTGTAGCCACCTTTCAAGGTCACCGGAACATCAACGGCCATAAGGCAGAAGATACCGCTGGTACACTTCATTAATGAAGGAATGAATTAAATGAAGTTAAACACCACATAGGAAGACGGCTGCAATTCTAGCCGACTTCAATTCACACACCTTGTTGCTCGCAAGAATCTCCCAGAAAGAATCAACCAGGATCAAACGAAGAGGTGTGATAGGAGTTGAGGCTTGATAGTAGGTTAAGAGAGCACTCAGCTTTAGTGTACACGACCGGTGGGCGACGAACTTCGCAACCCTCACAAGAAGCAACTCACAACTCCAACCGTGCGTGCACGCTGCCAGCGGCTCCAGCCTGACCATGCTCCATGGAGACTTCCTCGCTGCTCTGCCCCAACCGACCGACCGCCACACATGGCAAGGGTCAAAGGGCCAAATAGACGTCGGCCGATGGGACGAACGACTGAACGACCACCAAACGGTCGTTCCCGCTCCAGTCTCCTTCGGTCGGACAGGCCATGTGTGTCGCCAGCGGTCGGCAAGTGCTGGCTGTCCGCACCTCACTGGTGCTGTGTCCACGACGCTCCTTCGTTGTCGACCGCTGCTCCGCCCACGACTGCACCGCTGGTCCGTCTCCAACTGACTTCCAGACACAAAACGACCCGAAAATAATATCAGTCGCTCCAGAGATGGTACGACAGTGCACTTATCGATAAGCGCTGCTGCTGCCACTTACAGGAAGTAAGGCAGAAGTTAGTGATTCCAGTAAATGGAATAAAAAAACGAGGCGGCAGTACATCTACATCTGCATCTATATCTACATTTATACTCCGCAAGCCACCAACGGTGTGTGGCGGAGGGCACCTCACGTGCCACTGTCATTACCTCCCTTATTCTGTTCCAGTCTCGTATGGTTCGCGGGAAGAACGACTGCCGGAAAGCCTCCGTCCGCGCTCGAATCTCTCTAATTTTACATTCGTGATCTCCTCTGGAGGTATAAGTAGGGGGAAGCAATATATTCGATACCTCATCCAGAAACGCACCCTCTCGAAACCCGGACAGCAAGCCATACCGCGATGCAGAGCGCCTCTCTTGTAGAGTCTGCCACTTGAGTTTGCTAAACATCTCCGTAACGCCATCACGCTTACCAAATAACCTAGTGACGAAGCGCGACGTTCTTCTTTGGATCTTTTCTATCTCCTCCGTCAACCCGATCTGGTACGGATTCCACACTGATGAGCAATACTCAATTATAGGTCGGACGAGTGTTCTGTAAGCCACCTCCTTTGTTGATGGACTACATTTTCTAAGGACTCTCCCAATGAATCTCAACCTGGTACCCACCTTACCAATAATTAATTTTATATGATCATTCCACTTCAAATCGTTCCACACGCATACTCCCAGATATTTTACAGAAGTAACTGCTACCAGTGTTTGTTCCGCTATCATATAATCATACAATAAAGGATCCTTCTTTCTGTTTATTCGCAATACATTACATTTGTCTATGTTAAGGGTCAGTTACCACTCCCTGCACCAAGTGCCTATCCACTGTAGATCTTCCTACATTTTGCAATAATTTTCTAATGCTGCAACTTCTCTGTATACTACAGCATCATCCGCGAAAAGCCGCATGGAACTTCCGACACTATCTACTAGGGCATTTATACCTATTGTGATAAGCAATGGTCCCATAACACTCCCCTGTGGCACGCCAGAGGTTACTTTAACGTCGGTAGTCAACGCTCAATTGAGAACAACATGCTGTATTCTGTCTGCTAAAAACTCTTCAATCCAGCCACACAGCTGGTCTGATATTCCGAAGGCTCTTACTTTGTTTATTAGGCGACAGTGCGGAACTGTATCGAACGCCTTCCGGAAGTCAAGGAAAATAGCATCTACCTGGGAGCCTGTATCTAATATTTTCTGGGTCTCATGAAGAAATAAAGCGAGTTGGGTCTCACACGATCGCTGTTTCCGGAATCCATGTTGATTCCTTCAAAGTAGATTCTGGATTTCCAGAAATGACATGATACGCGAGCAGAAAACATGTTCTAAAATTCTACAACAGATCGACGTCAGAGATATAGGTCTATAGTTTTGGGCATCTGTCGACGACCCTTCTTGAAGACTGGGACTACCTGTGCTCTTTTCCGATCATTTGGAACCTTCCGTTCCTCTAGAGACTTGCGGTACACGGCTGTTAGAAGGGGGGCAAGTTCTTTCGCATACTCTGTGTAGAGTCGAATTGGTATCCCGTCAGGTCCAGTGGACTTTCCTCTATTGAGTGATTTCAGTTGCTTTTCTATTCCTTGGACACTTATTGCGATGTCAGCCATTTTTTCGTTTGTGCGAGAATTTAGAGAAGTAACTGCAGTGCGGTCTTCCTCTGTAAAACAGCTTTGGAAAAAGTACCGTAAAAGAAGATGACAAACAAGTAATTCATCAAGTCACACATCTTTTTGTATTACAATTATTGTGAGCATGCAGAAAAGCTTGCCAACTGTACCCAAAGAATCATGTTTAGCGTATATACCTCCCTGGGTGAGAGACACATATTGTAGGTAAGAATTAGCAGAAGATATACTGAAGTAAAAGTAACAGACACGAAAGAAGAAACGAAACAAACAGATACGAATCAAGTAAGCTGGAAGAGTATTGTAAATGAGATAGAGATGCGGGTTCTACGAGGATGGGAGAAAATCGGACGATATTCGCTAGTAGGCCACCAACGCCGATTAAATCATGAAAACACTTTAGTTTTCTCTGGAGCATATAGTGGTTGTGTATCAGGATATTGAGCAGTTTGATTCGCAGTTGTAAAGCAAGTAGAGAAGGAGACAGAAGAATATTTAGAGTTATACTTCCTTACAGACAACATGCGACGCGTATTACCCTTGCAGTGCAGTTATGATGACAGGTACAAAACGCGGAAGAAGATGAGTTCAGGAGGGGAATGATCAAGAAACCATTATGGAAAAAAGGAGCTTGAGAAAAGTTTTTCATTTACCTGCCCTGACATCTCTTGAGAAAACAAATGTTAATTCTTTCAGGATGTTTCGGGTCTGTATTGGAAAGTGCAGCTTTCCTTAAAGTAGATGTAGACATAATAAACAAAATATAATTCGTTATAAATATTTCATACAAAAACGTATGCATTAGAATTATTACTGAAACGAAAGAGAATATATACTTCTGTAGCTCAGCACTGGTCCAGCATGCGCTCTCCTTTATGTCGTTATGAATGCTTTTGGTAGTATGTAGAAACTTCAAATTACTTGTTACTTCTACGAAAAATCTACCAGCTGCTACGTTGGTAGTTTTATATGCATTTTTCCTAGAATCTGCGAACGGTTAAGTCGACAAATTTCTGCATGGCCTCTACAGGTCTGTTCTACACTAGTTTCATTTAGTTGTCCGAACGGTGCTGTTGCATTTTTCATTTTTCTCCGTACAGTTTAACGCTCCTTTGAACACAAGGCCAATTAAAACGAGGCTTTATCTCGGTCTTAAACGTAAGGGATACAAATCAGTATGGCGCTGCGGGGTTTCAAACACATTGCCTACTAACGAAGCGTGCACACATTCTAACTGGTTTCAGACTGTGGCACATTGGACTGTTTATGACATTTTATTTCTGTGGTTTATAACGGATATCTCACTGTCATTAGTTAAAAATTGTGCATTTTGATTTTGGTATTTCGGAATGTTACTTTCAGTTATGGAAACATTAAGTCCACAAGTTTCCTATCTAATTAAAAAGTGTTCTGAAAACGTCATGGTAAGTAAACTGATGAAATAAATATCTGACGACAAGAGAGTGAGAAAAATAACTCAACGTACGTACACGACTTTTCTCTGTTCTTTAAAATCTTCTATCACCGGCATTGTGCACGGCGCTAAATGAGGTTCGGTGTGCGCTTGAAGGCTGAAATATGCCTGCCTTTGAAAATGTGTAAATAATTACTAACATTCTTCGTTTTCAGAGATGAGTCCCGACATTTAAGGCAATTTCCTTCCTTCCTTCCTAAAATATGCATAGAACTTCAAAGGCAGTTAACTCATTTATCTCAGATGCGTGCCCCGTTAAGCTAACACACTCCAGCTCCTCTCACTTTCTTTTCTCTCTCACTCTCTCTCTCTCTCTCTCTCTCTCTCCACGTTGGGAAATTTAGTCATTCTCCCTTTCTCTCGATACCTCTTGTAACAACACTAACGTTATCCTACTGTATATGTAATAAATTTTTGTCTTCTGAATTTCGATAAATTAGTATAATCGATATTCTGGTTTCATTTCTTTTTTGTTTCATGACATTATGTTAAAAAAGCTATAAACAAATTTCGATGTAAATTTTAATATTTATGTCAAATTTCAAGTAATGTTGTAATCGAAGGGAAGTGTACCTAATGTTGAAACTATTGTAAGATGTGAAAGTTGTATTTGTACGCCTGGTCCATACGTAGGCAATGTATTAGAATATGTGGAATGTAAAACCTTTGGTGAATACCCTGTCTGTGGGGGAGCGGTAAAAGGTGGAGGCAGGCGAGCGCGTGAAAATGCACACGGGCGCTGCACGGCATAACGGGCTCAGCAGAGTTAGTCGGAGTTGGGCATCAATCTGAGAAACACGTGCTGGATCGAGGAGGCTCTCCTGGAAAAAGTGGTTTCGTTGAGCCTCGGATGCGCTGTTTCCGACGCCTATACAGCATGGCAATATTCCATAGGCACTAAATGGAAAAGTATTGCGATGCTATGGAGAAGTGAAGTGCCGATATTTCAAGAGCCATTGCTGTAATTGCATGTGTGCTTTGTGCCTCGCCATCTCGCCGCCTGCCGTCCGCCTCATCGATACGAACAGGTTGAAACTTTTAGTACTGTATTCGTGTGGACCAGTGTTACTTTTGCTACATACGGTTCAATAACAACTTAAATTTTACCAGAACTGCCCTATCAATTAATTATCCTCACAACTAACCTAGACAGGGTCCTTTCCACATGTTGTGCAATCCGAGTGTCCCAAGATGAAGATTTAAAGTTTATGTTAATAATAATTACCTGCAGACCTCTCAATGTTAAAATGATATTTAAAGAACTTCGTTGTTAATGAATACTGGACGAATAATATAGGTATGACAAAGTTGGAAGTTAATGTTGAAATTAGTTTAGTAATGAAGTTTATTTAAACTGAGACAAAAATAACGGTAGTTAAATGAGCATGAAATAAGACAAAAAGAGCGGTAAATCATATTTTGGAAATCTTGAATGCTTAATGCTCTCAATAATCAAACTTTCACCACAGTGATCATAATAGTTTCAGGGTCCCCCCCCCCCCCCCCGCCCTTTTTTCTTTTCTATTCATTTGAATTCTGAAGTGTACTGAACTGATTTGACCAGCAAAGTTAAAGTCAATACAAAACCTAAATTTATCAGTGTTTTCCCTTCTTAAAATTGACTTTGTATGTGTGTTTCAAAAGTGCTATTTCTAGGGTAACCTATGCCCGATTTCAGTCGGATCAATAGACAAAACGAAGTTTGTAGTAATCATTATAGTGTAATGTTGTGTATTTATAGCTTGTCCAAATTAGTACAGAAAGTGAAAATATTAGTTCAGTAGATTTTTCTGGTTCTAAAATTTACCATTTAATGCAGTATTACTACGTGTTGTTATGCTTGTACGTACATCCACTTGTACAAGGAAAAAACTCACTTAATGCCTAATTAGGCTGGCGACCGTATTATTAATAATTGGTAGCATCTGCTGTGTATGTTTCTTGTCCGTCCAAACGTGTAGTTGCACTTTAGACTTGCTTGGCGTATCATTGTTGTTACTGAGTGGGTGTAAGTCTGATTTTGCCTTCATTCAGGTACACGCGGTCAACATATTTACTAAAATCCTTTCTTATAAGGTGAAGCCCGTCAACTTACCATAGTACAGGCTTTAAAGAGTTAAAGTACGCCCGAGCGTAGTCGTTACACTCTCTCTCCCTTTTCATTTTATATGCATATATGATAGCAGGACGTGACTGTGACCGAAACCTAACAAGCAGACGTCTTCGATCACTGCGGTGACGTCTATTCAATAGCAACCCCTGAACTAATAAAATGCCACCATGTGATATGTTATTTTTAATTTTAATCATAGGCCGTGTAGCATCGGAATTAGAAAGACGGCATCTATGTACAGTATTTTCAACTCTTTCGTTTTAGTTTGGTGAGGACGTGTGTCACTCCAAGACGTAGGAAACTGGATAAGGATCTGGGAGTGGGACTTTGTGTGTCACCTTGCTAACCATTCCAACTCACTGATATTTGCACGCTAACGCTACTATAAATTGTCCCTGAGTTTAATGGAATTATCGACCCAAGCCTTTCCTTAAATGCTTCACATGTCAAGATCCAAATCTCACACAGTCTCATATATCGTTGGACCACGCCCTGCGCTATCCTACGTTATACGAGTCCAGCGCTCAAAATCAAAAGCAGACAATTTTTGTCCCGTGCGAACTCGTTTAAGTTTGTCTACTCATTCCCCAATCACCTTCTTCCCAGTTTACTTAAATAATGTAGTGTCTATCTGGAACGACTGTAAAGTAGAATACGCGTACTGTGTGCTGACCTCTCCATTACCTGTGGCGAAGATACTGACCAACGTGAACGGAAGTGTTTGAGGATGGACTCAAATGTTGCGAGAATGTTTCTCTGGAAGTTGGCAGAACATTAGTTCCAAACTATCCCGGCAGATGCCCTTAGTAAAACCATGTTGTATCAGTCTTTCCAGCGGCTTTCATGAGCAAACATTAATGTGGTCAGTGTGGCTGTTTTTTTTCTTTTTTTACGTGTTCGGCGATTTTTCAATGACAGACATTAAATAGCGATTTGCTAGCATCAGGTTCTGTTTACTGTTAGGCAAATGAGCAGCATAAACTATCACAGTGCTACTGATATCTTATGTGAAGGAAACCTTGAGCCATGCAAAGGTTTACGAGTGGTTTTCTAGTTTTAAAAGTGGCAAATTCTCAACTGGAGACGAAATCAAGTTTCGGACTTTCTCGACTTCCAAAATGGACGAAAACTTTGCAAAAATCCGTATTATGGTGATGTTTGACTATTGCAGAACAATCGATGAACTGGAGGAAACCATCAAGTATTTGACTAAAGATCTGAAGATAAAACGTATTGCAGCAAAACTGGTGTCCTGAGGTGCTTTCTGACGACCAGACAGCAAACCGTTTGCGCACCGTTTGCGCACGTATCGGGAACTGAAAGAGCAGACAGAAATTGTTCTACATTTTAATCCAAAAATCATCATTAGTGAAGAATCGCGGTGTTATGGGTAAGACTCCTAAACCAAGCAACAATCCAGCCAGTGGAAGACTACTTTATCACCAAGATAAAAAAACAACAATAAAAACAAAAAAACATGGCATCTGTGTTTTCATTTGCACACATTGTTTGTTTTGGTCTGATTTTTTGACATAGAGGGGATCTTCAGCTCGGACGGTTCCCCAACGTACCACAGTCAACGGACATTACAAAGCTGAAGTGCTAAAACTACAGGGAATAATGAGAAATAAACGATCTCATTGTGGCAATTAGAGACTAGAACTTTTAGTACTACAATTTCGTTGTGCCCACAGCACTGAGTGTCAGGTAATTTTTCCCAGAACCAAATGAAAACGGTTTCTCACCAACCCTAATCATCGGACCTTGCCCCATGTGACTTAATTTTATTACGAAGAATGAAAAGACACCTGAGATTTATGCGTTTTCAAGACGTAGCAGAAGTGAAAAGGAAATCGCTAGAGCCACTAAACAGCGTAACTTCAGACGAGTTTAAAAGCTGTCTCCACCTATAGAAAAAACGCTGGGACAAGTCAGTTATGTCTGATGGACACTGTTTTGAAGGTGTTTAGGTTCTGAAAATGTTCCATCAAATACACTATATCCTGTAAAACAGTTCTCGTTATTTTTATGACCCCCTCGTATGTGAACTGCCCCGTCGTTCGACGATACTGTCGTGAACTTTCCAGTTTTAGCAGTATCCTGATGCACCGTAATATACATGTTAGTAGTTAAGTTTATCCACAACAGTGAGAGATTCATGGTAACCCTGGTTTAGTCGGTGTCTACGAAATCGTTACTGGGATATCGATCCGAACTTCCATGACCTAACACTGATGATTTAAGAAGGGGAAAATAGGATGAAGATGTGAACTGAAGTTTGTGTTAGGGAGGGCACTGGAATGGGATAGACATTGCAGCTGTGTTACCTATACTGCTACGGTGGTGTAATGGCTGACAGATCTGCCCAGTAAGGAGGAGCCCCAGGTTTAAGTCCTCGCACAGGTACAAATTTTAACTCAGTTCTTCAGCTTCTATCATTAACTGTGTGTGAAATCTTATGGGACTTAACTTCTAAAGTCATCAGTCCCTAAGCTTACACACTACTTAACCTAAATTATCCTAAGGACAAACACACACGCTCATGCCCGAGGGAGGACTCGAACCTCCGCCGGGACCAGCCGCACAGTCCATGACTGCAGCGCATAAGACCGCTCGGCTAATCCCGTGCGGCTGTCATTAACTACTTTTAGTGATTATTAATTCTTTACTAATGACTCTCTCGCCAAGAAATTTGGTCAGATTCCCTGCTTCAAGAGGCTCCGACACTGGGACCAGCTACAGGTTCCTTACAACCCCACCTGTGTTGTACAACAATAACACAACTGCTCGAGCTATAAGTGCTGTACCAGCTTTTCAAAAATGGTTCAAGTGGCTCTGAGCACTATGGGACTTAACATCAGAGGTCATCAGTCCCGTAAGACTTAGAACTACTTAAACCTAATTAACCTAATGACATCACACACATCCATGCCTGCGGCAGGCTTCAAACCTGCGACCGTAGCGCCTAGAACTGAAGCACCTAGAACCGCTCGGCCAATGCGGCCGGTACCAGGTCTTCTTGTAAGATCCAGTAAATCTGTAATTCCCTTGATTCTTCCCCGGCTACTATTGCTACAGCAGTCCACGTGTACTGTATAGGAAATCAATTGAGTTCATTTACATCCTTTGAGCCGTGGCGCCATTGACTTGGTAGACTGTTCTGCCTGGCGCTAATGGCTCAGGTGTAGTATCGACTATCCCTCTTTCGGCCCCATTGCCAATATCTACGAGGAAGAGTTGGTGTCTGTGGGTTGGTTTCCAGAGGCTTATGGCAGCAGATGTCTACGAACAGGTCACACAATTGTCATAAATTATGGGTCGGTGGTGTATGAGCACGGAGCTGGCGTCTAAAAGGACCTCAGATGTGTCCATTCTGGTTTAGATCAGGCGTATTTGGTGGTCTAGACATCAGTGTCAGCTCACTATCATACTCCTCAAACCATTCTAGCACGGTTAGGGCCCTAAAATGGACAGTTATCTGGTTGAATCATGCATTCGCTGCCGGGGAAGAGATTAAGATGAGGGGATGCACTTGATCCACAGCAATATTCACGTCGTGTGCAGCTGTCTTGGTGCCTTAGGTTACTGTGCCCCAGCACCCTTCGTCCATGATGTGGAGAATGTTTCAAGCAGTCGTCCGCCTGGATGACGGCGTGTCTGTATAAGACCTGGTGTAAGATGAAACGGGAATCATCCGACCCGGCAAAATGTTTCCACTGATCCATAGTCGAATCTATAATTTGCCTTGCACACTGCAACCGTGGTTAACGATGTCGTTGTGTCTACATGGGAACAAGTTGGGGATCATATGCTGCAAAGCCTCATGCTCAACAAGGTGTATTGAATGGTGTGTTCCAGAACACTTTTGCCTGCACAAGCATTGTACTCTGGTGCCATATTTGCCCGTAACGCCGGAAATGCATATCCTCCTATTTCCATCTATTGTACTATAATTTTTTCCTTGTTTTGTTACCTCAAGATATGAAATTTTTTGTCTCTTTATATATTGTAATTGTTTTACTGTTTGTATATATATATTTATGCATTTATGTCGATGTATAGTAGGTTGTTTTGTAAATATTATTTGCATTTTTACGCTGGGTCTTGCCTAGGGAAAACTATGCTATCGAACGAATACGTCGATAGGTCGTGTGGAGAACCAGAGTGTCAGGATCTTTGGTAGTGTGAACTCTGCCGCGTGGAGCGCGGGCTGAGCACAGAGGGAGTCTGCCTGGAGTGGCGAGTGGAGTAGGTGTGTTGTGTGAAGCTCCCGCGAGTTGCCGCGCTTTCGGGGTTTGGCAGCATGTAATTGCGCTCGACTTGCTATGATAGTTTCAGATACGGAGTTGCGGACGGGAAGCATTAGCTGGCGCACATCAAGAGCCCGTTTCGTCTGGTGACCGTGTCGAGAAGAAGGCGCGCCAACATCCAGCTTCTGCAACAGCGACGGCCGACAATGAGTGACTGTCGCCACCTCCTCGATCGACGGCTTCAAACCTTCAATCAACCAACAAGGAAGACTGGAAGCACGTAAATTTTTAGAACTGTATGGCAGACCTCAGCTTTTCAAACTTTTAAAATTGTTGCATCACAAAATTACAGCAACTTTGCATGAACCTTTGTTGCTCATTGTCCCAATTGCATTGCCAAGCAGGGTCCCTTCCTTTTCCGAAATGAACCCAAGTGTCGTTGAAACTCAAACGCCAGCATTAAAGTAATATAATTCGATTTCACTGCTTTAATTTCAAAGTTCAGTTAAAGTATTCATAGCTGGCTACAGTATTTAGATTACACAAGCACAAATTAAGAGTGTGAGTTTTGTTACCATATTTTAGCTTACCTGTGACTGCAGCTCAGCTTGGTACGTACTAAATTTTACTATTGTTAATTGTTCAGAATCATTTAATTCAAGTTCAATGTTAAATCTCTTATTTCTAAATTGCGTAGATTCAAGTAGCTTTTGAAATGATTGTTGATGTAGTCCAAGACTAACCGTATTTTACTGAATTTCGATGTGCTTCAGAAAGAAAGCTCACTCTTAACTTCAGTCACTAAATTAACTTTCGATTTTCCGGTTTTATTAATTCTTTTGCTAAATTAAGTCAGAGTGTAGCGAAATTTATTACTTCTGACAAACTTTCAGTTTTCACACTACACGTGTCAACCTTCAGTTGCCACGCTTCTAGTGCTAATTATATGTGTAATAACCTTTCTTTTTCAGTTATTATAGTAATTGTCCTTAGGACTGGCGACCGTAATTTCCCCCAAATCTCAAATATCTAATTAGCGCCAATTAATTGTTAACGTGACGACCGCATATTTACTTTCTTTATTAACTTTACCCCTTTTCAAAATTAATTTCCGCCAGTTTCGTTTGCATTTTTCCTTTCATTTAGATGTAACCCTTTCCTCCCTCTTTACCGACAGTCTAACTTTGGTGACGATTGCTTTTCCCAAATTTCCATTGGGTACACGTGGTTTAATTTTTCATTGTCATTAAGGTCGATAAGTGAGGGGGAAGTTACATGCCACAGGTTGCCGCGTATACCTTTTTACAGCGCGGAAGAGCCTCTGACATCTAGGTTGCCTGATGAGCCGTGGACCTCCAACACCTTGTCGCCTCTTAGTGATTCTGCCGTTTTCAGCCACATTCGACAGACGCTCAAGATAGTAGCACATCAACAGCTCATCAGCATCGCCGTTTCCGAGACAGTCGTAACTGGCCATAACATTCCGCTCTTTCTCAGTGTCGTTTATTCCACTGAATTTTTGCATTCTCAGTTCGTATCGTCGTTATAAATGATTCCCCGTTCGTTTCTGCTCCAATGTGGCATATATCTACAACGGCCGCGAGGGGTAGCCGCGCGGTCAAAGTCGCCTTGTCACGGTCTGTGGGGCTTCCCCCGTCGGAGATTTGAGTCTTCCCTCGGGCATGATTGTGTGTGTTGTCCATAGCGTAAGTTAGTTTAAGTTAGATTAAGTAGTGTGTAGGCTTAGGGACCGATGACCTCAGCAGTTTGGTCCCATAAAACCTTACCCCAAATTTCCAATACCTGCCACGCCTCCACACGTCATTCCGTTTCCCGGTGGGCAGTGGACATAATGTTTTGGCTCATATCTATGGTTGTGTTTATAAATAGATAACTTCAAATAATGAAACACAGGTGTGTACTAACAATAGTAATTTTGTTTGTGCGTGAAATACTCTTACGAAGCCGACCTATGATGGCGGAGCGGTTCTAGGCGCTTCAGTCTGGAACAGCGAGACTCCTACGGTCGCAGGTTCGAATCCTGCCCCGGGCATGGATGTGTGTGATGTCCTTAGGTTAGTTAGGCTTAAGTAGTTCTAAGTTCTAGGGGACTGATGACCTGAGATGTTAAGTCCCATAGTGCTCAGAGACATTTTTGAAATCTTACGAGAGATTTAGACATATAATAATTTAAGAACAAAAAAAATTGCCATAGACAGCCATTTATGTAATTGTACGACTAGTTTTGCCAGGATGGCACATGTGGAACCGTGGCTTCGGTGCAGGAGCCATCCTGTCAGCAGTTTATAGTAACGCAGGAATAGTACGATAGACGCAGCTATGGTTGGCCTGGTACATGTTAAAGCCTCAGCCACCCAGCCTCGCTTGGTTTACTCCTAGTGTAAGACGCTGTTCTATTTACAGATTCCCGTAAAGAATGCATTTAATATTTTAAAATCTAGGGCTGTACTGTTCATTTCTTTCTCAATACTACTCACCACACGAACTACGTGCACTAAACATGCTTAATTTCGTAATGTAAAGCAATACACGCTGTCAGTCATTATCTGGATTATTACAATGCACTTTTTCGGTTTCTGTTTAGTGTGCTGCATCTTCTCATTTCCTTACCTAAAAATTTAACAGCCTTGCATAATGAGTGTGATAAAGAACACAGAAAAAAGCCTTTGAATGTAATATTACTGGTTCCAGAACTTTGATGGAATTTTGAATAGAAAAACCTCGTAGATGTGCCAAAGTGTGGTGTGAAATGATAGAGATGTTAGTTATTATGTATTTGTGTTACATTATTTATTATTAGCATCATGTACTGTTTATGATACTCTCCACAGTACAGAATGCATTAGTTAACAGGTGCTTTTCTATTACCTTCATAAACGAGTTTGTTTTAGTTATTTCTTTAATGTAATTAGGCTATGTAGTTTACATGTTTATTCCTTACTAGGAAACGTTTATAACTGGTAAAGGTACGTTCAGTCTAGATCTTATTATATGGTAACAGACACAGTTGATTGTTCAATAATGATGAAAACTGTGTTTTATGTACATATTGTGTGTATTGTGTATGGAACCGGGGACCTAGAAACGACGGTGAAGTTTCGTCCCCTCCATAGCCCTCAATGGTTCACAACCCCACTACAGGCTACAGCAGTACATTCACCCCACCGCTGCCCCACACCGAACTCAGAGTTATTGTGCGGTTCGGCCCCCAGCGGACACCTCCCCCCCCCCCCCCCCCTCCCTCGGGAACGACTCATACCAGACGAGTGTAACCCCTACTATTCGCGTCGTAGACTACCTATGGTGTACGCGTACATGGAGGTAGTGTTTGCGCAGTAATCGCCGACATAGTGTAACTGAGGCGGAGTAAGGGGAACCAGCCGCATTCACCGGGGGAGATGGAAAACCGCCTTAAAAACCATCCCCAGTCTGTCCAGCACATCGGACCTCGACACTAATCCGCCGGGCGAATTCTTGCCGGCGACCGGCACGCCCTGCCGCTCGTGAAGCAGCGCGTTAGACCGAGCGGCTATCCGGGCGGACTGTTTATGTACACAGTTTACCTATACTAATAATAAAACTGCAAGGCCGTTCTCTCTGTCCGATTGCCTGTTTCAGCATGCTAAACTCCAAACACGAAACTTTTGCGTAGCTTGGGGTAACATATGAGTTTTGTTTCATCCAAATCGGACTACGGAAGAAAAAAGATATGGTATTTAAAGATTTGTCTAAAATCGTCGCGTCTGTCTATTTGTGTTTGAACACGCTAATCTAACTTCAGCATAGCTTGGGGCTACATACATGGTTACTTTCATCACCGAGAAGAAAAGATATCACAATTTAAATTTTTACAAGTGCGAAAGTCTGTTTGATAGTTATTTCCACAGCTGAATCGCTGAACCGATTTTGATGAAATACAGTAGGACTATAATGTTGAGGAAGAACATATGCTACTTTACAAAGTGCGTGATGCAAGATTTTTGTCGTATGAAGAAAATTACACGAATCAGGGAAAAACATTTATTCTTTCCAGATGCTCTTTGTTCTATCACTTATGATATTTATCATATTTGTGGAAATCCTATTATTGATTGATATGTTCTAGGTAAGACGTATCATCACATTGCATTCAATACTTATACAATTCTCAACGTGTTTAATCGATAGTTCCATACCATAATACACTGAAGAGCTGAAGAAATTGGTACACCTGCCTAATATCATGTAGGGCCCCCGCGAGCACGTAGAAGTGCTGTAACACGACGTGGCATGGACTCGACTAATGTCTGAAGTAGTACAGGAGGGAACTGACACCATGAATCCTGCAGGGCTGTCCATAAATCCGTAAGATTACGAGGGCGTGGAGATCTCTTGTGAACAGCAAGTTGCCAGGCATCCCATATATGCTCAATAATGTTCATGTCTTGGGAGTCTGCTGGCCAGTGGAAGTGTTTAAACTCAGAAGAGTGTTCCTGGAACCAATCTGTAGCAATTCTGGACGTCTGGAGTGTCGTATTGTCCTGGTGGAACTGCCCAAGCCCGTTCGAATGCGCAATGATATGAATGGATGCAGATGATCAGATAGGATGCTTACGTACGTGTCACCTGCCAGAGACGTATCTAGACCTGTAAGGTCCCATAGCACTCCACCTGCACACGCCCCACACCATTACAGTGATCCCAACAGCTTGAACAGTCCCCTGCTGACATGCAGGGTCCCTGGATTCATAAGGCTGTCTCCATACCCATCTGCTCGATACAGTTTGAAACGAGACTCATGCGACCATGCAATATATTTCCAGCTATCAACAATCCAATGTTGGTGTTGAGGGTCCAGGCGAGGCGTCGTGTAGTCATCAAGGGTACACGAACGGGCCTTCGGCTCCGAAAGCCCATATCGACAGTGTTTCCTTGAACGGTTCGCGTGCTGACACTTGTTGATGGCCCAGCACTGAAATCTGCAGCAATTTGCGAAATGGTTGCATTTCTGTCACGTTTAACGATTATCTTCAGTCGTAGTTGGTCCCGTTCTTGCAGTATCTTTTTCCAGCCGCAGCGATGTCGGAGATTTCAAGTTTTACCGGATTCCTGACATTCACTATAATTCGTGAAATGGTCGTACGGGAAAATCGCCACTCCGTCGCTATCTCGGAGATGTTGTCTCCCATCGTTAGTGCGCCGACTATAACATGACGTTTAAACTCACTTAAATCTTGTTAACCTGCCGTTGTAGCCGCAGTGACCACCTAACAACTGCGCCAGACTCTTGTTGCCTTATATAGGCGTTGCCGACGGCAGCGCCGTTTACTTCCCGTTTACATATCTCTGTATTTGAATATACATTCCTATGCCAGTTTATTTGGCACTTCAATGTACGACACACATAGTTTTCTGTTGGGGCCAACTAAAATTGAAATAGTCCATGTTCCGAAACAAACCGCTTTCAACTGTATATGCATTTTTCCAGGAACACGAGTGTAGAGCTGGAATCTACAGAATACCTTGCCAGTGTGGCATTGGTCAGACAACTCGCACAGTGCGTGAAAGACGCGCTGAACATGATCACCACACTCTCCTTTCCCAGCCCAGTACGCTAGTGATAGCCGAGCACTGTATCTTCACAGTACATTCCGTGGATTATTCTGCCACGGAAATCTTGTCCTCGACAAGCTCCTTCTGCGATTAAATAATTAAGCAGTCGGTGAAAACACATTTTTCAGGACATCTGATTAATCATGACTGCGGCTTTGAATTGGTTAAGATGTGGGCCCCGCTGATTTCGTTAATATCTTCAGATATAAAACATTTTATGACCCACGACACGTATAACGACCGTTAATTTTATTAATACGACTTCCATAGATGGAGCAATATCCGAAGACGGCGTGCAACTCAACACAGGTCGCTCGTGTAGCTGCTGCCTTTTGGGCTGGTATCTGTGCCAGTTTTTGGTAAACATTTAGCAATGTGAACTAGCAATATCCCTCAAACTGAACAATCCCCCCCCCCCCCGCCACCCCTTTCCCAGTGTGGCTCCCGTCCCTCCTTGACTGCTGGTGATCAACCCCACAACCTCACCCATCTCCTATCACAACAGCTTAACGAACTTAAATCCACCATCTTCGTCTCCTTTGACCTATAGGAAGCATACGTCCACATATCGCCTTTCAGTAACCTTCTAAAACTCTAGACTTGTGCACTTCCAATCAACTATGTCCGCCTTATTGCTTCCTTCCCCTCCGGTAGCTCATCCCACGTCACTGTTAACAACACCAATTCCTGTACCTTTCACCCCGCTGCAGGAATGGCCCAAGTTGGTCTTTTACCTCTTATACACTGCCAATATATCCAAACCACCTTTTCCCATCCACCTCCTTCAGTACACTGATGACACCACTTTCCTTACCATCTATCCGGCACTCCAGAAATACCAATGATCCTTCCAAATCCACATGTCAGTTTATCTCCTCGCGTGACGAATGGCTCCTTAAGGGGACTTGTACGTGAATAACTGTAAAAAAATCGATTTTTTAATTTTTGTCTTAAAAAATTCTCTGTAGTTTTCTGAACGAGAAAAGTTTACTTCCAGGAAAATGGACCACAGAAAGTACCAAATTTAGAGGAATTTAAAAGTGGTGGTATGCACCACGACGTCTCCATGACATACAGTCAGCTCTGTTAAAAATAAAATTTTGCTCTCATTTGTTTCGTTTTTATGACTGTTTAGCCCCTTAAGTTGGCTAACCTGCGGAAGCTTTACAGTTGCTTATCTTTTGTTCACACAGAGAGTTTAGTTGTAGTTTTCTGTTGTTTTGGAACGAATATTTTGTATACAGTGAAGTAATTGTATGCATGAGTTTCTTATTGTGTGCGTTAGTTTCTTATTCCAATTGAAAGCAATGGGAAGAATTAAGAAGTTCGGTGTTAAATATCGTAAATTTTAGGGAAATCGTTTCACCAAACGGATTAAATCTACTGAAATACAACGTGGTACAACACTTGAATCCACTTCAACTACTCCAAGTGCTTCGAAGCTAAAACAGGGACATTTGGACAATGGGTTTGACAGTATTAATGCTGGAATATAGAGACGCCCACTATTGATTCAAGTTCTGTTATTGTTGAGCTCTCTGCTCTATTCGAACTAATAAATAAAGCTTTGTAATGTAAGGAATGTGGCAATAGTAGTGTGAAGGTAATTGACGAGACACGTGCTGAAAGAGATTGTGCATCAAAATTAAGAAATTTTTGCAATTTTTGAGATTTGAGTGAATGTGTTTATACTTGTGGTGTAACTAAACCGATAGTGTATAACACAAATGTTAAACTTCCTTATGGTATGAAGTGTATAGGCGAAGGGTGCGGAAGTGCACAAATTTCCTGTGCTCTCATGGACTTACCTCCCCCTACAAGATTTCATAGCTACAATAAAATTATTCTACAGATTTTAGAAGGAGTGAAAGATGATAGTATGAAAAATGCTGTTCAGGGAAGTGTAGACATGAATGACAGCAATACATGTATGTATGCAGCTGTGGATGCATCGTGGCAATGAAGAGACCACAGTTCCATAAATGGTGTAGTGACAGCTACCTGCTACCTCTTTGGACAATGGTAAAATAATTGACGTCGAATGTATTACCAAGTAGTGTCATGGCTGTGTTAGTGGAACTGAAAATAATAAATTTTTGATTAATTTCCATGGTTACAGTGGTGGGATGGAATCTGAAAGTGTTGTGAAGTGGAGAAAGATTGTGTGATGTATACATCTTACCTAGGAGATGGAGACTCAAAAGGGTAACAAAAAGTTTGTGAATCCGAACCTTATGCTGACAGAAAAATTGAAAAACTGGAATGTGTTGGACATGTCCAGAAAAGGTTAGGTACAATACTGAGGAACTTGAAGAAGGATTTGAAGAGAAGGAAATTAGCTGACGTTAAGTGCATTAGTGTATGTGGCCAGCTTGCAGACATTGCAGTAATAACGAGGACAAACCATAAGAAAAAATAAAAATGATCTTGATAGGATGAAAAAAGCACTATGGGCTATCTTCTTTCATAATAACAGATGACAATCCATGTCATGCATACTGCCCACCTGGCAGTGATTAATGGTGTGGCTACCTGAGGGCTGTTATTCAAGGTGAGACATACAACCATAAACATTCTTTGACTTTTGCTATAATGGAAGTTCTAAAACCTATTTAGGGATCTTAGTGACACAAGATCATTAGAAAAATGTTTACATAGTAGGACTCAAAATTCAAATGAAAGTTTCAACAGTTGGATATGGGATTGGATACCAAAAACTGGTCTAGTGGGATTAAATACTTTGAAAATAGGTGTGCTAGTTGCCGTTCTATGTTTCAATGACTTTGAAGCGTCAAGGCGTAATGATGGGAGGGCCTGGGGGATTAAATATGCATAGATCTCTAATACCCACTGACCAAAGGAGACTCTTCGAAACAAAAAAATCTGTGTTGGAAGCCACTAAAGAAGCAAGAATAAGAAGAAGTGTGAAAAAGAGAAGGGTGGAAGAACAACATAGTAAACAAGATGAATATGGACCTGGGATGTATTAGTGCCATCCAAGTTTAACAGAGAAGGCATGTTTTAACTTTAACTTTAATTTCCCGAAAGTTAAATTATTTCATGTTGTGGTACACTTTGGCTAAATGCTATTCAGTACAGAGAACAGAAATTTTGTATACTCTCTTAAAACATGCTTGACTGAAAAGTAGACTACTCTTGCAGTAACCTTGAAAATAAAATGCTTGTTTGAAGAAAAATCTTGAATTCATTTCGAAAATCTTTGATAATCATACTTAAAAAATTTTTGTACCACCATATATGACAGCACCATCTTTTGAATAGTCTGATTTAAAGATAATAGTCTAAAGAACTTACAGGAGAAAGTAAACCTCCTACTTTGTATGTATTTTGAGTAATATGTATCTATGATGTTCATAAATAATTAGCATGGTTAGCAACAAAAGGACAGTTAAAAAAGTGTGAGAGCTAAAGTAGTGGTTCATATATAAAAGTGTTCACAAAAGATGACTTAAAAGGTGGTATGCATTATATAGGTTTACAAATGTTATTCTTTGATTTACACTGTTTGGAAAACTGACAGTTTTTCAAGGTTTGCCGGCCGTTGTGGCAGAGCGGTTCTAGGCGCTACAGTCTGGCACCGCGCGACCGCTACGGTCGCAGGTTCTAATCCTGCCTCGGGCATGGATGTGTGTGATGTCCTTAGTTTAGTTAGGTTCAAGTAGTTCTAAGTTCTAGGGGACTGATGACCTCAGAAGTTAAGTTCCATAGTGCTCAGAGCCATTTGAACTATTTTTTTCCAAGATTTCCCCTGGTGTTCACGGACCAGTCCCCTTAAGTTTAATCCCTCCAATACCCAGGCAACAATCATAGGACGCACCACTCCCACCTTCCGTCTCCACACTAAAATACTGGCAAGGAAACCTCACCCACTAACCATCCAATAGAAAGCCCACTGTAGACTAAAACTAGCAACCATCTGAAAATGAGGCTACATACCTGCACTGTTCTTCACACATGCAACTCCCTAATGTGCCCAATCCTTTGTTATGTGATTGTTACATAGGTATCCGCCTGACCAAAGTTCTATAAGCCCCTCCAGCTCCTCAAATTACATGCCTTCTGCCTTCCTTTCCACATCCACTTACCTTTTCCGACAAGAAGCCTTTACTGTCTCATCAGATTCTCACCTCGGCTCACTTATATTAATCACTCTGAATTACCTACACCAACCGCAAATTCTGCTCCAAAAATTCTATTGTGTCCCATGTTCTTCCCAATCCTAGTGCACTGCCGCCTCTCTACCTGTATATCCCACCAATCCTCGATCTGCACACCCTCCATGGCCTCTACCAAAGACATTTCAACACTTTTCCTGACCACAAACTCTGCCCCCGATGTATACTTAATCTACCAACTCTGACTGTAACCCATACAATCCAACCACCCAATGGTCCCTACTCATCCTCTCCTTGTAGTACAACATCTCCTTTTCCTCTTCCCTATCCCCCTACCCACTTTTTCTCTGAAATTTTTAGTTCCCATTATTAGCTACCCCTCTATTCTTGTCCCCAACATCCACCCTTGTCTCGTCACCACCTGACCTGTCATCATTCCTTATCATCAAAACTCTCCTGTCTTTCTCCATATCCACCTTTCTTTTCATCAACAATCTACTATCCCAATGCAGGTCTTTTCCAGTTTTAGTGAACGTGTAGGGTGTTCCTTTTCAAGTCTGTCCCCATCAGACAAAACGTGCACCTGTGCACCAACTTTCGAAGAACACCCATAGTTTGTGATTGATGGTGGATTTTATAACCAACTGGATCCCTTGGAAGTGCGTGAGCTAGCTGCACGTGAACAAAGCAAGGAACTTACATCAAACAAGACATCAATTAATATCGACGAGGACGATAGAATACATATCTTTGTTAATAAACGTTGGAAGTGTTTCCAAAATTACACATTCACACAACATTTACGATATGTTGTTTTTTACTTGTTTTCTAGGGGATTTACATAAAGTACTCGAAATATGCAAGCGAGTTGAGCGCCATAGCTGCTGTTCACAATGCAACATCTTGTATTACGCGAGTATCAGCTGTCCGCGACGTGGTTAACCGAATGTGTATGTGTGTTACTTTACATTAGAAGTGTTTTATAATGTTATAGAGTAAACGAACTTTATCTCAATCACTCAGCTAACAGAGTCGTATCCTATCACCATTATTGACTCTGAGAATACCGCCAATGAAAGAACAGTAAAATATGGAAGACGAGCTTATTTAATTTCCGTAACTCAGATAAAAAAGCGTAATTTACAAAATTGAGGACTATCCAAAATTCTCATTTAACAGCAGTGAACTTTACTGCTTGATAGAATAAGTAGTGAAAGAATAATGATTAATAATAAAAGAGCCCCCAGGGGCTCAGCATTCATTTGCTGAGTACGGGCTTGGCGACCTCGGGGTCCTGAGCTGGGGACTGGTCAGCGCCGCCAGTCTCCTGTCACCGTAACCCCCGGACATGCTTCAGTGACCACCGTATGGCGCGGCGGTGGAATAATGTGTGCTGCGGGGAATGACAATCTTGGCTTGACCGCCTGGATTGCGAGGAAGGCCAACCTCTATAAAAACCCCTCAATCTTAAGGCGTGCTCCGCGCCTATAAGATGCATGGCTGTTGGGGTGGAACAGTCACAAGCGGGCAACCTCTGGGGCACCTGCCGCACCCCAGTTGTATAAGGCTTACTCAGGCACGCGGGGCTCTGTCTGAGTGGACCTTTAGTTCCCTAGCTGCTCGTGGGACCGCAATGGACCCTTCGACCTCTACATTTCCCCCTACCAGTGGATTGGGTGGGCCACTGGTAGGAAAACACATCCCATCGAAAAGCGACTTCGTGCTGCGAGTACTCCAGCGCCTGGTGTTGCTAGAGATTTATTAGACTGTCGTAACAGAGCACATTCTGATAATCAGAATGTGTTTTTGATTGTTAAACGGAGGGAGGGTAGCTTTCAGAGGGTTTCTCCCTTTTACATCCACGAGGGTCTTGAGGGAATTGCAGGAACACTGAAATCTGTGAAGCGACTGCGCAATGGGACTCTGTTAGTTGAGACTTCTAGTTCCCGTCAAGTCGCTTCTCTTCGGAAAGCAACCTGTCTCGGAGAGTACGTTATCGAGACCGAGCTCCACTCCACTTTGAACTATAGTAAGGGTGTTGTGACATGTAGGGACTTGGTGGATATCCCCACAGACGAGTTAAAACTGAGTGGGCTGACGAAGGTATTATTGACGTGCACCAAATTATGAAACGAGTCGATGGGGACCTAGTCAAATGCGACTCGTTTATTCTCACGCTCAGTTGCCCGAGACTCCCAGAGCATGTTAAAGATGGGTTCTTACGTTTGCCAGTACGACCATATTTCCCCAACCCAATGCGCTGTTTTAAATGTCAGCGCTTTGGGCAGACTACGTTGGGGTGCAATGGGATAGCCACTTGTGGTAAATGTGGTCAGCCTGCCCATGAAGGAGCCGATTGTTCATCGCCTGTGAAGTGCGTGAATTGCTCTGGGAGTTACCCTTTCTGGAGCCGTGTCTGCCCCATCTATCTCGAAGAACGGAAGATACAGGAGATTAAAACATCTAAGCGCATCCACTATGGTGAGGCCAAGAAGCTCTTTAAGGCCATGCAGCCTTCTGTGTTTACAACATCTTTCGCTTCTGTTCTGAAAAAAACCGCTACAGTTGGCCACTGTTGCTACGCAAACGGAGGTTGCTAGTGTTAGCACTAATACCTGCGTTTGCCAGTGCACTTGTGCTGCTGCAGTTGTTGAAACCTGCAGCTCTCCCCGCAACGTCGGACAAGGCCGTGGTTGCTGACATTGGGGTACTTCCTGCTTCTGCCCATATCGCGCCTTCTGCCCAGGCGAGTAAAGCTCCAACTGTTGACAAGGCTCTGCATTCTAAGCCCCCCAAGACAAAGACGCCAGAGGTGAAGGTTTTGCCACCTGAGGAGACCAGTCAGGGTCGGTCCTATGACGAGGCCGTCGTACTGTCTGACATCTCCCGTGGGTCATCATCGGAGCTGATGGACATTGATGTCAACTGGGGGCGATCTTCTCGCCCCGGGAATAAATCTACGGCAAGTATGGGCTCTGCTCCAAAGCACAGAGGCAGTGTGAAAGTTCAGCCACCCTGACCACTGGCTCCCATATTACAGTGGAACCTGAATGGGTTCAGGACGCATGTGGCCGAATTACAACTCCTTGTACGAGAGTGCCCCTTGTGCTTATTTCTCCAAGAGACACATTTTCGGGCCACTGATGCTCCTTCTTTGCGGGGCTATACCGTATATCGAAAAGATGATCTGACAGGGGAAAGGGCAAAGGGTGGTGTTGCGGTTTTTGTCCATGACATGCACCACTCATCTGAGCTCCCTCTCGTTAGAGACTTGCTAGGAGTTGCAGTTGACCTTCTTGTGGGTCGGAGGCTCACAATCTGTTCCGTTTACTTACTGCCTCAGGATGCAATAGACTCTGAGGCTCTCACAGACCTTATTAGCCAACTCCCCCGCCCATTTCTTTTTCTGGGGGACTTCAATGCTCATAATGACTTATGGGGCTCTCCGACTACTTGCCACAGGGGTCGCGTTCTGGAAAGCCTCATGATGTCTGAAGAACTGTGCATCCTCAACTCTGGTGCTCCCACTCATTTCTGTACTGCTTCTGGGTCGTCATCAGCTATTGACCTTTCCTTTTGCTCTCCAGCACTCGCGGATTCTGCTCTGTGGGTGGTTGCTGCTGACCTCCATTCCAGTGACCACTTCCCCTTTGGATTCGCCTCCTGGATGAGGCTGTGGCATTACCAGTGCCACCCCAGTGGCACCTCTGCAGAGCTGACTAGATACTTTTCAGCCAACTGGCTGTTCGTGCCAGCGTCGACGAATGGGTCGACCATGTTACAGCCGTGATCTCCCATGCTGCTGAGCCGGCCGGAGTGGCCGTGCGGTTCTAGGCGCTACAGTCTGGAGCCGAGCGACCGCTACGGTCGCAGGTTCGAATCCTGCCTCGGGCATGGACGTGTGTGATGTCCTTAAGTTAGTTAGGTTTAATTAGTTCTAAGTTCTAGGCGACTGATGACCTCAGAAGTTAAGTCGCATGGTGCTCAGAGCCATTTGAACCATGCTGCTGAATTGTCAATCCCACGGTCATCGGGTCATCCCAAGAGGCGTCCTGTCCCTTGGTGGACCACTGAGTGCCGCTCAGCCATCCGAGCCCGCCGTGCAGCTCTGCGCCGCTTCAAGTGCCGTCCCTCAGCTGACAATCTTGCGGCCTTTCGGGTGGCAAGGGCCAAGGCGCGGCGAGTGATTAAAGAGAGCAAACGACGGTCATGGCAATCGTTCTTGAACTCCATCTCCCACTCCACTAGTTCTACGAAAGTATGGCAAGCCATCAGGAGGATTTCCGGGAAACTCAGCCAACTACCTGTCACGGCATTGCTGCATCAGGGATGTCTCGTCACGGCACCGAGAGACATTGCCCAGACACTGGCCATGTATTTTGCGGAATCTACCGCCACTATTAACTGTGATACAGATTTCTGCCGCTACCGCACTGCCATCGAGAGGGGTCACTTGGACTTCCAGTCTCCAAATTCTGAGCCCTACAACTGCCCCTTCACAATGTGGGAACTGGATTCGGCGCTGTCTGTGGCTCATGATACTGCGCCTGGTCATGATCAAATCCGGTACAACATGCTGCAGCACTTGTTGCTGCCATCCAAGGAAGTTCTGAATTGTTTTAATATGATATGGTTATCCGGCATGTTCCCTGACTCGTGGAGGGAGGCGATTTTGATTCCCCTCCTCAAACCAGGGAAGTAGTTATCGAAGTATTGCTTTGACGAGCTGTGTCGGGAAGACGTTGGAAGGCATGGTCAACCGTGGCCTGGTTTGGCTGCTCGAGACCAGGCAGCTCCTTAGCCCCTCTCAGTGTGGCTTCCGGAGATGTCGTTCAACTATAGACAACTTGATCCTGCTTGAGGCGGCCATCCAGCAGGCCTTCCTACGTAACCAGCATTGTCTAGGTGTATTCTTTGACATTAATAAGGCGTATGACACTACTTGGCGCCGCCTTATCCTCAATCAACTCCATCAGTGGGGCTTTCGTGGCCGTCTCCCCATCTTGATTCAGTCCTTTCTTTCCCAACGCCTCTTTCGATATCGGGTTGGTAATGTGCTATCTGATTTGTACGCGCAGGAGAATGGTTTTCCTCAGGGAAGCGTTTTAAGTGTCACCCTCTTTGCCATCGCCATTAACAGTATCACGTCCACTATCCGGAGTCCTGCCCACTGCTCCTTGTTTTGGACGATTTTGCTGTTTTCTGTTCTTCCTCCCGTCTTGTCACTGCTAGTCGGCAGTTGTAGCTTACGATAAAGCTATTAGAGGCATAGACTGCGAAGACGGGTTTTACCTTTTCTGCAGACAAATGTGTGTATGTTCATTTTAATTGTGCTCGACGTCTTTTTACCTCCCCTGAATTGCGTCTGAGGGACACCATTCTTCCTTTTAGCGACACTGTGAGGTTCCTGGGCTTCACTTTTAATTCCAAGTTGTCGTGGTTGCCTCACCTTAAAGACCTCAAGGTGCGGGCCCTGAAGACACTGAATATTTTGAAGTGTCTGAGCCATCGGTCCTGGGGAGCAGATCGGGCGCGTCTGCTGCAGTTTTATAGGGCTTTCGTCCTATCGCGTCTTGACTATGGTTGCACCGTGTATGGGTCAGCGAGGCCTTCGTATCTGAAGATTCTTGACGCAGTACACCATGAGGGTATCAGGCAGACCACTGATGCCTTCCGTACCAGTCCCATCCCCAGCCTGTGTGCTGAGGCAGGGGAACCGCCGCTCGCCATCCGGCGGAAACTCCTCATGGTGCGACGGGTGTGTCAATTCCTTGCCTGTCCTACCTCCCCTGCGTACCCTAGCGTTGCCCGACCGCCTATGGAACGTCTCTTTTCCAGTCGTCCCAGGGCAACGAGACCATTTGGGATTCGTGCCAAGCATTTGCTTGAGTCCCTTGGTGTGGAGCGTGTGGCCCCTCAACTTCAAGGTTTTACCCGCCTGCCTCCCTGGTTGCTCCAGAGGCCCAGAATCCTTTTAGACTTGTCGGAGTACCGGAGGAGCTACACTCCTGCGTTTGTTTTTACCTCCTTATTTTCCGATATTTTACACCAGCATCCCGACCATGTATCAGTATTTACGGATGGCTCTAAACAGGGGGACTCTGTTGGTTGTGCGGTTGTTTTCCCTGATCGAGTCGTCAAGTTACGGCTTCCTGCGGCATTTACCATTTTTGATGCCGAATTGTTTGCGATCTTGCGGGCATTGTAGCAGATGAGATGTGTTCTCAGTCTTAAGTTTCTCATCTGTTCTGACTCCCTGAGTGTCCTTCAGACCCTGCAACACTTGTACCCAGCGGATACGGTCGTCCAGAACATCCGTGATGCCCTACTCCACCTGCAACGGCAGAGGAAGGAGGTTTCTTTCTGCTGGGTGCCGGGGCACGTGGGTATTAGGGGAAACGAACTGGCGGATGTGGCTGCCAAAGATGCATGTTCCCTCCCTCACGTTGTTGTATGTGCCGTCCCCCTCCATGCTGTTACCTCCCTCCTGCGTTTTCGTGTTATGCATCAGTGGCTGGAGTGGCTGGCAGTCGGTGAAAATAAGCTGCGTCTGGTCAAGGCCACCACGCGGCCACGCTGTACGTCCTACCAGTCATGCAGGCGGGATGATGTTCTCCTCACTCGCCTCCGCATCGGGCACAGTCCCTTAACGCATGGGTTTTTACTCCCGCGGGAGGACCCCCCATTCTGCAGTTCTTGTGGCGTCCAGATTACTGTCCGCCACATTTTACTTGACTGTCTTTTATTCTCTGACCAGAGGGCGGTGGTTTCTTTGGCACCGGATTTGCTCTCTATTTGACGCAAGATGACGCAACGACTGTGGTTAAGGTCTTACGGTTTTGTGTCCTGTCCAATTTGTTGCCCCGGATTTTAGGGAGAGGGTTTTAATGTGCTGCTGGGTGACTGGCTCACCCAGGTTTTAGGTAAGAGGTCCGCCAGTCATGATTACCTCCTTGTTTCCCTTCGGTTTCTGTTCTCTTTTCCTTGTGTTTCCTTTCCTTTTTAGTGCGTTTCTTCTCCTCTTGTTTTGCCTCTGTATGTGAGGATTTGAAACTGCGTCAGGTCTGTGTCTTTTAGCCGTTCTCCTTGTTCGCTGTCCGTCTTCGTCCCTTCACTGCGCCTGTTCCTGTTTTTATGCGTTTGGGCACTGACAATACTTCACTTTTGCAATTACACAGATGTGTCGTAAGCAAAGGGCGACATAAAAAATTAGCAATTTTCTTCAGTACAAACAATCAAAGTGCGTGCTACATAGACTAGCGTTCACGCTGCTATACAAGTGCCTAATCTTGAAGCTACTATTCAACTGGGGCGTCGCCAGTCGGTGGTGGCGCTTATGTCCTCTTCCAATACGGGCCGCTGCTATCGCGTTCTCGTCCTTGAGAGGGGTCGGTCAGCGTGCGATTGGCTGACCTCTTCTCACAGCCTTCTCTTCTCTGTCGTTCCCGACTGGCGTGCCAGCGCTTGACTTTACGCCGTAAAGCGATGGACCGTAGTCGTATGTGCGGCACGACAACGGGAAGGGAGGCAGGAGCGTGGACGCTGCGATCGGCCGGAAGCTGCGGCTGCAAGGGACGTCAGACTTACGGTCGTACCCCACCATTCGGCCTGCGCTCTGGTGGAAACATTCAACGGAAAACGCCCAGAAGGGTACGCGTCCACCTCCTGAGGTCCATACGAAGAAGTAGAAGGCGTCGGCTACTGCGGTAGGATGACAGGAGGCGGAGGAGGTGCAGGCTCCGTCTCCTTGGGGTCGTCCCGCGGTATCGTGGTGACATCCTCTGGGGACTGCTGTGGCCGCGCTGTCCTCGGCATCTGTGAATCTGGGGAAGAGATACTGATGGATCGCCGTGCAATTGACAGTGGCGAATTTGATTATCAGGCCGGCGCTGCAATCCGTCTAAGCTTGAAATGAGGTACATGCATGCGCCAAGTCGACGGAGGATCTCGCCTCGTGCCCACCGCCTGCGGCCGCTAAAAATCCTGAAAAACACAGTATCATGCGGCGCGAAGTGATACTTGCGGCCGTCCTTCGGTGGCGGATGCTGAGGAGGGGGAGCAGGTGGAACAGTGGCCGATGGCGGCGACCGTGAAGAAGTTCCACCGGCGATCGTCCATCTCATGGCTGTGAACGATAGGAGACGAGAAACAGTTGCAATGTTTCATCCCTGGTATATCCAGTGCGGAATTTGCCATGTGCTGCTTAAGGCTCTGACAAAACGTTCCGCTTCGCTGTGTGACTGCGGATGGAACGGTGCACTAGTTAGATACTGTATGCCATTGCGTTCACAGAATGTTTCACATTCATTTGAAATGAACTGAGAGCCGTAGTCCGACACTATGACTTCAGGCAAACCTCCGAGGCAAAAAATAGAGGACAATGCCTGAACTGTGCTACTTGACGTTGTCGAGTTCATTGGCACAACAAAAGGAAGCGTGCTATGAGACTGTATCACAATCAACCAACGATTGTTCCAAAAAGGACCAGCAAAGGCTACGTGCACACGTTGCCATGGTGATTGCGACTTAGGCAAGGCAGAGAATGTTTGTGGCAGAGCGGATTGATTTTCCGCACATGCGTGACACTGTGACGTCAGCTGTTCTATTTGTGTGTCCATGCCCTGCCAAGTACAGTGTCGACGAGCTAACTGTTTCATACGGCCAATCCCCAAGTTGCGACGCCACTACCCGAATTTACTGTATTATTATTAGACAATGCGGTATCAGACTTCCAGAAAGCGGCTCTCACGTGTAATAGGTTTGAATAGACACTCTATGGTGATTCAACTACTACATGGAATTTTTGGAATTAATAATGATAATGGCGTGTAACAAACTTATTTTTACTTCTATATTTGATTATTAGTAGCACTGATAATCTCTTTGAAGTGTACCTGAACAGGGAGCTCGTAATTCTGTATGTTTGATATTGCCTAGCTGGATGACATTATTCATTTAAAACAATACCACAGCCTGAAATCGTTTCATAATACATAAACACACGTGATAAACACTTGAACTTGTTTTACGTTAATGTAAACTACACAAATTGTAATTACTGAATTTAATGTTACTGAGCTTGCATTGTGCTGAAGGCACAACGTGTACTGTGGTGGCAGCAATTTCCTTGAACGCTTAATTAAAGAACAATATAGATCTGCTTGTCAATAGAGTTACTGAAAACACTAATTGTGAATCACGTTGCTCGGACGGAACCGAGTAATTTTTGACTATGGAAATGCACTGAAAAGCCACCACATCGAGCTGGATAGTAATTGAGGTGGCACAGCACCTAGCACTTCCATCCGTTGCATGAGGCGGCGTCTGCTGACAATTTGGGCGTTAATTCCGACTATTTTCTCTTGTAATATAGCTACGCTGATATTCACGCACAATAATTTTGCACTGATGTTGCAGCACATAGAAATCCCTGGATGTGGGGTAATAATGATCTATTTCCTTTAAATAATTGATTACACTCGGGGAATGCAATTTAAACCACAAAATTATTATTGCCTCCAAACTTTACACACTGTAGAGAACTTGGTTTGACTATTACACAAACTGATTCACAAAATATAAATGTACTGCTAATGGCGCCGGTATAACAACCACTGTTCATAATAATACTCTTGTAAGATAACTTCTAGTTCGTTGCTACCGAAGTGAGCTCACCAATGGACCTCATCAGTTATTCAGATCACAATACGCCGTTGCATGCGGCTACTGGTCCCTCCTGGAAATGGATAAAAGAACACATTGACACCGGTGTGTCAGACCCACCATACTTGCTCCGGACACTGCGAGAGGGCTGTACAAGCAATGATCACACGCACGGCACAGCGGACACACCAGGAACCGCGGTGTTGGCCGTCGAATGGCGCTAGCTGCGCAGCATTTGTGCACCGCCGCCGTCAGTGTCAGCCAGTTTGCCGTGGCATACTGAGCTCCATCGCAGTCTTTAACACTGGTAGCATGCCGCGACAGCGTGGACGTGAACCGTATGTGCAGTTGACGGACTTTGAGCGAGGGCGTATAGTGGGCATGCGGGAGGCCGGGTGGACGTACCGCCGAATTGCTCAACAGGTGGGGCGTGAGGTCTCCACAGTACATCGACGTTGTCGCCAGCGGTCGGCGGAAGGTGCACGTGCCCGTCGACCTAGGACCGGACCGCAGCGACGCACAGATGCACGCCAAGACCGTAGGATCCTACGCAGTGCCGTAGGGGACCGCACCGCCACTTCTCAGCAAATTAGGGACACTGTTGCTCCTGGGGTATCGGCGAGGACCATTCGCAACCGTCTCCATGAAGCTGGGCTACGGTCCCGCACACCGTTAGGCCGTCTTCCGCTCACGCCCCAACATCGTGCAGCCCGCCTCCAGTGGTGTCGCGACAGGCGTGAATGGAGGGACGAATGGAGACGTGTCGTCTTCAGCGATGAGAGTCGCTTCTGGCTTGGTGCCAATGATGGTCGTATGCGTGTTTGGCGCCGTGCAGGTGAGCGCCACAATCAGGACTGCATACGACCGAGGCACACAGGGCCAACACCCGGCATCATGGTGTGGGGAGCGATCTCCTACACTGGCCGTACACCACTGGTGATCGTCGAGGGGACACTGAATAGTGCACGGTACATCCAAACCGTCATCGAACCCATCGTTCTACCATTCCTAGATCGGCAAGGGAACTTGCTGTTCCAACAGGACAATGCACGTCCGCATGTATCCCGTGCCACCCAACGTGCTCTAGAAGGTGTAAGTCAACTACGCTGGCCAGCAAGATCTCCGGATCTGTCCCCCATTGAGCATGTTTGGGACTGGATGAAGCGTCGTCTCACGCGGTCTGCACGTCCAGCACGAACGCTGGTCCAACTGAGGCGCCAGGTGGAAATGGCATGGCAAGCCGTTCCACAGGACTACATCCAGCATCTCTACGATCGTCTCCATGGGAGAATAGCAGCCTGCATTGCTGCGAAAGGTGGATATACACTGTACTAGTGCCGACATTGTGCATGCTCTGTTGCCTGTGTCTATGTGCCTGTGGTTCTGTCAGTGTGATCATGTGATGTATCTGACCCCAGGAATGTGTCAATAAAGTTTCCCCTTCCTGGGACAATGAATTCCAATGAAATCACGGTGTTCTTATTTCAATTTCGAGGAGTGTGTATATATATATATATATACATTGCTACTAATGGCCGTGACCTTGAACGTGATTTTCAAGGTTATTTGGAGATTAAGGCGTTTTTTTTTGGAATTGGGAACTCTAATGTTTGACTTAAGATTTGTTAAGAGCGGCAAATTTTACGTATAAAAGATACGTTATTCAAGGTCATGGCAACGTTCAGTAAAGATCAAATAAGTAAATATGTTTTTAATTTTAATAGGGATTAACTCAGAATAGAGGAAGGATATAGCAGTACAATATTAGACACAAACTGGAAGGCACATCCTGAGGAATTAGAGGTGAGGGGCTCACACAACGACTTGTAAATCAGTGATCTACATTTTATGTACATTATATGCCTCGATGAATTTATTTTTGCCACTAAACACTTAAATTAAAACTTAAAGTTCAAATATCCCTCAGTTCTTACCAAATCTGACGTCGCAAATGGGAATTTTCATGAAATAAAACTCAACATTCGAATGACGTTTGTTAATTACCTTTAAAGTCATGGTTACTGACAATGATACATCAGTCCTTACGCCTCTTGTAATTTGTATCTAACATCGTATCTTGCTGTATCCCTCCTCTAATTCGAGTTAATCCTTACTAGAACTAAAAACATTTGCTTATTTGACCTTCATTCAACCATGCTTTGACAATGAATACTGCATCTTTCATATGTAAAATACGTCGCTCTCAACAAATTTTAAATCTTTTCAAATCTTAAATCAAATATTACGGTTCCCATTTCTGAAAATCACCTTAATCTCCACATCAAGTTGAATATCACTTTCAAGGTCACGGCCATTAGTAGTAATGAGTGACCTTCCTTGCAGTCTACAGCTTTCACCTATAACATTTTGCTGTATCTCATCTCTCTCCCAAATTATTGGTCATTAGGGATTGAAATGGAGATCCCCGTATATACAACGCTAATGTAAATACGTTCGTTCTCAGAGACGTCTGTGTGCTCGCTGCTTCCGTGGCCAGGTTGGTCATGATGGGCTGACATGTCATTATCTTCACAGCCTGGTTCATCGAGGTGTGTATGCCATTCCAGACGCCTGAATGGTACCTCAACCTTTGCCTACTCTTCTACAGTCACAATTTCAACATACGTTCCATTCTGCATGTTACACATGTAACAATTGTAGATATAATATTTAGGTACATGGTTTTGTTTTCATTTGTTCTAGTTACATCACAATTCACATTTTCTCTGCTGTGGATACGATCTTCACTAGGGAGAGCACCATCTTCCCAACCCGGTTGTTCGAGATGAATAACACCTTCACCGCAACCCACATGTTCGAGCTAGTCTTCACGTCAACTACCAACAAACAGTATCACTGGTGAAGGGTATAACAGCAGTAGTCCTTCTAACAATAAAACACCTGCCAACATGAGTAACGTAGAAGTAAATATCGTCGGAGTAGTGAAGCAACTCTAATCACGTAATAAAAGCAAGTTTTATGGTCCAGGCTGTATACCAATTAGGCTCCTTTCCGAGTATGGTGATGCATTAGCTCCATACTTAACAATCATATAAGACCGTTCGCTCGACCAAAGATCCGTACCCAAAGTGTCAGGTCATCCACATAAGTGCTAAAAGGAACTCGTTAAACTTCGGTTACACGATAAGTCAGTCTAATCTAAAAGCCGTAAATTCAACTAAATATCTAGGTATTATAATTACGAACAACTTAAATTGGAAGGAACACATACAAAATGTTGTGGGGAAGGCTAACCAAAGGCTGTGTTTTATTGGTAGCGCACTTAGAAAATGTAACAGACCTACTAAGGACACTGCCTACACTACGCTTATCCGTCCTCTTTTAGAATACTGCTGCGCGGTATGGGATCTTTATCAGATAGGACTGACGGAGCACATAGAAAAAGTTCAAAGAAAGACAGCACGGTTTGCATTATCGCGAAATATGGTAAAGAGTGTCACAGAAATGATACAATATTTGGGCTGGAAATCATTAAAAGAAAGGCGTTTTTCGTTGCGACGGACTCTTCTCACGAAATTAAAATCACCAACTTTCTCGTCCGAATGCGAAAATATTTTGTTGACTCCGACCTCCATAGGGAGGAACGATCACCACGATAAAACAAGGGAAATCAGAGCTCGCACGGAAAGATATAGGTGTTCATTCTTTCCGCGCGCTATACGAGATTGGAATAATAGAGGATTGTGAAGGTGGTTCGATGAACCCCCTGCCAGGCACTTAAATGTGATTTTCAGAGTATCCATGTAGATGTAGAATTACAGTATTCAGTGATCAAATGTACACTCAGAGATAGAATGAAGCAAGTCTCAATCGAAAATACAGCTGGCTGTCGTGATACTACCACATTCCTAAACGCATGTCAACCTGTTTGGGAACAAGGGGTTCCAGGATTCTAAATCTCATTTTTGCCTCACATATTTTCTTCTTGCCGGCGAGAATAATGTCGCGTACAATCCTCAGTGTGCCGGTAGTCACGAATTGTATGATGCTTCCACACAGTATTATCACAAAGTAATATAGTACCCCATCAAAGTTCAGGACATTTTGAGAATCAGAATCCACTTATATCTATTTATGTATAATATTCTCTATCATAATGTCTAATTATAGCAGTACTCATCATATACGAATATAAACTGTATGTGTATGTATTTTTCCAAGTGTACGTTTGTAATTGTTTATTTCACTTTTTGTACTGGATGTAGTTTAACATGCCTACTAAAACATGAAAGCAAAATAAGTAGAATGCCTGATTAGATGTAAGAGAGGGCCTCATGGAAATAATCTTGCCAGGTTAAATAAACAAATATTCTGAGTACAAGACCAGTGAAAAAACTGTAGGTCCCCTCTACGTCTCTGAATTCGTTTGTCTCAGACAGAAAAATGTAGATTTGTGACTCATCACGGATGGTGAAAAACAGCATTTTTGTTGGATAATGAAAATATCATGTCTTATTTCATCTCATTTAAGCAAACATAAAGTGTAACGACGTATTTGTCATATACACTTGAACGCATTTCACACAATCAGTAAATTAACAGAGCCTCACAGCGACTGCTCTGCAATAGCTTCTGTACATATAAACGTGTTTACACGGAGCCAGTACCGTTTTCCGTACAGCAGACTGTGAGTCTCTTCTCAGACCCGTAGCGTGTTGTGAGGTCTCACTCATACAGCACCATTACGGAACAACATGGACCATTTGCAGTGCGTATCAAATCGTGTTTTCATATGATTCATTTTTTAATCACTTACAACCACACACTAGTAAAGATTAGGCAAGATGTTCCCTTTCTGAGATTGGAGAGCATGCAAAGAGAGTTGATGGGCCTTACAGTAGCACTACTCTTATAATCAAAACATCTAAAGTTAAAACATTGTAAAGACCGGAGTTAAATTTTATATCGGTGATAAATCATTATATGGAGCAGCTGAAACTCTTCGTCTGGATGATTAGCATCTAAGCGGTAAGTTCTGTGGTGCAGCACACAATTCGTCCAATTTGAATTACATGCTTCCGCAGCACATACCGCTTTCTTTCCACAATTTCAACTGGCATGATGCACACTTCCTCGTTGATCTTTAAATGAATTCGGACTACCCCAGAGCATGTCAGCGGTATAGCTGAGGGTGCTGAAAAGTATGTCTCGTTTTCACACAGGATGAGGAAATAATAAACAACCGATCGATTGCGAAATGGGAGTTTTATTTAAACTCATTTTCAATATCCTCCCCAGGGAGCGAGTACCGTTTTCTATACACGCTCACTTTGGATGTCTACTCACACCCTTGTCAAGGAATTGGAACAAACCTTTCAGTTTGCAATTGACATTGTTTATTATTTTTGCACGAAGATTGTATTCAAGATTGCTGTTCCAAGCACATCAAAAACTAAAAACCAAAAGAAGAAGAATATTCCTTTTCGTTTTCTCAACTCGCTAATATTCTAGCAGGCACCAGAGCAGCAACTTGCAGAAACCATGCGTCACGAAGATTTACATCTCAATCCGGCGGCACACCACAATGATGCCTTATTTCAGCTCTTAGCGAGGAAAGGAGTCTCCCTCTATGAATATTTGAATTCAGAGTAAAGACTCCATCAAACCGTGTTGCCTAACAGAACAGCATTCAACGGTAAACTTAGTAGAAGCGGAATTACTATAGCAGAATATGAACATGCGGTCCATGTTTTCAGCAAGTTCGATATGTCTAATTGGATTCAGCTGTACCGAACCAGAGCTTTAATGGGATGCGATGTTAAGAACGACTGAGATCTGAAAGTTATGAACAGCTCTTGATATACTATTGTTCTTTCAAAGCCGGATTTGTGGGGGATTGTATCAGATCGTACACAGGAATGCGAAGACGAATAATTCACGAATGAATGGTACAACATTACTCGATCAGAATTACATACTACACCTAGATGTTAACAATTTATACGAATATACCATGCTAGGGTTTCTACCTACTGGAAGGTTTCGCTGGCTGTCCGATAAAGAACTCGAGGGATTAAAATATTTCTTATCTGTGACAGCTGATTCTCAGGTAGGATATGTTTCGGAGGTACATATGATATATAATATTAGTCTGCTTCATGCGCACAGCGATTTAGCGCCGTTGGCATTTCCAGCAGGATAATAAAAGCTTGTTCCCAAGAAATAAGTGGGATTCTTAGCCACATATGTAATAACTCTCTGAAGCAGGGTATTTTCCCAGATAGACTGAAGTATGCCATTGTTAAACTATTGCATAAAAAAGGGGATATGTCTGATGTCAACAACTACCGCCAAATCTCTCTTCTGACTACCTTATCAAAAATTCTTGAAAAAGTAATGTGTGGTACAGTAGCTTCACACCTTTGTAAAGATAAAGTTTTAACAAAATGTCAGTTTGGTTTCCACAAAGGTTTTTCAACAGAAAATGCTGTATATACTTTCACTAATGAAATATTAAACGCTCTGAGTAACCGGAAGTCACCCGTTGAGACTTTTTCTGGTCTCTCAAAGGCTTTTGAGCGTGTAAATCATGGAATACTTCTAGATAAGCTCACGTACTATGTTATGAATGGGTCAGCGCTCAAATGGTTTAAATCATACCTAACTGGAAGAGTGCAGAAAGTTGAAATAAGCAGTTCACATAATACGCAAAAAACTGGTGATTTCTCAAACTGGGGAACAACCAAGAATGGGGTGCCGCAAGGGTCGGTCTTGGGTCCTCTGCTGTTCTTAATACACATTAATGACTTGCCACTCTATATTCACGAAGTTGCAAAGCTGGTACTTTTTGCCTATGATACAAGTATAGCTATCACACTCAACAGACAAGAATTAACTGATGAAATTGTAGACGATGCTTTTCAGAAAATCATTAAGTGGTTCTCTGCAAATGGGCTCTCATTAAACTTCGACAAAACACGGTATACACAGTTCCACACAGTAAATGGAATGACGCCATTAATAAATATAGGTTTAGATCAGAAATCGGTAGCTAAGGTAGAATATTCAAAATTTCTAGGTGTATGCATTGATGAAGGGTTGAACTGGAAAAAACACACTGAAGATCTGCCGAAACGTTTGAGTTCAGCTACTTATGCTATTAGGGTCATTGCAAATTTTGGCGATATACATCTCAGTAAATTAGCTTACCACAGCTATTTTCATTCTCTGCTTTCGTATGGCATCATATTCTGGGGTAACTCTCATAATTGAGTAAAAGATTGTTCATTGCACAACAGCGTCTAATCAGAATAATTGGTGGAGCTCATCCAAGATCATCCTGCAGACACTTATGTAAATAGCTAGGGATATTCACTGTAGCCTCACTATATATATATATATATATTCACTTATGAAATTTGTTATTAACAATCCTAACGAATTCAAAAGTAATAGCAGTTTACATGGCTACAACACTAGGAGAAAGGATGATTTTCACTACTCAAGGTTAAATCTAACTTTGGCTCAGAAGGGGGTAAATTATGCTGCCACAAAAGTCTTTGGTCACTTACATAATAGCATCAAAAGTCTACAGATAGCCATATAGCATTTAAAAGGAAATTAAAAGACTTTCTGAATTGCAACTCCTTCTACTCATTAGATGAATTTTTAGATATAGTAAGTGGGTAATTTCCCCACCCCCCACAAAAAAATTAAAAATATTAAGTGTCATTTAATATTTTGTGTAATGTAATATCTTGTATAGACACCTTTTATTAACCTGACACATTCCACATCATTACGAAGTGTCGTATTCATGATCTATGGAACAAGTACTAATGTAATCTAATCTTCAGAGCATCGAATGCCGTGAAACATTCTGAACCCAAGCTGGTGGCAGGGTTGGAGGGAAAACAAGATACGTCATTCATTATAGAAATCCTCAGCAGTTCATAAAGATAGGGATCAAACTGGAAAAAATCCATCGTGTTGCTAAATTGGATCAGTTTACTTCCCTGAAGGAACAGACATTAAAAACAAAGCTTTTGCAAAGAAGTCATTTGAAAAATATTTCTATTAACTTATGAATAATTCCATTTTCGGGAAAACTATGGAAGACCTTCGATGGCACCCTGATACTTATGTAGTTAGTAAATGTGATGGGTGTATGGCGGAAGACAGTTGATTGTCAATCCTTCTACCTACAATAAAGAAGTTTCTGCTCTGGAGGTAGGAAGGCTTCAGTACATTTTACCTGTTTATTTAGGTATGGCTTCATTAGACCTCCTAAGCTGCGCATGAACACGTTTCATTACAAGGCTGACAAACCTAATTTTAAACATCCTAAGCTACTTTACGTGGAGAATTTAATTTATTGTGTGAAGTGTTGTGATCCATATGTAATTACAATGCTCAGTTCCGACGAATTCGACACGTCTGGTTATGATCTCACGATCATTATGGCATAACACCTCCAAACAAAAAGGTTGTCGGTGTAATGAAAGGTGGGACGAATGAATTGCAGATCTGAGAGTTTGTAGATCTTTGTCCAAAACATGTACACACCAGACATACATAGACACTTTCGATCTTCGGACGTGGTAAGGTTGTGAGTCATGTAGTCACAAAAAATCTTAGGGGTTGACGATTAATTCAAGTGTGTTTATGATAGTGCTGCTGATGACTCGTCCCCAGATATGGAACACAATGCTAATTATTAATCGCGAAAACTTGTGATGCACACTGTGTCGCTTCTTGGGACTAGACTGTCGTCTTATGACGATAAACGGGTCGATTATGAGGATGGTATTGACACCCTCCCATAGTGAAACTATTCACTGATCGAGTGGATATATTCATTATGTGTGTGTGTGTGTGTGTGTGTGTGTGTGTGTGTGTGTGTGTGTGTGTGGAGTAGTATGACCTGTTCATCGGATTCGTACGTATTTAATGCTGTTGCTGGTTATTTTCATTGGAACGGCTCCAATAAAAACACATATTGAAACACATAATGTAAATTAACTTTGTTTTATTAACATTTTTTTTCATTTAGAAGTATACGGTGTTATAACATTTCTTGTTATGTATTACGCTTTACATGTCTACAATATTTTCTTAACAGTCGGTTTTTATTCGCTATGAACTTTGCTTGTATAGCATTCAAACCAATATTACATCTGTAAGTCAGGATTCTACAGATTTAATATTTATAGTAGTTATGGTCACAGACGTCGGTACAGCTCGCATACATACTCGTTCATTTATATGCTGTTCTAAATCGCTGTGTATGCTATATATGCACGAGCAAATTTAACATCTACAACAATGACCGAAGCAGAAGAAATGAATCAGAGTTTGTACTGCAGCCAGGATTCTAAGCTCGGTCTTCTTGTTTGTTGGTAGATATGCTAACCATTACACCACCACAGCACGAAGGTCAACATTGCTGAAAGAACTACCCAAGTTGAGTGCCCTCCCCAACATAAACTTCAGTTCATATCTTCTGCTTATTTTTCCTTACATTGTCACTACTGCCAGGGCTCTCCGACATTGGAATAGCACCAAAACGTTGGACGTAATGGGAAAGTCCTGTACCATAGGAGATCTTATAGATATTATAATTAAATGTTTCCCTGAGACATTTAAGTATCTTCGTTATCTATGATAATGGTCAAAGCAGAAGAAATGAATTAAAATTTGTGCTGCGGCCGGGACTCGAACTGGGGTCCTCGGGAGGGCACTCAACTTGGGTAGTTCGTGCAGCAATGTTGATCAACGTGCTGTGGTGGCGTTACGGTTAATATTTATGCCTAGCAAGTCAGAATACCCAGGTACGAGTCCCAGATACAGCACAAATTTTAATTAATTTCTTCTGCATCGATCATTATAGTGGATAATGAAGGGAATTAAATGTCTCCGGGAAACATCTAACTATAAGATTTAAAAAAAAAAATCACATCATCATCGAATATTGCTTTGACACATGGCATCCGTCGACTTAGTCTGTCTGTAGGAATCCATAATACACTATGTAAGAATTACAGATTATTTACACCTGAATAATGTAAACAGATACACTGTGAGACATCTGCTTATGATAACTTCAATGTAGTTGCCGTATATGCATATCGATGATGGATGCCTTCTTGCTAAAGGTCGTGATGTCTGGAAAAAGATGAGATGGGTCGTGTCCTGTTGACATCAGTTTACTGATGGAGAGATTTGCTTGCGTGGTTCAAGACAATCCATCTCGGTGAACTGCACTTTCGTATTACAGCTAACATTCTCAATTTCCACTGTTACCTCACAGTCATTATCTGATGCTCAACTGACATTTATTCGTTTAGAACCACATGGTGTTTGCATGTATGTACTGTTAATGAGCAACATTTCGAAATTAAGTGGCAATCAAAAACTACGATCTCACTGTAGGGTTTACATAACTCTCCGATGAGTCCCTAGAACTTAACACAATACATACAATACCTGCGACCTCGAGGTATTGGAGCTTTGAGTACTTCGAAAATTGCATGAAATTGCTAAGTACGCTTTTTTGATACGATATTTATCGAGCTTAGACGCTGTTATTAAACTGAAGTAATTTAGGATGTGACCTTTTTTGGGAGCAGGTCAGTTCCCATTGTTAACCCACTGCTGTATTCTGTGGTGCTGGAATGATTCTGTCACGCTATGCAATAGTCGGTACACCCAGATGGAGCGTCTCGTGAAGTTGTCGTACCGCACGCGGCTTGCAGACACCGTGGGTGCCACTGGTGTGCAAGATGCGGTACTGTTCTCTGCGGCAGACACCACCGCCACCTGCAAACTTCATACCCCACCTGCCTGCTGAGCAGTGAACCCGTCCCCTTCTCTCCCCAATGGCCCATCTCCCCCCTCCCCCCCACACCTCACATCACTTTGCCTTGCACTCTCCTGCCCGATACTGCCCAGTAGTACAAACATTCTTACCATACTGTGGTTATGCACGTATTCGTCGAAAGGGAATGAGGAAGGTAAATGCCGTATACGTTCGGTTTCACTTATGCGGCTAATAAGAAGCGAATTCTATAGTTTTATCTGAGTGCTTTGATAGTTTAGTTTCTTGAGTTTCAATGTGTAAATTTAATTTAATATCACATAGACACAGTTCTTGCGTTTTCGTTTGCGTCGGACAGTATTTTGTATCTTATTACAAGTTTCCAATAAGGAGAAAATTATTTAGTCTCACCTGAGTGCTCACACAGAACTTGTCCCCCGACCCGTGGTCGAATAGGAGGCCGCCTCAGGTCGTGGCAGGTGGCGAAAGACTTCCCACGTTCAAAAATGACTCTGAGCACTATGCGACTTAACTTTTGAGGTCATCAGTCGCCTAGAACTTAGAACTAATTAAACCTAACTAACCTAAGGACATCACACACATCCATGCCCGAGGCAGGATTCGAACCTGAGACAGTATTGGTCACTCGGCTCCAGACTGAAGCGCCTAGCACCGCACGGCCACTCCGGCCGGCAGACTTCGCAGGGAGTATCACGTAAGGACTCCCGGTTAGTCTGAGGAACAGGTTCAGGGTTCTGTCTATGGCTGACACTATCCCTCAGCCAGGTGCAGTTGTTTGTCGTGTTTCAGAGGAACCTCTCAGCCTACAAGACTAAGGCAGTCACATAGGGTGGGATTATTGACAGTTCGGAGCTCCTATGTTAGGCGCGTTATGGGGCTCCTTAGGAACATTGTAGCCAAGGAGGGGAAGGAAGCCAGTGTGAACTTCGTGTGCATACAGGGTGGAGTCATTCCAGAAGTGATGCAGCCAGTTGCAGGTAGTGGCTCACGTCGATACCAACGGTGTGTTCCTTTGGATCGGAAGAGATTCTCTCTGGTTTCGAACGGGTAACAGAAATGGTAAAGGCTGCCAGGCTTGGTTGCAAGGTGGTGCATAGTCGACAAGGCTGATTGCGGACCTTTGGTACAGAGCCGAGTGGTGCGTCTGAGTCAGAGGCTCAGACGGTTCTGCCACAGTGTAGGCTGCAGATTCTTCGACTTGCGCCGTAGGGTGGTTGGGGTTCGGGTCCCGCTGAATAGGTCAGGAGTCCACTCACTATACGCAGGAGGCGGCTACACGGGTATCAGGGGCTGAGTGACATGGAATGGGAGTTTTTTTTAGATTAGAGTGTCTTGGGGAAACACAAAAGGGGCTTCAATCTTAAAGAGTGCTGGTCGAACACAGGAAGTACGTAGATACAGGAGCCATCGGTATAACAGTGGTAAATTGTCGTAGCTGTGTTGGGGAACAACCAGAGCTCCAAGGCACTTATTCTGAAATCATTACAGGTACTGAAAGTTGGGTAAAGCTGGAGATATGTTCAGCAGAAATTTTTGCAAAGAACCTAACGATGTCCCGGAAGGACAGGTGGCGTGTTAGTTGTGGTTAAAAGTAGTTTATCTTGTAGTGAAATTGAAATAGATAGTTCCTATGAGCTAGTATGGGCAGATGGTCATCTTGGTATCCGGAATAAAATAACAATTGGATCCTTTTACCGACCTCCCAACTCAGATGTACAATTGCGGGTGTGCTGCCGGTCTATAGTGTCCAACGGGCAAAATATTTCGGCCATCATACATGTCGCCATCATCAGGTGAACTGACGGACTGAGCTCCCGTGAACGTGCCGGCACAGAGATCCGTACGCTATGGATGCTCAGAGGGAACTGGGTTCGGTCGCGGCGGCGGCCGATATAAATACCCTCCGCCCGCGGCGCGATCCCTCCGCCGTCCGCGCCCCGCGCCACGGTCGCGCTGTGGAACAGATTGCGACGGCGTCTGAGATGGCGTCGGTGTGATGGCTCTGCCCGCCGTGGTCGTCACAACTATACGTTTGCTAGATTTACTCTTGATTAACCCAATCGCTGGTTCCCAAGCCTTGCTAAGATTATAGCCACAGTCACGGTTTATGAGGTCGTCATTGGTGCGAATTTCGATGGCCTCTCTAACAACGCTGTCCCAGTATCTCGACGCCTGTACCAGAATCCTCGTGCGGTCATGCGGTTTGGAGTATCTATTTATGTATAATATTCTCTATCATAATGTCTAATTATGGCAGTACTCATCATATACGAATATAAACTGTATGTGTATGTATTTTTCCAAGTGTACCTTTGTAATTGTTTATTTCACTTTTTGTACTGGATGTAGTTTAACATGCCTACTAAAACATGAAAGCAAAATAAGTAGAATGCCTGATTAGATGTAAGAGAGGGCCTCATGGAAATAATCTTGCCAGGTTAAATAAACAAATATTCTGAGTACAAGACCAGTGAAAAAACTGTAGGTCCCCTCTACGTCTCTGAATTCGTTTGTCTCAGACAGAAAAATGTAGATTTGTGACTCATCACGGATGGTGAAAAACAGCATTTTTGTTGGATAATGAAAATATCATGTCTTATTTCATCTCATTTAAGCAAACATAAAGTGTAACGACGTATTTGTCATATACACTTGAACGCATTTCACACAATCAATAAATTAACAGAGCCTCACAGCGACTGCTCTGCAATAGCTTCTGTACATATAAACGTGTTTACACGGAGCCAGTACCGTTTTCCGTACAGCAGACTGTGAGTCTCTTCTCAGACCCGTAGCGTGTTGTGAGGTCTCACTCATACAGCACCATTACGGAACAACATGGACCATTTGCAGTGCGTATCAAATCGTGTTTTCATATGATTCATTTTTTAATCACTTACAACCACACACTAGTAAAGATTAGGCAAGATGTTCCCTTTCTGAGATTGGAGAGCATGCAAAGAGAGTTGATGGGCCTTACAGTAGCACTACTCTTATAATCAAAACATCTAAAGTTAAAACATTGTAAAGACCGGAGTTAAATTTTATATCGGTGATAAATCATTATATGGAGCAGCTGAAACTCTTCGTCTGGATGATTAGCATCTAAGCGGTAAGTTCTGTGGTGCAGCACACAATTCGTCCAATTTGAATTACATGCTTCCGCAGCACATACCGCTTTCTTTCCACAATTTCAACTGGCATGATGCACACTTCCTCGTTGATCTTTAAATGAATTCGGACTACCCCAGAGCATGTCAGCGGTATAGCCGAGGGTGCTGAAAAGTATGTCTCGTTTTCACACAGGATGAGGAAATAATAAACAACCGATCGATTGCGAAATGGGAGTTTTATTTAAACTCATTTTCAATATCCTCCCCAGGGAGCGAGTACCGTTTTCTATACACGCTCACTTTGGATGTCTACTCACACCCTTGTCAAGGAATTGGAACAAACCTTTCAGTTTGCAATTGACATTGTTTATTATTTTTGCACGAAGATTGTATTCAAGATTGCTGTTCCAAGCACATCAAAAACTAAAAACCAAAAGAAGAAGAATATTCCTTTTCGTTTTCTCAACTCGCTAATATTCTAGCAGGCACCAGAGCAGCAACTTGCAGAAACCATGCGTCACGAAGATTTACATCTCAATCCGGCGGCACACCACAATGATGCCTTATTTCAGCTCTTAGCGAGGAAAGGAGTCTCCCTCTATGAATATTTGAATTCAGAGTAAAGACTCCATCAAACCGTGTTGCCTAACAGAACAGCATTCAACGGTAAACTTAGTAGAAGCGGAATTACAATAGCAGAATATGAACATGCACTCCATGTTTTCAGCAAGTTCGATATGTCTAATTGGATTCAGCTGTACCGAACCAGAGCTTTAATGGGATGCGATGTTAAGAACGACTGAGATCAAAAGTTTATGAACAGCTCTTGATATACTATTGTTCTTTCAAAGCCGGATTTGTGGGGGATTGTATCAGATCGTACACAGGAATGCAAAGACGAATAATTCATGAATGAATGGTACATCATTACTCGATCAGAATTACATACTACACCTAGACGTTAACAATTTATACGGATATACCATGCTAGGGTTTCTACCTACTGGAAGGTTTCGCTGGCTGTCCGATAAAGAACTCGAGGGATTAAAATATTTCTTATCTGTGGCAGCTGATTATGAGGTAGGATATGTTTCGGAGGTACATATGATATATAATATTAGTCTGCTTGATGCGCACAGCGATTTAGCGCGTTGGCATTTCCAGCAGGATAATATAAGCTTGTTCCCAAGAAACAAGTGTGATTCTTAGCCACATATGTAATAACTCTCTGAAGCAGGGTATTTTCCCAGATAGACTGAAGTATGCCATTGTTAAACTACTGCATATAAAAGGGGATACGTCTGATGCCAACAACTACCGCCAAATCTCTCTTCTGACTGCCTTATCAAAAATTCTTGAAAAAGTAATGTGTGGTACAGTAGCTTCACACCTTTGTAAAGATAAAGTTTTAACAAAATGTCAGTTTGGTTTCCAGAAAGGTTTTTCAACAGAAAATGCTGAATATACTTTCACTAATGAAATATTAAATGCTCTGAGTAACCGGAAGTCACCCGTTGAGATTTTTTCTGATCTCTCAACGGCTTTTGAGTGTGTAAATCATGGAATACTTCTAGATAAGCTCACGTACTATGGTATGAATGGGTCAGCGCTCAAATGGTTTAAATCATACCTAACTGGAAGAGTGCAGAAAGTTGAAATAAGCAGTTCACATAATACGCAAAAAACTGGTGATTTCTCAAACTACGTAACAACCAAGAATGGGGTGCATCAAGGTTCGGTCTTGGGTCCTCTGCTGTTCTTAATATACATTAATGACTTGCCACTCTATATTCACGAAGATGCAAAGCTGGTACTATTTGCCTATGATACAAGTATACCTATCACACTCAACAGACAAGAATTAACTGATGAAATTGTAATCGATGTTTTTCAGAAAATCATTAAGTGGTTCTCTGCAAATGGACTCTCATTAAACTTCGACAAAACACGGTATACACAGTTACACACAGTAAATGGAATGACGCCATTAATAAATATAGGTTTAGATCAGAAATCGGTAGCTAAGGTAGAATATTCAAAATTTCTAGGTTTATGCATTGATGAATGGTTGAACTGGAAAAAACACATTGAAGATCTGCCGAAAAGTCTGAGTTCAGCTACTTACGCTATTAGGGTCATTGCAAATTTTGGCGATATACATCTCAGTAAATTAGCTTACCGCAGCTATTTTCATTCTCTGCTTTCGTATGGCATCATATTCTGGGGTAACTCATCATTGAGTAAAAGAGTGTTCATTGCACAACAGCGTCTAATGAGAATAATTGCTGGAGCTCATCCAAGATCATCCTGCAGACACTTGTGTAAAGTGTATATATTCACTTACGAAATTTGTTATTAACAATCCTAACGAATTCAAAAGTAATAGCAGTTTACATGGCTACAACACCAGGAAAAAGGATGATCATCAATGCTCAAGGTTAAATCTAACTTTGGCTCAGAAGGGGGTAAATTATACTACCACAAAAGTCTTCGTTCACTTACCTAACTGCATCAAAAGTCTGACAGATAGCCATATAGCATTTAAAAGGAAATTAAAAGAATTTCTGTATTGCAACTCCTTCTACTCATTAGATGAATTTTTGGATATAGTAAGTGGGTAATTTTCCCACCCCCCACAAAAAAATTAAAAATATTAAGTGTCATTTAATATTTTGTGTAATGTAATATCTTGTATAGACACCTTCTATTAACCTGACACATTCCACATCATTAAGAAGTGTCGTATTCATGATCTATGGAACAAGTACTAATGTAATCTAATCTTCAGAGCATCGAATGCCTTGAAACATTCTGAACCCAAGCTAGTGGCAGGGCTGGAGGGGAAAACAAGATACGTCATTCATTATAGAAATCCTCAGCAGTTCATAAAGATAGGGATCAAACTGGAAAAAAATCCATCGTGTTGTTAAATTGGATCAGTCTACTTGCCTGAAAGAACAGTACGTTTCAAACACTAAAAAAAAAAGCTTTTGCAAAGAGGTCATTTGAAAAATATTTCTATTAACTTATGAATAATTCCATTTTCGGGAAAACTATGGAAGACCTTCGATGGCACCCTGATACTTATGTAGTTAGTAAATGTGATGGATGTCATGGTGGAAGACAGTTGATTATCAATCTTTCTACCTTCAATAAAGAAGTTTCTGCTCTGGAGGTAGGAAGGATTCAGTGCATTTTACCTGTTTATTTAGGTATGGCTTCATTAGACCTCCTAAGCTGCGCATTAACACGTTTCATTACAAGGCTGACAAACCTAATTTTAAACATCCTAAGCTACTTTACGTGGAGAATTTAATTTATTGTGTGAAGTGTTGTGATCCATACGTAATTACAAGGTTCAGTTCCGACGAATTCGACACGTCTGGTTATGATCTCACGAACATTATAGCATTAAACCTCCAAACAAAAAGGTATTCGGTGTAATGAAAGGCGAGACGAAAGACTTGCAGATCTGAGAGTTTGTAGATCTTTGTCCAAAACGTATACACACCAGACATACATAGACACTTTCGACCTTCGGACGAGGTAAAGTTGTGAGTAATGTAGTCACAAAAAATCTTATGGGGTGACGATTAATTCAAGTGTGTTTATGATAGTGCTGCTGATGACTCGTCCCCAAATATGGCACACCATGCTAATTATTAATCGCGAAAACTTGTGATGCACACTGTGTCGCTTCTTGGGACTAGACTGTCGTGTTATGACGATAAACGGGTCGATTATGAGGATGGTATTGACACCCTCCCATAGTGAAACTATTCACTGATCGAGTGGATATATTCATTATGTGTGTGTGTGTGTGTATGTGTGTGTGTGTGTGTGTGTGTGTGTGTGTGTGTGGAGTGGTATGACCTGTTCATCGGACTCGTACGTATTTAATGCTGTTGCTGGTTATTTTCATTGGAACTGCTCCAATAAAAACACATATTGAAACACATACTGTAAATTAACTTTGTTTTATTAACATTTTTTTCATTTAGAAGTATAGTATACGGTGTTATAACATTTCTTGTTATGTATTACGCTTTATATGTCCACAATATTTTCTAAACAGTCGGTATTTATTCGCTATGAACTTTGCTTGTATAGCATTCAAACCAATATTACATCTGTAAGTCAGGATTCTACAGTTATAATATTTATAGCAGTTATGGTCACAGACGTCGATACAGCTCGCATACATACTCATTCATTTATATGCTGTTCTAAATAGCTGTGTATGCTATATATGCACGAACAAATTTAACATCTACAACAATGACCGAAGCAGAAGAATCAGAATTTGTACTGCAGCCAGGATTCTAAGCTGGGTCTTCTTGTTTGTTGGTAGATATGCTAACCATTACACCACCACAGCACGAAGGTCAACATTGCTGCACGAACTACCCAAGTTGAGTGCCCTCCCCAACATAAACTTCAGTTCATATCTTCTGCTTATTTTCCCTTACATTGTCACTACTGCCAGGGCTCTCCGACATTGGAATAGCACCGAAACGTTGGACGTAATGGGAAAGTCCTGTACCATACGAGATCTTATAGATCTTATAATTAAATGTTTCCCTGAGACATTTAAGTATCTTCATTATCTATGATAATGATCAATGCAGAAGAAATGAATTAAAATTTGTGCTGCGGCCGGGACTCGAACTGGGGTCCTCGGGAGGGCACTCAACTTGGGTAGTTCGTGCAGCAATGTTGATCAACGTGCTGTGGTGGCGTTACGGTTAATATTTATGCCTAGCAAGTCAGAATACCCAGGTACGAGTCCCAGATACAGTACAAATTTTAATTCATTTCTTCTGCATCGATCATTATAGTGGATAATGAAGGGAGTTAAATGTCTCTGGGAAACATCTAACTATAAGATTTAAAAAAAAAAATTCACATCATCATCGAATAGTGCTTCGACACATGGCATCCGTCGACTTAGTCTGTCTGTAGGAATCCATAACACACTATGTAAGAATTACAGATTATTTACACCTGAATAATGTAAACAGATACACTGTGAAGCGTCTGCTGATGATAACTTCAATGTAGTGGCCGTATATGCATATCGATGATGGATGCCTTCTTGCTAAGGGTCCTGATGTCTGGAAAAAGATGAGATGGGCCGTGTCCTGTTGACATCAGTTTACTGATGCAGAGATTTGCTTGCGTGGTTCAAGACAATCCATCTCGGTGAACTGCACTTTCGTATTACAGCTAACATTCTCAATTTCCACTGTTACCTCACAGTCATTATCTGATGCTCAACTGACATTTATTCGTTTAGAACCACATGGTGTTTGCATGTATGTACTGTTAATGAGCAACATTTCGAAATTAACTGGCAATCAAAAACTACGATCTCACTGTAGTGTTTACATAACTCTTCGATGAGTCCCTAGAACTTAACACAATACCTACAATACCTGCGACCTCGAGGCACTGGAGCTTTGAGTACTTGGAAACTTGGATCAAATTGCTAAGTACGCTTTTTAGCTACGATACTTATCGAGCTTAGACGCTGTTATTAAACTGAGGTAATTTAGGATGTGACCTTTTTTGGGAGCAGGTCAGTTCCCATTGTTAACCCACTGCTGTATTCTGTGGTGATAGAATGATTCTGTCACGCTATGCAATAGTCGGTACACCCAGATGGAGCGTCTCATGAAGTTGTCGTACCGCACGCGGCTTGCAGACACCGTGGGTGCCACTGGTGTGCAAGATGCGGTACTGTTCTCTGCGGCAGACACCACCGCCACCTGCCAGCTTCATACCCCACCTGCCTGATGAGCAGCTAACCCGTCCCCTTCTCTCCCCAATGGCCCATCTCCCCCCCTCCCCCCCACACCTCACATCACTTTGCCTTGCACTCTCCTGCCCGATACTGCCCAGTAGTACAAACATTCTTACCATACTGGGGTTATGCACGTATTCGTCGAAAGGGAATGAGGAAGGTAAATGCCGTATACCTTCGATTTCACTTATGCGGCTAACAAGAAGCGAATTCTATAGTTTCATCTGAGTGCTTTGATAGTTTAGTTTCTTGAGTTTCAATGTGTAAATTTAATTTAATATCGCATAGACACAGTTCTTGCGTTTTCGTTTGCGTCGGACAGTATTTTGTATCTTATTACAAGTTTCCAATAAGGAGAAAATTATTTAGTCTCACCTGAGTGCTCACACAGAACTTGTCCCCCGACCCGTGGTCGAATAGGAGGCCGCCTCAGGTCGTGGCAGGTGGCGAAAGACTTCCCACGTTCAAAAATGACTCTGAGCACTATGCGACTTAACTTTTGAGGTCATCAGTCGCCTAGAACTTAGAACTAATTAAACCTAACTAACCTAAGGACATCACACACATCCATGCCCGAGGCAGGATTCGAACCTGAGACAGTATTGGTCGCTCGGCTCCAGACTGAAGCGCCTAGAACTGCACGGCCACTCCGGCCGGCAGACTTCGCAGGGAGTATCACTTAAGGACTCCCGGTTAGTCTGAGGAACAGGTTCAGGGTTCTGTCTATGGCTGACACTATCCCTCAGCCAGGTGCAGTTGTTTGTCGTGTTTCAGAGGAACCTCTCAGCCTACAAGACTAAGGCAGTCACATAGGGTGGGATTATTGACAGTTCGGAGCTCCTATGTTAGGCGCGTTATGGGGCTCCTTAGGAACATTGTAGCCAAGGAGGGGAAGGAAGCCAGTGTGAACTTCGTGTGCATACAGGGTGGAGTCATTCCAGAAGTGATGCAGCCAGCTGCAGGTAGTGGCTCACGTCGATACCAATGGCGTGTCGCTTTGGATCGGAAGAGATTCTCTCTGGTTTCGAGCGGGTAACAAAAATGGTAAAGGCTGCCAGGCTTGGTTGCAAGGTGGTGCATAGTCGACAAGGCTGATTGTGGACCTTTGGTACAGAGCCGAGTGGTGTGTCTGAGTCAGAGGCTCAGACGGTTCTGCCACAGTGTAGGCTGCAGATTCTTCGACTTGCGCCGTAGGGTGGTTGGGGTTCGGGTCCCGCTGAATAGGTCAGGAGTCCACTCACTATACGCAGGAGGCGGCTACACGGGTATCAGGGGCTGAGTGACATGGAATGGGAGGTTTTTTAGATTAGAGTGTCTTGGGGAAACACAAAAGGGGCTTCAATCTTAAAGAGTGCTGGTCGAACACAGGAAGTACGTAGATACAGGAGCCATCGGTATAACAGTGGTAAATTGTCGTAGCTGTGTTGGGGAACAACCAGAGCTCCAAGGCACTTATTCTCAAATCATTACAGGCACTGAAAGTAGGCTAAAGCTGGAGATAGGTTCAGCAGAAATTTTTGCAAAGAACCTAACGATGTTCCGGAAGGACAGGCGGCGTGTTAGTTGTGGTTAAAAGTAGTTTACCTTGTAGTGAAATTGAAATAGATAGTTCCTGTGAGCTAGTACGGGCAGAAGGTCATCTTGGTATCCGGAATAAAATAACAATTGGATCCTTTTACCGACCTCCCAACTCAGATGATACAATTGCTGAAAGGTTCAAAGAAAATTTAAGTTTAATTTCAAACACATACCCGACTCATACAGTTATAGTTTGTGGTGACTATATTTTACCGTATGTTGGCGAAAATACATGTTTAAATCCGGAGGTACCGCAAAATGTCATCCGAAATTGTACTACACGCATTCGCTGAAAATTATTTGGAGGAGTCAGTTCATTAGCCAACGCGAATAGTAAACGGTTGTGAGAACACGCTTCACTTCTTAGCAACAAATAATCACTAGCTAAAAACGAGCATCAAAAGAGATACAGAGATTAGTGAACACAGGGCTGACGTTGCGAAACTGAATATTGTTACTCCCAAATTCTCCAAAAATAAACGAAAAATACACCTATTCAAAAAAGCAGAGAAAAAGCGCTTGACGCCTACCTGAGGGACAATCTCCAGTCCTTTCAAATTAATAGTGTCAGGGTAGACCAGATGTGGCTTAAATGGAAAAAAATACTATCGAAAGCAACTGAGAGATTTATACCAAATAAATTAATAAACGACGGAGGTGATCCCCCATGGGACAAAAAACGGGTCAGAATAGCGTTGCAGAAACAACGAAAAAAGAAAGCTCAATTAAAATGGACGCAAAGTATCCACGACTGGCGATCTTCTACAGAAGCTCGAAATTTAGTGTGAACTTAAAAGCGAGATGCTTATAAGAGTTTCCAAAACGAAACTTTGTCTCGAAACCTGGCAGAAAATCCAAAGTAGCTAGCGGCAAGACACAGTCACTGCCATCTCTGAGTACAGCAATGGAAATGCTATTTTCAGTAGTACTGCCAAAGAAGAATGACTAAACATAGGCTTCCGAAATTCCTTCACTAGACAAGGCGAAATAAGTATTTCAGAATTCGAACCAAGAACACCTGCTAACATGAGTAACTTAGAAGTGGATAATCTCAGAGTAGTGAAGCAACTTAAATCACTTAATAAATAAAGTCTTCCAGTCCAGTCTGTATACCAATTAGGTTTCGTTTAGAATATGCTGATGCAATTGCTCCATACTTAACAATAATATACAACCTCTAGCTCTACGAAAGATTCGACCCCAAAGACTGGAAACTTGCCTAAGTCACAGTTCCTGCGCTCTCTCCTGTACTGGAATAATAGAGAATTATTGTGAAGTTGGTTCGATGAACCCTCTGCCTGGCACTTAAGTCTCATTTGCGGAGTATCCATGTAGATGTAGAACCGTTGCACGATCAATATCTCCGGCCACGTCTGCTGGAACACAATCTTTGGCATGAAGGGGGCGTGGCACGTTTGCCGCGAGTGCCGTTGACATCGTCTTGTGGGGAGAGGCAGCCCGTGAAGCAGCGCGGACGGCGCAGAGCTGCAGGGCAACGGGCTGGCTGTTTGCTCTACCGCCCGTGTGACTTCCATGCTGGTCTGGTTGACAATCTTCCTAACACGAGGAACGTCCACTGGGAACGGGAGTGGACACATTATTCCCTTGGCCGACGAGGTCTGTAGGCGAGCGGTGGATCTTGTCACCCCACACATCTCCCGGCGGCTCCGAGGTTTTCCACTGTTTGTCTTCGCACAGTGGCTTTGTATGCTCGGTGAGCTGTTTCTGGTTCGTTGCTTCGGTGCCGAGAACACGCAGCATTTGTAAAGACTGATCTTACTCCCCGCTGTGTGCGTGATAACTGTGACTGGTTCACTTGCTGTGCGTGTTTGTGTCCTGCTGCTTTTATACAGGACCCGATTCAGTCTCCTGTTGTCGTTGTTCCCTGTTCCTGCATCTGGCCAGGCGATCTGAAGAGCATGTCACTCGTATCGAAACACAATAGCTTCCTTAATAACAAAAATAGCCCACCAAACCAACAATTCAATTCGAAATTACTTCCCAAAAGCAGTAGGAAGAACTTATATACATCAAAAATGAAGAGTATATCAACTGAAATGCAATACATGAGATGGAAGATACATAGGACAAACCAGGTGTACATTCGATAACAGTAACAAAAAACATGTAAGAGCATGAAATTGTATGACGTATCATTCAACGTTTCAACTTTTACAGAATACTTACACCAACACAACATAAAATTACCACCAGAGACACAGACGTGGAAATCATAAGGATAAACAACAATAAAAAAAACCTCCTGACCTTACAAGAAAACTGCCACATTCAAAGAACTATAATATAAAAGAAACAACTCATAAATCACCAGAAGAAATTGCCAAATCACTAACTTTTTAAACTGATTGACCACTTAATATAACATTAAATATACACATCTAACCATAGGCTCCATTTAGCAATACAATCTCCTCCCAGGTTCTCTCTTATACTCACCATCCGAGCAAGACTTGTTATCAACCCCCGCCCCCCAACCCCATCTCTCCTCACATCTTTGCCTAACATGGTATTTTCAGTAATTTACACTAACTCTCTCTCTGTCTCTCTCTCTGTCTCTCTCTCTCTCTCTCTCTCTCTCTCTCTGTCTCTGTCTCTCTCTCTCTCTCTCTCTCTCTCTCTCTCTCTCACACACACACACACACACATAGACACATGAAATTAAAAAAAGACGAAGTTTAGTTTCACAGGTTGGCAACACTCACAATATGAACGAAAACAACCGAACACACCTAAAAACTGTGATACTGTGCAGAGCAAACACACATAACTTCAGTTCAGTTTGCAAAAGTGAAGTGCAAATAACCCAAATGCAGCGCAAGAAATACTGCAGAATGGCAAAAACTGCCAAATGCGTATGTGGATCGAAGTTTCTCGACGTGAACGACTGCTAAGAAGGAGGGAAGAAGCAGTGCCTTGGATAACGTAAAAAGGAACACACGAACTTGCACTCCAACTTTATAAACGAAACGTACGAACGTACCAAAAATGTACGAACGTATGCATGCAGTTCAGAATAACCAAGGAAAATGCTTTACAAATAAAAGCGAAACGAGTCTGCTATAATTCTCTTTAATTAAATTGCAGTAAGCTTAAGACGACAAATCAATGATAAGTCATAGCAGCTTCTATTTGGTTATTGTGATAGGGCTATAACTTTATTGTGTGTTTTAAATTATTGGGGTTTTGTAAATTTCTTTTATCTTCAGTGACATTAACTGCGACGTCCAAAACTTTTTTATGTCTAGTACCTTGTGTACTAAATTGCTAAGTCACTTTCTTCCGTTATTTGGAGCCTGCAAGCTTATGCGCCTGACAGGTACACATATTTTTGCTTATCTTTTGGTGGGTTGCACTTCCAAGCCAAGCTTTTGATTTCGTAGGTTCATCAGCGAAGTGTTCGTTACTTTCTTCCACCTATGTTATCCGTCCCGCGCGACGGTTAATCATTCACCGTTTCCACCTCGTGGCGTGATAGGAAGGTAAATCTCGGTTGGAAATGGAACTTCTTTACTGTCAGGTGTAAATAGAGGTGGTTGCCTTGGGATGTTACCTTATTATCTTTTAGCGATTTTTCACAAACGTTTGTCTGCGCTGCTAGCGTATAATCTGATGACTTAAGCTTTACTCGTTTTACTTTTACTTCTCTCTTAATCAGCCTATCAATGTACGTTTGTGCGCCGGCCGTGGTGGCCGAGCGGTCCTAGGCGCTTCAGTCTGGAACCGCGCGACCACTACAGTCGCAGGTTCGAATCCTGTCTCGGGCATGGATGTGTGTTATGTCCTTAGGTTACTTAGGTTTAAGTAGTTCTAAGTTCTAGGGGACTGATGACCTCAGATGTTAAGTCCCATAGTGCTCAGGGCCATTTGAACCACTTGTACGTTTGTGCCTTAGGACGTGTTGCCACTGTTTCCTTAGAAAAGGAAAAGCATGGCGAGCAGCCGTATCGGGTCGGCCAAAGTAATTTCGGGTCCGTTCGTGCAGACCACATTGCCCGACATATGGTGGTTTTATATTCAGTAGCTTTAATTTTTTTTTTGTGCCAGGCGACAATTTGAACGGCCCACTAGAGGGCATGGACATAGACGACAGCCGCTGGGTGGGCCCCCTACAACCTGCGAGCGCTGCTGTCGCCACAGGAGCGCTGTGGGCGGGCCACCCCTGTCGCGCCAGCCTATCGGTGCTTACGGGGACTCTATAAAGCCTGCAGCGCAGGAGTTCAAACGTCATCCCTCCAAAACCCAGGCGATCATTGTAGGCAAAACCACCCCTTCTTTCAGCCTCCTTGATTTCTATCTCACTATCTATGGCCGTCCTATCACCCTCATTCCCACCCTTAAGTACCTTGGCGTCACCCTCGACCGTCGTCTCTCCTGGACTCCCCACCTCCGGACAATCCAAGGCACGCTCCCGACTCAGCCTCCTCAAGCTCCTTTCCGGCCGTACGTGGGGTCTGGACCCCTCCACCATCCTCCACACCTATAAATCCCTCATCCGCCCTATCCTTTGTTATGCCCATCTGGCTTGGATCTTCGCCCCCCCTCCATTTTATAAATCCCTCCAAATCCTTGAACGCCATGCTCTCCGCCTCGCCTATCGCATCCGTCTCCCCTCCCCCACGCGGATCCTGTACGATCTCATCCCCTTCCCCCACCTACTCCTTTTCCTTGAAAGGATATGGGTCCTGTACACCTCCAGTAAACTCGATCCTCCTCACCCGCTAGTCTCCCCAATCCTCTCTTATCCCTGCCCACTGCCGCACCTGTATTCCCACGTCCCACCTGGTCTCCATCTCTCCACCCTCCTTACCAGCTCTCTCTCCCTGATGATGCCCTCCTCCCCTCCATCTACCCCTCCTACCAACTTTGATCCTCCCACCCTCCTCCTGTGTTTGCTCCTCTGGGCACCCTCCTTCCCTTCTCTCCCTTTTCCATCCCTCCTCCATTTCTCCCCACTCCTCCCCCTGGCTTCCCCTCCCCTGTTCCTCTCCTCCAGCCCCCATATCCTCAGCCATTGGCATCCTTGTTCTCCCCTCTCCCCCACCTCACCCTTGTTCCCCTCTTGGCAGGTCCCCGGACTCTCACACGCTAAGTGGACATTCGCGCGCCGGAGATCGCCGCCATCAGTGTCTCGTGTGTGCCGTCGTGTTTAGTGTTCAGTGTTCACCGTCACACTCCATCGTTCACCAGTGCCATCGTCATCTTCAGTGTTTGTGCGTCGTATCAACAGTTAGCAGTGTGGATTATCGTCGAGTGTGAACGGCTCCGTGTTTGTCTTTATGTGTCTACTGTTTTATTGCCCACCGTTCTGTAACTTATGTGTCTTCTCACTGTTTTTTCTCATTGTGTATTCTATGGCTGAAGAGCAGCGTAGAGTGCTGCTGACAGCCTGCCTGTTGTACAGGTTTTAAAATAACAATAAAGAAAAGAAAAAAAAAGTTCAAACGTCTGTCGTGTTCCGACTGCGCTCCTGTGTTCTTCATCGTATGCAACGTTGTTGGTTCTTGAATCCCGCTACGTCTCGATACGGTTCCCTCTACAGGCTTGTCAACTCCCTTATCCGTTCGTGGTGATTGTTGCTGCTGTTGTCACCTTTTGCTGTATCCGTTAGTGGTTGTTTTTGTCCTCATTATCGTCCATAGATGTCTTTCTGTGCGTTTGGGCGACTAAAAGTCGACGCCCTCGGCCGGTCAGCCTACAGCGCCCTACCTGGTTCCGTTTATTAGAGTTGGCGAGGATATAAAAGATTACTGGTGCATTATGGACGCGAAATTTGTACAGATAGTGGAACAACAACAGCAACAGCTGCTCCTGCAGCAGCAATTCCATCAACAGCTCCAGCAGCAGACGGACCATTTGCGTCAGGAAATTCAGCTTCTATCAGACCGATTCCAGGTACAAGGTTCACAATCTGTCCTGAGTGTGTTTACCTCCCAGAGTCCCTCCCACCCACGATTCCGCCGTTTAACGACACCAATGAGGATAGGGACACGTATTTCCAGCGGCTGAAAGAGTACTTTGACGCTTTTTGGGATCTCCAACTGTTCTTTTCCCTTTCTTGGGCTTCCCCAGAGACGTTTTTCTTACTTAAGAAGTTCCCTCTGAAATCCGATTGAACTTGCTTTCGATGAAATGTGTTCGTTGCTGTCGACCTGTTATTCACAACGGTTCGATGTGGTCGCATCGCACCTTGAGTTCCATCAGTACCACAAGCAAGCGGGCCAGTCTTATCGATCGTGGGTGATAGATTTGCAAGGTCTTAGCCGTCTTTGCGATTTTACCTGTGCCAACCCGTCTTACAAAACCTCATATTCCGATTGCCTGGTCCGTGACGTAGTCGTCCAATTGGCGCCCGATCCAGAAATTGGCACCTCAGCCGTGAAGCTCGACAATGCTTCCTTGGATGACATAATGAAAGGCGCGCACTCTTTCGAGATCGCGCAGACAGAAAATGAACGTCTTATGGTTTGTCCCCAAATCGCTGCAATTCAACCACCGCCTCTGGGACGGAATTCTCAGCAGCATTCTTCCCGACGGTGGCGTCGTGATTCGTCACCTTCGGATGTGTCAGTGGCCGCTGAGCAGCCAGTCCAGCAACGTAGGTGCAGCTTGTGGGGTCTGCCTTCTTGTCCTCACTGTTTTTGTGAGCCACCAACGGGCGGACTGGCCTCATCGCTGGGGGCACTGCACCTCTTGTGGCAAGGATGGACGTCTCCGAAGTGTCTGCCGTTGGCTATCAGGTCAGTTGTAACCCTACTCCTCCCTTGCGTCACGGGCAGTGCATGAGCTGCAGGCCATCGTTCCCCAAGGTACTCCTTGTGCCCCCAAGTTCTTTATTGATCTCACGATTGCTCGTCACGATTTTCGTTTCCAAGTCGACAAGGGAGTGACAGATTCCCTGGTTAACCTCCCGCCATATGCTCGTCTGGGTTCCCGGCGTTGGCTTCGCCCTCTTGCAAGTTGGTTGTATATGGTGACACCTCTATTCCCCTAGGAGGTCAGCTGACCAATACGGCCATATACTAGATGGTCATACGGCCGCTAACGCTGTTATGTTGTCAACAGTCATTCCGCTGGCAACATTTTCGGCCTGGATGCTTTCTCTCTTTCTCCATCATGGACGAAGTTCAGATCGTCTCCAACACAGTGCCCTTCCAGGAACTTGGTGATCTTTGTAACTCTTTTATGTCTCTGTTTGAGCCTAGCTTGGGGTGCGCCACTGATTTTGAGACACACATTTCTTTACGTCCACATGCGGAGCCCCAGTTCTGTCACGCATGTCCTCATCCAGCCTCCCTATGGAACGCCGTTAAGTTCGAACTCGATCGCCTTCAAGATCAAGTCGTAGAATCGGTCAAAATTAGTGCTTGGGCGACACCGCTGGTCGTAGTCCAGAAGCAAAATTGTTTCCTTCGGCTTTGTGGAGATTTTAAGTAGACGATCAATGCCCAAGTTAGTGGAAACCTATCCCTTACCACGTCATGAGGACCTCCTCTCAAAGCTTGTTAGAGGTGTATGTTTTTCCAAAATAGACCTTGCTGGTGCTTACTTACAGATTCCACTAGATGAGTAATCAAACCATTGGTGTCATCAATACGCCTTTTGGTTTACGGAAATACAAGCGTTTGCCTTTTGGGATCTCTTCTGCTCGAGCAATCTTCCAAAGACACCGGGAACAGTTAACCATGTCCATCCCAAATATTACCAATTACGTTAATAATAACGGGTACCACACGCCAAGACCACCTGCGTTACTTGTGTAACCTCTTTACTACGTTACGTGATGCAGGGCTCAAGTGCCGTCTGCACAAATGTCAGTTTTTCGAGGACCAAGTGGACTATCTGGGCCACTTGCCCACCAAAGACGGGATTCAGCCCATTGATAATAATTTTTCTGCTATGGACACTCTTCCCGGTCCCCAAAACCCCCAGAAGTTGCAGACTTTTTTGTGGAAAGTGAATAATAATTCTGTGCCTTCCACAGGCAACTCACGTTATGCATCCCCTCAACCATTTGCGAAAGAAAGGCGCTCCATTTCAGTGGTCGGCGACCTGTGAACAGGCCTTCACACTACTGAAGCACGTATTACGGTCTGCACCCTGTCTTACCCCCATTTTCCCCATAATGGCCCCTTTTTTTGGTTGCGGACGCTTCTCCCTATGGCATTGGTGCACTGTTGGCACACCGTAATGATGAGCAACTCATCGCCTATGCATCCGAAACACTGACGCCCGCCCATCGCAATTACTCCCAGATCGAGACGTTGGCGATCATCTTGCAACCTGTGGCAACTTGTTGCTATACAGGTATGAGCAGCTCTTAGGGCTCGCCTTCACACGTTCCTTTTAAATATTTTGTGACTAAGGCCCTTCTGGCTTGTTGTTTATTTTAAACGTGAGATGTAAGTACTATCGCTTCCTTGTACTGTTAGTCAGTACATACACTTTTCTTTTATAAAAAATTTTTTATTCCCACAAATTTGACATTATGTTATAGACCACTTCAAATGTCTACATTCTGATGAAGGTACTCTTAGAAGTGTTGAAACCTGGTTATTAACACTAAAAAATTGTGACCAAGGGCTCATTTGTTTATATTCCACCAGAATCCATCCTTTATTGTGTTTCGAGGAGTTTACAAATTTTCCTGATAAACACCTCTTTGCTTTTCAGCGAATGTTGAGAGCAACATCTCTGCTCCCTTGCAGTAGATTCTGCTTCTGCACCGAAGGCAGCTTTCCGTTACTGGCTGACCAACTATGGCCCTGTCACTCTTCTCCAAATCAAAGAGTTTTCTAACACTGCGCCAGTGCTCGCGTTTACCATGCTGGAACACATCACATTACGGGGTGCTATGTTTTTAGTTTTTGTCTTTCCCAATACCTGTTCTCTAAGAGGCCCGACATCCCATTGTGATTATATATCTTCGTACTTAATGGGCTTAGTTAATTCTCCTTTGTAACTTGCACAAGTCCAAAGCACGTTTAAGTTACTCATGTAGCACTTTGCCACTCAATCCAGATTTATCCTTAATTTCTTCTTACCGTTGCACTTTGAATTTTCACACTATGAAATCGTTTCTGTGATCTTTTACACAATAATTGTCCTAAATTCTAGAATGCTGATTCGTAATATAGACTAACTGTAATCATTTATTAGAAATAGATCATAATGGTCTCATTCGTCTATTTCATGCCAACGTTATAAAAAAAATAGATTGTCGTATTTACATTACAGTCTTTAGGAAGTCGTTTCATTTACTGCTTATGATATGGGAGTTAAAATGTTAGAAAATTTTGACGATGTAGGCAGTTCATCCATACTGTTGAAGTAGTTTGACCTTTTTATTTTTATTTTGCCTCTGTGGCAGTTAGTGCTTAGAGATCTGAGTAAAATTGACTAGCAGAATTTAAATACAGGTCATAATGATTTTTAACATTTTTCCCTAGCCTTTCTATCACACCAGTCGTACTAGTGTTACAGAGTCTAACTGTACCAGTTTATCGTCCTTTTTATATGCTATTGAGCCCGACACCATCACCACACACTCTCCTCATCATAACGGGAGCAACGACCGGGCGCTGTTCAGACCTGTCAAGAAATAAAAATAAATTGCGACCATTTGCTGTGAACCCATCTTTCGAGCCTAGCAGCTTAGGTCACTCTTAGCTGCAAGTCCCCGACACGAGTCACCTCCGCCCCCCCCCCCCCCAATTATCCGTGGTCCTGCAAAAGGGGTAAGGAATGTACAGGTCATTGAACAACTCCAGAGGGTGTCACGAATTTTTATGGTTATTTCAAGTGTTTCCCAATTAAATTTTCATCTCTAGTGTTTTAGTAAAATTAGTTGTGCCTACATGCCCAGTGGTATCGCCCCTGCATCGGAGTGTTTTTCCGTGAAGCGAGCTGACCAACAAGCCTTTAGGCAACGTTTGAACAGCCAATAGGGAACAGGAGAGAGCCGTTGCTGGGTGCCGGTCGTTGCTGGAGTGCCGATCCGATCCTGGAATGTCCCTCTGCTCTGGTTTTCAGCTGGCTACCAGTGATCACTCCTTATGTTTCGAACTTCGTCCCGACATCAAAATTACATCTTTCTATGAACATCCTCCATGGATAATGGCCTCGGATTCCGTCTTGACCACTTAGATCCTCGTCTGTCCTCACCAGGACGCACTCAGTCGACACAGCTGATGTGTGATTTGGTGAAGGACAAAAGGTGCAGGAATCACTGAACTGCAGATGACGTCGTGGTTCATTATGAACCCCGCTAAACAAGCTGTTCAAGACTAATTATAAGTTGCTTAAATGCGCCATTAAGAGGTCCACAGTGCCACTCCACATGTACTAAAATCGTGTTGCCTATGGAGCTGTGGGTACCACGCCGTACGAATTTTCCTCGCATCACGGGGGTTGGAGGAGGAGAACCTGTTCCCGCGTCTACTGAGTGGGCCTGATTCTTAAAGACTCTTCATTACTTCTCGTTCCTCGATAGCTTGCCGGTCACTGTACCTATAAGATAGGCTGCTAAGAAATTTAAATCAGTAATCATCATAATACCTTACGTACACAAAACTGCTAATAACTATATTTAATGTCACAAGTACCACAAAGTAGCTGAAAAAGTCGACTACAGTAGTAACCCACAAATTTCTACAGGCATTAAGCATATTGACATCTTGGGTTGTCGGATGTTGTGACGGATATCAGTGTCCTACTTCCGCAATATTTCAATAACGTAGCTCGTAACCGTCAACAGGTGCGATCAGAGGCTACTCCTCGAGGGAACCTGGTCCAGTATTTATGTCTGTGACCTTCTCCCTCCACCGGAAGTTGCAGGTCCGCTCCTGCTCGCTGCGATCTTCTGGAGAATGGCTGTTCCATTTTCCGTCCGCTGCTGTTCTGGGTGTTCTCTCTGTGGTCCGCACCCACCAGATCCGCTACTGGGTGTTCCATCTTCGGTCTGGTGCGTTTGGAATTCTGTCTGAAGTACCAGGCGTTCCCTCTGCTAGCATGAAGGCGGCGGAGATTAGACGTCTTCTCCAGCGTGGCTGTGGGGCCCTCAGCTTGTAGTCGACCTAGTCGGGCCTTAAGCAGAGCCCCGCGAAGTGTCAGGCAGCGGTATTTACACGAAGAGTACTTCCTCCTGACCTCCCGCCAGCCACCATCATGGGAAGGGGGAAAGCTCGTCCCCTGGAGCAAGACCGGCCGTCATCTCGCGATCACCCTAGACCAGAAACCCACGTGGAAGCCACACATTCAGGGCGTCAGGAGCAGAGCACCAGGACGCCTACGCTCCTGTACCCTCTGGTCAACCCATCGTCAGCTCTGCCTCACCACCACGGCATCGTCCTGCATCTGGTACTGGTACGCCCAGAGCGGGAATACGCAGCCGTGGTCTTAGGCAAAGCAGCCGACACCCACATCAACACCATGCAGAGCGTGTAGAACTGGGCGCTCATGCTCGCTCTGCGCCTGCCGAGGTTCTTCTCCATTGCTTGACTGCACGAGCAGTCTGGGATACCCCTGCTCCGCGACCGACTTAGACAGTCCTACAAATGGACAAACCTATCTATTGGTATAGCAACATTAAACAATTTACCTGAGAACAAACTACAAAGCCAAGGTATAAAACTTTTTTTTTACATTTAAATATTATAGTAAGAGGGCGAAGCCCCGCTACAGTAACTAAAAATTAGTATCGAAACCATGCGTGCTAAGCATAAAATGTCTTTAACATAAAAACGCCTTAGCGACTATGTGTCATTACCAAGCATATTACGAAATACAAACACACACATGTACAATCGCACTATAATAAAGGGACAAAGCAGATAGGGAAACAGCATCGGCCATTCGAAGCGGACTGTGGGTCAACTCCACTGGAGTAAAGGTTGAAATTCTTCGAAATAACTTCTATTTTTTAGTTGCAGCTGATCATTAAGTATGTTGTCTCTATCAGTAATAAGATGTTTAAAAATTTGCAATTCTTCGAGGGTGTCTACCCTACATCCCTTGACTTCATTATGCAAAAGCTCTGCGTCTTTTAGAGGCGTGGGAACATGCGCCTTTTGGACCAAATGTTCAGCAAATGTAGATCCTCGTGTTCCATCACCGCTTTTTGTCGGCAGATGCTCTTTAAACCTAACAGACAGGGCCCTTCCTGTCTGGCCAATGTAATAAGAAGGACATTCAGCACACGTGATCTTATACACACCTGACAGCGATGATTTATCAGTACCTTTATCCAGAGAATGAACTAAATTCTTTTTGAGGTTGTTGGTGGTAGAGTATGAAACTTTACACCCTAGGTTTTTTAATAAACGACCTACCTTATAGGATACGTTACCTATATAACGAGTAAAAATTACCTTGCAACTGAAGGCTGAAAAAATTGTTTATTTTCCATCCGAAAACAGGCTGATCCGGGCCTGGGCCACTCAATTCATCACAGGGCAACCACTCATTGGCCTGAGCTGTTGCGAGAGTAACACCCTGTAACAGAGTCAGGACGCCCCCCACAGAATTCCCTTAGGTCAATCCATAATGACTGGCCACCACCCCGCACCCGCCAGGAAAAGCAGGAATAGCGTTCACCACTTATCCTGACCCAACACAAGCTAGGGTAGGCTCTTTTGGATAAGTAGCAGTAGCTGTAGCGTTCCCTCTGTGGTCCGCTACCACTCACTGCGATCTACTGGGGCGTTGTCGTTCGACTTTCCATCCAGTGCGGTTCTGCGTGTTCCCCTGCGGTCCGCGGCCATTCTTCTATTCATGGAGTGCAGCAGCTGTCCCTGTTGCTCCTTTAACAATTCCAGAGCAGGATTCCAGGCTCTACTTACCTGATACCAGATGTCGCGGTTCACGAGATTTTATCTCAGTCGAATGCCTTATAACACTTCCCCAAAATCTGGATGTCTATGCTAGAATCTGGAATTCATCATATTTCATTGCATGATCTTGTTCTAGACAGTGTTCAGCAATGGTTGACTTCGTCACCTGTTTTGATCGACTGTGCCTCTGGTGTTCTTTACACCTGCTATCGACTGTTCTTGTCGTTGACACCCAGATTTTGGGACAATACTATAAGGAATCGATTGAGATAAAAGTGAATGACAGTCTCATGAACCACGATTTGGGGTACCAGCTAAATAGAGCCTGCGATCCTGCTCTGGAATTGTTCAAGGCCCGCATCTCGTGGTCGTGCGGTAGCGTTCTCGCTTCCCACGCCCGGGTTCCCGGGTTCGATTCCCGGCGGGGTCAGGGATTTTCTCTGCCTCGTGATGGCTGGGTGTTGTGTGCTGTCCTTAGGTTAGTTAGGTTTAAGTAGTTCTAAGTTATAGGGGACTGTTGACCATAGATGTTAAGTCCCATAGTGCTCAGAGCCATTTTAAAAAAAAAAAAAAAAAAAAAAAAAAAAAAAAAAAAAAAAATTGTTCAAGGAACAATGGGGACAGCTGCAGCACTCCAAGAATAGAAGACTGGAAGGCGTGCATATGGATATGGAAAACGATCAGCACATAGAGTGACAGGTGCAGCGGAAGGAAGATGGAACGTCTAGGAGCGACTCCGACGGGCGCGGACCGCAGAGGAAACCTCCAGAAACATAGCGGACCGAAAACGCAACGGAACGATCCAGCAGATCGTAGTGAGCGGGAGCGGAGTGCAGAGGGAATGCCTGCAACCACCATTGGTGGTGGAGGGCCACAGACATAAATACTCGAGGAGCAGTCTCGGGTTGCACATGATGAAGGTTACGAGCTACGTTACAGGAATATCGTGCAAGTATGACGCTATTATCTGGCAGAGCACTTGACAACCCAAGATGTCATTAGATCGCCGGGAAAGCCTGAAGGGTTACATCACACAAACTGCCTCAGAGAACAACACAGTAATGTGGTAGCATTCGTCATAGACAAGCCTGCTAGACAATGAAATGTGCCTTTCTTGTATATATTGAGATATTTCAACGGAAAGTTTTTGAATAGCGATGATGCTAAATATTACAACTGATACAAGACTTCGCATCACTTAATTACGGCGACGAGAAACCACGTTCCAATGAAAATGGGATGGTTCAAATGGCTCTGAGCACTATGGGACTCAACTGCTGAGGTCATTAGTCCCCTAGAACTTAGAACTAGTTAAACCTAACTAACCTGAGGACATCACAAACATCCATGCCTGAGGCAGGATTCGAACCTGCGACCGTAGCGGTCTTGCGGTTCCAGACTGCAGCGCCTTTAACCGCACGGCTACTTCGGCCGGCTTGAAAATGGGACAATTTCATTTTAAAGTAGCACTTCAAAATGCAAGTAAAGTGATGACACTGACAAATGAAAGCTATTAACATTTAAATACACGACTCTTAGTATCAAAAGTAGGGGAGCACATCAGGTCAGAGAGTATATTGGATGACGTAATTGTTCGATGGTGTATGAGCAATCAGTTGAGAACAAATATTACGCCGAAAGTTATGTAAGATAAAGAAAACTGTCGAAAAATTAGTTAGAAGTGTTCTCTCTTGAAGAGTTAACGATAGACCATGAATAGCGGTCAAATGTTCAAATGTGTGTGAATTCCTAAGGGACCAAACTGCTGAGGTCATCGTTCCCTAGACTTTCACACTACTCAAACTAAGTTAAACTAACTTATGCTAAGAACAATACACGCACCGATGACCGAAGAAGGACTCCAACCTCCGGCGGGAGTGGCAGGAATAGCGGTTGGCCGTTTCATCATCGAGCGATGGGCTTCCAGCCTCTCGCCATCTGCCGCTACAGATCATAAAAATACGTTGAAAATTATGTTCATGACAAAGGAAATGAGGAATGTAACTGAATCTGAAATAATTAAATTTGAATAAGTATAACAAGCAAGTAAATTATTGCCAGAAAACAGGAATACACTACAATTTCATCCGATCTCTCAGAGTTCACACAGGAAAAAGGTACATAATCATTTACGAGACAAATGAACTTGCACATTCGTTTGTTGTACACAGTAACGAGTAGAAATCCTACATAATTCGATGATGATGATGTTGATTTGTGGTGCGCTCAACACCGTGGTCATCAGCGCCCATAGAATTTCCCACTCTTTTCATTTCCGGTCTCGCCACTTCCCGAATGATGATGAGATTCTTCTTTCGCTTGCGCCTTTGTCCCAAAATTTTGCCAGGGTCAGCGTTGTTACAATCGAATTTGGCATCGTTAATTCGAAGCTGTGGCCGGATGCCCTTCCTGCTGCCACCCTGTACTCCCCCGCTATGGAATCAGTGTACCCCAACTGTCTGCTTCTGGGGTAATCATGAAACAGTGTGAACGTGTTTCAAATGTCTGCGAGTCGTGTAACTGTGGCGGAACGTGGAGACCAGCCCGATATTCACCTAGAAGGATGTGGAAAACCCACATCCAGGCTGGCCGGCACACCAGCCCTAGTCGTCAGTCCGCCGTGCGAATTCGATCTGGGGCCAGCGCGGCTACTCGAGTGCAGGAAGCAGCGCATTAGTGCTCTCGGCTGACCTGGCGGGTAATGATGATGAGATGATGAGGACAACAAAACCAACCATTCCCCGTGTGGAGAAAATATCCGACCCGGCCGCGAATCGAACCCAGGACCCCGCGATCCAGAGGCAGCAACGGCAGCCACTAGATCACGAGCTGCAGACTTCAAAATACGAGAAGCTTTGGTTTCTTTTACTAATACACTGATAGAAAAATGAAATTCGTACTCCCTTTTAAAGGTTTGCATTTCACTCTAGGTTTATTGTTGCAACAGTTCATGAACTGAATATATTTATAGACGAATGTTGCAAGTTGTTCTGAGGTATCAAGTATCGATCCATGCTGGAACACTCACTTCAGTACATGGTGTAGCCTCCCTATGTGGCAATGCAGGCCGGACTCTGGCATCCAGTAGATTGTACAGACGGTGACTGCTGGCCTGGGATATGTTACGCCACACTTGCTCGTACTGTTCACGTAGATCTGTACGGGTTGGTGGTTGTCAAGTCACATGAGTCTCCTCTCGCCTCACCATAACCCACGCGTACTCGATGGGAGACAAATCTTGAGATCGTGGTGGCGAGGGACGTCGCTGCATATCTTGAAGAGCACATTGAGTTTCACAGGTAGCGTGTGGGCGAGCATTAGCGTGTTGGAAGAACACATCACCCACCTGTTGCAGAACGGCAAAAGAAGCATCATCGCACAACTGAAACAGCACTTGCACTTGCACTTGCGTGCCAGTTCACCAAAAGGTCCATCTCGCCACTCGGTAGACCACGTCTGACCCCATTCAGTTGGCTGTAACAAGGACAGGTGCGTCTCCGTCACATGGGTGCCTGCTTACTTCACATGTCTGCACCTATAAAAGGGCAGACACAGCTGGCGCGCTGGTAGCAATGCCACTGCGCTATCTGTTGGCGGACGACGCTGAAACCTGTAACGTCTCCTGGCAAAACACATACACTCCTGGAAATGGAAAAAAGAACACATTGACACCGGTGTGTCAGACCCACCATACTTGGTCCGGACACTGCGAGAGGGCTGTACAAGCAATGATCACACGCACGGCACAGCGGACACACCAGGAACCGCGGTGTTGGCCGTCGAATGGCGCTAGCTGCGCAGCATTTGTGCACCGCCGCCGTCAGTGTCAGCCAGTTTGCCGTGGCATACGGAGCTCCATCGCAGTCTTTAACACTGGTAGCTTGCCGCGACAACGTGGACGTGAACCGTATGTGCAGTTGACGGACTTTGAGCGAGGGCGTATAGTGGGCATGCGGGAGGCCGGGTGGACGTACCGCCGAATTGCTCAACACGTGGGGCGTGAGGTCTCCACAGTACATCGATGTTGTCGCCAGTGGTCGGCGGAAGGTGCACGTGCCCGTCGACCTGGGACCGGACCGCAGCGACGCACGGATGCACGCCAAGACCGTAGGATCCTACGCAGTGCCGTAGGGGACCGCACCGCCACTTCCCAGCAAATTAGGGACACTGTTGCTCCTGGGGTTTCGGCGAGGACCATTCGCAACCGTCTCCATGAAGCTGGGCTACGGTCCCGCACACCGTTAGGCCGTCTTCCGCTCACGCCCCAACATCGTGCAGCCCGCCTCCAGTGGTGTCGCGACAGGCGTGAATGGAGGGACGAATTGAGACGTGCCGTCTTCAGCGATGGGAGTCGTTTCTGCCTTGGTGCCAATGATGGTCGTATGCGTGTTTGGCGCCGTGCAGGTGAGCGCCACAATCAGGACTGCATACGACCGAGGCACATAGGGCCAACACCCGGCATCATGGTGTGGGGAGCGATCTCCTACACTGGCCGTACACCACTGGTGATCGTCGAGGGGACACTGAATAGTGCACGGTACATCCAAACCGTCATCGAACCCATCGTTCTACCATTCCTAGACCGGCAAGGGAACTTGCTGTTCCAACAGGACAATGCACGTCCGCATGTATCCCGTGCCACCCAACGTGCTCTAGAAGGTGTAAGTCAACTACCCTGGCCAGCAAGATCTCCGGATCTGTCCCCCATTGAGCATGTTGGTGGAAATGGCATGGCAAGCCGTTCCACAGGACTACATCCAGCATCTCTACGATCGTCTCCATGGGAGAATAGCAGCCTGCATTGCTGCGAAAGGTGGATATACACTGTACTAGTGCCGACATTGTGCATGCTCTGTTGCCTGTGTCTATGTGCCTGTGGTTCTGTCAGTGTGATCATGTGATGTATCTGACCCCAGGAATGTGTCAATAAAGTTTCCCCTTCCTGGGACAATGAATTCACGGTGTTCTTATTTCAATTTCCAGGAGTGTATTATATGTGGTGAAAAAGGAGAAAAGAATAATTGAACTGGATGATTGTAATTGCATGGACAATGATTGTGTGAACTTTATGTAATAAAGAGAAACCATACTTGTATAGCATTATGTACAGATTTTTTTAAAGATAATATCTGTGTCGGCGAGTACTGAAACCACCACAGACGATACTTATTAAATATCAAACAGAGATGAGAATATGTCACAACGACTATAAATAATAGTGACCGAGCATTAATTTCTCTGTCGTCTTCTTGGAGTTACGTGAGTAGGAAGAGCCTGTGACGTTATATTATATGCTTGTGTAGCATTCTTTTGTCAAGATTGAGAGAAGGATGCCATTAGGTACTGATCTGTAAAGGTGTGTAATAATTTAATCTGCCAAATGTTTTTAATAGAGTTACTTAGTGAAAACTTGCATTATGATTTGTAATAAGCTTGCCTGGTATTTTATCCCATCCTTTTAAGCCATTTTCAGCTATTTAAATATTATTCGTGGTGCAGAGCTGCGCTACGAACGAACGAGCCGCTGCCACGGCGCATTCAAACTGCACTAAATGAAACCAATCATACCGCAAAGAAACGGACAGGTAGTAGGGAACTAAAATTATCTCTTTCAGCTTTCGGAATTGCAGGGCAGAGCTGCAGATTTTATGATATGTTTTACACGTGGACGCGGGCTGCGGATGATATATTATTAACAGTGCAAAAAGATAATTTACCTTCATAATATAAAAGAAATCTTGCTATGCGTAGTTATGGTCTGGCAAACATTATAGTAAAAACATATTTTTCTCTGACAACAGTCTCATGTTCTCGTGTTACATATTGGTGTTCTACTGTTAACAAAAATCCACTGCAAGATTTTGATGTTGAGCAAACATTGCGTAAACATCAGTATTTATAACGAAATAATATTCAGTAACCTTTTCAATAACTGTAAAGTAGGGAAGATATGTTGAACTCTATAGCGAGCTACAGTAACGAAACACTGTTCCTTTAATACAAAGCCAGATCCAGAATAATAAGAACATAATATATTTTGTTTTGTTGAAAATTAATGATCCAAAGAAAGTCCAGCACAGCATCACTAAAAAGTATTTCAGGGCTCTTTTCGTAGCAACATATCTTACCTCATATATTACTTGTTACGCGAGCAATAACAAAGCGGAGAGCCAACGAAAAACCATTGTCAGTACATCTACTATCTCCCAGGTGGCACTGAAATCTGGTTTCGCAGGACAGCGCGGATCAGGTTGTGGAAAGGGTCCAAGGTAAATTACTGTTTGTTATAGAAGAACACACACAACTTTATTCCTCAAAGCGATGCAAAATTTTCTCTTTAAAACAACAAAGATCAGTACACGACTGATGGCCCAAGTAACTTCTACAGAATAAGTTTAAATGATTGCTTTTAAAACACCATGCTTTAGAGTAACGGCTGAAGGCCTTACTTAAGCAAAATTACAGTATCTTCTCGACTAAAGGCCGAATTAATATTTCAGATCAGCTAAGGAAATTCTATAAAAGCCAAGCATTTACAGGGTTATTACAAATGATTGAAGCGATTTCACAGGTCTACAATAACTTTATTATTTGAGATATTTTCACAATGCTTTGCACACACATACAAAAACTCAAAAAGTTTTTTTAGGCATTCACAAATGTTCGATATGTGCCCCTTTAGTAATTCGGCAGACATCAAGCCGATAATCAAGTTCCTCCCACACTCGGCGCAGCATGTCCCCATCAATGAGTTCGAAAGCATCGGTGATGCGAGCTCGCAGTTCTGGCACGTTTCTTGGTAGAGGAGGTTTAAACACTGAATCTTTCACATAACCCCACAGAAAGAAATCGCATGGGGTTAAGTCGGGAGAGCGTGGAGGCCATGACATGAATTGCTAATCATGATCTCCACCACGACCGATCAATCGATTTTCCCATCTCCTGTTTAAGAAATGCCGAACATCATGATGGAAGTGCGGTGGAGCACCATCCTGTTGAAAGATGAAGTCGGCGCTGTCGGTCTCCAGTTGTGGCATGAGCCAATTTTCCAGCATGTACAGATACACGTGACCTGTGAAGTTTTTTTCGCAGAAGAAAAAGGGGCCGGAAACTTTAAACCGTGAGATTGCACAAAACACGTTAACTTTTGGTGAATTGCGAATTTGCTGCACGAATGCGTGAGGATTCTCTACCGCCCAGATTCGCACATTGTGTCTGTTCATTTCAGCATTAAGAAAAAATGTTGCTTTATCACTGAAAACAAGTTTCGCACTGAACACATCCTCTTCCATGAGCTGTTGCAACGGCGCCGAAAATTCAAAGCGTTTGACTTTGTCATCGGGTGTCAGGGCCTGTAACAATTGTAAACGGTAAAGCTTCTGCTTTAACCTTTTCCGTAAGATTTTCCAAACCGTCGGCTGTGGTACGTTTAGCTCCCTGCTTGCTTTATTCGTCAACTTCCGCGGGCTACGCGTGAAACTTGCCCGCACGCGTTCAACCGTTTCTTCGCTCACTGCAGACCGACCCGTTGATTTCCCCTTACAGAGGCATCCAGAAGCTTTAAACTGCGCATACCATCGCCGAATGGAGTTAGCAGTTGGTGGATCTTTGTTGAACTTCGTCCTGAAGTGTCATTGCACTGTTATGACTGGCTGATGTGAGTGCATTTCAAGCACGACATACGCTTTCTCGGCTCCTGTCGCCATTTTGTCTCACTGCCTTTTCGAGCGCTCTGGCGGCAGAAACCTGAAGTGCTGCTTCAGCTGAACAAAACTTTATGAGTTTTTCTACGTATCTGTAGTGTGTCGTGACCATATGTCAATGAATAGAGCTACAGTGAATTTATGAAATCGCTTCAATCATTTGTAATAGCCCTGTACAAATTCTGGCTAAAGGCCATATTAAGGAAAATTCAAGTTGATTCTTCGGCTGAAAACCCAATTAATTTCTTTTTTACAGAATAAAAGAGAGACTTTAAAGATAAGCCTTTACGTAGTACTACAGAAAAACATCTTAAGAAAATTTGAAGTATATTATCAGATGAAGGCCCAAGCAATTACTCAAGAATAATTAAAGACAACGTTAAGAAAAACTTTACAGAATACGGCTGAAGGCCGTTTTAAGAATTCAAGATAATAAAAGAGAAACCTCACAGACAAAGATTTACATATTAAAGCCAAAGATTCTGAAACAAACGCTGCTGAAGGCATAAACACAGAGCACACAAGAAATTTAAATAAAACGTGGCTGAAAGCCTAATTTCAATTATTAAAACAGCATTAATACACTAGAGAAGGCCAAGCACAGTACAAAATTACAAAAGGCGAAAACACAAATTAAAACAATAACAAGTGGTGTTCAGAAAATACTCCAGGTTCGGCCTGAGAAAGTCCCTTATGTGTGTAATGAAGTGGGACAGTCAGCCAAGGCTTAGGGTCAGATAAGAGAAGACAGTACAACCTAGGGACGGTTCACGACCGACCGACAATCTGACCGATTTCCAACCGTCAGATACAACTGCACAAATAATAGAAAATATCGGCCGATGACGAGTAAACCAAAATACCTGTACTTCAGCCGGCCGTTGTGGCCGACTGGTTGTAGGCGCTTCAGTACGGAACCGCGCTGCTGCTACGGTCGCAGATTCGAATCCTGCCTCGGGCATGGATGTATGTGATGTCATTAGGTTAGTTAAGTTTAAGTAGTTTTAAGTCTAGGGGACTGATGGCCTCAGAAGTTAAATCCCATAGTGCTCAGAGCCATTTGAACCATTTTTTTAACCCCAGATGTTAAGTCCCATAGCGCTCACTGCCATTTCATTTGAACCTATATTTCGGACACAGCCTCGCCATGATCAATGCATCACACACAAGGCAAGTTTAAAAGAATACAGAAAACACAAGTTATAACTGTCAAATCACTACGGAAGAAGGCTGCGGGTTCTAGGCAACAACACACACCACTTGTTATCACACGCGTCAACGGCTGAGGAAGAACAATCGACCAAAACGAAGAAATCATAACAGTCGAGTTTTAAGAACAGGCAACTAATTACTCAACTTGTGGATCCTGCTTCGGAGGAAAGCGAAAAGTCGCTCACATAGCTGGCGCCTCCAAATGCAACAGCGCTGCCAAAAGCCCCGGTCTGGCTTCGCGCTGTGAAGACTACGGTCGCTGCTCAGTTCCAACGAACTTACAAGGTCCAGCCACATCCCGACTCGAAAAACTGTGTTCGTCCTGAGAATCCAAGACGTCGTTGAGAGAGAGACGACCGGCAGAGCAAACGACCAACGGCAGCCCACTTTAGCCAACAGCGGTCACGGCGAATACCAACACCATACGGACCGGACCGTTGCTGGCTGCCAACTCTTCCCTCACTGATACCGGTGTCAGCGCTCAGCAGACCACATGTCGCCAACCGACCGACCAACAGCCTTCCTTCCATCTGCGTCGACCATGGTCCCGGTGATCGTGGTCGTGCGGTAGCGTTCTCGCTTCCCGCGCACGGGTTCCCGGGTTCAATTCCCGGCGGGGTCAGGGATTTTCTCTGCCTCGTGATGACTGGGTGTCGTGTGATGTCCTTAGGTTAGTTAGGTTTAAGCAGTTCAAAGTTCTAGGGGACTGATGACCATAGATGTTAAGTCCCATAGTGCTCAGAGCCCGGCGCGTACTTGCTCCGTGCGGACCTGCCTGCTACTGATTGCCAACTTGTCCAGCAGCCGTGTAACGACGATCCGACTCAGTCCACAACCCAAAGAGGACTGAGTCTCAGAGACGACTGACTAACATGCGACTGTCTGCCTTCCGAGTGACTCTGCCGACTCACTGCACCGACTCACTCCAACGACTCGTTCCTGTCAGAGCAGAACCCGGAAATACTCGCGGTCGCTCCACAGATAGTTACACGAACCTACTATCGATAACGCCGGTGCCGCCACTCACGGACAGCGAAGGTGAGCAAGGATAGTGGCGCCAGAAGACATTAACACAAAACGAAAAAAAAAATTCTCGCCGTTTCAGAAAAGCAGGAAGGACAGGTCAAATCATGAGCCACGCGCGGCTCAGGCATGTGCCACCTTCGGAACAAAATCGACGGCGTCTTTCGGGCAGTGTATTTACTTTGATTACGAAGAGAGGAACTCTTGTTGTGGATCAAGGAGATATTTACTATTGAAATTTCTAGAGAGCACTTTCCCAGAAGAGCTAGACAACGTATTCATTCCTCCCTCACATGTCTCTTGTAACGATCACGAGGAGAAAATTCGAGAAATTAGAGCCATTACAGAGGGTTACCGACAATCATTCTTCCCACGTACGATTCTCGAGTGGGACGTGGCTGGAGGTCTCAGTTAGTGGTACAAAAGTGACGTCCTTCCATACACTATGAGCTGGCTTGCGGAGTATGATGTAGATGTGCATGTAGAAGAGATCTGTTTGGTTTTCTTTACAATTTTCTCACACGAAGTTGTATAGATAGTACTTAAAAATGTGATGCTTCAACAAAGATCAGAAGGTTGCTTGGGTGCTTCAAAATGAGCTTTTACATGACGCCTGGTACATTTTAGACGTAAATTAGAATACTAGCCGAGTTAATTAATAAAATATTATGAGCTTACATTAGAATTTAATTTTTTAATTTTGTGTTGAAAAAAATTTACTATTACGATCTCTACATTGTACCATTTAGAATGCATCAAAAGCTTTAAGGACACTGAAAAGTATGTCCATTATTAAAACACATGCTTCATGAAGGGTAAATACAGTCAGTCACAAAAAATATAACCAGAACGGAAGACGATATTCAAAGTACTGATGTTGCAGTACGCATGTCGGCGGCCAGGCGCGCATTCCTGGTTCGCCAGAAAGGTCTCACTGTGTGTTTTGCAGACGATACAACATCGCTCTTCGTGAACGGAATCAGTTCATTAGTTGGGCAAAGTGCAAAAACCTGACAGATAACAAAGGAAAAATAATCCATTTGTTTTAACGGAGAAAGCATAGTGTTCCGTTCTCAGGCCTGGAAACTGTCACCTTTTTCCTCGCATACATCTCGGATGATGGCAATCACTAAGTGCCTTCAGGAAGGTGGAAGTCATTTCCAAGGGAGATGCGTCAGTAAAAGCTTTTCTGCCTTCTTAAGGAGTAGTGCTTCGACAGAATTTCATTGATTCGCCAAACTACCAGTGAGACAGAAGTACAGACAGAGAAGGAGAGAGAGAGAGAGAGAGAGAGAGAGAGAGAGAGAGAGAGAAGGGGAGAGAGCGAAAGCAATAAAACAAGGTGGTCTACTGCGCGCTAGTAATTGACCCTTGAGGTGCGCTGCCGGTGCTCACGCTGAAAGTAAGGCCGCCGCCAGTCCCCTGGGAGGCGTAAGCGAGCGCCAGGCTGTAACCTAAATACCTGCTCCCCAGGCGTCAGTGTAGCGGTTCCACCGAGTACGCGTACAGCTTCGGCAGCATTTTCTTAGAAGGGAGGTAGCCTGCGCAGCGGACCACTGCAGAATTTTTTAACCCTTTGTGGGAATTTTACTTCGGTCAATAGCCCCATAAACAGCAAATAATTTGTTAGTTCGTTTTTTTCATACATAGTGATTTTTTCAGTGGAAATAATACAGCTGGTATCATCTACAAGTGTAGATCGCAAAAAAACTTACCGTACGTGACAGAAGGTAGTTTCACTACAACTAACGTTTACCTTTACACTAGTCAGTAGGAACTACTTTCGCTATGCCTTCGGACTCCGGTGTTCAGGGTTTGCTCACGGGGCGCTGTCGATATAACTTCGGCATCATGTAGCTGGTCGTTTTCTCTCACGATGCAACTTCCATATTTTTGGAGCCATGAAGAAAAACATTTGTGACTCTCTCTTTACTTCCGATGAAGAGCTCAAGTCTGGGTACAATCATGTTTTCGTAGGCAATGGAATACATTTCTGAAGAACTGACTGTATGCCTCACACTTATTAACAATTATGAGGATTACACTGTAAGAAAGGAAAAAAGACGCACAACAAAGGATTTATCAGAATGGGACACCGTTAGATGTGATGACCACGAACACACAAACACTTTATTACAATTTCAGAAACATGTATGATTTATTCAAGAGAAAGAACGTCATAAATTGAGCAAGTCAATAGAGCGTTCATCCACCTCTCACCATTATCAGTTATTCGACTTGGTATTGCAGGATAGATTGGTTCAAATGGCTCTGAGCACTATGGGACTTCTGAGGTCATCAGTCCCCTAGAGCTTAGAACTACTTAAACCTAACTAACCTAAGGACATCACACACATCCATGCCCGAAGCAGGATTCGAACCTCAGACCGTAGCTGTCACGCGGTTCCAGACTGTAGCAGTCTACAACAGCTCGGCCACTCCGGCCGGCTGCAGGATAAAGTTGTTGGAACTTCTCCTGAGGGATACCATGACAATTCTGTCAAATTGGCAGATAAGCCGGTCAGTAGACCGAGGTGGTTGAAGGGCCCTGCCCATAATACTCGTAATATTCTCAGCGGGGGCCAGATCGTGCGACATTGTTGGCCAAGGTAGGGTTAGGAAAGCAAGAAGACAAGCGGTAGTAACTCTCGCCATGTGCGAGCGGGCATAATCTTGCTGAAATATAAGCCTAGAATGGCATGCCGTGAAAGGCAACAAAAGAAGGCATCGCTATCGACAACGTAGTTCTATGCTGTACGAGTCCCTTCGAAGACAACCAAAGCGGACTTGCTAAGGAACGAACTGACACCCAAGACCGTTACTTCTGGTTGCGGGCCGTATGGTGGGCGACAAAGAGGTTGCTACCTCACCGCTGTCTGGGACATCTCGAGACACGTGTACGGGGCAGCCGGCCGCTGTGGCCTAGCGGTTGTAGGCGCTTCAGTCCGGCACCGCGCTGCTGCTACAGTCGCAGGTTCGAATCCTGCCTCGGGCATGGATGTGTGTGATGTCAATAGCTTAGTTAAGTTTAAGTAGTTCCCTAGACTGATGACCTCAGATGTTAAGTCCCATAGTGCTCAGAGCCATTTGAACCATTTGTCTTCGTGCTTGCCTAACACTAGCTTGGCCAGCAACTCAGCCGGATTTCTCCTCAGCTGAAAATGTTTAGTTAATTACGGACAGTGCCCTCCAACCAGATTTGGATTAGACGAGCTAATGCTACAGACTTGCAGAATTTGGCACGATATCCCTCAGGAGGACAGCCAAACTCTATCAAGCAACGTCAGTTCGAATAACTGCTTCCACACAAGTAGGAGGTGAACCAACACATTACCGACTTGCTCATTTTGTGAAGCTCTTTCTCTGGAACAAATCATGCAACATTTCCGAAATTTTAAACATTTTTGTCGGTACATATACATCACATCTACCAATTCCGGCCCATTTGGATAACTCCCTCGAGATGTGACTTTTTTGTTTTGTTTTAGACTGTACTTCCGAAATAATGAACAGTTTAATAACTTTTTCTTCTATCTGTCTAGTTTTCAATTGATTGTCCCTTCTATGTGGTTCAGTCGTACTGATGTCACTACCGCCCATTTTCGACGTCCACGTGCAATAACCACACGCTGATGGCATGTCGCAACACCCTCGGTGGAGGGTATTTGACGCCTGTCAGGGGGATGCGGAAACAGTGCAGTCGTTGTCGTAATGTGGAAACGGAGCGATCTATCTGACGTCCAATGGAGTAAGATCACTGGCTTTCGGGCCATAGGCTTAACCATTTCAGAAACGGCTAAGTTGTAAATTTTCACATGGCGCCGTGGTTGAAGTATATCGTGCGTGGCAGAATGCCGGAATCCAAAATCGGCGCCGAGGAAACTGTTTTGCAGCACAGGCCATAGACGACACGGGATAACGACCGCTGCAGACGTCTGTACTGGTGAACAGACCCCTACTGCTGAACAACTGACCGACAAAACGAACCAGGGGAGTATCGACAGTGTCCCCTCATTGACCGTTCAGCGAACGTTGCTTCGTAAGGGCTTCCGCAGCAGGCGCCTGCTGTTCATCGGCTGGAACTTGCACGCCAATACCGCTACTGGACGTCCACTGACGAATCACGTTTTATGCTCCATCGGACAGATGGTCGTTGCCGTGTACACCGTGAAACGTCTGAAAGGTGTTGTTGTTGTTGTTGTCTTCAGTCCAGAGACTGGTTTGATGCAGCTCTCCATGCTACTCTATCCTGTGCAGGCTTCTTCACCTCCCACTACTTACTGCAACCTACATCCTTCTGGATCTGCTTAGTGTATTCATCTCTTGATCTCCATATACGATTTTTACCCTCCACGCTGCCATCCAATACTAAACTTGTGATCCCTGGATGCCTCAGAACATGCCCTACTAATCGATTCCTTCTTCTAGTCAACTTGTGCCACAAACTCCTCTTCTCCCCAATCCTATTCAGTACCTCCTCATTAGTTAAGTGATCTACGCATCTGATCTTCAGCATTCTTCTGTAGCACCACATTTCGAAAGCTTCTATTCTCTTACTGTCCAAACTATTTATCGTCCGTGTTTCACTTCCATACATGGCTACACTCCATACAAATACTTTCAGATACGTCTTCCAGCCACTTAAATCTATACTCGATGTTGACAAATTTCTCTTCTTCAGAAACGCTTCCCTTGCCATTGCCAGTCTACATTTTAGATCCTCTCTACTTCGACCATCATCAGTTATTTTGCTCCCCAAACACCAAACTCCTTTACTACTTTAAGTGTCTCATTTCCTAATCTAATTCCCTCAGCATCACCCGACTTAATTCGACTACATTACATTATCCTCGTTTTGCTTTTGTTGATGCTCATCTTATATCCTCCTTTCAAGACACTGTCCATTCCGTTCAACTGCTCTTCTAAGTCCTTTTTTGTCTCTGACAGAATTACAATGTCATCGGCGAACCTTAAAGTTTTTATTTCTTCTTCATGGATTTTAATTCCTACTCCGAATTTTTCATTTGTTTCCTTTACTGCTTGCTCAATATACAGATTGAATAACATCGGGGAGAGGCTACAACCCTGTCTCACCCCCTTCCCAACCACTGCTTCCCTTTCATGTACCACGAATCTTATAACTGCCATGTGGTTTCTATACAAATTGTAAATAGCCTTTCGCTCCCTGTATTTTACCCCTGCCAGCTTCAGAATTTGAAAGAGAGTATTCCAGTCAACATTATCAAAAGTTTTTTCTAAGTCTACAAATGCTAGAAAAGTAGGTTTGCCTTTTCCTAATCTATTTTGTAAGATAAGTCGTAGGGTCAGTTTTGCCTCACGTGTTCTAATATTTCTACGGAATCCATACTGATCTTCCCCGACGTCGGCTTTTATCAGTTTTTGCATTCGTCTGTAAAGAATTCGCGTATATATTTTGCAGCCGCGAGGCTACAACCTTGTCTCGCTCCCTTCCCGACCACTGCTTCCCTTTCGTGCCCCTCGACGCTTATAACTGCCATCTGGTTTCTGTAGAAATTGTAAATATCCTTTCGCTCCCTGTATTTTACCACTGCCACCTTCATAATTTGAAAGAGAGTATTTCAGTCAACATTTTCAAAAGCTCTCTCTAAGTCTACAAATGCTAGAAAAGTAGGTTTGCCTTTCCTTAATCTATTTTCTAAGATAAGTCGCAGGGTCAGTATTGCCTCACGTGCTCCAATATTTCTACGGAATCCAAACTGATCTTCCTCGAGGTCGGCTTCTACCAGTTTTTCCATTCGTCTGTAAAGAATGCGCCTGCATATTTTGTAGCCATGACTTATTAAACTGATAGTTCGGTAATTTTCACATCTGTCAACACCTGAAAGGTAACACCCGAAAACTCTCGGCGTAAGGTTCCGGGCCGGAGAAGGAAACGTTATGGTCCTGGGAATGTCATCGTCGTATTTCATGTATGATCTCGTCCTTCTGGAAGGAACAGTGAATCAATTGTACGGGACCACATCCACCCCTGCTTGCAGTTTGTTTTCCTCTACCAGCAGGACAATGGAACGTATCACACACCTCGCAATGTGCGTGAGTGGTTCGAAGAGCACGGAGATGAGTTTACCGTACTCCCCTGTCCACCAAACTCCTCGGATTTAATTCCAATAGAGAATCTGTGAGACCACATCGATCGGACTGTTCGCACCATAGATCCTCAGCTGAGAAACGTGGAGCAGCTGGCCGCGACACTGGGGTGGGCGTGGCTCCACGTCCCTGTCGCTACCTTCCAGAACCTCATTGACTCCCTTCCGGCACGACCCACTGTGATCCACGCTGCAGAGGATAATTATTCAGTATTTTGACAGAGGGTCACGTAAAATTGACTGGATAGTGTATAATCGATAAATACTACGACGGAGCTGTTTTAGACGGGTAATCTGCAACGTATCCGCACTGAAACAATTAAAAACGATTATCTTCCTGTTTGTTCTGCTATCAAGAGAGTTTAAGAAATTCGTATTAAACTTATGGCGTTTGTTTTTTCACGGAGTTACACTGTGCTTTCTTCTTCTAAAGAGTCTCTACATGCCAAAGAAATATCGTTCGTATTGATAAGTCAATATACGTCGCCTGTTTTATTTATAGGGATTTACCCCTGATAGACCAAGATCATCCATTTCATTTCGTTGGTTGTCCACATTTGAACTGGTGCATCAGCATAGAGAACGACGAAGATACATATGTTAGTTAAATCGTACTTCAAACTTATTGCTGGTTAAACACCGACTAACGACTTGCAGTACCTCTTCCAACGTCTTTCCACATTATAATCGCGCAGAAACATCAATGTAGCTCTCAGTTTCAAATATATACAATTATTTTCATGAAACTGAGTACACGAGGGGAATGATCGCTTCTAGCGACTTGCAGTTCCAATTGTAGTTGCAACTGCAGTGCATTGTAGTTTTCACTTGTAACTGAACATCACTTCAGTACAACAGCGTGTCAACAGGCTAACCAGATAGCATCTGGTAATTAATGGAAACCGACAGTAATAATTAAATGATAATAATTAACGATCGCTGGACACCATCGTGTGTTTATTTAACGGCTTTGTCCACTGACAGTCTGTGATTACACAGGATTGACTTCTTTCGCACGCAGCCTCGTTCATTGTACGTGAACCACAAGAAAGAACATAAAGATAGGTCATTTCTTTCCCTTGTCAGCAATAAACAGAAATGAAAAAAAGCCTGTTCTTTGTTACCATTACCGTGTTTTCGTTAACGGAAGTGATATGAGTGCCAAATTTAACGACACTGCCATATACGTCGCAATCTGTCTGATTTCCGGTCATAATCATTTCGCAAGATGTATGTTGTAGGAAAAAATACGATGCCTGATGCTCCTTAGAGCGTACGGTAATATTCGGTAATATTCGCAAAGACGCACGAGACGAACCAGTGATTTAATGAGTCCTCCTTGTTTCAAGCATCTCAGTCTCACCTGTCAAGGCCCCAGGTAGACCGGCAGTACACACGAAGCGGTCACTCGAACGGTACGTAAGCCATTTCTTCTGTGGGTGAACAATATGCTCTTCAGATTCTTGCAATACAACTGCCATGGACCTTCTTTTATTATAACTCATTTTATGTGATCATTTCACCTCAAACTGCTCCCAACGGTTACTCGCAGATACATTTGTGTTGCTGGTCAAGACAAGCACGGATCAAACTTGCTACTTATGCTTAATGCTTTACCATTGTTGCGTTTATTGTTAACTGCCAGACCCTGCACCACGCATTGATCTTCTGTATTTCATTACAGTTTTCTGGCATTGTTATTTTGTTTTATACAACACGCATCAGACTAATGTTACAGCAGTGGAAGTAGCGTACAAGACAACTGGAGGAGCTAATCATGAATCTGATTTTGAAAGTTTCGGTGTAGTTGAGAACGTGGTGTCACCGCCAGACACCACACTTGCTAGGTGGTAGCCTTTAAATCGGCCGCGGTCCGCTAGTATACGTCGGACCCGCGTGTCGCCACTATCAGTGATTGCAGACCGAGCGCCGCCACACGGCAGGTCTAGAGAGACGTCCTAGCACTCGCCCTAGTTGTACAGACGACTTTGCTAGCGATGGTTCACTGACAAATTACGAGACGATAGTTAGCATAGCCTTCAGCTACGTCATTTGCTACGACCTAACAAGGCGCCATTATCATTTGCTATTTATCTTGTGATGCATGTACCGTCAGAGCTATGTTCACCAATTATGGATTAAAGTTAAGTATTCCAACAACTACGACCTATTTTGCTAAAGTCTAACTTCCTTAAATGCTTCAGATCTCTCGCCAGCCTGCGTGAGCTTAAACGCGTGCCTTTCGGCTTTCTCATAGTGGCTTGGCTGTCTTGCCAAGTCACAACAGAGAACATGGGTGGCAAATTTAAAAATGATTTTCGGGGTGATAATATTGCCGCAAAGATGACAAAGGGGCCTATAAAACATGGCTTGAGCAATAAGACTGGTGTTAAAAGAGCGTACGTAAGATTGAGGGGAGAGGCAAAGAAAGCAGCAACTAGAGAAAAATTAGCTGTGTAGGCTTTAAATGTGAAGAAATTAATAACTGCATCGGAAGAGAAAAGTTCAAAGCATAATGGAAATTAATAAAACGCCAAAGAACAGCCGGCCGCAGTGGTCTAGCGGTTCTAGGCGCGCAGTCCGGAACCGCGCGACTGCTCCGGTCGCAGGTTCGAATCCTGCCTCGGGCATGGAAGTGTGTGATGTCCTTAGCTTAGTTAGGTTTAAGTAGTTCTAAGGTCTAGGGGACTGATGACCAAAGATGTTAAGTCCCATAGTGCTCAGAGCCATTTGAACCATTTTTGAACCAAAGAAAAAATGACAGAAGTAATATAAATATATAACTCGTAAGTCTAGATATAAGGAAGACATACTACGAAGAAATTTTTAAAAAGATCGATCCGAATTCCAAGATATAAGCTCCGTTCCCGGCAACGGACGTGCCACAGAAATACAGGAGTTAACAACAGTGAAAGTACAGAATACAGTAAAGCAATTCAAAAATGCAAAGACCAGGCCCTGGAGCTATGTATATGTAGCTGTTGAAGGCCAGGCCAAATGTGTTATTGGAACATCTCGCAATGCTATTTAACCTCTGTCTTTGTGGAGAGGAAATTTCTGTCGCGCTTAAGTAAGGCTTTATCACAAACATATTTAAAAGTGGAAGCAAGAATGACGGCACAAAGTTATCGAGGCATCAAAGTCTCAGTTATATATCGAGACTGTATGGTAAGATATTTAAAACTAGATTTGAGATAGAAATTTGGGAACCGGTAGAACAGAGTGGCTTTCGGGCAAGGAAAGTCTTGTATTGATAATATCTGCAGCATTAGATAGGTGACTGATAAGAAACTGGCACATAGCCTGGAGACACACATGAGTTTTATGGATTTGCAGAAGGCCTTTGAGAGTGTACTACTTTCTAGCATGTGGTAACCATAGCGAGATACGGGTGATATACAAAATGTACAAGAACCAAGAGAGAATAAGAGAGTGAACGACCAAGAACGAAGTGCCCGGATTAAAGCGAATGCAAGACAAAGATGTAGTCTTTGGCCCCACTGTTCAATCGGTACATCGAAGAAGCAATTATTGAAATAGAGCAAACGTCCAAGAGGGGGTTAAAATTCAAGTTGGAAGTATATAAATGATTATTATTATTCTAATGTTAGAAACGTAGAGGTACATGTACATACATTTTACACAGTTATGATTAAATTACTGTCTGACCAAAACTTGGCCACTTGCAGTGCATTTTCTGTTGGTTGTTGAAGGTCATCTTCTGTAGAGGAGACTGGACGCAATCGACACCGAAGCATGTGCCGGACTGTCTGTGCTTCTCCACAGTCACACTGAATATCATTAGGATCAGTGTATCCCATTTTTCCAGGTTAACTTTTGATTTTACAACTCCGGATCTCAATCTACTGAAGGACTTTCAAGTTGTCCGTTTCCTGTCATGGCCTGGAGGTAAAGCTTCAACACCTGTTTTCCAAACAGGGGGAATGTAGGTCGTAGCCCTCCATAATTGTAACTTAGCTTTTTCAGCAGTGGTTCTAAGTTCCATTGATGTCATGAGGAAACTCTTCCTTGACTTCAGTCGTTGCGGATGCGGTTCATGCCCATGCAGAGGATGAGTAATTTCCTGTAAGATAAGATTTATTTATCACGTTGCTATTCTCACCGAAAGTGAAGAAGACTTAGAGAATGTGTTGAATGATTTGAAGTCTCTAATGAATGAAAAATAATGACTGACGGTAAATCGAAGAAAGAAGGAAGGAATGAGAGGTAGCAGAAAAGAGAACCGCGAGAAGCTTATCAGAATTGGTAATCACGAAGTAAATTAAGTTGTGGAATTCTGCTTCCTAGGCAGCAAAATAATCCGTGATGGACAGAGATAGGAGGGTGTAAAAACTAGACTAACACGGGCAAAAAGGGCACTCCTGGCCAAGATAAGTCAACTATGTTGAATGAAACGTAGACCTTAATTTGAAGAACAAATTTATCATGATGTACGTTTGGAGCGCAGCGTTCTATGGTAGTGAAAAATGCACTTTGGAAGTATCGTAACGGAAGAGAATCGATTGAGGACGTAGATTGTAAGGGATACTCTGAGACGACAATGCTTGGCACAGGAGAGCAGCTCGTGGCGGGTTGAAAAACCAGTTAGAAGCCTGATGACTCACAAAAAAAATTAGTATCAGGCGTCGGCGTCGGTATGTGTCATTTCAGCAGAGCCACGTAATACTCTTGAGCAGACGGCTACAACGGAGGCTAGCTAGTGTTCCTTCGCTCGACCGTAGGAAAAATATACAATCTTTGAAAATGTTCCATTCAGTTCGAGGCATTATGATTTACACCGGTTCTCTGTGTAAGATTATTATCGATGATACCTAGATTGTCTTATCTAACTTCTTTTTCTGTTACACAATGTCACTTCTGTATCACCAAGCTCTTTGATGTAACATCCGTGTAAACGTTTTATTCATTATTTAAGGCGACTTATGTAACTTTAATTAATCTGTGGATGCATTTTCAAGAGAAATATAGTGTAATAGAATGAAAATGTTAAAATATTACTTAGAATACTGGTTCATGCATAGGGTATGTAGGTTTGTAATCTTGTAAAACACAAAGGGAAGTCCCTCTGCAACGAAACTGACTTGGCGGGAATAGAAAAGGTGGATCTGGTGGTCGAACTGCAAGGTTCCTTTGTGCTAACAGGCAGTGTTAGCATATTGTGAACTGAAAGAACAAGAAGAACTGCAAGATTGTATAATATACCCACGGACGTGGGCGTAATTTGTCTTATTATTCGTGGCATACTTGACTGGCTCTGTACTACATAAATCACACGCTAGGAAGAGAATTTTCAGAGTTAGTTACCCAACAACAGGCATGGATACTTCTGCGTCCTTTGTTGAATAGCACAGGACGTCGACTTTGCCACCACCTTCATGTCAAATTACCGGTTGATCACTGTATAACTGCATGAACCAGTTATATGGTGTCTTCTCAATAATAAGTTTGTGATCGGCAAACTTTATGTTGAGCAACCGTATTTTATCCTCAGTCATTTACCTAGACAGGGTCCTATACCTAGTGCTAAGATATTTCCTCATATCCTATTTTACTGAGCTGAAAAGTCATTTAAGTGAAATCTCGCTATTTTTAATAAACTTTGTGGAGTAGTAAATTCAATAGTTATTCACTGAGCGTAAGTTTTGAAGTATTGTCTACTACACTGTGAAGGGCCAGCATAAGCATTAATTATGTGCATGTTTCGAAGTAACAGTGTATATAATTTCATATGTATATAGTTAAATGTGTTTCTCATATTATTTTGTGGCTAAAGTACTGACAGATTAGTTTCTTGATACCTATTCTAATAGCTGAGCCATATTTAAATTTAGTATTACATTCACAGTAATCAAGATGGTTCAAATGGCTCTGAGCACTATGGGACTTAACATCTATGGTCATCAGTCCCCTAGAACTTAGAACTACTTAAACCTAACTAACCTAAGGACAGCACACAACACCCAGCCATCACGAGGCAGAGAAAATTCCTGACCCCGCCGGGAATCGAACCCGGGAACCCGGGCGTGGGAAGCGAGAACGCTACCGCACGACCACGAGATGCGGGCAGTAATCAAGATATACAACATTCATTCTTATAGCTTGTGAGTGCTAACTACAACTAGGTTCAAGTATCACACGTCGAATCTCGGCTAAATAGTACAAAGAAGTGAATGCTCCTCGAGAATATAAATAATAATCAGTACAAAAGATACAATTATTTGAACGCTATTTCAGTGGTAGTCGTTTCCAATAACGAAACTGACAAAAGAACACCTTATCCAAGTTAGTAGTGCTCCACCATTAGTAATCATTTACCTGTTACGATCATTAGCTTCCTACTGGAATGTACAGGTAGTTAAGTGTCATTAAGAACCAGTTGTTGACTGAACATGTTTTACTCATGTCAAATCACTGATACATTCCAGAATGGAATTTTCCCTCTGCAGCGGAGTGTGCGCTGATATTAAACTTCCTGGCAGGTTAAGACTGTGTGCAGGACCGAGGCTCGAACTCGGGATCATTGCATGTCTCGGGTGAATGCTCTACCAACATATTTATCGAAGCCCGACTTACGTTCCGCCATCACAGCTTCACTTCAGTCAGTGCTTTGTTTCCTACCGTCCAAATCTAACAGAAGCCCTTGTGCAAACCTTGTAGAACTAACACTCCTGGAAGAAAGCATATGGCATAGACACGGCTTAGCTACTGTCTGGGGGATGTTTCCAAAATGAAATTTTCTCTGCAGTGGAGTGCCCGCTAATCTGAAACTTCCTGGCAGATTAAAACTGTGTTCTGGCGGAAGTAAAGCTGTGAGGACTGGTACCTTGGGTAGCACAGTTGGTAGAGCACCTGCCAGTGAAAGGCAAAGTCCCAAGCTCGAGTATCGGCCCGGCACACAGTTTTTCTTAATCTGCCAGGAAGTTCCATTGGTACATTACTTGCGAAACTGCGCTTCGGCCTTTCATCTTATCAGCAAAACAGAATTTCAGCATCACGTAAAGTCAGTCCCATTAGTTAACTTTCTTTATGAATCATGCTAGTAATGGTACAACTTTGCCTAATTAGGTTGTCGACTGCTTCCTTTTACGTAATTGCAGATCATTTTATTACTAATAGAATCGTGGTTCTATTCCCGTTTGCCCTGCTACTGCTTTCCTTCAATAGAAATCTTTAGAGAAACAAGAATATTCCGATATCCTTCGATTACGCATAATCAGAGTCAAATAAGTATCCTTTCGCCGGAATAACATTACAGATGTATTGATAATTTAGTTGTAGCCGATAGTTTAGAGGCGTCGCCTCATGACAGAACATGATTTAGCTTCTTACATAGTAAAATACAGCCCATAGCGTATCTACTAAGATCGAAACAAACGTATTACAAGCACTAAATGTACACTGGCAAGAACTTGAAGCAAATTTAATGAAGCAAATAGTGGGAAATATTAAGTGACTTTAGAAAGTAAATTATGACTCATATTCAATATTGAAATGACTACAAAAACAGAAGTAGAAGAAAGTGAGCAGAACTAGTCAGTATGGGACGTACCGAAAATCATCTTGGAGCCCGATAGCAGTTACCGAAGTGAATATACATGTACCACCCCAGAAGGGCAGTTGGCTGATGTGGAATACCACAGGTATATTAACGATGAGATTTAGATGATGAGGCTGTCACAAATAAACAGGAGCTAAACGACAGAACAAATAAGAAAGATAACGTAGCAGATGCTATTTATGCGAATGAATCGGTTGATATCTTCACTACGTCATAAATAGGGAAAGAACCGATCGAAACACTTTAGGTAGAACCAGAACATATGGATACGATAGACGAGGGTAGTGAAAACCTTTGAGCATGAACGATCTGTTAAAATTTTTATCTACAAAAATTAAAACCCCACGTTGCAACATTAGCATTCAGCTCATGACAGAGGCAGATGGTATTAGTAGCCTTACCAATCAACTGGAAACGCAAGCTGATGTCATGAAAACAGAGAGCGTTAAAATCAGTAAGTAGATCGAAAAAGTAAACGAAAAGTAGGCGTTTTGACTACTACAATTAAGGACTTGAAACTTGACATGAATACCCCAATTACCAATGAGGCCACTATGCAGGGGCGGATCAATGATGGTAACGAAAGGTTCGATTTAGAAATCATAAAAATCCAGGAAAAAGTAGAACATTTGGCAGTAACGAAATTCGACGAAAAAGTTTTCGGTCCGAAAACAGAAATTGTTGACGAAAGTAGAAATGAAGAATCACATCTGAGAAAGACAGTGGTTGATTCGGAGAAAGAAATAAGCAAATAGGTATTTGCGAATAAAAGTCTGACCATAAATCTTCACAAATTCAAGGCAGGGTCTGCGAACTTGAAAAGAAAAGAAGATACCAACCTAGTTGTGTCAATGATAGGATATCTCATAACAAACTATTAGAGGCTGAAGAATGCTTACATCATCCCAAACGACATGGTGGCTGGCACCTATTGGGTCTTCTGAAAAATTGCGAAACAATTTTTCCTTAACATTTGACAGACCGGGAAAAGATTAACGTAGTTATCAGTGTATTAGCAGATGATGCTAAACGTTGGGGACTAGTTTGAACACTGATCAGATGACGTTTAACGAAGTCAAACAAAAGTTTACCGAGGAATACTGGTCAGAATAAAAACAAGATTGTTTATGGCAATTGGGAAAAAAGTCCATGAAAGATTTCTGTGAATCCTCGTACCGAAAATTGACATACTTAACAAGGAGACGATCCGAAACTGAAATTATTTGTGAGCTATGGAAAAAGAAGTACGAGGATTCGAAGAGATACCTAGGAAACAATCATTAATGCTCTTCTGCGTTTCTATATTGAGTAAAGGATGAAGATCATTGGTGAATTAATTGTGATTATCTCCAGAATATTTATAACAATAGGGGTACTCACAACGACAACGAACAAAATGATGGCGATAGGTATCGCGTTAATGTGGTTCAACGATCTAAGGGCAGAGGTCGACGTATTTCAGCTGCTCGCGATAGAGGATTTGCACCGCGAGGTTAGCGCGACAGCAACCACACGAAAAACTGAATACCATGTACCGGGTGATCAAAAAGTCAGTATAAATTTGAAAACTTAATAAACGACGGAATAATGTAGATAGAGAGGTAAAAATTGACACACATGCTTAGAATGACATGGGGTTTTATTAGAACAAAAAAGAAGTTCACATAATGTCCGACGGATGGCACTGGACAGCAAAACTTCAGTGACTGAGCATGACAATCGTGTATAAAAGGAGCTGTAATGAGAGGGCGAATCTGATGCGCAGGCAGTCGCAGCATGTTGACGTTACCTGGAAAGGCGCTTTTAGTGAAGCTGCATATTCAGAATGGAGAATGTGCTACTTCAGCGTTACGATCCTATCGCTATAGGAAGGGGATTCGAACGGGTAAAGGTCCGCTGACAAATGCAGCTGTGACGAGAATGGTTTCGAAGTTCGAAGCCACGGTTTGTTTAGACGATAGACCCCGTAGTGGCCGACCGAGCACAAGGCATAATGCTGCTGAGACAGTTCAGGAAGAAATGGAGACTGTAGCGGGTTCGTCTATGCACGGGGAAGTCAGTGCTCGTGCAGTCACACGCCGCACCGGCATTCCATACACTGTTTGGTTGGCACTGAGGCGTCCCCTCCGATGCTATCCGTACAAAATCCATCGGCATCATGAACTGTTACCTGGCGATTTAGTGAAACGGAGGGCATTTGCGGTGCGGGCGTTTCAAGAGATGGCGGAAGATGACGATTGGTTGAGTAACGTGTTGCGGACCGACGAAGCTCATTTTACGCTCCGAGGGTCTGTCAACGCCCACAACTGCGGAATTTAGGCTACCGAAAATCCTAGAACTGTCGTGGAAACTCCATTGCACGACGACAAGTCGCGGTATGAGTTGGATTTACCACATCTACCGTTATCGGGCCTTTTTCTTCGTGGAAATGCGTGATTCTGGTTTTGTAACTGCTACCGTGACGGGTGAGAGGTACGCCGATATGTTACAGAATCGCATCATCCCCAGCCTGTCTGATAAACACCTGCTGGAACGTACGATGTTTATGCAGGATGGCGCGAGACGCGCGAAAGATCTCTTGCGCGCGTCGTTTGGTGATGATCGTGTGCTCAGCTGCCACTTTCGTCATGCTTGGCCTCCCAGGTCCCTAGACCTCAGTCCGTGCGATTATTGGCTTTGGGGTTATCTGAAGTCGCAAGTGTATCGTGATCGACTGACATCTGTAAGGATGCTGAAAAACAACATCCGACGCCAATGCCTCACCATAACTCTGGACATGCTTTACAGTGCTGTTCACAACATTATTCCTCGACTACAGCTATTGTTGAGGAATGGTGGTGGACATATTGAGCATTTCCTGTAAAGAACATCATCTTTGCTTTGTCTTATTTTGTTATGCTAATTATTGCTGTTCTGATCAGATGAAGCGCCATCTATCGGACACTTTTTGAGCTTTTGTATTTTTATGGTTCTAATAAAACCCCATGTCATTCCAAGCATGTGTGTCAATTTGTGCCTCTCCTACGGTCGCAGGTTCGAATCCTGCCTCGGGCATGGATGTGTGTGATGTCCTTAGGTTAGTTAGGTTTAATTAGTTCTAGGTTCTAGGCGACAGATGACCTCAGAACTTAAGTCGTATAGTGCTCAGAGTCATTTTGAACCTCTGTATCTACATTATTCCGTGATTTATTCAGTTTTATAATTTATACTGACTTTTTGATCACGGGGAATGTTGTGAAGTGCCGACAGATTTTCGGGTCCCAGACGTAAAAAACAGTACCGGTATAGACGCAATGAATATTGTACACGAGAGAGCGACTGCAAAGCATCGCAAGCATCTGCAAGGAGAGCGACAAATGTGTTCAGGACTCAGTCACGGCAGGCAGGCGATGAAACGTATACCTGCTGGCTGACAGGGCGTCCGCCAGTAACGAATAAATCATATCAAATAGCTCCATATGGAAGCTGTAGTTCCGGCAGCAGGACAGAACGAGGTCATACAGGAGGATGCAATGAACCCATTGTTGCAGATTGCGACTCCGTCACAACAGAAAAGGTGAACTTATTCGTAGGCTAGGAAGAAAGCGCCGACATTCATTTAAATATAAAGTTAATGGAGTACATCCTAATGAACTCACCGAATAGTCATTTTTACAAAAGATGCACGTCTTCTTACATGCAATTACACGCTGTCCAGTCACGTTAATGTCTCTACCTGTCAAAGCCTGCGGACCACTTGCCGGAAGGGAATCAGTGAGGTTCTGGATAGCACTGACAAATCTGTGGTACATAGAGCCCGATAGAGATGGTCACATAGGTTCTCGATTGGGTTTTGGTTCAAATGGCTCTGAGCACTATGGGACTTAACCTCTGAGGTCATCAGTCCCCTAGAACTTAGAACTACTTAAACCTCACTAACCTAAGGACATCACACACACCCATGCCCGAAGCAGGATTCGAACCTGCGACCGTAGCGGTCGCGCGGTTCCAGACTGTAGCGCCTAGAACCGCTTGGTCACCCAGGCCGGCACTGTCTTTTGATTGGGGAGTTCGGTAGCCGGGCGAGTGTGATAAATCCATACTGGTGCTCTTCGAAACACGCACAAACACTGCGAGCTGTATAAAATGTCTCATATTAGTAAAGAGGTACCCAATGACCGCCGACTCAACTACTACCGAGGAGTCATTACTATTATTTTCATTTCCACCAAGCACTTCTCAAACAGTAATTAGTAAGGAATTATAATCCGATCAATGAGTTTTTAAAGTCTCTCAGTGGAGTTACTTGTAACATAGCAATTAGCCCATGTGAAAGTGTAAAACAAATTTATAATCAATGAACATTATTTATAGTGCGTTAAATTGTTATACAAATGCGTTATAAAGCGATGGCACTGACAGACTGCCCGAGGACGGTTTTACGTAACTGAGTAAGAGTTCGCTCCCAAATATTTCTGCAATCAAGCGCAAAATTTCTAAGCTAGTGTCGTAGACAGTTTATTTCTGGTAACACCCACACTCGATGGGGGGCAAGTTTCTTCGTTAGAAAGCAGCTTTGGAGCATTCGGCAAGATGGATGTGCTGCCTGCTTTCCCTTACACCAGTGGTGTGCTTATAAACGCGCACGTATTCATGTATACAGGACAGGGCGCAGATAAGGAAGAATATTGCGAATTGCCGATGTATTTCTGTGTGGAAACCATTACATTGTTATTCTGTACTGTCCATTACGTATTCCCTACGGATGAAAAACAGTATTGAAGAAAAAAGTCAATGGAATAGTAAAACAGCTCAAAGACTGAATTTGTTAGACTGCTGCGTCAGCATAAGAGGTACTTCTATTTTCTGTTCCAAAGTGGACAATATTCGACCTGGATTTACAATTAACAAAAGCAAAGGAAAGAAAAGAAAGGAAGTTACGATATGTACACTCCTGGAAATGGAAAAAAGAACACATTGACACCGGTGTGTCAGACCCACCATACTTGCTCCGGACACTGCGAGAGGGCTGTACAAGCAGTGATCACACGCACGGCACAGCGGACACACCAGGAACCGCGGTGTTGGCCTTCGAATGGCGCTAGCTGCGCAGCATTTGTGCACCGCCGCCGTCAGTGTCAGCCAGTTTGCCGTGGCATACGTAGCTCCATCGCAGTCTTTAACACTGGTAGCATGCCGCGACAGCGTGGACGTGAACCGTATGTGCAGTTGACGGACTTTGAGCGAGGGCGTATAGTGGGCATGCGGGAGGCCGGGTGGACGTACCGCCGAATTGCTCAACACGTGGGGCGTGAGGTCTCCACAGTACATCGATGTTGTCGCCAGTGGTCGGCGGAAGGTGCACGTGCCCGTCGACCTGGGACCGGACCGCCAGCGACGCACGGATGCACGCCAAGACCGTAGGATCCTACGCAGTGCCGTAGGGGACCGCACCGCCACTTCCCAGCAAATTAGGTACACTGTTGCTCCTGGGGTATCGGCGAGAACCATTCGCAACCGTCTCCATGAAGCTGGGCTACGGTCCCGCACACCATTAGGCCGTCTTCCGCTCACGCCCCAACATCGTGCAGCCCGCCTCCAGTAGTGTCGCGACAGGCGTGAATGGAGGGACGAATGGAGACGTGTCGTCTTCATCGATGAGAGTCGCTTCTGCCTTGGTGGTCGTATGCGTGTTTGGCGCCGTGCAGGTGAGCGCCACAATCAGGACTGCATACGACCGAGGCACACAGGGCCAACACCCGGCATCATGGTGTGGGGAGCGATCTCCTACACTGGCCGTACACCACTGGTGATCGTCGAGGGGACACTGAATAGTGCACGGTACATCCAAACCGTCATCGAACCCATCGTTCTACCATTCCTAGACCGGCAAGGGAACTTGCTGTTCCAACAGGACAATGCACGTCCGCATGTATCCCGTGCCACCCAACGTGCTCTAGAAGGTGTACGTCAACTACCCTGGCCAGCAAGATCTCCGGATCTGTCCCCCATTGAGCATGTTTGGGACTGGATGAAGCGTCGTCTCACGCGGTCTGCACGTCCAGCACGAACGCTGGTCCAACTGAGGCGCCAGGTGGAAATGGTATGGCAAGCCGTTCCACAGGACTACATCCAGCATCTCTACGATCGTCTCCATGGGAGAATAGCAGCCTGCATTGCTGCGAAAGGTGGATATACACTGTACTAGTGCCGACATTGTGCATGCTCTGTTGCCTGTGTCTATGTGCCTGTGGTTCTGTCAGTGTGATCATGTGATGTATCTGACCCCAGGAATGTGTCAATAAAGTTTCCCCTTCCTGGGACAATGAATTCACGGTGTTCTTATTTCAATTTCCAGGAGTGTATATTTCGAATTGCAAAATCCGCCTTGTGGCACCTCGTAGCCTCTTAACTAGGTGTATAGTGTGACAGTAGTGGTCGTGGACCGTTTCATATACGCCAAGTAGACGATAGCATGACTTTCGTCACGACAATATAAAATTGAAGTAGTTAATATCTAATATAGTTTGAACATCGGTCTTTAGCTTAGTTCACTTTTTTGCTTCTTTTTACGAAATTATGAAATATGCAGATAAGATATCGCAACCATTTACCGGTTTTGCACGATATACGAGTAATTGAAAAAATGTATTGAAAAACATGTACGCTATCTACTTTTGGTAACGACAGAGATAAAGTACTCTGTCCGCAGCTCATGGTATAGTGGCTCGCGTTGCTGCCTCTGAATCACGGTGTCCCAGGTTCGTTTCCAAGCCGGGTTGGGTTGGTTGGTTGGTTCTTTTGGGGAAGGAGACCAGACAGCGTGGTCATCGGTCTCATCGGATTAGGGAAGGATGGGGAAGGAAGTTAGCCGTGCTCTTTCAGAGGAACCATTCCGGCATTTGCCTGGAGCGATTTAGGGAAATCACGGAAAACCTAAATCAGGATGGCCGGACGCGGGATGGAACCGTCGTCCTCCCGAATGCGAGTCCAGTGTCTAACCACTGCGCCACCTCGCTCGGTGCCGGGTTGGGGATTTTCGCTTGTCAGTGGCTGGGTGTTTGTGTCGTTCTCATCATCTCATCCTCATTCGTGACAGTGGCTACATTGGACTGTTTAAAAAAAAAAATTGGACTTGTAAACCTTGAGCTGATGACAGCGCAGTTGATCGCCCCACAAACCAAACGTCATCCTTATAATGAACTCTGGTGCAAACATTTTCCCTTGCAGCACAAGGGAAAAGTTGAAGCTATAAAGAACACACTAAGCTTATGCTTTCTTCAGTTAGAATACTGCTTTACTGGAACAGATGTCGAGCAAGTTATCAGCTCTAAACTTCATGTTTAGTAGCGGATGGTAAATATCAAGAGGGATCGCTTCATATGGAAAGTAAGTGACCGCATCGATTTGACAGTACGAATATTTTACAGCGGTGCACAAAACCGCCAATCACACGCTTAGCGACGTTACTGAAGTCGATATGTTAGGTAAATATCAATTTTACATGCCAGATGCAGAAGGTAGGGAAATCTAAACCTGTGACACTCACATACCTGCGTTATCTCTGTATCTAGTTATTCTTCGAGATGTCTCGACACGTAGCTTAAAATTATGAACTTACCCTCTGGTTTAAAGGATCTACCCTACTCTTGTGGATAGTAATTACCTTATGCAGAAGTGACATTTTTGCGATTTTCGTGTGCTGTCCTACAGCAAATTCGTTACACTGTAAATACCGATAATTTATTATGCCCTCGACCTTACTTCAACACCGTAAACAACACAGGGCGAAAGAAATAAGCTAGAAAGGAGGGAAAAATTATTACCGTTTGATGGCTCTTTTACCGTAAGTCTTGCATAAAAATTTCTCGGTTTATTTGGCGCTCCAGATTCTGAAAGAATTCCGAGCTTGTAATTTCATCAAAATATGAATAGGCACGAAAAGTGTGAACTTTTTATTCAAGGACTCCGCCGCGAAACGCTTGGAGCCATAACGTAAGTCTCATGTGAATTAATTTGAAGCGTTCCATTTTAAATACACTAATTACGTTCTCCAGTTGCTCTCCAGAAATAAATAAAGCACGCTAAGAAAAGCGTCGCAGATGTTTCCCCAAATCCGTCCAGTTTCGCGTCCTCTATGACCAGGCTGTCAACACCACTGGCTTACACAGTACTAATACGAGGGTAATCCCAAAAGTAAGGTCTCCTATTTTTTTTTTATGAGTACATAGACCTGTTTATTTCTCCAATCGTTTACATAAGTTTACAGCTTGAACACTTAGCTATTTTTCGGCATAATCACCATTTTTGTCGATGCATTTTTTTGCTGTGGCAGTTTTTGTATGCCCATGTCATACCAGCTCGCCACCATGCTGTTCAGAAAGCTATGAACCTATTCTTTCACCTCGTCGTCAGAGCTGAATCGCATAGCCATAAGTGTATATATGTAGATGGCGGTAGTATCGCGTACACACGGTGTAAAAGGGCAGTGCGTGGTGGAGCTGTCATTTGTACTCAGGCGATTCATGTGAATAGGTTCCCTATGCGATCATGGTGGCATGAAGGGAAGTAAAACATTTTGAACGCGGAATGGTAGTTGGAGGTAGACGCAGAGGACATTCCATTTCTGAAATCGTTAAGAAATTCAATATTCCGAGAACACACTGTTAAGAATGTGCGGAGAATACCAAATTACAGGCATTACCCCCTCACTACGGACAACGCAGTGACCGAAAGCCTTCACTTAGTGACCGAGATCAGCGGCGTTTGTGTACACTTACAGGGTGTTTCAAAAATGACCGGTATATTTGAAACGGCAATAAAAACTAAACGAGCAGCGATAGAAATACACCGTTTGTTGCAATATGCTTGGGACAACAGTAAATTTTCAGGCGGACAAACTTTCGAAATTACAGTAGTTACAATTTTCAACAACAGATGGCCCTGCAAGTGATGTGAAAGATATAGAAGACAACGCAGTCTGTGGGTGCGCCATTCTGTATGTCGTCTTTCTGCTGTAAGCGTGTGCTGTTCACAACGTGCAAGTGTGCTGTAGACAACATGGTTTATTCCATAGAACAGAGGATTTTTCTGGTGTTGGAATTCCACCGCCTAGAACACAGTGTTGTTGCAACAAGACAAAGTTTTCAACGGAGGTTTAATGTAACCAAAGGACCGAAAAGCGATGTAATAAAGGATCTGTTTGAAAAATTTCAACGGACTGGGAACGTGACGGATGAATGTGCTGGAAAGGTAGGGCGACCACGTACGGCAACCACAGAGGGCAACGCGCAGCTAGTGCAGCAGGTGATCCAACAGCGGACTCGGGTTTCCGTTCGCCGTGTTGCAGCTGCGGTCCAAATGACGCCAACGTCCACCTATCGTCTCATGCGCCAGAGTTTACACCTCTATCCATACAAAATTCAAATGCGGCAACCCCTCAGCGCCGCTACCATTGCTGCATGAGAGACATTCGCTAACGATATAGTGCACAAGATTGATGACGGCGATATGCATGTGGGCAGCATTTGGTTTACTGACGAAGTTTATTTTTACCTGGACGGCTTCGTCAATAAACAGAACTGGCGTATATGGGGAACCGAAAAGCCCCATGTTGCAATCCCATCGTCCCTGCATCCTCAAAAAGTACTGGTCTGGGCCGCCATTTCTTCCAAAGGAATCATTGGCCCATTTTTCAGATCCGAAAAGATTACTGCATCACGCTACCTGGACATTATTCGTGAATTTCTGGCGGTACAAACTGCCTTAGACGACACTGCGAACACCTCGTGGTTTAAGCAAGATGGTGCCCGGCCACATCGCACGGCGACGTCTTTAATTTCCTGAATGAATATTTCGATGATCGTGTGATTGCTTTGGGCTATCCGAAACATACAGGAGGCGGCGTGGATTGGCCTCCCTATTCGCCAGACATGAACCCCTGTGACTTCTTTCTGTGGAGACACTTGAAAAACCAGGTGTACCGCCAGAATCCAGAAACAATTGAACAGCTGAAGCAGTACATCTCATCTGCTTGTGAAGCCATTCCGCCAGACACGTTGTCAAAGATTTCGGGTAATTTCATTCAGAGTCTAAGCCATATTATTGCTACGCATGGTGGATATGTGGAAAATATCGAACTATAGAGTTTCCCAGACCGCAGTGCCATCTGTTGTTGAAAATTGTAACTACTGTAATTTCGAAAGTTTGTCTGCCCGAAAATGTACTGTTGTCCCAAGCATATTGCAACAAACGGTGTATTTCTATCGCTGCTCGTTTAGTTTTTATTGCCCTTTCAAATATACCGGTCATTTTTGAAACACCCTGTATAACAGTCAAGGAACACTGCGTGACATAAGCGCAAACATCAGCGTGGAAGCACGACGAAAGTATTCGTTAGGACAGTACAGCGAAATTGCTATGGCAGCGGACTGCCGATGCGAGTGCCTTTGTTAACAGCACATCGCCTGCAGCGCTTCTCCTGAGATCGTGACCATATCGGATGGTCCCTAGACGACTGGAAAACCGTGACCTGGTAAAATGATTTCAGTTGGTAAGAGCTGGTGGTGGTTGTCAAGAAGGACCTATACAAGCTGGTGGGGGCTCCATAACGGTGTTGGCTTTGTTTACATGGAACGGACTGGGCCCTTTGGTCCAACAGAACCGATCATTGGCCGGATATGCTTAGATTAGACTACGTGGAGACCACTTGCAGCCATTCATAGACTTAATTTTTTATGGACGACAATGCGTCATGTCACTGGGCGGCACCGAGCGAGGTGGCGCAGTGGTTGGACACTGGACTCGCATTCGGGAGGACGACCATCCCGGCCATCCTGATTTAGGTTTCCCGTGATTTCCCTAAATCATTCCAGGCAAATGCCGGGATGGTTCCTCTGAAAGGGCACGACCGACTTCCTTCCCTAATCCGATGAGACCGATGACCACGCTGTCTGGTCTCCTTCCCCAAACAACCAACCAACCACTGGGCGGCAGTTGATTCCGATTGGTTTGAAGAATATTCTGGGCGGTTCAAACGAATGATTTGGCCACCCTGATCGTCCGATACGAATGCATCGAAAATGTGTGGGATATAAGCGAGAGGTCAGTTAAAGCACAAAATCTTGCAAAGGCAACACAGTGGCAACAGAGATGAAGAGGCTTGCACCGGATAGAGTAGCTGGGAGACTGGACTGAATACCACAACAACAACAATTGTGAAAATTCATATCTGAATAACTTGTGCAACCTACATTCTTCTAGTGTATTCATCACTTGGTCTCCCTCTACAATTTTTAAGCTTTACGCGTCCCTCCAATATTAAATTGGTGATCCCTTGATGCCTCAGAATGTGTCCCACTAACCGATCTCCCCTCAAGGTCTCTGCTGAGTACGGACTTGGAGACTCGGCGGTTCGTGAGCTGGGGCTGGTAAGCGCCGCTTGTCTCCTGTCACCGTAAGCTCGGGGCACGATTCAGCGACCACTGTGCGGCGCGGCGGTGGAACATTGTGTGTCTCAGGGAACAGGGATCTTGGCTTAACCGCCCGGATCGCGAGGACGGAATAAACCTCTGAGGAGGTGCGCGGCCGTTGAGGTGGAACAGTCGTTGCGGGCAACCCCTGGGGGACCTGACGATCCTCAGTTTTATAAGGCTCACACAGGCACGCGGGGCTCTGTCTAAGCGGACCCTTATTTCCCTAGCAGCTTGTGGAACCCAAATGGATTTTCCGAAATCTTCTTTCCCTCCTACCAGTGGAACGGGTGGGCCCCTGGAAGGTATTAACAAAAAAAAAAAAAAAAAAAAAAAAAGGATCAAATGGCTCTGAGCACTATCGGACTTAACATCTGAGGTCATCAGCCCCCTAGAACTCAGAACTACTTAAACCTAACTAACCTAACAACATCACACACATCCATGCCCGAGGCAGGATTCGAACCTGCGACCGTAGCGGTCTCGCGGTTCCAAACTGACGCTCCTAGAACCGCTTGGCCACACCGGCCGACCGAGAGGTACTAACACCCCAACTAATAAGAGGGCTCGGGTAGCCAGCGCTTCAGACACGAGAGCAAGGCAGCACGCAGCAGTAAAGGTTAACAGAACACAGGATAGCAATTAGAATGTGTTTTAGTAATAAAAAGGAAAGAAGGTAGTCCGAAAAGGTCTCGCCTTTTTAGATCCAGAAGGGCTTAGAATGAATTGCTGGGACTTTAAAATCTGTAAAGCGGTTCAAAATGGGATGCTGTGGGTTGAAACATTCAGTTCCCAACAAGCTGTTAACCTACAGAGTGCTAAGTGCGTGGGCGAATATGCCATCGATACAGAGCTCCACAGCACTCGGAACTTCAGCAAAGGTGTTGTGTCATGTAGGGACCTCGCTGATGTACCACTTGAAGAACAGGAGAGTGAGTGGGCTCCAGAGGGAATTGTGGATGTTCAGAACGTTATGAAAAGGGTGGATGGAAATCTGATGTATCCTTATCTTCAACACCCCAAAACTCCCAGAGCACGCCACAGCAGCCTTTCTTCGTCTAAACGTACGGCCTTATGTTCCAAACCCAATGCGCTGTTTTAAATGCCAGCGTTTTGGGCATACAGCCCTCGGGTGCGAAGGAGAAGCGACGTGTGGCAACTGCAGTAAGGCCACTCATGAAGGAGTTCGTTGCTCGTCTCTAGCTAAATGTATCAATTTCTCTGGACAGCATCCAGTTTGGAGTAGGGACTGCATAATCCTTCTAGAGGAACGCAAACTACAGGAAATAAAAACGACTATGCGTATCCCCTGTGATTAGGCCAAAAAGATTTGCAGGTATATTCAGCCTCCCACGTTTGCTACGTCTTCTGCGTCCATTCTTCAGAAGGCTACTCTGAAATCTGATGCCTCTACGCAAACGAAGGTAGCGAGTGTTGACACAAACACCAGACCGTGTCAGTGCACTTGCAAGACAGCAAGTGTTCCAACGTCTGACGTCTGTAGCGCCCCCCATCCTTTTCAACAGCAGACGCAGGTACGGTAGCCGACTTGTGCGAGTCCCAGGCACCTTAGACGGCTGAAGATGTTCAGCAGCCAAACATGGCCATTACCCCTTCTACTCTGGCTCAAGCACAACCCACAAAACCGCGAAAAGCTGCTGTAAAGCAGCAACAGCAGATAAGTCAAGTGGTAAACCATCCGACCATGTCTACCTGATGCTTCATCTGACTCTTCCCCAGAGCTCATGGAGTATGAGGTATGTGTGGGGCAATCATCTCGACCCACGACTGCTCCAGTCTTTCCATCCTGGCAGAGAGACAAGTTGAAGCTGCTATCCCCGTGATAGATGGTTCCCATACTTCAGTGGAATTTGCAGGAGTTCAGGACGCATGTGGAGGAACTTCGTCTACTATCGCAGGGTAGACTACTGTGTTTGTGTCTCCAGGAGACTCTTTTCCATTAATCATACACCCCTGAGCGTTGGGGCTATGTACTCCACAAGAAGGACGACCTGAGGGGTGAGAGAGCTACAGGAGGAGTCGGTATTGTCGTTAGTACAGACTACCACTCCTCGCCTCTCTCCCTTACAGCGAATTTACAAGCAGCTGTCATATCGGTGCACTTGCGTCATCCATTGACAATACGTTGTCATTACCTGCCTCCACGTGATGCGCTCCACAAAGAGGTTCTCAACAATCTCCTTACACAGCTCCCCCACCCCTCCATCCTCTGTGGTGATTGTAATGCACACAATGTCCTTTGGGGCTCTGAAAGTTCCTGTCCCCGGGTGAGAGTAGCTGAGAGGCTTCCCATGTCATCGTGTACGTATTTGCTAAATACGGGACAGAGCACACACTTTTGCACTGCACCTGGGTCGTTCTCTGCCATCGATCTCTCGCTTTGCTCTCCAGTCCTTGCTCACATGGCTCAATGGGAAGTAGTCGTCGAATGCAAGGCAGAGATCACTTCCCAATCTAGATCCACTTGCCAGATGGGGAGGAACGCGAAAGGAAGCCGCCGCAATGGGTGCTCTGTAGAGCCGATTCGACACTTTACGGGCAGCTAGCCTAGTTTGAACGATGTGATGATGTTGAGGAACGGGTGGATCATGTTACCGAAATGATCCTCCAAGCTGCTGCTGAGTCCATTCCACAGTCCACAGGACAACAGAAGAGACACCTTGTGCCTTGGTGCAGTGACGAATGTAGCTCTGCAATCAGAACTACGCGTGCGGCTGTCCGTAGGTTCAAGTGTCCGCCAACTGCGCAAATCTTGCAGCCTTTCGGGTGGCGAGGGCAAAGTGTCACCGGATTGTTCGAGAGAGCAAGTCGTGGCAACAGTTCCTGAACACCATTACACGTTCCACAAAGAGCTCTGTTTGCGATGGAACTGTCTCTGAGTTTCTCTGTCACTGAAGGAAGCTGCAAATTGATATTCACCTTCGTCAGAAAGGGCGCCTGCTCAGTGTTCCTTCAATCTGCAACGTAGATACTTACAAGGTGATGAAAAAGCAGCCTTGATAAAAACAGCACCTAATATCTACAATTACTGACGTCGTGTAAACCTCGTTATGATTGTTCCTGCAAATATTCATAATAAAATTTCGGGTGGAAAACGGAGTCCTGATCTTCACTGAAAGTTCGGAAATCTGGTACAAGTAGGTTTTGTTTTCTTTACTTCAACATGTGTCATCAGCCCACATTTAGTATGCAAAACTGCTATTATAAGTTCCCAGTTTATATCACACGTAAAGCCGCCAGAATTCTCCTAAGCCCATTCCGAAAATAATCACGCGAGTATACAGTCACTTTCTACACATGACGATGATTTCTTACATAAGTCATTCAGTAGATTTCTTTCACAAAGGTTGCTCGCCGAATGTATTCTGTAGCAGAACACGGAACATCGCACCGCGGAATTTTCCAAGTCCAACAAGTCACACGCGTATATCTCCCGAACAAAATATCCCACGACTCTCAATTTTCTACAAAATGTCCGTAGCAACAAAAGCTGCCATTTCAAATCCATCTGAACACGAAGCACCGAACATTTTTTCATCTTACATATTTCACGGACGGACACATTTATCATGACCTTCGCGTCTGAAGAGCTAGTCCACGACTCCTTCCCTCCAGGTGCTGATGCAACGTAAGTATCTCGCAGTGTGCGGGAACCATACTGACTTCCGACTGGCTGTTCGAAAAGGCCAGTCAATCCGATCACACTTTCTAGATCTTAATCGCGCCAAAACTGTTCTGAGCCAATCACTACATCGGGTTCATTGGCGTCACTTCGACAAGCAAATTATTACTATAATGTTTAATAACTGAATCTAAACGAAAATTAATCTTGAGATACCTTTAGAAAACTGATTATATCGTTACCGACTTTCTGGCTGCTTTATTACATAGGCAAACACTCATAGACATACGTCATCCGTCAGTTAGGGGGATTTACAATTTTCATGACACCCTGGTTTCGTGACACTTGCTAGTTACGTAAGGTGTATTACCATATATATTTGAAATTTGACGTATGTCTCCCATACGCAGTCACATTCACGGTCATTTACTCTCACCCTAACTGAAAATACAAATATTAACTTTTAAACTGTTATTATCATTACGAAAGAAAAATCATCGAAAGTTTAGAATTGAAAATCTTTATAAAATCTTTTTTTTCAAATAACAAAAGAAATATAAACTGTTATGGTTCCAATCTGACTTTACTTTCTTAAATTTCGGTTAAGTACTTTTTTAATGGATTTTTCGTATCTCCGAGACCATTATAGGTAGCAGTATCAAATTGTGACACACTGTTCGCCTGAATAACAAAAGGTCCTCTACCACGTTTGGAATAAAACAGATCATATTTAACATAGTTATTTAGTTTCTTAGGTGAGGTGAATAATTGGACTCTATACGTGGCACACAAAAGCATTCCCACGCTCGGCCAGATGTGCAGGTGGTAGATGCAATCGGCAGGCAACAATTCTGCTGCCGTTGGATGCTACTATACTGGAGGCTTCCAATACAGTTTGTCACAAAGTAACAAAATCTAGTGCAGAAACGGCAGTCACGAATTAACCCGCGACGCTGCATGTTGTATGGGAGACCATCAGGCGAATTTCTGGGAGGTGCAGGAGGTGCCCCAAGGCTGCTGTAGGGGAAAATTGGCGCTCTCAAAACCAATCCGCGAGACATTGCCCAGATGATGGCGGCCTATTTGGCCACAGTTACTGCAACAGCCAGTCAGGATGCAGGTTTCCAGCACCATACAGCGGTTGCTGAGAGGAGCAGTTTGGACTTCCGGTCCGCCTCTGATGAAGATTACAACTGTCCATTCTCCATGTAGGAGCTTGATTGTGCATTGTCTGTGGCTCGTGACACATCCCCTGGTCACGACACAATCCGTCACAGTCTGCTGCGGCACTTCACCAGCCGAAACAAATGTAACCTCCTCGGACTTTTTAATGCCATTTGGGCGTCAGCTCACTATACTGACTCGTGGCGTGAGGCCATTTTGATTCCTCTTTTAAAACCTTGGAAGGACCGTAGGCGCCCCAGAAGTTATCGCAGTGTTGCCCTCACAAGCTACCTGGGAAAGACCTTGGAGCGGATGGTCAACCGCCGACTGATCTGGATGTTAGAATCCAGGCAACTACTTAGTCGCTTTCTGTGGGGGTTCAGGAGGTATCGCTCCACCGCTCGACCTTTGATAACGTGGCCCTCCAGTAGGCGGCTATACAACAGGTTTTCCTGCGCAGTGATTACCTTTTAGGTGTATTTTTTGACATCGAGAGGGCCTACGATTCTAATTGGAGAAGCTTCACGATTGGGGGTTCTCGTGGTTGTCTTCCGATTTTTATTCCGTCCTTTCTCTCGCCACGGTATTTTCGATAGCAAGTCGGTGAAGTCCTGTCTGATCGCTTTGAGCAGGAGAACAGTGTCGCTGAAGGTAGTGTTTTAAGTGTGATTATCTTTGCCGTAGCTATTAATAGTATTACGTCAGCAGTGCAAAGACCTGTCCAGTGTTCTTGGTTTGTGGATGACTTCCCAGTGTTTTTCCACTTCTTTCAGCCTTGCCACGACAACATGTCAGTTGCAAGTCACTCTTCGGCGTTTGGATGAATGGGCGCAGAAGATTTGTTTTAAGTTTTCAATCGAGAAGTCTGTGTGTGTTATTTTTATCCGTTCTCGTTCCATTTTAAACGTTCTCGAGTTGCGGAAGAGGGACACTGTTCTTAATTTAACAGACACAGTGCGACTTCTGGGCCTCATACACTCCTGGAAATTGAAATAAGAACACCGTGAATTTATTGTCCCAGGAAGGGGAAACTTTATTGACACATTCCTGGGGTCAGATATATCACATGATCACACTGACAGAACCACAGGCACATAGACACAGGCAACAGAGCATGCACAATGTCGGCACTAGTACAGTGTATATCCACCTTTCGCAGCAATGCAGGCTGCTATTCTCCCATGGAGACGATAATAGAGATGCTGGATGTAGTCCTGTGGAACGGCTTGCCATGCCATTTCCACCTGGCGCCTCAGTTGGACCAGCGTTCGTGCTGGACGTGCAGACCGCGTGAGACGACGCTTCATCCAGTCCCAAACATGCTCAATGGGGGACAGATCTGGAGATCTTGCTGGCCAGGGTAGTTGACTTACACCTTCTAGAGCACGTTGGGTGGCACGGGATACATGCGGACGTGCATTGTCCTGTTGGAACAGCAAGTTCCCTTGCCGGTCTAGGAATGGTAGAACGATGGGTTCGATGACGGTTTGGATGTACCGTGCATTATTCAGTGTCCCCTCGACGATCACCAGTGGTGTACGGCCAGTGTAGGAGATCGCTCCCCACACCATGATGCCGGGTGTTGGCCCTGTGTGCCTCGGTCGTATGCAGTCCTGATTGTGGCGCTCACCTGCACGGCGCCAAACACGCATACGACCATCATTGGCATCCGGTCCCAGGTCGACGGGCACGTGCACCTTCCGCCGACCACTGGCGACAACATCGATGTACTGTGGAGACCTCACGCCCCACGTGTTGAGCAATTCGGCGGTACGTCCACCCGGCCTCCCGCATGCCCACTATACGCCCTCGCTCAAAGTCCGTCAACTGCACATACGGTTCACGTCCACGCTGTGGCGGCATGCTACCAGTGTTAAAGACTGCGATGGAGCTCCGTATGCCACGGCAAACTGGCTGACACTGACGGCGGCGGTGCACAAATGCTGCGCAGCTAGCGCCATTCGACGGCCAACACCGCGGTTCCTGGTGTGTCCGCTGTGCCGTGCGTGTGATCATTGCTTGTACAGCCCTCTCGCAGTGTCCGGAGCAAGCATGGTGGGTCTGACACACCGGTGTCAATGTGTTCTTTTTTCCATTTCCAGGAGTGTATTTCACAGCAAACCGACATGGTTGCCACATCTTAAGAACATGAAGAAACGATCGCATAAGGCTCTCAGTATTTTAAAATGTCTTAGTCACACTGCATGGGAGGTAGACAGGACTCGTCTGCTCCGGTTTTGTAGGGCATTTGTGCGATCTTGTCTCGATTATGGGTGCACGGTGTACGGGTCTGCGAGAACTTCTTATTGAAAACGTTGGACGTGGTGCATCATGAAGTCATTCGATTGGCAGCTGGGGTATTCAGTACAAGCCTCATAACAAGCCTCTGTCCAGAGGCTGGTGAACCGCCACTTCCCATCAGTCCGTGACTGCTTACAGTGGGCCAGATATGTAAAACACTGTCCACACCGTACACGCGTGCAAACCATACCGCTGCTTGGTCTCCACTGGCATGGTTGTTTCATACCTGGCAACATGAAACGAGGCCCTATGGGATTCGCACACAGGATTGCCTTTTAGAGATGGATATGGCTGGTCTTGTTGACCTGGAAAAAGCGTTCGACAATATAAAATGGTGCAAGCTGTTCGAGATTCTGAAAAAAGTAGGGGTAAGCTATAGGGAGAGACGGGTCATATACAATATGTACAACAACCAAGAGGGAATAATAAGAGTGAACGATCAGGAACGAAGTGCTCGTATTAAGAAGGGTGTAAGACAAGGCTGTAGCCTTTCGCCCCTACTCTTCAATCTGTACATCGAGGAAGCAATGATGGAAATAAAAGAAAGGTTCAGGAGTGGAATTAAAATACAAGGTGAAAGGATATCAATGATACGATTCGCTGATATCCTGAGTGAAAGTGAAGAAGAATTAAATGATCTGCTGAACGGAATGAACATTCTAATGAGTACACAGTATGGTTTGAGAGTAAATCGGAGAAAGACGAAGGTAATGAGAAGTAGTAGAAATGAGAACAGCGAGAAACTTAACATCAGGATTGATGGTCACGAAGTCAATGAAGTTAAGGAATTCTGCTACCCAGGCAGTAAAATAACCAATGACGGACGGAGCAAGGACATCAAAAGCAGACTCGCTATGGCAAAAAAGGTATTTCTGGCCAAGAGAAGTCTACTAATATCAAATACCGGCCTTAATTTGAGGAAGAAATTTCTGAGGATGTACGTCTGGAGTACAGCATTATATGGTAGTGAAACATGGACTGTGGGAAAACCGGGAGAGAAGAGAATCGAAGCATTTGAGATGTGGTGCTATAGACGAATGTTGAAAATTAGGTGGACTGATAAGGTAAGGAATGAGGAGGTTCTACGCAGAATCGGAGAGGAAAGGAATATGTGGAAAACACTGATAAGGAGAAGGGACAGGATGATATGACATCTGATAAGACATGAGGGAATGACTTCCATGGTACTAGAGGGAGCTGTAGAGGGCAAAAACTGTAGAGGAAGACAGAGATTGGAATACGTCAAGCAAATAATTGAGGACGTAGGTTGCAAGTGCTACTCTGAGATGAAGAGGTTAGCACAGGAAAGGAGGTCGTGGCGGGCCGCATCAAACCAGTCAGTAGACTGATGACCAAAAAAAAAAAAAAAAAAAAGGCTGGTCTTAATGTCTTACGTCGAGGTTGGAGCAGATTTCCACCTTGGCTCCTCCAAAGACCCAGTATTATTTTAGATTTGACTAATTTTAAGAAGGATAGTACGTCAGATTTTACATTACAATATCTGTTTTCTAACATTTTAGATATGCATCACGGTTTCACGATCGTTTACACTGATGGCTCCAAACAAGGCTGCTCTGTTGTGTTCCCTGACCATGTCACCAGGATTCGCCTTCCTGCCCCGTATACAGTTTTTGCAGCGGAGCTCCACGCGATCCTGAAGGCGTCGTCTTCCGGGTGAAAGTTTTCTCATTTGCTCCGATTCCCTTAGTGCCTTACAATCGTTGCAGAACCTGTACCCAGCTAAGGAGTTGGTCCGCCTGATATTTGACCAACTATACTTGCTCCACCCGTGGGGTGAAGCAGGTGTCATTCTGCCAGGCCATATACGGATATGGGGCAATGAAGTGACCGATAAGGGTGCCAAGGAGGCCTGCATAGGACAGGATGTGGCCCAGTCTCCCAGTCTCCTATTCCCTTGCCGTCCATCGCTTCTGCCCTACACAGGAAGTGCAAGCAGTTGTGGGATGAGGAATGGCTGGCAATGACGGCCAGCAAGGTGCGGTTGGTGAAGTCAATGAATCGGCCATGGCGTTCCTCCTGACGGTTGCTCAGGCGGGATGAAGTCTCACTCACTCGTCTTAGAATTGGGTACTGTCCTCTCACACATAGCTTTCTATTACGGCGGGAGGATGTCGCGTTTTGTGATGCTTGTGGTGTGCATATCTCTATCCGCCACATTTTAATGGAATGCATTTTATACTGTGATGCAACGGCAGCAGCAAAAATTGGTGGGGATCTGCCCTCTATTTTAGCTTATGATGAGATAAGTGTTACTAGGGTCTTAAAGTTTTGCAATGTGCCTGAACACTGGCCTAAACATTTAGGCTGGAGTTTTTAGTGAGTTGCAGAGTGGCTGGCTTCTCCTTTTTTTCATTATGGTCAACCAGACACAATGTAACACCGAAAATGCAGGATGCATAGCGCCTGCTACCGATATACAGGGTTATTACAAATGACTGAAGCGATTTCACAGCTCTACAATAACTTTATTATTTGAGATATTTTCACAATGCTTTGCACACACATACAAAAACTCAAAAAGTTTTTTTAGGCATTCAGAAATGTTCGATATGTACCCCTTTAGTGATTCGGCAGACATCAAGCCGATAATCAAGTTCCTCCCACACTCGGCGCAGCATGTCCCCATCAATGAGTTCGAAAGCATCGTTGATGCGAGCTCGCAGTTCTGGCACGTTTCTTGGTAGAGGAGGTTTAAACACTGAATCTTTCACATAACCCCACAGAAAGAAATCACATGGGGTTAATTCGGGAGAGCGTGGAGGCCATGACATGAATTGCTGATCATGATCTCCACCATGACCGATCCATCGGTTTTCGAATCTCCTGTTTAAGAAATGGCGAGCATCATGATGGAAGTGCGGTGGAGCACCATCCTGTTGAAAGATGAAGTCGGCGCTGTCGGTCTCCAGTTGTGGCATGAGCCAATTTTCCAGCATGTCCAGATACACGTGTCCTGTAACGTTTTTTTCGCAGAAGAAAAAGGGGCCGTAAACTTTAAACCGTGAGATTGCACAAAACACGTTAACTTTTGGTGAATTGCGAATTTGCTGCACGAATGCGTGAGGACTCTCTACCACCCAGATTCGCACATTGTGTCTGTTCACTTCACCATTAAGAAAATATGTTGATTCATCACTGAAAACAAGTTTCGTACTGAAAGCATCCTCTTCCCTGGGCTGTTGCAACCGCGCCGAAAATTCAAAACGTTTGACTTTGTCATCGGGTGTCAGGGCTTGTAGCAATTGTAAACGGTAAGGCTTCTGCTTTAGCCTTTTCCGTAAGATTTTCCAAACCGTCGGCTGTGGTACGTTTAGCTCCCTGCTTGCTTTATTCGTCGACTTCCGCGGGCTACGCGTGAAACTTGCCCGCACGCGTTCAACCGTTTCTTCGCTCACTGCAGGCCGACCCGTTGATTTCCCCTTACAGAGGCATCCAGAGGCTTTAAACTGCGCATACCATCGCCGAATGGACTCAGCAGTTGGTGGATCTTTGTCGAACTTCGTCCTGAAGTGTCATTGCACTGTTATGACTGACTGATGTGAGTGCATTTCAAACACGACATACGCTTTCTCGGCTCCGGTCGCCATTTTGTCTCACTGCGTTCTCGAGCGCTCTGGCGGCAGAAACCTGAAGTGCGGCTTCAGCCGAAAAAAACTTTATGAGTTTTTCTACGTATCTGTAGTGTGTCGTGACCAAATGTCAATGAATGGAGCTACAGTGAATTTATGAAATCGCTTCAATCATTTGTAATAGCCCTGTATAACTTTATTTTGAATTGTATATAAATATTTGTAATTTAAATGCTTTCTTTTAATAAGTAAGGATATTGCTTCACTGTATGTGTACATTTAGGTAGAAGTCTGTTGACGTTTCATTGTATTTATCTGTGTTTACTGTGAATCTTATAAGCTCTGGGAAAAAGCGAAAGAAATTGTTATTTGCATCGACTAGCAACGGTAATAGCAGTGCTTGTGCGTTGTAAAATCTTTGTGTAGGGAGTTGTTGCCTAGAGCGCGCGGAGAGAGCGGGAGACGGGTTCCGGCGCTTGTAGTGTGCGGAAGTGTGGTGTTAATGCTCTCGCAGTAGAGAGTACCATTTTCGGCGGCATCACGTACGCGCGCCGGCCAGATGTCTAGAACAGGAGTGCGGACAGTGGACTGGCGGAGGAGACAGAATTAATTACGATTGCCCATTCCTATAGTTAGTCGTGGCTCCACAGTATGCTACCGTCTTCAACAACAGCAGCAGTTCCAGCAACACAGTTTCGCCGTCGGCTCCGAGTTTCGTCGTATGCACAGCAATTAAGTGAGACTGGTTATTGGTAGAAAGTATTAACGGCTAACCCAGCAGCACAACTGAATGTGATTCGTTTGATAAGATTTATTTAAATAATAATCAGTTAAACTCAGGGCGATTGTATCCTCATTGCCCCCAGACATTGTTACCAAGCAGGATCCTTGTTCCTTTTTTCCCTAATATGCTAACTGAGTGTCATAAAAAACAGATTGAATAGTTACAGCCAGTTTATTAATGAATAAATTCTCTTTTAAGAATTTTAGCCTCAGTCTACTTTCAATTAACTGTTGTACAACAGGGGATTCAGTATACGACTAAAGTAAAGCAATTTCATTTTTTATGTTTGAGAATCAATGATTGGAAAAAAATTCAAATCTAAATAAATGCACAAAGTAAGAGTACGGTAGTTTTATTTATTTTGCCTATAGCTTGGAGCACATGGCTGTTTGGTTTGGCACGTATTCTAGTATTTAATTCTGTTCAAGTCAGTAAAAAAGGCTCAGTTGTTCACACAATAATGTGAAATCCAACTTGCAAAATAAGTAACGGCAAAGAAAAATGTGCTTGCTTTTTTTCTAAATTTCTTTGATGACATTATGCTGAGGTCACTGAAAGTCATTGTTTGCGTAACGAAGTTCAGTACGAACATACAGTTGAATTGCATATTTTCAAATCATTACTCGTTTGCCTTTTTCAAACTTTAATGCCAAAGATAACGTAAGAGTGATTTCTCAGTTTTCTTTATCATTACATACTCAAAATTAGTGAAAAAAAGTGGCAACTAAAGGTCAGTGTTTAATAATACATAGTAGTCCACCATTTGTTACATGTGTTTTACTTGCTGTTTCATCTTTCTGTACTGGATCTTTTACTGACACTCGTCTCAATCTGTTTTCGCGCGGACGCTAAAGACCTTGCCGTAGTGCGCCCATACCACCATCTCCATCCATCCATTCACTAACCGATCGCTTCTTCCACTTAAGTACCTCCTCATTAGTTACTTGATCTACCCATCTAAACTTCAACATTCTTCTGTAGTACCACATTTCGAAAGCTTCTATTCTCTTCTTGTCTACACTATTTATCGTCCATTTTTCACTTCCATACATGGCTACACTGCCTACAAATACTTTCAGAAAATGCTTCCTGACACTTAAATCTATACTCGATGTTAACGAATTTCTCTTCTTCAGAAATGCTTTCCTTGCCATAGCCAGTCTAGATTTTATATCCTCTCTACTTCGACCATGATGTTATTTTGCTCCCCTAATAGCAAAACTAATTTACTACTTTAAGCGTCTCGTTTCCTAATCTAATACCCTCAGCATCACCAGATTTAATTCGACTACATTACATTATCCTCGTTTTGCTTTTGTTGATGTTCATCTTATATCCTCCTTTCAAGACACTGTCCTTCCGTTCAGCTGCTCTTCCAGGCCCTTTCCTGTCTCTGACAGAATTACAATGTCATCGGCGAACCTCAACTTTTTTATTTCTTCTCCATGGATTTTAATACCTACTCCCAATTTTTCTTTTGCTTCCTTTACTGCCTGATTACTATACAGATTGAATGACATCAGGGATAGGGTAAAACTCTGTCTCACAGCCTCCTCAATCACTGATTCCCTTTCATACCTTTCGACTCTTATAATTGCCATCTGGTTTCTGTAAAAATGGTAAATAGCGTTTCGATCCCTGTATTTGAGCCCTGCCACCTTCAGAATTTGGAAGAGAGTATTGTAGTGAACAATGTCAAAATCTTTTTCTAAGTCTATTAATGATACAAACATAGGTTTGACTTTCTTTAACCTATCTTCTAAGATAAGTCGTAGGGACGGCTAAAGACGCAGTATGGCTCAGTATTTCTGCACGGGCCTTCCAACTATTTGTTGTGTCCATGGCTCATCGAGTTGCTGCACTACTCAGGGCAAAAGTAGGTCCGACAAGGTATTAAGAAGTATGCCATGACTTTTGTCACCTGAGCTTAATATTCATTTTAAGGCGACCCAGAGATTACGATAACGTAATGATGTGACTCACATATAGGCATAGTTTCGTCTTATTTTTCCGGCTTAATATACTTTGTAAGTAATAAACTCGTAGCTATCACTAAGGAGACGGTTCCCACATACACAAATCTGTCGGTCAGAACGATCCTGTGTTTACGTGCAATGGTTCACCTGCGGGGGTGAAACTCGCCGTTAGAATGACACTAGGGACTAGCAGTCTATGAAAAAAGAGCGGTTTGTTCAGGAAGTTCTGCAACAATGCTGATTATGCCAGTCATAAGAAGTAGCTTCTTTCTCATTAGTCGATTTGTTAGAAGGAACATCGATCCTACATATTGCTGTGCTTAGTAACAGGATTACGCAGTGTTCCATCTTTATTTAGACGTGGAAATGTAGTTTATAATAAAATTTTAATACCCATATGTCTTTAATTATTGAGTGCCGAGATTATTCCATATTCAGTTCCCTTAATTTCGTTTATTTATAGGTAGATTTATCTAGGACATAAATTATGTTAATACAATTTTCATCTTGAATATTTTTTGAATATTTCAATAATAATTGTTCTGTGTACAATTATTTCATGTTACCTAAAACTTTCCACATATCACTTAGATTTTGAAAATAACATTTCCAACAAATTTAGAGGTCATGGTAACCACGATGAAACAGTAATTAATACATTTTCTGTCAGATTTTCCTTAACATTTTTTATTTAAAAGTTTTAGTATTTGAAACTTCCTTCATCATTATCATTTTCCTTCGACTTTCCAGCATTTACCAAATGCTGGAAAATGTTGGCACTATCCCTTTTGTATGTCTTGGAAACTATTGAGACCAATAATCCTCCATAACATATAATAATTAAAATTTAATTAATTTCAATATTTTCACATGAAATATTTTTACCTAAGTCCAACAAAAGCGAAATCACCAAAACGTATATGGAATTATGTTCATAGAAAAATTATATAAATAAAATACGTAACTTTACAGTCGCACCACTTCGACAAACATTTGTTCCAATAAGTGTTGAATTTGTATAAAATTTATAAGAACCAAGTTCGCATCTAGGATATTTGATAACCGGTTTCGACAGTTACCGGGCATCTTCAGATCAAAGTATACACAACACTGGCTAAGATGATAGGACACATTGTCAAGGGCAGTTCATCCTTTCATCTTAGACAGTGCTGACTATATTTTGATCCAAAGATGATCGATAACGGTCGAAACTAATTATCTGATATCCTATATGTGATCTTCACTAACAAAGATTTTATATAAAAAATCATCATACCCCATAGAATGAAATAACAGATCGTGTCTCTACGTTGACAATCTCAGGTAACAACGAATATTTATTAATGTAATACATTTTTATTTCAAATTAAAACTTAAACGAACAGTCTAAGATTTGAAACTCCTCCTTATAAGCTCACCGCACGTGCAATTTCAAGTTTGTTGTTGGTTTTTAGACATTGTGTGGCAAAGACGTGTATGTAATACGGATATTTGTTGTCATTGTCTTCCATCACAAGATTGATTCGCTGCAGCTCACGTGCTTGCCTATCCTTTGCAAGCTTCTTCCTCTGTGTGACTACCTGTAAACTACATCCATTTGAAATGGTTTCCTGCATTCAGTCCTTGCACTCCCTCTACAATTTGTTCCCCCCCCCCCTCCCAGCCCATAAAACCATTCGCTACCTCATGACAGTTACTTGATGACAAAAATAGTGTCTGATCGTTTTTATTAGTCAAATTGTGCCCGAAATTTCGTTTTTACTCAGTTCGATTCACTACCACCTTATTAGTTACTCGATCTACCCATTTAAGCCTCTTTCTCTTCTTGTCTAAACAGTTCATCGTCCACATACTACTTCCATACAAGGTTGCATTCCGAGCAAATACTAACAGCAAATTTTTTAACACTCCAATTTATGTGGACGTTAACAAATTCCACTTGTTCAGAAGTATTTTCTTGCTGATGCCGATGTGTATTTGAAATATTTCCTACCTCGGCCTTCATCAGTTATCTAGCTGCCCAATTACATGTTACTTGTAGCGTCTCATTTCATGATCTAACTTCCTCAGCAACGCTTGATTTAATTGGACTACATTCCATTACCTTTTTATCACTCTTATCTTAGAATGCCGTACATCGAGACATAATCCATTCTGTTCAACTGCTCTTGCATGCCCTTTGCCATCTCTGACACAATTACAATATTATCGGAAATCCTAAAAAAATTTTATTTTTTCTACCTGAACCTTAAATACTTTCCTAATTTTTATATGGTTTCCATCACGGCTTGCTCAGTGTAGAGTCTGAACAACAACTTCTCAACTATGGCTTCGACTCTTACAGTGACAGTAGTAAACTTCCGCCCTCTTAGTTTTATCCTTGCTACACTCTAAATTTCAAAGACTATATTCCTGTCAACAACGTCATTCAGCATTTGAAAGAATGTATCAATCCAACATTGTCAAGATTTTTCCTTAAATGGCATATCTTGTAAATGTTGGTTTCCCTTTCTAATCTAAGGCATAGGCCCAGTATTGCCTGGAGTGCTACTTTATTTCGCCGGAACCCAAAGTGATTTCTTCCAGGGGGACAGCTTCTAACTGTTCTTCCATTCTTCTGCATAAAAGACGTTCCAGTATTTTGTAGGAAGGACTTATTAAACTGATTCTTCAGTATCATTCAAACCTGTCAGCTCCAGTTCTCCTTGGAAAAAGAATTATTACAATTTCTTGAAGTTGGAGGATATTCCGCCTGTCTCATACATGTTGTGCATCGAATGGTACAGTGTACTCGTGACTGTCTCTCTCAAGGATCTCAATAATTCTGAATGAATGTTGTCCACCCCAGGAGCCTTGTTTCGATTTATGTCTTTCTGCACTTAGTCAAATTCTTCTCGGAGTCTCATATCTCCCACCTGATCTTCACCTACTTCCGATTCCGTTTCTCTAATATTCACATCGAGTTTGTTTCCCTTACCCCTAGGAAAGCTAGGATATTTTTATGTGTATGCGTGACTAGTGAGTCATAACGTAGAAGTGCCGGCATTTTTCACAGTTGAGTTGCATAACTTAGAATAATTTCGCAAGACAGTGCTGCAGAAAGCTGAGAAAATTGTGGTTTCAGGTCTGTGGAAAGCTGAGGAAATATTGATCAATACAAGTGTCCTACATACGTATGTGAGCATCGTATAGAAAATGTGTTTTGAGATTACGCCACGATAGCACTAAAAGTTATAAAAGACGGTCACGATCTTGACTCCTGTGCGGTAACGGGCGAGTTGTGGCGTCCTGAAAATACTCTAAGTTCGGAGTTGGCGTGGCCGCACGGGCCGCTCGGCAGGCCAATCACGTGGTGGTGGACATTGGTTGAAGCAAGAGGGGTCCAGCGACCGCGTGGCTGGGAATTCCGTGGTGACACTGTGTCAATGAAAGAGACATGTATGCCGAGAATGCCAAAGATGGCGGACTTTGTGAAACCATCATGGCAGACATTTCACAGATCATATAGAAGTTAATAGTAGCAAGTAGAATCATGATACCTCAAAAAGAAACATGTACATTATCATTATTTGCATGACGATTCTGATGATCTAATCAGGTTCTCAATATCTGTATTAGTTTAAAGCTAAGTATCTGACGATAAATTCTACAAGTAACACCAAGCAATGTATGTCCAAACTCTAAACGGTTCATCCGATTTCGTCGATCTTCGTGTCTTTAGAAAGCTATTATTGTAAACCTAAATTGGTATGAATTACAGGCAAGTAACTTGAATAGTACACGAGTTATTGGAGGTCCAAGTTGCCGATTACTAATAACTGCGTCAGGCCATAAGTACTCCACAGTGACACGAGAAAACGGTAGCAGCATGCTTATAAATATATTTATTAGTCTATGTCTTCGTTTATATCCTATATATATACTACTCATGTAGAAATTGGTTAAATACTTACTGTATTTTAGAAAGCACAGAGACATTAGGCTACTGGCCAACCTTTTGTTCTATTGCTTTGATATATGTTTATTTAATTTGTTTATCTAATAATGTGTGTTAGAGCGTGTTTATGGTCCAGCCGTAGGAATATTTTTTTAATTTCAAGTTATTTACATGTAAATATAATATTTCGAATGTTTTTCAATATGTTTGTGAGTGTACGTTGGCTCGGAGACATGGAAGGAGCGCTCTAGCCAATCACAGCGCTCGTTACTAAGAGAGACGTATGAAGGTTGTGGAGGAGCATCGTCTCCAGAGAGGACACGCGGAGCATACGGGACAGGACACGGGAAGTGCTGGAAGCGACGGCGCCACGGACACACGGTCGCGAGGGAAACTGGGAGTGCGGAGTGTTTCGCACGTGGTCGCGAGGGAGTGAAATACTTCGGAGTGATGACTTGTGAACTTGTGAGATTTCTGTGGCTTCTACAGTGAAGACGTAGTGTGCGTTTAGAAGTGAATACCTTGCGAGGTATGTTGTTGTTCATAGCTAATTACGTGCAGTAGGAATCAATTCCTTCCCTGTTATTCAACTTATATTTTATTTAATTGCTGGACCATCAACACCAATAAGTGTTTTGCAGAAATATACCGCATTCTCAAAAGTACCTCTACTATCGTACTCATCATTCAAAGTCGTTAAGATAGTACCTGCAAAATTTATTTACTTGCAATCTTTCATTTATAAATTTATATGGTACATTCATAATTCGCAATTGCTGCGTGATAGCAAATTCGACCAATCGATTCATGTGCCTATTCATATTGTATACTGTTCACTCAGCTCTATTTGGCCTGTAATGCGGCAACTACGTATCCCAACCCCTAGACAACGAAACCAGTCAAAACTTTTAATATTGCAACATGGAGTCTGAGGGTGCGTAGTTGAGGGCCACCATATCACACCATTTCATTTTATTGTATTTCGAAAGCCCGCACTCCGAATCATTGCTGATCAAGCCTCAGAGGATCTAAAATCCGTGCTGGCTGCACAGATATTAACTCGATAAGTCGCTTCATGGAAGTGTCGGAATTTTTCGGAGTTCATTTTCGGGACAGGTTTATGTACTTAGGAGAATTTTCTCAATGCAGCTCTGTGGACTTAGAACTTTTCTGTGAGCAATTAGGGACTTCGTTAAGTTCGCGCAACAGTTGCTTGATGTTGCAATATTTGTGCAGCTTTTCTATGAAACCCATTAGTTTTCCTGGAAAAGAAGTTCATGGAATTCCTTTTCACTGCATCGCAATCACAGGTGGTCGCTTATTGCCTTACGGCAGAAATTACAACAACTGCAGAATAGAAACCAAAAACAATTACTGGAACTCAAAGACAAAACAATACCATTTACTATATTTGATAGTCTAACATCATTTACGAACGTTAGAAACTTATGGTAAAGCTTAACTTAATTATATTTAATAGGCACATACGTCTTACGATATTGTTGTTAAAATGTTTTCTGTGGACACTTTCCTAAATACGATGTCAACGTAATACGTTAATATAAGCTCTTAAAATCGTGATCGAAGTGCCTCTTTTGGTCGTCGACCAGACGAGTTATTCTGGCAAGAAAGAGTGTGCCCCAAATCTGCGTACGCATGCTATTAATATTCATTTTGACGTTATGTTCAGATCAGCAGTTACTTGTGATAAGAACATATAATGAACTTAATTCACGTCTTCTCATTAAAACTTTGTCTTAAAGTCTCATATGCGATCGTTTCTGGATGACAGGCGAAAAACCCACGGAGTATACAGGATATTAATATTCCTGGAATTAATGAGTTATGACAATATGGTAAAATTTCAAGAAACATTTATTTATTTATTTATTTACACGTCTAGTTTCGTAGGACCAAATTGAGGATCAAATTTCCAAGATCATGGAACGTGCCAGTACATGAAATTACAACATAAAAGTAATAAAAGATAAAATAAAATGATTGTGAGCCCCAAACATTCAAGCACGTAAGTTTAAGTAAATGCAATCAACAATATAACATTAGAATCAGCATAATTTTTCAAGGAACCCATCAACAGATTAGAAGGAGTGACTCATGAGGAAACTCTTCAGTTTCAATTTGAAAGCTAAGACTCTCTAATTCTTATGGTAGCCTACTGAAAACGCATGCAGTGGTATACCTTTTACACAAGAGTTAAGAAAGTGCAATCCAAATGCAGACTGGATTTCTGCCGAGTATCAACTAAGTGAAAGCTGCTAATTCTTGGGAATAAGATGATACTGTTAACAAGGAACGACAATAAAGAATGTATATATTGAGAGGGCAATGTCAAAATATCCGGACTAGTGAATAGAGGTTGACAAGAGGTTCGCGAACTTACACAACTTGTTGCCCGAACTGCCCGTTTCTGAGCCAAAATATCCTTTTAGAATTGGAAGAAGATAACACGACACGACATAAGCGAATGAAAATAAGCAAAGTAGACTAATTTTCGTGCTGTACGATCACTTAGTACTTCACATACCGTTCGCATAGTAAAACGTGCTGCATTAAGTCTTTAGATAAGATTCTGAACGTTTGCTTCCCACCACAGTTGACTATCTATCTGAACACCCAGTAATTTGATCTATTTAGCTTCAATAATCAAAACCCCGTTCTGCGAAATTAAAACATCGGGTTTTTTGAATTGTGTGTTATAAACTGTAAAACTGACTCTTTCTGCGATTTCGAGTTAGTTTATTTCCCACAAGACATGAACGTATAAACTGCACTATTTGAAACAGAGCGTAATATGTAAGAAATTGTCCACGCAACCTGTAAGTACAGTTCAAAACATTTCTACATAATAGGAAATGCCAACCACCAGAATTGTTTACAACCTATAGGTATAGAGAGAAAAATGTAAATTAAATAGCAAACATATGTACATATTCCAGGCCACTGATGATGCCTTGAAGAAAATAAAGGCGAAACGCGTATGACACTAAAATTGTGTTTTATTCAGTTGCTGTCAGACGGTCCATAGGTAAAAATTATCAATATACCGTATATGTCTTCCTGACAGGACAACAAAAGTTGAAGATATCAATACAGCTACCCGAGCCGTCTAAGGCGCTGCAGTCATGGACTGTGCTTCTGGTTCCGGCGGAGGTTCGAGTCCTCCATCAGGCATGGGTGTGTGTGTTTGTCCTTAGGATACTTTATGTTAAGTTGTGTGTAAGTTTAGGGACTGATGGCCTACGTAGTTAAGTCTCATAAGATATCACACACATTTGAACATTTCACACGCATTACAGCTATGTCAAGCTTTCCTGTCAACATGTACAACAGGTTCAAGAAAATACATCTGAAACTCCATAAGACGATACAGCACATAAAATTCAACAAAACATGCAAAAAGATCGATTTAATTCCAAGTTACATTAATGTAAATATTAAAAACAGTTCTACAGTGGCACTAAAGTCGAAATTGGTTGCAGAACGATATTGGTTACTAAATGAAATTAAGATGCTCTATTTGAAAAAAAAACAGCACCTAAATATGATGCTCTAAGAGACACACCTAGAACTGGCAAAAAAGTAGGAAACGCCACAGATTTCATGGCACTAGTAGAAAAACTAAACACAACACAAACACAGCAAAGAAACATTTACAAAACAAACATAAACAGAAGATAATGAAACTAACAGTAAAAAAGACGCAAAAATTCATTTACATATTGAACGTGAAACCACCTGAACACCATCACACATTCCATCCACGTTTAGTTAACCTAACAGAGACAAAAATACACAAAAATGAAAAAAATGCTCTTGGAAAAAGATTTGAAACACTGCACCAATAGAAAAGTGAACAATCAATACATAGAAAATCTAATAGTAGAAACTGTACAAATCTTTATATGTGTGAACAACAAAATAACTGTGAAATAAACATAGGACTGACAAGAGAACTAGTAAAAGAAGAAATAAAAGGCATAATAAAACAAACACAGCAGACACACAATAAGAACAACCAAACAGAAGCAGCCACTATGAAAAAGTTAAACAAAAGTTAAAAAACAATAATATATTAATAACAAGAGCAGACAAGGGAAATGTAATAGTACTCATGGATAAAGAGCAATACATCACGTAAAACAAGGAATACATAAACACCAATGCCATGCAAAAACTGAAGTCAGATGCAACTACACGATTTCAGGCAAACGTGAAACGAACACTGAGAAACAATGAACACACACTCACAGACAAACAGAAATACAACATAACACAGAAAAACCCACAAGCACCAACACTCTGCAGTCAACCGAAAGTACATCAAGATGGAATGCCTATGAGAGCTGTTGTCAACTTCAAGAAAGCCTCGGCATACCACATAGCCAAATACCTCCAAAAGTTAGTTACAGAACACTATAAAGCAGAAAACAACAGAACAGTGATAAACACAGGAAATCTAATAGAAAATATGTATACCTCCATTCCTGTCACAGAAACAATAAAAATCATAGAACAAAATCTCTCATCCCACAGCAACCTCACAACAGGCGCAATAAAAGAAATAACAGATATGCTCAGACTGACAACTGAACAAAACTACTTTCAGTTTGAGAAAGAATATTATCAACAAAGTGATGGACTGCCCATGGGATCCCCAATATCAGGAACACTAGCAAACATTATCATCAGCCACCTAGAAAATCAGATATTTGAGAAGATAACCTGTAATGAAAGTTTCAAAATCATATATTGGTACAGATACGTGGATGACATTATTTGTCTGGTAGACGAGGCAAGTGAAAAAGTAGATGAACTCCATTTGGAAATAAACAAAGCTCATCAGAACATAAAATTCACACTTGAAAAAGAAAAAGAAAATTAAATAAATTTTCTTGACATTACAAGGAAAAAAAGAAAATGGCAAGTACACATTTAGCATCTATAGAAACCAACAGCCACAGACACAATAATACATTCCACATCCAATCACCCCCACAGCCAGAAACTAGCACCACTGAGACAGATGTTACATAGATTAAACAGAATCCCACTCAACAAGAGAAACTATAAACAAGAAATGAGTATAATTACACAAATAGCTAAGAACAATGGGTATGACACACGTGTGGTACACAGGCTCAGTCAAAAAATAAAAACACAAATACAAAACAAACACAACAATTCCAGAATACAAGCTGAAAACTTACAAACACACTCAACAAACACACACAATGACAACACCACACAGAAAATAACCAGATGGTACACCATGACCCACACACACAAACTAACACCCAGAGTTACAAACATCCTAAAGAGACAGGGCTTCAAAATAGCATATAAGCCTGGGCAAACGCTCCAATCACGCCTAAGTCAGCCAGCTACCAAGAGGGACAAATTCCAACAATCAGGAATATATAAACTTGAATTTCAAAGTTGTGATGCAATATACATAGGCATGACATGCAGGTATTTTGAAACACGATACAAAGAACACAACAGATGTTGGAAGTATGAAACAAACCATTCCACATTTTCAGAACATTTAAAACACCATAAGCATCATCCTACAAACATGGAACAAGAAATGAAAATAATGAGAATAAGTAACCATGTCAAACATCTTATACAAACGCAAGAAAAGTTCCACATCCAGAAAGCCACAGCAGAAAAGAAACATATGATAAATGAACAAACACACATCAGCACAGGCTCCCTACTACACTTAATAAAGGAAACACTGGACACACACACACACCCACACACACACATACACACACCAAAACACACACACACACGCACACAGCACAAAAAAATTATATCACAGCAAAAAACACACACACACACACGCATGCACACAAACACACACACACAAATGTATACACAAACAGATCACAGATACTTCAATTATTACACTCGAAAGTTTGGCAATAACATTTGATCTTTGGCAAAAACATTTGACAGTCAGCAACAGAAACCAAACCATTGGATTGAAACAAGCACTCAGTTCATACTGCTGTGGAATGTGGGGAAAAAACCGCAAATTTGCATTCAACAACACCAAAAATGAAACAGAAGCGTAATATGTAAGAAATGGTCCACGCAGCCTTTAAGTATAGTTCAAAACATTACTACTTAATAGGAAATATCAATCACCAGAATTGTTTAGAACCTATAGGTACAGTGACACAAAAGTAAATTAAATAGTAAACATATGTACATATTCCAGGCCACTTGTGATGCCTTGCAGAAAATAAAGGCGAAACGCGTATGGCACTAAAATTGTGTTTTATTCAGTTGCTGTCAGACGGTCCATAAGTAAAAATTATCAATATACCGTAATATTACACGCAACTGAGGAAGACAGGACTACAAAAGTAGAAAATTTTTGTTTGTTGCATATGTTACATTGATTTCTCATAATCCATTTACTACACTCCTGGAAATGAAAAAAAGAACACATTGACACCGGTGTGTCAGACCCACCATACTTGCTCCGGACACAGCGGGAGGGCTGTACAAGCAATGATCACACGCACGGCACAGCGGACACACCAGGAACCGCGGTGTTGGCCGTCGAATGGCGCTAGCTGCGCAGCATTTGTGCACCGCCGCCGTCAGTGTCAGCCAGTTTGCCGTGGCATACGGAGCTCCATCGCAGTCTTTAACACTGGTAGCATGCCGCGACAGCGTGGACGTGAACCGTATGTGCAGTTGACGGACTTTGAGCGAGGGCGTATAGTGGGCATGCGGGAGGCCGGGTGGACGTACCGCCGAATTGCTCAACACGTGGGGCGTGAGGTCTCCACAGTACATCGATGTTGTCGCCAGTGGTCGGCGGAAGGTGCACGTGCCCGTCGACCTGGGACCGGACCGCAGCGACGCACGGATGCACGCCAAGACCGTAGGATCCTACGCAGTGCCGTAGGGGACCGCACAGCCACTTCCCAGCAAATTAGGGACACTGTTGCTCCTGGGGTATCGGCGAGGACCATTCGCAACCGTCTCCATGAAGCTGGGCTACGGTCCCGCACACCGTTAGGCCGTCTTCCGCTCACGCCCCAACATCGTGCAGCCCACCTCCAGTGGTGTCGCGACAGGCGTGAATGGAGGGACGAATGGAGACGTGTCGTCTTCAGCGATGAGAGTCGCTTCTGCCTTGGTGCCAATGATGGTCGTATGCGTGTTTGGCGCCGTGCAGGTGAGCGCCACAATCAGGACTGCATACGCCCGAGGCACACGGGGCCAACACCCGGCATCATGGTGTGGGGAGCGATCTCCTACACTGGCCGTACACCACTGGTGATCGTCGAGGGGACACTGAATAGTGCACGGTACATCCAAACTGTCATCGAACCCATCGTTCTACCCTTCCTAGACCGGCAAGGGAACTTGCTGTTCCAACAGGACAATGCACGTCCGCATGTATCCCGTGCCACCCAACGTACTCTAGAAGGTGTAAGTCAACTACCCTGGCCAGCAAGATCTCCGGATCTGTCCCCCATTGAGCATGTTTTGGACTGGATGAAGCGTCGTCTCACGCGGTCTGCACGTCCAGCACGAACGCTGGTCCAACTGAGGTGCCAGGTGGAAATGGCATGGCAAGCCGTTCCACAGGACTACATCCAGCATCTCTACGATCGTCTCCATGGGAGAATAGCAGCCTGCATTGCTGCGAAAGGTGGATATACACTGTACTAGTGCCAACATTGTGCATGCTCTGTTGCCTGTGTCTATGTGCCTGTGGTTCTGTCAGTGTGATCATGTGATGTATCTGACCCCAGGAATGTGTCAATAAAGTTTCCCCTTCCGGGGACAATGAATTCACGGTGTTCTTATTTCAATTTCCAGGAGTGTATATTTATTATATTCCGCCCCTCTCCTACCACCCTCCTCTAATTCCTCACTACCTATAATGATATCCATGTGACATATAATTACATCTTCTCTCCGTTGCATTCATATTCTGTCCACTTCTTCTCCTGTTCGGTCCGGTTTATTACTTGTGGGCTTCGACTGAGACATCAGCTTGTTTCCTGGGCTTCTGACTGGAAAACTGGGTCTCTACGAACCTCTTTTCGACCTCGTTTCTCTCACATTTGCTATTCTCTGAACTAATTTCTCTCTCTTCTCCCATAATTTTTATTTTATCCCTGGTTTTTGTTTCTCAAGCCTCTGTTCTGATCAAAGTACCCTTTCATGAGATCTTCTCTGATCAAAATTTTCTCTTTTCCCTGCTGTCTGTTTCTCAAGGTTCTGCTCTGATTGTTCTGCTATCTTCTCTCATCTCTCCATTATTAAAATGTGCCATAATTTCCCCCGTCTTGATGCTTTCTGCCGGCCGCGGTGACCGAGCGTTTCTAGGCACCTCAGTCCGGAACCGCGCTGCTGCTACGGTTGCAGGTGCGAATCCTGCCTCGGGCATGGATGTGCGTTGTAGTGTAACGACGTAAGTTTCTTATAAATGATTTTCTTTCGACATATGACCATGTGTAGACTTCGTCACCTACGTCAGTTACAACCCACTTCAAAATTATATATATTCTTTTTAAATTGTCTCAGAATGGTTCTTGGACGAAACTGTAAAACATCAATTGAGTCGTATGCACAGAATTACGTCACTCGGGCCAATTGGTTTGCGTAAACTTTTTCAATTTTAGATGTCGTTTGTTTCTCCTCAGAAATTGTATTGATACACGTTATCTGATTTAATCGATGTTAGAACCACATTGAATAAACTTTTTGAGATTCAAAGTCGCTATGAACGCTGTCAAAATTCAATAATCTTGTCAAATATATTATTAATTCATTCACATAATTCTTCATAAATGAATCCTCGGAACACGTATTTCAACTTTAGTAGCATCCACTAGTTTATTATCTTTCTACATATAGACGTGAACCTGAGCCTTGACGAGACAAAAAATAACATTTTCAATAAGATTAAACTTCCTATGATATCATTGTTGTACAAAACATTACAAATTCTCAATTATTTGATTTTTAGAAGCACGACGCAACAACTCGGTTTCAGGATCTTCTGTTGCTCTTTGGCTGTCGACCCGCGACGTATAGTGGCCAGCAATTTTCTCTCTGGTCCCGGCAGCGAAGATGCTGTCTCCGTTCGTTGCGCCGCCCTCTCCGTGCATGAAACATAAAAAAATAAATACAAAAACTTTAGACAATTCACAACCATTACAAATATTACAAAAATACATAAACAAAACTAAATTAAACTTATATTCATCTGCAAACTGGGCTGACACTGGTGGATGGGTGACGCTTCAATTTCGAGTCCCACTACAGCGTCCTGTCCTTAGGTTAGTTAGGTTTAAGTAGTTCTAAGTTGTAGGGAATTGATGATCTCAGATGTTAAGTCCCATACTGCTCAGAGCCATTTGAACCATTTTGATGTCTACTATTCTTTTTGTGTTCTACGTATCTTAGTCCTTAACACAAAATTCTATCCATATTCTCAACGAAATTCATAAAATTATTCCATTGAATCAGTTGGACTGTGAATTCCAAGGATTCCTGCAGCCCGCACTTTTAAGCTGAAATCTCCGTAATCACACCTAGTGCCCTCCCCTAAGGAATCATTTTATTCAGCACCCTGAACAAAAGTCTCTTGTATTTTCATTTTCCGTAGCCTGGCACAAAAATCATTCTATAATCCCTACTACTTTTCCTGGTATTCTTGGCACTCACCTGATACTGTGGGTCTCGGAATATCGAATTCCCTAAAGATTTCCGACATGGAATGTTCCAAGCGTCTAGCTCCAACTATGATTCCTCGTTGAAAGTCTATTAATTCAAGCCTTGCGGCCCTAACCACGCCGGAAACCCTTTCACATGCACTGCCCCATTACATCTTCTACATCCATCAGGATGTATTCATATCGCTATCCCATGACTTTTGCTTTATGATGTTAAAAGAATTCCGCTAACATTCTAAAATCGTTGTTTCATTGAAAAACAATCGATTTTGCGACCTAACGTAGATTCATCAGGTGCAGCCTACATCGTACGGAGTAACGCCGTGTCTCAACTTTGTGGATATTACAGTTTATGAGGTTATTATCTAATTCACACAATGTTAAATGGTCATATGTGTACCCATCGCTCCTAGTCAGAGTATGTTATTCAGTGAATACTGACTACCTTACACTGGCCAACGAAGGGTGGCAAAAGCGTGATCGATAATTTCGTAAAAATTACCCTTGGGTGGCTCATGCAGTTATAGAACCTGATTTTAGAATTAATTGTCCAGACTGGTAACAAAAAGTTGTCAGTGCTACTAAAACGATTAGCCGGGTTACAGTGTTAAGTATAAGTTGGTACTTTCTAACCTGAGTGACTGCAGGGCAGTCCGTTGTTCGAAAGAGCAGAAATGGCCGCACCAGCTACGATGACGGACTGACAGGGTGGTGGAATGGAAACTATCTTTGTGGACGATGTTTTGGCATGTATTTATGAATAGGAGCGTTGGGTCACTCCATTTACGAGCGAGAATAATACTAGATTTTTTACTTAGTAATACTCAATCGTGTAAACAATCAAAATTAGCAAGGATGCTGTGGTTTAATTCTAACTAATTATTGAACTTGAACGTGCAGTTGCTTTTTATAACCAAAATTTTCCTCTTCTTCACTTCACGTATTAGGTAAATTGCTTATTACGGTACTCCACTTCTTGTGTAGTTTTCCTATATTTCTGCTCCCAGTGCATTTATAATTGAGAGTCTTCACCGGGAATCTTTCTCGATACATACGGTCTACATGTTCCTTCCAGTTTTTCCCCTATTTTCCTTTATCTTTTAAATTTAGGTTATTAATTCTAAACCATTCCTTATATTTTCATTTCTTTTTCGATCTTGTATTATATATCCTTCTACTCTTCTTAGAAATTTCATTTCTGGAGTTTGTAGTCTACTTTCTTGCCGCGCGGGGGAGCCTTGCGTCAAGGAGCGCCTTGCCACCGTTCGCGCGGCTCCCTCAGTCGGACGTTCGAATCCTCCCTCGGGCATGGGTGTATGTGTTGTCCTTAGTGTAAGATAGTTCAAGTTAGATTAAGTAGTGTGTAAGCCTAGGGACCGATATCCTCAGCAATTTGGCCCCATAGGAACTTACCACCACCTACTTTCTTGACGTCTCATTTCCATAAGTAAGGATTGGTACTGCTACTCTATTATGAAACTCAATTGCGTTTCTCTCTGGCTTTATTCTGAAATATTTTTACGATGTTTTCGTGTATGGAAATGAATTTATTTAATTGTTGGCCCACGTCATGGTTACATTCGTAAGTAAGTCGCATCCCAGATATTTAAAATTTGTTACTTGTTCCAAGATCTTATTATTCAAGACTTTTTTAGATCTTGCTAGTCGACTGCCGTGAAATGCCACCACTTTCGATATATCTACCGACAATGTCACGTCGTAATCTGAGGCTATATGCAGCTACTTATAGACTCCCATCTGAAAGTCATCTTCATTCTCTGTAATCAGAGTTAGGTCATCTGCATATAAAGTTGCATTTACTCTGGTGTCGCGATCGAAAAGAAATCCGTTATATATTCAATGGCTTTGTTGTTATAAGTATAATATCTATAACAATTTCTGTGTTTCTGTACCGATTGTTAATAGAATTTATGAGATGAGATGGGCAACCTCTTTCAGTCATGATATTCCATAGTGTTTCTATATTCACATTATCAAATGCTTTCTCAAAATCCACAGAAGCAAGACGGGTTTCCCTATTGAACTCTTGTCTCGTTTGTATAACACGTTGCAGATTAAAAACATTATCGGTAGTTACTCGTCCTCTTCTGAAACCTGCTTGTCCTTCAGATATTAGTTTTTACATTCCATTTTTTTCTTGCATTCAGGATTGTGGCATATTATTTATAGGCTGAATACATACTCATTTATGTGAGATACGAGCTGGGAATCAGATATAGCAGTCCCATCGCCTGTCCTACCTCATTCAGGGACTCAATAAGCGTACTTGATTTTTCTTCTTATGAAATATTTTTAAATTTTCTGAAAGACGTAAGTGCGCTGTTACTGCAGATCAGGTTTATTTAAGTTAAGGTCATGTTGAAATCTTTTTTGAAACGACTTACCACTTCGCCTCAAATATTTCTAAAAGCCATCATGGCATGTAATGCAGTATACGTCCGATTCGTTATATTTAGAACAGCATTTTTCCTCATGCCTGAGCCTACTACCTAGATTCTAAAGAGTAAAATACACCGTAACTGCGTTTCTAGGTCTCTTACATCTGCTTACTTTTCGGATACTTTAGCCGTATATGGTATTCTACTAAAAATAGAGCGTTCCTTTGTCTGATCGGTCGGTCTAAGCGCTGTAACATCTGACCCTGATCCACTATGAGAAAGAAGATTTTTCTTTTTTAACACACTTCTATTAACTGCGTTAACAAATTCAAGACCGTAACAGTTTACACATATGTTGTATACTCTACAACCTCACACTCAACCAGCTGCGCTTCGCTAGTAAGGAGCACTTAATAAGTACGGTTTAACATGGCGCGGAACGACGTGGATTTACATTTCATTAGGTGACGTGACTGGCCGTGTATAACTACACTCCTGGAAATGGAAAAAAGAACACATTGACACCGGTGTGTCAGACCCACCATACTTGCTCCGGACACTGCGAGAGGGCTGTACAAGCAATGATCATACGCACGGCACAGCGGACACACCAGGAACCGCGGTGTTGGCCGTCGAATGGCGCTAGCTGCGCAGCATTTGTGCACCGCCGCCGTCAGTGTCAGCCAGTTTGCCGTGGCATACGGAGCTCCATCGCAGTCTTTAACACTGGTAGCATGCCGCGACAGCGTGGACGTGAACCGTATGTGCAGTTGACGGACTTTGAGCGAGGGCGGATAGTGGGCATGCGGGAGGCCGGGTGGACGTACCGCCGAATTGCTCAACACGTGGGGCGTGAGGTCTCCACAGTACATCGATGTTGTCGCCAGTGGTCGGCGGAAGGTGCACGTGCCCGTCGACCTGGGACCGGACCGCAGCGACGCACGGATGCACGCCAAGACCGTAGGATCCTACGCAGTGCCGTAGGGGACCGCACCGCCACTTCCCAGCAAATTAGGGACACTGTTGCTCGTGGGGTATCGGCGAGGACCATTCGCAACCGTCTCCATGAAGCTGGGCTACGGTCCCGCACACCGTTAGGCCGTCTTCCGCTCACGCCCCAACATCGTGCAGCCCGCCTCCAGTGGTGTCGCGACAGGCGTGAATGGAGGGACGAATGGAGACGTGTCGTCTTCAGCGATGAGAGTCGCTTCTGCCTTGGTGCCAATGATGGTCGTATGCGTGTTTGGCGCCGTGCAGGTGAGCGCCACAATCAGGACTGCATACGACCGAGGCACACAGGGCCAACACCCGGCATCATGGTGTGGGGAGCGATCTCCTACACTGGCCGTACACCACTGGTGATCGTCGAGGGGACACTGAATAGTGCACGGTACATCAAAACCGTCATCGAACCCATCGTTCTACCATTCCTAGACCGGCAAGGGAACTTGCTGTTCCAACAGGACAATGCACGTCCGCATGTATCCCGTGCCACCCAACGTGCTCTAGAAGGTGTAAGTCAACTACCCTGGCCAGCAAGATCTCCGGATCTGTCCCCCATTGAGCATGTTTGGGACTGGTTGAAGCGTCGTCTCACGCGGTCTGCACGTCCAGCACGAACGCTGGTCCAACTGAGGCACCAGGTGGAAATGGCATGGCAAGCCGTTCCACAGGACTACATCCAGCATCTCTACGATCGTCTCCATGGGAGAATAGCAGCCTGCATTGCTGCGAAAGGTGGATATACACTGTACTAGTGCCGACATTGTGCATGCTCTGTTGCCTGTGTCTATGTGCCTGTGGTTCTGTCAGTGTGATCATGTGATGTATCTGACCCCAGGAATGTGTCAATAAAGTTTCCCCTTCCTGGGACAATGAATTCACGGTGTTCTTATTTCAATTTCCAGGAGTGTAGATATGTCGTGGTTAGTTTTCGGTAAATATTAAGGGCAATATATCCATTTATACGGTCAGTTGGAGGTCCAAAAGGGGTAAATTTTTATTCCCGGAGCACTGCCCAGTAAACTGCATCTTTTGGTTCACATTAGTTAGAAGACATCTTCAACATAATATGAAGACATCATCAACACATCTATTCCATAAAATGCTGAGGTAATTTCGTCATAAATTATTGTTTAAAGGTTGTCCATAAAAATGTGTTGATGACGTCTTCACACTTGAATCCTACGGCACTCAATCTTCTCACAACGACGTTGTAGTCGCCGATACCTTTGTCCGTGATGGTGCTTCCTATTTACTAAAGATTATTTGTTGCTAAAAGGTATAGTACGTTTACGCGCCGATGTGAAGCTGACGTTCATTGCTTGCAGACTTCATGGTGTTGCAATTTTAATGGGCAGCAGTGTACAGTGGTACAATTTTTGAACGAACCTGTCATTGTATATATTTTATTTGACATTATTACACCCAATTTACATTCTACGGTTTGGCTGCCACAGTTTCGGGCAAGGCACTGCAACGATGAAGAGGTTTGTGACGTAGAAGTAACCAGTTTAGATTTCGTCCAAAACTTTCAGTTCCACTGTAGTTGTCACGGGTAGTGGAATCAATTACGAGTGGAATCAATTACGGCAGTCATATACCTGGATGTTGCTCAAGCCTTCGGTACAAAATGGCATAATGGATTTTTGTATAAGTTAATAAAGTTGAAATTCCTACTGTATATTGCTAGCTTAATTAGTTCGTATCTCCAGGACCGTACTTTTATTTTACACATTTGTGATATGGCTCCTTATGCCCACTTTATCCTTTTTGGACCGACACCATTTAACACTTATATACACATAGCAAAAAATTATGGCATCACCTCGGTTCCGAGAGTTCCGTAACCTTTACAGATAACTGGAATAGAGATCAACATAAACTTCATTTCAGCTCTTTTTATTGCTCATGAGAACCACACATTGCATGCTGTACCACCAAACAGCGGGACCTTCAGAGGTAGTGGTTCAGATTGCTGTGCACAGAGGTACCTCTAATACCAAGCAGCACGTCCTCTTGCACTGATGCATGCCTGTATTCGTAGTGGCATACTATCCGCAAGCTGATCAAGGCACTGTCGGTCCAGATTGTCCCGCTCCTCAACGGCGATTCGGCGTAGATCCCTCAGAATGTTTGGTGGGTCGCGTCATCCATAAACAGCCCTTTTCAAGCTATCCCTGGCATGTTCGATAGGGTTGCTGTCTGGAGAACATGCTGGACACTTTGGGCGAGCGATGTCTTTACCCTGAAGGAAGTCATTCGCAAGATGTGCACAACGGGGGCGCGACTTGTCGCCCATGAAGACGAATGCCTCGCCAAAATGCTGCCGATATGGTTGCGCTATCGGTCGGAGGATAGCATTCATCTACGGTACAGCCGTTACGGCTCGTTCCAAGACCACCAGCGCCGCACGTCGGCCCCACCTAATGCCACACGCAGAACAGCGGGGAACCTCCAACTTGCTGCACTCGCTGGACAGTGTGTCTAAGGCGTTCAGTCTGATTGCGTTGTCTCCAAACACGTCTCCGACGATTGTCTGGTTGAAGGCATATGTGACACTCATCCAAGAGAACGTGATGCCATTCCTGAGCGGTCCATTCGACATGTTGTTGGACCCATCTGTACCGCGCTGCATGTTGTCGCGGCTGCAAAGAAGGACGTCGTCATGGACGTTCGGCGTGAAGTTGCCTATTGCGCCCAGTTTCAGTGGTAATACGGCGTCCTGTGGCTGCACGCAAAGCATTAATCAACATGGTGGCCTTGCTGTCAGCCCTTGGGCGGCCTGAGCGAGGCATGCCATCGACAGTTCCGTCTCTCCGTATCTCCTTTACGCCCGAACGACATCGCTTTGGTTCACTCCGAGATCCCTGGATACTTCCCTTGTTGAGAGACTTCCTGGCACAAAGTGACAATGAGGACGCGATCGAACCGCGGTATTGACCGTCTACGCATGGTTGAACTACATATAATCCGGCCACTGTGGCCGAGCGGTTCTAGGCGCTTCAGTCTGGAACCGCGCGACCGTTACTGTCGCAGGTCCGAATCCTGTCTCGGGCATGGATGTGTGTGATATCCCTAGGTTAGTAGGTTTAAGTAGTTCTAAGTTCTAGGGGACTGATGACCTCAGATTTTAAGACCCATAGTGCTCAGAGCCATTTGAACTACATACACTCCTGGAAATGGAAAAAAGAACACATTGACACCGGTGTGTCAGACCCACCATACTTGCTCCGGACACTGCGAGAGGGCTGTACAAGCAATGATCACACGCACGGCACAGCGGACACACCAGGAACCGCGGTGTTGGCCGTCGAATGGCGCTAGCTGCGCAGCATTTGTGCACCGCCGCCGTCAGTGTCAGCCAGTTTGCCGTGGCATACGGAGCTCCATCGCAGTCTTTAACACTGGTAGCATGCCGCGACAGCGTGGACGTGAACCGTATGTGCAGTTGACGGACTTTGAGCGAGGGCGTATAGTGGGCATGCGGGAGGCCGGGTGGACGTACCGCCGAATTGCTCAACACGTGGGGCGTGAGGTCTCCACAGTACATCGATGTTGTCGCCAGTGGTCGGCGGAAGGTGCACGTGCCCGTCGACCTGGGACCGGACCGCAGCGACGCACGGATGCACGCCAAGACCGTAGGATCCTACGCAGTGCCGTAGGGGAACGCACCGCCACTTCCCAGCAAATTAGGGACACTGTTGCTCCTGGGGTATCGGCGAGGACCATTCGCAACCGTCTCCATGAAGCTGGGCTACGGTCCCGCACACCGTTAGGCCGTCTTCCGCTCACGCCCCAACATCGTGCAGCCCACCTCCAGTGGTGTCGCGACAGGCGTGAATGGAGGGACGAATGGAGACGTGTCGTCTTCAGCGATGAGAGTCGCTTCTGCCTTGGTGCCAATGATGGTCGTATGCGTGTTTGGCGCCATGCAGGTGAGCGCCACAATCAGGACTGCATACGACCGAGGCACACAGGGCCAACACCCGGCATCATGGTGTGGGGAGCGATCTCCTACACTGGCCGTACACCACTGGTGATCGTGGAGGGGACACTGAATAGTGCACGGTACATCCAAACCGTCATCGAACCCATCGTTCTACCATTCCTAGACCGGCAAGGGAACTTGCTGTTCCAACAGGACAATGCACGTCCGCATGTATCCCGTGCCACCCAACGTGCTCTAGAAGGTGTAAGTCAACTACCCTGGCCAGCAAGATCTCCGGATCTGTCCCCCATTGAGCATGTTTGGGACTGGATGAAGCGTCGTCTCACGCGGTCTGCACGTCCAGCACGAACGCTGGTCCAACTGAGGCGCCAGGTGGAAATGGCATGGCAAGCCGTTCCACAACACTACATCCAGCATCTCTACGATCGTCTCCATGGGAGAATAGCAGCCTGCATTGCTGCGAAAGGTGGATATACACTGTACTAGTGCCGACATTGTGCATGCTCTGTTGCCTGTGTCTATGTGCCTGTGGTTCTGTCAGTGTGATCATGTGATGTGTCTGACCCCAGGAATGTGTCAATAAAGTTTCCCCTTCCTGGGACAATGAATTCACGGTGTTCTTATTTCAATTTCCAAGAGTGTATAATACGAGCCGTGTACCTCCTTCCTGGTGGAATGACTGGAACTGATCGGCTGTCGGAGCTCCTCCGTTTAATAGGCGCTGCTCAGGCATGGTTGTTTACATATTTGGGCAGGTTTAATAACATCTCTGAACAGTCAAAGGGACTGTGTCTGTGGTACAATATCCACCGTCAATGTCTATCTTCAGTTCTGAAAACGGGGATGATGTAAAACGTTTTTTGAGTGTGTATTATATCTGACACACCAGACTTTCATCCAGCAAATATGGCAATCTTCGCTGATGATAAAACGATAAATTACGCCTAAAACTCCAAAGAGCTGGACTACTGCTTGAAAAACTGTTTACAGAATGGCGGGTCAAAATAAATGTGGGAAAAAGTCGTGCTTCGTTTTATGCACTAAAAGAAAAGATTTAGAAGCCCCGATGCTGTTATTCAGTGAAGGCATTCCTTGGACTGTTTCCGCCATATATCTTTGAGTTCACTTGCACAATCACTTTGCCTTCAAGAAACGCATAAAATGCGTAGCCAACAAAGCAGGCATTCTATTAGCTGTCTGATACCCCTTCATAAACGGAAAGACGTCTCTAAATAGGGTAAACGTTCTCCTAGTTTTCAAGTCAATAATACAACCAGCAGTGTTGTATGCCTGCTCAGTTTTACGACATGCTGCGTCCACGCATCTTACCAAATAAGAAACCAAATAAGAATCTGAGGAACATAAGAATCCACAGTGATTTAAAAATTAAAGAGAGCTGCTCTTTGCTTAACAGCTTTTACAGCAAACTTCCTTACTCAAGCAAAACAGTAGCTCGTCAATTGTCCATGGATAATATCAATCACCAGCACAAAAATCGTACTGTCACTACGTCGGTAACAAAACCTGAGTTTGAGGGGCAGCTTCGTACTCATCGTGCTCACACATTTATGTAGGTTCCAGGTCAAACTTAGTTGTAAATAATGTTGTATATTACGAGGGCAGTTCAATAAGTAATGCAACACATTATTTTTCTCGGCCAATTTTGGTTGAAAAAACCGGAAATTTCTTGTGGAATATTTTCAAACATTCCCGCTTCGTCTCGTATAGTTTCATTGACTTCCAGCGCTGTTCGGAGCTGTTAAAATGGCGTCTGTAACGGATGTGCGTTGCAAACAACGGGCAGTGATCGAGTTTCTTCTGGCGGAAAACCAGGGCATCTCAGATATTCATAGGCGCTTGCAGAATATCTACGGTGATCTGGCAGTGGAGAAAAGCACGGTGAGTCGTTGGGCAAAGCGTGTGTCATCATCGCCGCAAGGTCAAGCAAGACTGTCTGATCTCCCGCGTGCGGGCCGGCCGTGCACAGCTGTGACTCCTGCAATGGCGGAGCGTGCGAACACACTCGTTCGAGATGATCGACGGATCACCATCAAACAACTCAGTGCTCAACTTGACATCTCTGTTGGTAGTGCTGTCACAATTGTTCACCAGTTGGGATATTCGAAGGTTTGTTCCCGCTGGGTCCCTCGTTGTCTAACCGAACACCATAAAGAGGAGAACCATCTGTGCGGAATTGCTTGCTCGTCATGTGGCTGAGGGTGACAATTTCTTGTCAAAGATTGTTACAGGCGATGAAACATGGGTTCATCACTTCGAACCTGAAACAAAACGGCAATCAATGGAGTGGCGCCACACCCACTCCCCTACCAAGAAAAAGTTTAAAGCCATACCCTCAGCCGGTAAAGTCATGGTTACAGTCTTCTGGGACGCTGAAGGGGTTATTCTGTTCGATGTCCTTCCCCATGGTCAAACGATCAACTCTGAAGTGTATTGTGCTACTCTACAGAAATTGAAGAAACGACTTCAGCGTGTTCGTAGGCACAAAAATCTGAACGAACTTCTCCTTCTTCATGACAACGCAAGACCTTACACAAGTCTTCGCACCCGAGAGGAGCTCACAAAACTTCAGTGGACTGTTCTTCCTCATGCACCCTACAGCCCCGATCTCACACCGTCAGATTTCCATATGTTTGGCCCAATGAAGGACGCAATCCGTGGGAGGCACTACGCGGATGATGAAGAAGTTATTGATGCAGTACGACGTTGGCTCCGACATCGACCAGTGGAATGGTACCGTGCAGGCATACAGGCCCTCATTTCAAGGTGGCGTAAGGCCGTAGCATTGAATGGAGATTACGTTGAAAAATAGTGTTGTGTAGCTAAAGGATTGGGGAATAACCTGGTGTATTTCAATGCTGAATAAAACAACCCCTGTTTCAGAAAAAAATGTGTTGCATTACTTATTGAACTGCCCTCGTATTTTATGTTGTAAATTGTAATACTGTATCTTTTGATAATGTTTTGTTGTTTTTAATGATAATGATACATGTTGTCCAATACTTAGCTAACGTACCGTTAGTTATGAACCCTACATACCGATTATGAGCTAATCATTTTCATCTCTTGATTGAGAAAGTCTTCCACATTTGAGTCAAGTGACAAATCAGAATTGACACGGGACTCAGTTTTGGAAGTGTCTTGGCAGCAAATTAATTTACAACGCGTTAAGCATTTCGATACATCATCACCAGAACGCAGAATAAAATACAAAACATACCTCACGAATGTGACCACGTAAGTCACTGAATGTAAGTGTTGCGTACCTATGGGCTCATGTACCAAACAAGTTTGCTCTGTATTTTGTTGTGTGTGCTGATGACGATATACAGAATCACTTACGGTGTATCAAATAATTTGCGACGAAGATTTCCCTAAACCGTATCCTGTGCCGAACTAATGATTATCGCAACAGAAACGTTATTTCATGTTTATCTATTCATCTGTACCTTGTCATATTATAGGTTTTTCATTACTTCAGTGGGAAATATTGCCTTATTTATACAAAATATTTGAGTGGTTTGGTGTAAGGATTTTCGGGTTAGAATGTTACGAAATAAAATAAAATGTAGACACATCAAACACAGCTTTCTGTAGTTGGTTTGTACTTTGTAAAAACTGATGTCTCACGGACCATTTGCCCTGAAGAAATTCTTCACATATATATTTATTGCACTCGAAAATTTCTTCTATAACACGAGAACGCTATTTAAATCCACAAGTACCTCCTCTTTCTTGAGACGTATTCGTCAGGTCTTCAGGAATAAGTTACTTACTTCCGAATTTAGCTACGTAAAGCGTCAAATATTGGTAACATGAAAGGGACGAAGAACTTGGCGCGGCATTCTCCTTGAGGGAGCTGGAGTGCCCCTACCTCCGTCTTTTGCGGAGCTTCTACTGAAAGGCTTTGCTGCCACGTCGCGGTAAGTTTGGCGTTGGAGCAGCGCCGGGGAAATTTCTGCTTGTCGGGCCCACCCTCAGGAGCTGTGACGACGAAGAGCGCCGTTAATAAAGGCGGGTACAACGTTTCATGTATCGTCCGGGTCTTCTTTCTTACGTTTCAATGGTCCCACCATTATGCGGACTTACCGTGTTTTCAGTACACAAATAAGCTCTTCTCACAGGTGAAGAATTGTGTGGTAGGCATACATGATGGCTGTGGGATGCTTCTGATGTTCCTGGAAATTTTCAGATTGAGATCGCAACACACCGTGGCCAGAGGACGTGAAAGTGCAGTTTTTGGACTTTTCAAGAGGTCGAGTCATTGGCATGAGGGATGCGGGAGCACCAAACAAAACGTTGGCCGCGGAACTACACTGAATGGACAATAAGATGGACACAGGACACAGGACAACGTTGTTGCAAAAATGGAACGTACTGGTCTTTTCAGAAGGATTTACACCTGAAGAAGGTCTAGGAATGTCCGAGTGGCTCTGACGATCAGTCGCATGACAGCGGCTGAAATCCGTGCGAAGGTTGAAGGCAGAGTATCACTACGGACCATCTCATCTACATCTACACTTACATGGAAATTCTGCAAATCACGTTTAAGTGTCTGGCAGAGGGTTCATCGAACCGCATTCACAATTCCCTTTTATTCCAATCTCGTATAGCGTGCGGAAAGAACAAACACTTATATCTTTCCTTACGAGCTCTGATTTCCCTTATTTCATCACGGTGATCGTTTGTCCCTGTGCAGGTCGGCGTATTTAGTTGACTGATTTATCGTGTAATAGAAATTTAACGGAGTCCTTTTCGCACTCATATGGATGACCGAACACTTTTCGTTATTTAGAGTCAATTGCTAATTTTCGCACCACACATAGATACACAGGGTGTTACAAAAAGATACGGCCAAACTTTCAGGAAACATTCCTCACACACAAAGAAAGAAAACATGTCATGTGGACATGTGCCCGGAAACGCTTACTTTTCATGTTAGAGCCCATTTTATTACCTCTCTTCAAACAACATTAATCATGGAATGGAACACACAGCAACAGAACGTACCAGCGTGACTTCAAACACTTTGTTACAGGAAATGTTCAAAATGTCCTCCGTTAGCGAGGATACATGCATCCACCCTCCGTCGCATGGAATCCCTGATGCGCTGATGCAGCCCTGGAGAATGGCGTATTGTATCACAGCCGTCCACAATACGAGCATGAAGAGTCTCTACATTTGGTACCGGGGTTGCGTAGACAAGAGCTTTCAAATGCCCCCATAAATGAAAGGCAAGAGGGTTGAGGTCAGGAAAGCGTGGAGGCCATGGAATTGGTCCGCCTCTACCAATCCATCGGTCACCGAATCTGTTGTTGAGAAGCGAACGAACACTTCGACTGAAATGTGCAGGAGCTCCATCGTGCATGAACCACATGTTGTGTATTACTTGTAAAGGCACATGTTCTAGCGGCACAGGTAGAGTATCCCGTATAAAATCATGATAACGTGCTCCATTAAGCGTTGGTGGAAGAACATGGGGCCCAATCAAGATATCACCAACAATGCCTACCCAAAAGTTCACAGAAAATCTGTGTTGATGACGTGATTACACAGTTGCGTGCGGATTCTCGTCAGCTCAACCATGTTGATTGTGAAAATTTACAATTTGATCACGTTGGAATGAAGCCTCTTCCGTAAAGAGAACATTTGCACTGAAATGAGGATTGACACATTGTTGGATGAACCATTCGCAGAAGTGTACCCGTGGAGGTCAATCAGCTGCTGATAGTGCCTGCACACGCTGTATATGGTACGGAAACAACTGATTCTCCCGTAGCACTCTCCATACAGTGACGTGGTCAACGTTACCTTGTACAGCAGCAACTTCTCTGATGCTGACATTAGGGTTATCGTCAACTGCACGAAGAATTGCCTCGTCCATTGCAGGTGTCCTCGTCGTTCTAGGTCTTCCCCAGTCGCGAGTCATAGGCTGGAATGTTCCGTGCTCCCTAAGACGCCGATCAATTGCTTCGAATGTCTTCCTGTCGGGACACCTTCGTTCTGGAAATCTGTCTCGATACAAACGTACCGCGCCACGGCTATTGCCCCGTGCTAATTCATCCATCAAATGGGCATCTGCCAACTCCGCATTTGTAATTATTGCACTGACTGCAAAACCACGTTTGTGATGAACACTAACCTGTTGAGGCTACGTACTGATGTGCTTGATGCTATTACTGTAGAGCAATGAGTCGCATGTCAACACAAGCACCGAAGTCAACATTACCTTCCTTCAATTGGGCCCACTGGCGGTGTATCGAGGAAGTACAGTACATACTGACAAAACTAAAATGAGCTATAACACGGAAAGTAAGCGTTTCCGGACACATGTCCACATAACATGTTTTCTTTCTTTGTGTGTGAGGAACGTTTCCTGAAAGTTTGGCCGTACCTTTTTGTAACACACTGTATTTTCTAAATAGTTTTGAAATTTACTTCTGTCTTGTGATGACTTTACAGTGGATAAACGGCAGCGTCATCTGAAAAAACATAAGACGGATGATCAGATTGTTTCCCAAATCGTTTATATAGACAAGGAACAGCAAAGGATCTATAACAATACCTTGAGGAACGCAGGAAATCACTTCTGTTTTACTGGATGACTTTCTTTCAATTACAACGAACTGTGAGTTCTCTGACAGGAAATCCTGAATCCAGTCACAAAACTGAGACGATATTCCATAAGCACGCAATTTCACGACAAGCCAATTGTGTGGTACAGTGTCAAAAGTCTTCCGGAAATACGGAATCGATCTGAAATCCCTTGCCAATAGGACTAATCACTTCATGCGCGTAGAGAGCTATTTGTGTTTCACAAGAATAATGTTTTCTAAATCCGTGCTGACTGTGTGTCAATAGAGCGTTTTCCACCGGGTAATTCATGATGTTCGAACACAATACATGCTCCAAAATGCTGCTGCATATCGACGCCAAAGATATGAGCCTGTAATTTAGTGGATTACACCTATTACCTCTTTCTTGAATATTCGTGTGACCTGTGGAACTTTCCAGTGTTTGGAGCTATTGCATCAGCACACTCTGAAAATAACGTAATTGGTATACAGTCTGGACCAGATTACGGCTTTTGTTAAGTGATTTAAATTGCTTCACTACTACGAGGATATCTAGTTCTACGTTACTCATGTTGGCAGCTGTTCTTGATTCAAATTCTGGAATATTTAGCTCGTCTTCTTTTTTGAAGGCATTTTGAAAGGCTGTGTTTAATAACTCTGCTTTGCCAGCACTTTCTTCGGTAGTATCTCCATTGCTATCTCGCAGAGAAGGCATTGAGTGTGTCTTGCCTCCAGCCAGGAGTCTTTATGAACTGACGAAGTATATGTTTCAACCATTGCAAGAAATTCCTCAGTATGATAGGCGGAGTTTTTTTCCACATACCACAACGAATACAGGCGTACAGTCGTAGACCTGGAGGTCACGCCGCCTACTGATGTTGACAGTTGTTGTATTCACCAACTACTCTTGGCGTCAAACATAATAATGTGGTACGAAAAGAACTGTTTGTCACCAAAAGTGCAGTATCTCATCAGAAGCATCCAGACGGTGCTATGTAATTGACAACGGTGCATCATGAGAGGCGGATCCGTAATTATAAAGAGAGGTGGGGAATACTGTGTTGTCAGGAGAGAGGCTGAAACTATGTAGTGGCATTGGAGTTCAGACACTCGAACGTAGACGAATCATTCGGTGTCGCCTGAGTAAGAAATCCATCAGGGACATTTCAACATTCCTTAATCTGCCAAAGCCAACTGTTGGTGACGTTATCGTGAAATGGAGACGCGAAGTAACTACCACAGGTAAAGCAAACCAGGGAAACCTCATGTACTGAGGCTGAGTGTATAATTAAAAAAAATTCCCAGATTTTTCCCGGATTTGCTGGTTAAAAACACACTTTTCCCAGGTGAAAATGAACATTTTTTCTGGTTGAAAAAACACTTCCTCTGTGTTAAGTAACAGTATACTTTCCCTCGGGACAATAAAACACATCAATTCTTTGAATAGTTTAGGTTATATACACCACTTCCCAGTACTTCAGAAAATGAAACCTAAGGCGTTTTGGAAAGATCTTTAATGCGCATCAACGTGTACCATGCATGTTTTCGTACTACGAATGTATAAAGACCAGTTCCACCAAACATATCACGTTAGCTTACGATGCTCTGAAATCCAGATTACGATGCTCTTTCTTCAGGCAGTCACAGCTCACGTCATGTTATCTCGCCAGCAAATTAAATAGACATTCAGAACATAGAACACCTGATGTAGTCAGCCAATAGCTACATCACTGTTAAGTAGAGCGAATACACAAATAGGAAAAGTTCGTGGTAGTCCAAAATGTTACTGTCAGGTTTGTGTTTGATATACCTTAAATGGTAACACATGCAAAAAAGACCAATATTATATATGAACGCTTAGCTTTACCTGTAGCTGTACAGTATGTACGAGGGTCGTTCAATAAGTAATGCAACACTTTTTTTCAGAACGAATTTGTTGTTAAGAGTCAGAATTTGATGACAATATTCATCAACATGTCATGTTCATGTCCTATTTTTCTACGTAGTCTCCCTCACGTTATATGGCCGCACGCCAACGTTGTGGAAGAGCGTGTATTCGCTGCTGGTAAAAGCTCATGTCCTATAGGCGTAGCACTGCAGACGCACTTCCAATGCTGAGCGACAACTGTAGAGCCAATTGACGAGTTGTGATGCTCCGGTCGGCACGAATAATGGCATGTGAGGAGCAGTGGCTGTAACAGACCGTCCCGAGCATCGCTGATCATGAAGCTCTGTTTCTGCATCTCCTGATGCCGAAGTGGCGTCAACTCAAAAGACTTGCACCAGGCGACCGGTCTACCTGGCGGGCGGCACTAGCCGCATGATATTTCATTTCATTTTTGCATCTCCTGAGGCTGTAACTTTCTTTATCCATCGCCCAGACGTATTCCTATGAACTGCAGCATCACCATACACTGCACATACACATTTATGGATATTCACCACGGTTTCTTGTAACGTGAGTCGTATGTAGACGCCATTTTGACGCTGTACTCCGGCTCTCCCATGTGCCGTGACGGTTCGAAACTTCACCGGCGCACAGAACAAACATCAAACGTGAAGCACGAACAAGGACGTTTGTCTATGTATATTATTGGCTTTTTTTTTTAAAAAAAATGTGGGGCGTTGCTTATTGAACGTACATATAGTAGAGCTACAAGTAAGACTAAGCGTTTATATACATTATTGGTCTTTTTTGAGTGTGTTACCCATTAACGTATGTGAAATACAAAACCTGAAAGTAAAATTTTAAATTATGATGTAAATGCCTTGTCTTCTGGGCCTGAAATTTTTCAAAGTGACTGGTCCTCACAATGTTAAGTTTCCAATGAGAGTCAAACGCTCTGTGATTTAAGTAATTCATCGCACATTCTCACACGTAACAATCCATCTTGCGTAAAAGGAAATTTGCTTTCAATGTAACCCTCTGATACCACCGTTTGCAATATTTTCCCACGATCTATTAGAAAAACAGCTCTGAACCCACGCTCATGGAAAGCCGTTGCTATGAAGTAATGCATAGTATTCGCTCTGAAGCCTTTGACTTGACTCGGAACCAAGACAACGAAAAATTGCCGAAATTGTAAAAAAATTCCCGGGATTTTCCCTGTTTTCTCACGGGTGAAAAAATTCCCGGTTTTTTCCCCAGACTTCTTGATCGTCCCGGAGTGTCTACATCCTACGAGGGTTGGGGGCTGTCGAACATTGCCGGGGGTGGCTGCAAAAACATCAGATGAAATCAGAGGAAGGAATCACCACTCGTTAATTCCAAAGTGCTGCCAACATTCCAGGTAGCACAACAACTCTGCGCAGTGAGATGAAAGAAAAGAAAAAAACTGGGTAAAATGCTAGAGCATCTCCTGATAAACCACACAATTCTATAGTCAGTGCTAAGCTGGGCTTGACGTGGTGTAATTGTATGAGTATCGACGAGTCTGGACTACGGCTGACTGGACACTAATGATGTGGAGTGATGAGCCAGCCTGTACCTTGTGGCAATTCGATGACAGTGTTTGGGTTTTGCGAAGGCCTCGAGATCTGCCGTCATTGCAGTGCCGATAGTGGAGTAAAGGGCAGGTGCGGGTGTTTCTTGTCGTGGTCTGCATGTGCTCCACTTAAAGTGCTTAAAAAATTACTAAATGTGGGAAAATATGAACACACTTTTCAGCAATGTGTACTGCGTCCAGTAGAGGAACAGTTCGGTGACGAATACTGTTCGTATTACACGTATATTTACACGCATACTCCACGAACCAGCGAATGGTGCGTGGTGGAGGGTACATTGTACCATGACTAGTCACTTACTTCCATGTTCCACTCGCAAATGCAGCGAGGAAATAATGACTGTCTCTCTGCTTGTGTATGAGCCATAATTTCTCTCATTTCTTGGCCCTTGCGCGAAATGTACATTGGCTGCAGTAAAATCGTTCTGTTGTGAGCTTCAGATGCTGATTCTCTAAATTTTTTCTGTGGTGTTCCTTAGCAAGAGCTTTGCCTTCTCATGAGATATTCCCATTGAGTTCCCGAAGCTTTTCCATAACACTTGCGTCAAGTTCGAATCAACTGCTAACGAATCTAGCAGCCCGCCTTTGAATTGCGTCGATGTATTATTCTTTCAGTGCGGTCTGGTACGGATATCATACTCCATACCATTTACATGTACAGAAAGTAACTGTATAACTGTGGTCCTATCAGTCTTTCCTGGAGGACCCCTGACGATACCCTTGTCCCTGATGAACACTCGCCATGGAAGAGGACGAAGTGAATCCTATTACTTAACAAGTCTTCAAGCCACTCACATATGTCGGAGACTGTTCCATACGCTCGTACCTTCACTAACAGTCTGCAGTTGGGCACCATGTCAAATGATTTCCGGGAATCTAGAAATATGGGTTCTGTAGGTTGCCCTACATACAAAGTTCGTAGTACATTATGTGAGGAAAGGGCAAGCTGAGTTTAGCACGAGTGATGATTCCTAAATCCGTGCTGATTAGTGGACATAAGCATCTCAGTCTCCATGAAATTTATAATACTCGAATTGAGAATATTTTTGTGAATTGTGCAGCAAACCCATGCTACGCACATAGATCTGTAATTTTGAGGGGCAATTCCCTTGCCCTTCTTCTACACAAGATTAATCTCTGCTTTTTCTTGAACTTTTGGGACTTTTCACTGGGGTGAGAGATTCGCGATAAGTGCAAACCAAGTAAGGAACCAGTACCGTATTGCATTCGTTATAAAACTGGGATGCCGCCCGCTTGTCAAATGACGGTATGTTTGTACGGTTGTCCTGCGAGAACAACTTCTCAGAATCGAAATTTAAAACTTCGACTTTCGTTTTTCTATCCTCTACTGTCATACCAGACTTGTAAACGAGTGACTGGTTGGAGGCTTAGAGTGCTCAGGAATTTTACACAGTATCTCAGTTTTCTAGGTTTCTCGACAGGTCTTTTGCTTAGGTATGACGGTGGTAGTAGCGCTGCAGCCTTTGCTTCCTCAGAATTTTCCGAAATTCTTTGTTACGCCATTACGGATCTTTTCTGTCCTTGATCCACTTACTAGTCACCTGGTTCTCCAGAGACGATTTACAATCTGTTTAAACTTTTCCCGCGTTTCCTCTACATCCATAGTACTGGAAATAAATGATGTCAGTTCATTCTAAGTGAGATGCTAGCAACTGCTTAGCTTTTCATTAATCAGAAATACTCTCCTAGGCTTGTTGGCTAATGTACTAACTTTCGTAACCACAGTCGCTATATTGACACCATAATCGCTAATCCCAGTTTCTTTATTCACGCTGTCGATAGGATCCGGCCTTTTTGTTGCCACAAGGTCTAAAACATTTCCATTGCTCGTTAGCCACCGAACTAGCTGCTCAAGACAGTTTTCGGAAAACGTGCTCAAAAGTACTTGGCAGGGCTGTGGCTGAGCACCCCGCAATTAATCCATTAGACACCCCGCTACACTCAGGGGTAGTAAATCATTAATACTCGGTAGGTTGAAGTCGCCTGCAAGTACTATAGCACAATTTAGGACCAACTGACCGTAGAATTTTTTTGAATGTCTCTGTGACAGAGGAATCGGGTGGACGGTAAAAACACACAATAATTAATTTTGTTTCACTGCTGTTGAATGCGAACAGATAACTTCACTGTCACAGTCATCCCCTCAATGGAGAATATTTTTGTCAACTGCAATGAATATTTCCGCTCCCAGAGCGCCTAATCTGTCTTTCTGATACACGCTCCGCTACTCGCTAAGCATTTCAGAGCTTTCTGCTTCAAGTTTCAGCTAGATCTGTGTCCCCTGAATACTATGAGCGTGACACCTTTCCTGCAGAGCAGTAAATTTGGGTACTTTGTTAAGAATACTTTGACCATTTTACTGATACAATTTTGACAGTCGAAGAGTCTTTACTCTGAACGCCGTCTGATTTTGCTATCTGCGAATCAACTGGCGAGTGTTTGAGCTACCGCCTAGCCTAAGAAACCCCCATGTCCACTCCACAAGTACTCTGCTAACCGAGCAGCTGCTTTCCACTTGTCTACATCTACATCTACATCAATACACAGAAAATCACATTTATGTGCCTGGCAGAGTGTATCCCCGACCTATCAAGATGAGTCCTACAAATCCACAACCTATGACGCAGGCCTAGAAGTCTGGGTCCAAGAGAGTCCCAGAGCCGGCGAAGACTTTGGTTGAGACCCTAAACTCAGCTCCAAACCAAAGGATCCAGTTGAGCTCTGGGAAGAACGCTGCAAATTGCGAGGTCTGCTTGCACCTTGCACGCAAAACGAGCAGTCTTCATTACTTCCGTCAGCCGCCTGTATGAACTGAGAGCCCATGCGACAGGTGTAGTTGGTGCGGCTGTGAGCCACAACTTACAGACGACTGTACCCTGCACATTCGATAGCCGCAGGCAAGGCCGCCTCCAAGTCTCAGATGAACCCCCTGGTAGACATAACAAGTGCACCCTGACATTCTTTCCAGTCTTGATTTTCCTAAAGGGCTCCATAAAGCACTTAAAGTTGGAACTTCCGATGAATAGGACACGTATGCCTGCCCGGTCTCTGCGGAAGGAAAGGCCACCTCTTCACTCACTGGACAAACAGGCGACGCCAAAGGGTCAGCCTCCACATTGGTCTTCCGCCTCAAGCGACGCTAGGCACCCTGTTGTGGGGGCGGATCCACCGCACTGGGTACACTAAAAGGCGCCTGGGAGAAGAGCCCGTGGAAGAAAGAAACAATACCTGAAGTGTCCCATGCGACGCACCAGATTCTCCGCCCCCTCTACACCCCGAGGCAGCAGCCTGAAGGCTGACCGTAGCCAAAAGTGCATTCAGCTGTTAGCTAACTGCGACCAGCTGCTTCTGCGCCTGCACACGGCATGGACGCATCCTAACCATCCTATCAAGACTAACTGAAGCAATTGCACTGTAAAACCAGAGAAAAACTTAAACATGTAACTCCTGATTTGTCGCCAAGGAACGCTGATTCCTCAATGAGCTGTGTAGTTGTTCAGGAGAAATTAAAACATTGCTACCGACTCCCTGAATTTTCAATTACAGTTAAAAAGGTTAATTGCTGACAATGCTGTGCTGTACGTGACGGTGTCGAAGTCTACATCTACATCTACATCTACATTTATACTCCGCAAGCCACCCAGCGGTGTGTGGCGGAGGGCATCTTACGTGCCACTGTCATTACCTCCCTTTTCTGTTCCAGTCGCGTATGGTTCGCGGGAAGAACGACAGTCGGAAAGCCTCCGTGCGTGCACGAATCTCTCTAATTTTACATTCGTGATCTCCTCGGGAGGTATAATTAAGGGGAAGCAATATATTCGATACCTCATCCAGAAACGCAACCTCTCGAAACCTGGCGAGCAAGCTACACCGTGATGCAGAGCGCCTCTCTTGCAGAGTCTGCCACTTGAGTGTGCTAAACATCTCCGTAACGCTATCACGGTTACCAAATAACCCTGTGACGAAACGCGCCACTCTTCTTTGGATCTTCTCTATCTCCTCCGTCAAATCGATCTGGTACGGATCAAACACGGATGAGCAATACTCAAGTATAGGTCGAACGAGTGTTCTGTAAGCCACCTCCTTTGTTGATGGACTACATTTTCTAAGGACTCTCCCAATGTATCTCAACCTGGTACCCGCCTTACCAACAATTTTATATGATCATTCCACTTCAAATCGTTCCGTAAGTATACTCCCAGATATTTTACAGCAGTAACTGCTACCAGTGTTTATTCCGCTATCATATAATCATACAATAAAGGATCCTTCTTTCTATGTATTCGCAATACATCACATTTGTCTATGTTAAGGGTCAGTTGCCACTCACTGCACCAAGTGCCTATCTGCTGCAGATCTTCCTGCATTTCGCTACAATTTTCTAATGCTGCAACTTCTCTGTATACTACAGCATCATCCGCGAAAAGCCGCATGGAACTTCCGACACTATCTACTAGGTCATTTATATATATTGTGAAAAGCAATGGTGCCATAACACTCCCCTGTGGCACGCCAGAGGTTACTTTAACGTCTGTAGTCGTCGCTCAATTGATAACAACATGCTGTGTTCTGTCTGCTAAAAACTCTTCAATCCAGCCACACAGCTGGTCTGATATTCCGTAGGCTCTTACTTTGTTTATCAGGCGACAGTGCGGAACTGTATCGAACGCCTTCCGGAAGTCAAGGGTAATATCATCTACCTGGGAGCCTGTATCTAATATTTTCTGCATTTTATGAACAAATAAAGCGAGTTGGGTCTCACACGAGCGCTGTTTCCGGAATCCATGTTGATTCCTACATAGTAGATTCTGGGTTTCCAAAAACGACATGATACGCGAGCAAAAAACATGTTCTAAAATTCTACAGCAGATCGATGTCAGACATATAGGTCTATAGTTTTGCGCATCTGCTCGACCACCCTTCTTGAAGACTGGGACTACCTGTGCTCTTTTCCAATCATTTGGAACCTTCCGTTCCTCTAGAGACTTGCGGTACGCGGCTGTTAGAAGGGGGGCAAGTTCTTTCGCGTACTCTGTGTAGAATCGAATTGGTATCCCGTCAGGTCCAGTGGACTTTCCTCTGTTGAGTGATTCCAGTTGCTTTTCTATTCCTTGGACACTTATTTCGATGTCAGCCATTTTTTCGTTTGTGCGAGGATTTAGAGAAGGAACTGTAGTGCGGTCTTCCTCTGTGAAACAGCTTTGGAAAAAGGTGTTTAGTATTTCAGCTTTACGCGTGTCATCCTCTGTTTCAATGCCATCATCATCCCGGAGTGTCTGGATATGCTGTTTCGAGCCACTTACTGATTTAAAGTAAGACCAGAACTTCCTAGGATTTTCTGTCAAGTCGGTAAATAGAATTTTACTTTCGAATTCACTGAACGCTTCACGCATAGCCCTCCTTACGCTAACTTTGACATCGTTTAGCTTCTGTTTGTCTGAGAGGTTTTGGCTGCGTTTAAACTTGCAGTGAAGCTCTCTTTGCTTTCGCAGTAGTTTCCTAACTTTGTTGTTGAACCACGGTGGGTTTTTCCCGTCCCTCACAGTTTTACTCGGCACGTACCTGTCTGAAACGCATTTTACGATTGCCTTGAACTTTTTCCATAAACAATCAACATTGTCAGTGTCGGAACAGAAAATTTCGTTTTGATCTTTTAGGTAGTCTGAAATCTGCCTTCTTTAATATTCCTATTAACTTCCATATTCAGTGATGCTGCAACGGCCTCATGATCACTGATTCCCTGTTCTGCGCTTACAGAGTCGAAAAGTTCGGGTCTGTTTGATATCAGTAGGTCCAAGATGTTATCTCCACGAGTCGGTTCTCTGTTTAATTGCTCGAGGTAATTTTTGGATAGTGCACTCAGTATAATGTCACTCGATGCTCTGTCCCTACCACCCGTCCTAAACATCTGAGTATCCCAGTCTATATCTGATAAATTGAAATCTCCACCTAAGACTATAACATACATGGTTATAGCAGGAGACAAGATGACTTAAACATAATTTATAGTTGGTGTGATGAATGGCAGCTATATTTAAGCGCAAAAAAATGTAACTTAATTTGGATGGGTAACAAAAACCAACCCATAATGTTCGGATACTACATTATTAGTGTCCTGATTGACACAATTACATCGTTTAAATATCTGGGCGTAACGTTGCAAAGAAATATGGAATGAATAGAACATGTGAGGACTGTGACAAGGAAAACGAAGGTCGACTTCGGTTGATTGGGAGAATTATGAGAAAGTAAGGTTCATCTTTGAAGGAGACCGCATATAGGGCACTAATGGGACCTGGTCTTGACTACCGATCGAGTGTTTGGTATCAGCACCAGTCGGATAGATGGAAGGCATCGAAGCGATTCAGAGACGTGCTGCAGGTTTCGTTACTGGTGGGTTCGAACAACCCGTTAGAATTAAGGAGATGCTTCAGGGATGCAACTGTGAATTCCTGAAAGGAAGGGGACGTTCTTTTCGAGGAACACTATTGGGAAAATTTATAGAACTTGCATTATAAACAGACTGCCGAATGATTCTGAATGCAGAACGATTTTACTGCCGCTAACACGCATTTCACGTGAAGGCCACAAAGAAAAAAATGCGAGAAATTAAGGCTCCTGCGGAGGTATATGTGGTCTTGCACCCCCGCTCTATTTGTGAGTAGATCAGGTACTTAAATGACTTTTTAGACGTAAATGAAGATGTTTTGTGAGGCGGCTGCACACAGCTGAAACACCATTACGGCAGGAATGGAAGTCGCAATAAACTCAACACCCATCATTCAAGGGTATGTAGATCGATATGTGGGCCAGAACAAGATATTAGGAGTGATCTTTCCAAAGAGTTCCAATTACTTTTTTAAGTAGATGAAAAAAATGATAGCTCATGTTGCTAAGAAGCTACTATGAGGTGAAATCATTCCCATCGGGGAAACAGAAAGAAAAAAGCAAGAGAAAAAATTAAGTAGTTGTACTACTTCAGGATGATATGAAACAGCGAGGAACGTGGTGGAGGGGATGCGCTTTGGCAGAGAGAGCAGAATAAGGTGCATGATTTTCTGGCAGCCGGGTGGATCGAAGGTCTGTCATACGCCTTGAGGTAGAATAGGTTGGGAAATATGTTGAGGATTAATAGACTTCAACGCTACACGTGGGCGTTACAGAACAAATAGCACACTGTGGAGGTCTTTTCAGAACATACCTGTGATGTTACTTGTAATGTAATACGTGCCGTCCGAAAAACCTGTGCATGTGAAGCAGTTCTGTTTCAATCCCTTTAAATAATAGTACGAAGCCACAGACAGTATTCTACGCTGCCCATATGTGAATAATACACCGATGACAAATTCCAACAAATCAACTTTCGTTTAGTGGCTTTATGAAAATATCGTTATTTCACATTTTGCTTTTCAAGCTGCTCGAAGAAAATGGTTAATCTGACAAAACAGAGTCTTCATGAGATGTAACCTACTCAAATTTGTGGAATGGAATACTTAATTTTTACCTTTTTGCATAATAAAAATTACAATTACAAAAGATGCTTTCGAAATGCACGCTAAGTCGTACGACAGACAGACTTCCTGGACGAGACAAATTTGCAGCAAAAAAGTACGTGTTTGGTACATGCCATTTTCATTATTCTTTTGCTTTTTTTTCACAGTTGTGCTGTTTCAAATAACGATAACAGATTTACTGTGAAGCTCCGTTAGCTTACAGTGCACAAAGGCCAGGTCGCGACGCGTTTGACGCATGAGCTCTCGAGTAGCGCTGACACAGTGCGATCGTGGATCCACTTGCCACAGCAGGTGTGTGTGAAGTACCTTTCACATGCCGTCAGGTGTACATGGGAAACACAAAAAAGGAAGCAGGAACACCCGCCTTAAGGAACACAAGAGCAATAATTGCTAATTATGATCGCCTGGGCAACACGAATAAGTTGGCAGTATTAGAACATTCACTGGGACCAGGGAGCCCCCAAATTCATTTCTCTGGAAATCATCATGTCAAGATTAGATCATTACTATGCTATGATCTACAGAGAGATCATAGAAATTCAAAACACACAAAAAACTTTAACAGAGAAGAAGGATTGAAACTGTGAGCATAAGTAGTAAATAAATCTCCATGATATACGTCAACGCGAATGAGCCATCTTAGGCTGCGGTCTGAGGATGTTATGAACTGATCAGTAACTGTATACTTATAAACAGTTTCGCTTTCGGAGCTAGTTTCACACTGTAAGTGCTTACTGAGCTGTTGCAGCCTGTGATGATGTCTCCAACATCGCAAGACGAAACGTCAGGCAGCGCCTTGAAACCTGGCTAACATCCATATAATATCACCAGTGAGCTGCATATAAACTGTCTGGCAACCAATCTGGTATGTGAGTGTGGAACCCAACTTCAGTGGCGTCGATACAGTTGACAATAAGCTACTGTATGCACTTCGATATCTACAACGTAACAATTGTGTACACAACAGCAGAAACATAAGCACCACCTATTCAAACGTTTTAGGTTGCATCAGAATATGAGTTAAGCTTCTATTAAATTGATGTTCTGCGAAGATTTTTATGTGGAAGCGGAAAAAACAATGAAAAGCAAATCTGGAGTACGAAAACGAGTTTCTTAATCAGTTTTAGTTCATGGGCAATAGGTCGTGGTGTAGGATACATTTCTGATGATATCTGCAGCAATAGGAGACGAATCGTTAGAGAAACACAGTCGTCGTCCACGCCTCGCATGGAACGATCGTATGGAGTCGAGTCGCTCCAAAATTATGTCAAAAGTTTGCAGACGTTGATAAAATTTGAGTCTGAAAGTTTTTCGTCAAATGATAGAACAACGGTCATTGATTAATCGGTGTACTTGCGGAGGTTGTGCTTAATCAAGTATGCAGCCACTGGATGAATAAATAGTGTAGTTCATAGCCAGTGGCATCCGTTGGCGGCCTACATTGTTATTTGAACAATTATTAAGGATGCTGTGATATGCTACAGTGTGACACTTTAATTCTTAAAAGCAGTACTGCAATGGAAGACTTCAGTGCGACAGTGAAACTAAACTTGACTGCCGGCGTCAGCGTAGCTTGGTCGAGCCTAGGCTGACCATACGTCCCGGAAAATCAGGACTGTCCCGCTTTTCCATCATAAGATATGGTGTCCTAAAAAATGGTTCGGGGCTCTCAGATGACCAGAACTACAGTTTTTAAATATATTTTATGACAGTCTGTAAGTTTTTAAAGATTATGCTCGATGAGTTAATACGTTTAGGCTTATTTCTCTCACGTACATAGTCCCACAGTAATCATAGTATACAGGGTGTAAATTTTAAGTTGACGAACCGGAATAACTCGAAAAATAAGCTTCACACAAAAAAAAATGTGTAGAATCCAAGGTTGATTATTTTCGAGGGGGACTTCTGCTGATGCTAACATTAGCCCGTCACCCCAGTCCCCTGGGGGTGGGGCGGAAGGCAACTTTAAAATTTCAAATGGGAACCCCCATTTTTTATTGCAGAAGCAGATTCTACATGAAAAACTATTTACATTTTGTCTTAATCATTTATTCTGATTCTTGGTAGTTGGCGCTGTAATTCAAGAAAATCCATATTCTCATTTTTGCGTCGAATATGGTTACGGATAAATAAAAAATACTTGTTTACTTCGCAAGTTTTGATTCGCTAAAACGAAAACCACCCCTCTCTCCCCATAGGGTGGGGTTTGGAAGAGAGGAATTAGAGTTTTACAGATGTTGACCAAAATATTAATTTTTTCCGCAGATTCGGATAATATTCGGCTCAACATTCTATGGTTATTTCACGTAGTGTTGCTTGTCTGTTAACACCGACAGTACTCACAACGCCACTGCTCTCCGTTGTTAAGTAAAGCCTGCCCGTCACCGCGTTTTCCATGGTGAGAGGTAATGCCTGAAACTGGGTGTTCTCGACTCACTCCTGACATTGTCAATCTCGGAATACTGAATTCTCTAACAATTTTCGAAATGGAATGTCCCAAGCGCCTAGCTCTAATTACCATTCCGCGTTCAAAGTCTGTTAATTCCCGTCGCGCTCACAATCACGCCGAAAAACTTTTCACATGGCTCACCTGAGTACAAATGAAAGCTCTGCCAACGCACTGCACTCTTTTCCCTTGTATACACAATGCTACCGACACCTGAATACGTGCATATCGCTATCCCATTAATTTTGAAGCCTCAGTTTACCTTTATACGGATGATGTGACCATCTCAAAATTTATCATACAGAACATGACATAAACACGATGTCAAAATAAATAGTGGAAAGCTTCATTTATTACTTGATATGTAAAAACATAGGGCAATTTTTTTAACTTGTTACACATAGGAACCACCGTCCATGAGCATGGAGTTTGCCGTTGGTAGGGTAGCTTGCGTGCCTCAGCGATACAGATAGCCGCACCGCAGGTGCAACCACAACTAAGGGATATCTGTTGAGAGACCAGACAAACCTATTTCCTGAACAGGACAGTTGTTTCGGGAAACAAGAAGCACATGCATCAATATCAAGACCTCAGATGGAAAACCAGTCCTAAGCGAAGAAGGGAAAGCTGAAAGGTGGGAGGAGTGTGCAGACGGACTATACAAGGGAGATGAACTTGAAGGGAATATTGTAGATATGGAAGAGAATGTAGATAAAGATGAGATGGGAGATACGATACTGCGAGGAGAATTTGACGGAGCACTGAAAGATCTAAGTCGAAACAAGGCCACGGGAATAGACAACATTCCGTCAGAACTACTGACAGCCTAGGGAGAGCCAGCCACGACAAAACTCTTCCATCTGGCGTGCAAGATGAATGAGGCAGGCGAAATACCCCCAGACTTCAATAACAATGTAATAACTCCAGTAGGAGCTTACAGGTGTGATAGTAACGAACTATCAGTTTAGTAAGTAATGGTTGCAAAATACTAGGACGAATTCTTATAGAAAAATGGAAAAACTGGTGGAAGATATGTTGGCATTCCGCAGAAAGGCAGGAACACATCAGACTCTACTGATCCTGCGACTTAGACGATAGGTTAAGAAAAGGCAAACTTATGTTTACAGAATTTGTAGACGTAGAGAAAAGTTTTGACGATGTAGACTGGAATACACTCCTTGAAATTTTCTAGGAAGTACGGGGAAAATATAGCGAGCGCAAGGCTATATACAGCTTGTTACTTCGAATTACGATGCAATGTTCCTCGTTCTTGAGATAAGGAATAAAAATCTTCTTCCCCTGAAAGGGATCATCTGTTCATATATACTTCGTTTCTCTTCTGGAAAGAGTTGCAACATTTGGTTCCGCAAAGAATCTATCGAGGGCCTCATTTTGAATAACTTGTCATGCTCGGGATCAGCTTAAGGTTTCTTGTTGTTATTATTGTTTACATGTAAATATTTCCTTAGCATTTCAAGTCTGTTCCTGCTCATAACTTATGCAGCTGAAGGGAAACGACAGTTGTGACCAGTACGCTTTATACTGTGGCACTGAAACTGCACGCATAATAAGTAAAATACCAATGTATTGTTTTATTTCATTAGAATAGACATCATTGACAACTTCATCTTTGATGTGTACTTAATGATTTGTTTCAACGACAATGGATTCGTAATAGCTAATTATCAGTGAACAACTAAAAATATTTTATTGTATTCAGATTTCCATCAAATGATGGTGGAGATACGTTCCGTACCTTCCCACGTTGTTTCTGGTGAAATGAAATCCCCGTTGTTCAACCTGCAGTTTTTCTTCTCCTTGTTTGAAGATTGAGTTGCTTTCTGTAATATAATGACTGTATAAACAATTAGTTCTGTGCGTTTTTGAGCTAACAGTACGTAAAAATTCTTCACACTTAATATTTATAATACTTGCTTTATTGGTGGAACGCTGAACACCATTATTTTGTATGTTTGTTCCATGTGATTTAGAGATGCCCTTATATTCAATAATATAATACTCTCCTTGGATGTGTATTTCAATATGATTACATGATTAGTTTGTGGACATTTCAAGACGCTGTCGGAGTCTTGTTGAATAACGTCAAACTCGTTGTTTTCTTCATGAGATGAAAAACTAGACTCTAAAATATCGTTATCCGGAATCTGCAGGAGCATTAATATTTCCTCATCAGTGCTACTTTTCTGAGGAAACGCCATTCTCAGAAAACAGTAAAACAGGAAGTAGTGTCTGAGGTTATGTCAATGTAGCACATGAATTCCTCTTGTTGCCAAGCGCCAAGTCACATTTCTTTAAATGTTCTGAGTATAAATTATTACAACTGTATTAATATTTCATAGGAAGTGATTCAGTGTAGTTTATAAATGTTATGTATAACTTTCTTTATAAAAATTTGTGGCGAGAGCAGTACTAAAATACAACAGATAGGACACAACAGCCAATCAAAACGTCAAGGTGGCAGTTCATGCAAAAGATTTCTCTCAAGGCTCCTTGGTGTGCATCCTGCTGGTATCTGTTGCTGATTTGTCCAAATACGTATGTGTAGCAATAAGGCAACTACAGGAAAAAGATTTGATGTTGAACCTTCCATGAACGGCAGATAAAAAGGCAGAGTTGCCAGAGTTGTCATTTGGCTACAATAGGGATGAAAGAGTTAAAAGAGCGGAGGTAGCACAATGAACAGAAAAGGATTTTAAAGAAAAAGTTGAGTTTTATGACACTTGTCTAAAACATCTGAGCAAGTGAAGCACCTCATATTCCTCATTATCGTCAGCGTTTGATTGGATGTTATTCAAAATGGGAGAGTGTTGAAGAGAGAGTTTCTTATTTGAAAGGGAAAAAATTTAAATCGATGGCTTCATTTCCTTTGATCAAGTTGGAATATTGACAAGTACGCCCGAAGAAAATTTTTAGGTGGAATGATGGAAACGAAGCACAATTGCATTGTCGTGATAAGTCGGTGTGTTTTTCAAAACGCGATGCCCGTTTTCAGCAGTGTAGTGAGATGGTAATAATTGCAGGGTATTTGTAATGCCAGCCCATAACGCCTGTGTAGAAAGAATATTTTCGTTCATGGATATCCAGTGGACTGAGGAAAGGAACAGAATGATGAGGACTCACTTTAAGCAATCCAATAGAACCTGTACAATTACAGAATCAACGATGTAGAATTTTACCATTACATCTAAAAGAAGAAAGATATGTTCATGAAGTCTGGAAGTAGAGAAAAACATCTCTTCTCAAAGGACTACCGACCCCATCTACAACGCTCAGTAATATTTAAATCCTACGCTCTAACATTTTGAAAAGTAATAACAAAATTATTTTTATTGTCTACATTAAGCAACCTTAACTAAACAGATATTGGAGAAATAAATTAGAGTAAATTTATTTTCACCATTTTTACTGACAGTAAATATGCTATAAACAGGTTAACAAAATATATTAATATTAAAAACTAAAATACCTGGGGGCGCTTCCATTGTAGCCCTCCTGGTTGTGTCCCGCTTTTCGACACAAGCAATTTGGCCACGGTAGTCTACCCATTGTTAGGAAGTGTGATACTTATGAACTCAATAAAGGAATAAGTGGTATGAACTATTGTCCTTCCGAAGGACAATTTTTTCACACAAAATTGGTGAACGTAATGAAATGAAACTACATATATGGTTCCAGAGATCTTTCCAAGACTCAGCTATCTATGAGACTTAAGTGAGGAATTAAAATTTCTTCTACGGCTTGGATTCGAACGCAGGTCTCTTGCTCAGAAGGCAAATGCGCTAACGGCTGTAACCACTACGCTACCATGGCTCAGTGTCTTTGCGCAGCTCTGCAGGCTACTGTTGTGCACCTCCCTAAACTGTGCAGATTCCCATTCACAACTAAGCCCACTTGGTAGAATTCCTAAACTCAAACAACATTGACTAGTGAGCAGGCGACCCTTTTTCCAATCCTGGCCTTGGTAAAAATTTTCATCTTCGCTTCAGTTTGCATATAGATTTATAGATGTTTGAGACTTCAAAATGTCTCTGGAACCAGTTACTTTCATTAGATTAAGTACCTATACCTAGATTTCAGGCAAGATTTCCTGTTTCGTTGGATGCTGAGGTGCTATTCCAGTATAAGTATTTAGAAAAGTCTGGAATTCTGTTCAAGTTTAGAGGAAATAACAAGTGTGCCAAGCCGTGAATAGGAAGTTGATCGAGGAAGGAGGCGATGCATGGTAGTCCGTGGAGTTGTGCAAAACAACTGTGCCAAGGTGGTGTAGTTGTCAGCGCATCTGCCTAGTGAACAGGGGGCCCAGGTTCAAATCCCAGTATTTGTCCAAATTTTCATTATCGCTTCAATCGAGATGTATACTCAATGGATTTAAATATTCATAAGTGAAAGAGGCAGTGTTTCTTTTAAGAACATTGGTCAGGTTTCATACGAAGCGTTAATCTCTATGTTAACTACCCTTTATCTATAATCAAGCGCTGCAAGGAAAACCATTTCAATTTGAAATCTGTAAGATCTGTGGTAGCGAGGCTGCAAACGAAACTCACTGATCAGCAAGAACATTATGAAGACCATCCTAATAGCTGGTAAGTCCACCTTTGGCAGGAATAACAACGGTGACGCGTCGTGGCGTGGAAGCAGTCAGACCTTGGCAAGTCGCCGGAGAGAGTTGGCACCACTGTCACACAGGTGTCCGCCCCCGGTAGCTGAGTGGTCAGCGCGACGGACTGTTAATCCAAAGGGCCCGGGTTCGATTCCCGGCTGGGTAGGAGATTTTCTCTGCAGAGGGACTGGGTGTTGTGTTGTCCTTATCATCATCATTTCATCCCCATCGCCGCGCAAGTCGCGGAAGGGGCGTCAAATCGAAAGACTTGCACCAGGCGAACGGTCTACCCGACTGGAGGCCCTCGTCACACCACATTTCATTTCACTGTCACACAGGTCACCTAATTCCCGTAAATCCTGGGTAGGAGGGCGATAAGCTCTGACACCACATTCAGTCGTCTCCCCGAGGTGTTAGATACGGTTCGGAGATGCCGCGTTAAGGGGTGGGGGGCGGGGTGGCGAGCACGTCAATTGGAACTCACCACTTGTGACGTGGTGCATTATCTAGTTGAAAAATATCATTGCCGTCGGGAAACATGATCGTCATGAAAGGATTTACGTGGTCTGCAACCAGTGTAAGATAAGCCTTTGCGTCTTGGTGCATAGATAACCACGTGAATGTTCCGCAGAGCATAATGAAACCTCCACCAGTTTGGATCCGTCCCGGAGTACAGGTGTAAAGGAGCTGTTCCCCTGGAAGACGTGGGACTCACGCCCTCGAATCGGTATGATCTAGAAGGTATCGGGATTCATCAGATCATGCGACGCTCGGCCACAGCACGAACGCCCAATGATAGTGGTAATGTGCCCAACATTGTCACATGAATGGGTCGTCGGCTGTGGAGGTCAACCGTTACTAGTGTTCGGTGCACTGCGCGTTCAGACAACTCTACTCTGCACAGCATTAAACGCTGATACTACATCTGTCAGTCGCAGCATGTCCCGTTTTATCAGTCTGCCCGGCCTACAAAGTCCGACATCTGAAAGAGGCTTTGCTGCCCAGGACCACGACGTCTGGATGTGGTTTCATCTTAGTTTCGCCACGTGTTGAAAACAGTCACCACAGCACTCCACGAACAACCGACAAGTAGTGCAGTTTCCGAATTGCTCGTGCCGAGCCTCCGGGCCACTACAATCTGCCTTCGGTCAAACTGAGGTAGACTGCAAGCCTTTCCCATCTCCCACACAGACAGCACACTCACTGATACCACATGCAACGTGCGTGTGTCTGACTAGAAGTCAATCCTAACGCTGCTATCACCTGGACGTATTTATACCGGTAGTAGGTTGGTGGTCATAATGTTATGGTTAATCAGTGTATGCCTTGGACCGCGGACTAATACCCATAACAGAAATCTTCGTCGGCGCCAATACCGGTTCAGAAACCGTGCATTGAAAGAAAGCGACGTTTCTAAGAAGTGTCAAGTGCTGAAGAAACATATAAGAAACGAACCAAAGATGTGCACTACAAAAGAAAATTTAGAAGGGATCAACAGTAGGCACAGGGTGTTTCAAAAATGACCGGTATATTTGAAACGGCAATAAAAACTAAACGAGCAGCGATAGAAATACACCGTTTGTTGCAATATGCTTGGGACAACAGTACATTTTCAGGCAGACAAACTTTCGAAATTACAGTAGTTACAATTTTCAACAACAGATGGCGCTGCGGTCTGGGAAACTCTATAGTACGATATTTTCCACATATCCACCATGCATAGCAATAATATGGCGTAGTCTCTGAATGAAATTACCCGAAACCTTTGACAACGTGTCTGGCGGAATTGCTTCACATGCCGATGAGATGTACTGCTTCAGCTGTTCAATTGTTTCTGGATTCTGGCGGTACACCTGGTCTTTCAAGTGTCCCCACAGAAAGAAGTCACAGGGGTTCATGTCTGGCGAATAGGGAGGCCAATCCACGCCGCCTCCTGTATGTTTCGGATAGCCCAAAGCAATCACACGATCATCGAAATATTCATTCAGGAAATTAAAGACGTCGGCCGTGCGATGTGGCCGGGCACCATCCTGCCTAAACCACGAGGTGTTCGCAGTGTCGTCTAAGGCAGTTTGTACCGCCACAAATTCACGAAGAATGTCCAGATAGCGTGATGCAGTAATCGTTTCGGATCTGAAAAATGGGCCAATAATTCCTTTGGAAGAAATGGCGGCCCAGACCAGTACTTTTTGAGGATGCAGGGACGATGGGACTGCAACATGGGGCTTTTCGGTTCCCCATATCCGCCAGTTCTGTTTATTGACGAAGCCGTCCAGGTAAAAATAAGCTTCGTCAGTAAACCAAATGCTGCCCACATGCATATCGCCGTCATCTATCCTGTGCACTATATCGTTAGCGAATGTCTCTCGTGCAGCAATGGTAGCGGCGCTGAGGGGTTGCCGTGTTTGAATTTTGTATGGATAGAGGTGTAAACTCTGGCGCATGAGACGATATGTGGACGTTGGCGTCATTTGGACCGCAGCTGCAACACGGCGAACGGAAACCCGAGGCCGCTGTTGGATCACCTGCTGCACTAGCTGCACGTTGCCCTCTGTGGTTGCCATACGCGGTGGCCCTACATTTCCAGCACGTTCATCCGTCACGTTCCCAGTCCGTTGAAATTTTTCAAACAGATCCTTTATTGTATCGCTTTTCGGTCCTTTGGTTACATTAAACCTCCGTTGAAAACTTCGTCTTGTTGCAACAACACTGTGTTCTAGGCGGTGGAATTCCAACACCGGAAAAATCCTCTGTTCTAAGGAATAAACCATGTTGTCCACAGCACACTTGCACGTTGTGAACAGCACACGCTTACAGCAGAAAGACGACGTACACAATGGCGCACCCACAGACTGCGTTGTCTTCTATATCTTTCACATCACTTGCAGCGCCATCTGTTGTTGAAAATTGTAACTACTGTAATTTCGAAAGTTTGTCCGCCTGAAAATGTACTGTTGTCCCAAGCATATTGCAACAAACGGTGTATTTCTATCGCTGCTCGTTTAGTTTTTATTGCCGTTTCAAATATACCAGTCATTTTTGAAACACCCTGTAAGATGATCATTTGCAAAGAACATATCACGAAATATTAGTAACAATACTGAAGAAATAAAAATGTAAGAGAAATCGAGGTTCTAGGAGACCGCTGGAAATATGGATTACATAACATGCAATAATTTAAAAAGGAACGTGAAGAAAAAAGAGCAGAATGTAATTCAGTTCTGAATAAGAACTGAACTGTGAAAATCATTCTGCACTGATAAACATACTCTCAAAGCGTCTGAAAACATGTGGAAATCAAAATACCCAAGACCTGTTACCCCTCCCTTACGCCATAGGCTATGTATTCACTATCTGAGCGTAGAAAATTGCATAAAATTCGGATGTTCTGATGCTTGCTACTCTTTAAGTAATGTTTATTTATTTGTGGAAAGTGATATCTCATTGCAAAGAAAAATTCTCAGAGACACATTACAGCATTTTGTATCAGTTGTTTTCAAAATGTTTTCTGGGTGCTGCTCAGAAGCAAACCGCGATGGATAATCGACCAGTTGGGTTTCTAACGCGTCTGTCCCCTTGAAAGCTTCCTCTCAACCACGCTGCCCCTTCCCCTCACGCCAGACACACGCAATTAGCAGTTAGACTCTCCTCTGCGAGGAAGAGCTGACACGTTATTTAACGTCCAGGGAGCAACAAAGTAATTCACGGCGCTTCTGTTAGCGAAACTTCGACAAACGTTCTTTCAACCTTTGACTCCACCTCTTTCCGTACTCCTCTGTTAAGCGCGCTTAAGCTCTTTGGTCAATTTCCCGCTGCTGTGTGTTGTATTTTTTGCCTCATGTCTCTACGTTTGCTATTCTCACTGAGGAGATTATTTTGCTTGAGAATAATAACAACTGTCCTCAGTTCTGAAACACTGGGGCTGGTAGAAACTTTTATACCTGCTGGTAATGTCACACGTTCAGTACAGAGCCTGCAGTGATGAAAACGGTGTTTTAATTGAGGAAGACAGTTTCACAAATATAAAAGCACTTACAGAAGATCGTAACCGCGTGATACTGAGGTATCGCTGTTTGTACGTAGTACGATAGTCTTCGTCTCGGAAAAGCAGTTCTGAGTGACACAATTCGAAAGTACAAGAGTTTTTCGGAAACATTCATTTTTGAGCGTTCTTCGTGTATATGAGCCTTTATGTCCAGATTTTTTACAGGTGGCAGATGCAAAGCAGTCGGATACAATTCATGGCTCTGCTTCCATAGGCATGGGACAATACCAAAGTATCTGTGTATTTTACTACCCTCTGCATCGAGAGAACACATCCAGGAAGAGAATAGCTGCAACTCGCCACCATTACTTAAGGAGTGTACGCGGTAATCATACGTTCGCGAATAGATGCTGATAATCGGGAATAAATAATAAAAAATAATGTTTATTACGATCAGTAAACGAAGATCATGACATCCTACGTGATGTCTCTATTTTGAGGACTATGTTGTGGAAAAGAGCATTTGGGGTTATTGGCTGGGAGGCCCCTTACGGGGCAGGTCCGGCCACCTTGGTCCTTGGTGCAGGTCTTATTACATTCGACGCCACATTGGGCGACCCGCGTGCCGGATGGGGATGAAATGATGATGAAGACAACCCAACACCGAGGACCTGAGTGGAGAAAATCCTCGACACAGCTGGGAATCGAACCCGGGTCCCTTAGGATCGCAGTCCGTCACGCTGACCATTCCGCTACTGGGGCGGACAGATCTATGTTGATTATGCCATACACGAAGGGCCACAATCATTTTTAACAGATACAGTTTCTGGGCGCTCTGGAAGAGAGTGAGATTGATTCGTGTGACATCTTAATACCACCTCTGTCACCCGTTGGTGTTTACCGCGAGGGCAGCAACAATTTTTCTTCATACACGGATAGAAGAAGAGGAGTATCCATTCTCGAAACTGCCAGAAGAAGCTTTTCCGGCGCAATACACGAGTTTGTGTTTCCCTTTATTCTGAAATATATAATGCTCGAAAAAATCAACTTTCGCGGTAACGTTTCCCCAATTATAAGCAGAGTTTCGATTCAGCAATTCAGCGCAACTGAGATAATTTACATACATTTATTGTCGTGTGGTGCTATATCGGGCGTTTGTCTGGTCATAAGTACAAAAGGGACGGGTGACTAGAGAACAACTGAATATGTGAATAATCTTAATTAACTTAAGTCTGATCACAAGTGGTTTCCTAGCTGCAACATATGCACAATTGCAGTCATTCTTATGATATAAAACTGTCATTGAATAAACCTACGTTTATTTCGAAATACCGCAATTGAAACGTAGAGTCGAAAGTGCCTAATGGCCATCGTTTGATTTTATCATCATTCCGGATAGCCGCGTAACTGTAGACTGAGTTTAAATAATAACTGTATCCATCGTAGCTGCCCAATACAATGACCTTAAAGTTCACCGGACTTTAAATCGTTAGAAATTTTTTGTGTTGAAATATCTAAAATCTTTGAAGTAGTCCAGCCCTGTTGGTAGCACCGATGACCTCTGGGAATAGATTGTGGGTTATTGTCAGTGCATTTCAACTGGGTGTTTATGAAGGTGTACTGGCCACTCTGGTCTTAAGGAGTGTGTCATTCCTTTTATCTGCATCGCCTGCCATATTACAGCTGGGCAAAAGTCCTTGCTCAGAATGCGTTGAGAATGATAAAGAAACGTCTCAAATGCGAATCTCCTGCACGATTTCACCGGCACGTTTTGGCGTAATAAGGAAACCAGCTTGACAATGTAGATTTCGTGTGATCATTTACCCCTTGCATTGTGACATTACGTAGATTAGTTTGTTCATTTTTAATTATCATGTAATGCTGCAAATAAAGAGCGATTACCACTGTAAGTGGAAAATTATCAAGTCACTCGAAGGATTGTTTCCAATGGTGTCACGGATCTTACACTGTTCTCTCAACAGTCATTTCTGCAGAAGTGGTGTTTGTACCACCTCCAACCATTGTCCGTGAGAGAGATAGGAATTTACGTCTTCAGATAGAGAGATGGTGTAATAATTGCAGTTATTTGCTTATTTCTGGTAATGAACGTTGAGTTATTGACTGAGAAAGTAATCTGAAATGAAGGAGCATAGGATTAGCACAAGATTTCTTACATAAGGTCCTCCCTTCCGCAGATAACCATAAGAATTATTGTTTTCCTAAAATAACTTTAAAATAAATTTAGTCTGAAAATCGATACATGTTATAAGCGAAAAAAACGTATTTCGATTTAGAGTGAAATGAACATGATTCCCTACTCAATGTACATTTCTTGCGAACGAGTACATGTCCATTTTACCTGTAAATAATTATTATTTTTAATGACGAACCCTGGATTCGGGAGGCTACTCTCAACAGATAAACTACATGTAATATCGCCAGACTCTGATATGTGAAACGCTGTCGGTTATCTTGCCGTAAATTCGGGACAGCCTCCCTCGTCATCGTCAGCAGCAACTGACTGTCTTGAGTGCTTTTCTTTCCTTTATTGCATTTCGAATCCCTCCCCGGGGGGGGGGGGGGGTAGGCTGGCAGCAGCGTAATAGGCCGCTCTACAGCCTAGAGAAAAGTTAAAAAACATAATGACAATAAAAAAAATTGGCGGAAAGTTGTGGAATTTAAAACAAGGCGTTGACGATGCAGATGAAGACACACAGTAAGTAGACAGGCACAATTAAAAAACACGGTGACAGTCCGGTTTCTGTTCGCACGACATAGTATGGTGGCTGTTCGCAACACTGACAGAGGACGCACAACACTGAACATTATCTTAAAACAGCACTATAGAGGTGACACAGCGACAGATGAGAGTGGGGGGAGGACACAGACCAATGAGGGGAAAAGGGGGGAGGCGAGAAAAACAAAAACGGGGGGTGTCGATAGAGGGAGAGGACATAGACAAAAGGGGGGCAGGGTGGACGCGAGAAGGAGTGGAGAGGGAAAAGCAAAAGGACTCAGGGGAGAGAAGGGAGTCAGAGATAGGGTAGGTGGGAAAAAAAATAGCTCTGAGCACTATGGGACTCAACTGCTGTGGTTATAAGTCCCCTAGAACTTAGAACTACTTAAACCTAACTAACCTAAGGACAGCACACAACACCCAGCCATCACGAGGCAGAGAAAATCCCTGACCCCGCCGGGAATCGAACCCGGGAACACGGGCGTGGGAAGCGAGAACGCTACCGCACGACCACGAGATGCGGGCGTAGGTGGGGAAAAAACAGGACAGAAGGTGGGTGAGAGGGAGCCTGGGAAAAGGCTAGAGGTGAGAATCAGTGTTGATAGGAGGGAGACAGGGCATCATCTGGGAGGGAAGTTGATGGAAGCCACCTGGGGAAAGAAGATGGTGTAGAGATGGTGAAACGTCCCCTTAGAACATTTGTACACGACTGTACTTAAACTGACACACAATATTATTTAGCGCAAAGCAATCTGACTTTCAAAAATCCCTACAAAAGAATGGCCCTGACTAACATTAAACTATACCTTTCACAAATAACTTACCTCACAAAAATCTTCATTACTCGAACTACTGCAATACAGCGAGCGCCACTATTGCCAGCTAAATAAAAGATTCAAACTACAGAAGGCACTAACTACTGATAGGGATAGTTAGCAAATGAAAGATTTTAATGGAGAACAAACAATGTATTTACCTTAATATCATCACTAGTCAATATATGTAATTTCAAAACTCCGCCATCTCTCTCCTCACATCCACCACTGCTGGCGGCTCACCTCTAACTGTGCAACGCTACGCGCTGTACACATCCAGCTGCCGCTGCCTAACACTACAATGGCAGACAACAATGCAAACTAGCCACAGGCTGCACACAGCACAGCCAGTGATTTTCATACCGAGCGCTACGTGGCATTACCAATATAAAAATCTAAACAGCCTACTTACATAGCCCCCATGCTCCCCACAAAAAATTTTACAAATGGTGTTGGGCACTGGCCAATACAGATTTGAAAAAATTTTTATAATTACAATAACAAAGATATCAAATGCACACACTTATTTATACAATGTTGGTCAAAAGCTAAAATTTTCTCACAGTCCATAAAGACAGTCCAGATTGTTCATCACAGTAAAATTTCAGTGTTTTTTTTTTCTAAGTCTGAGCAGTAAAAGACAATGCACACAGAAGTAGTGGATTTCCATGCAGTCGTGAAGAAGTTGTGTTGTCCTTCCAACGGAAAGACTGTGCTGACTCAGGACATGCAGACAGGTAATGGGCCACAACAGAGCAAACCCACAGCAGAGTCAGTCGAAGTTGATGAATATTGGTAGGTAGGTCATCACAGAGCAGACCCACTATAGTCCTGGCAGAGAGTATGGTATTGGTGGGCCACCAGAGGTGTAGACCCACTGTAGTCCTTGTAGAGATTGTGGACAGGCCCACTGTAGTCCTTGTAGAAATAATGGTATTGTTGAGTCATCAAAGATGCAGACCCACTGTAGTCCTTGTAGAGATGGCTAGCAGCCTTCCGTTGCGACTGTGCAGGTGCACAATCACCACTGAAGAGTCTTGCGGATAATAGAGCAAGTCCATAACCAGCACTTGTGCACTCACAAAGTTTTTGGAATTGTCCTTAGATCCAGCAATGCTGTTATCCAGTCCCTTGCTGAATTATTGACACACGTGCAAACACTAACAGTCACAACTTCTCACATTTTGTGCATTACTGTGACCAACAGAAATGTGTGCAGTGAAATAAATGCTTACAAGTTACTTAATTTGATGGACTGGTGTCAATTACAATATTATAACATGAGAATACAATTACAAAGGTACAAAATACATCATTAAAAACATAACAATACAGATAACATTTGTAGTACAGGCTTTACAATAGAATAGAAATAAACATATACATCAGTGTTACAGGAATTATGACATGAGTACATACATAAAAAATCAGAATAACTTGCGAAACATCAACTTCACACATGAGTATTAAAACAGAATAAATAATGTCTAAACATCTTTACAAAGTAAATAACATATTATTAATGCAAAGTATATTTGAGGATAACAGTATTCCTCATCATAGTGAATATAGCTTAATATTAAAAGAAGAAAAAATTCTATGAAACTACACAGAGACAGGAAGAAAACAAATACACAAGGGTACACAAACACATAGTGGGATAACACAAAAGGAAAGGACAGGGTTTGTTTTACTGCAGTATTTTGCATGGAGATCTCCCTTCGTTCATCATTATTCCCAAAAGTCCTATCTAAGCCTGCTTTCTGTATTCTGTTCACATCCTCTGTCAAAAATAGTTTTTCTCCACTGTACACTACTTTTTTTTGCCAAACCTTTTTCGTATAGCTTCTCAATGCATTTCTTCCAACTCATCATAACTCATTGTCTTATAGGCTACCCCCTCTTAAGCTAACTTAAATCTACTGAGCTCAGATGCTAAACTAAGGGACGAGGCAATGCAGCAGCACATAAAAAATTAACACAAACAGCAATGCAAAAAAAATGGAAAATTGCAAAGCAAGCTACAGTAAATCTAAATTACCAAGCAATGCAACATTACAACTAATACGAGCCAATGTGCAGCAACAATAAAAATAAATCAATAGTAAAACTAGCTTAACAGAGTAATACAAAGTGAAATTTAGTAGCACTATGCCTGGCAAACAGCAGCAGAAATAACTTATATCTATACATGACATAGCTCAAGCAGAAAAAATATTACAGTAAAAATGGCCATGTTTAATACCTATGTCACATCTTAACACTAGAGTGATGCATCACGAGAACTTACACTAGCAGATAAGTTACCAAATCGTATAGAAATTATTTATGCAATTCCTGTGAAGGGAAATGTCTATTTATGTGCCCTCGTTTTCTTGGAAGTAGATCATAAATTTCTTATTGACTGGATCTGTATGCATAAAATAACTATATTAGTACATATATTAAATTTTATTTTAACCAATGCTGCAGTGCAGCTAGAAACTAGATATTAAAGAAAGTGAGCAAATAAGTACAAAGGACGGCATGAAACATCATTCATTAGCCATATGGCATTTCATAACGCAGTAAAAATTCCCTCAATTCTAGGGAAAGACGCTTGTCATAATCAGGTGTGCAGATGTAAGCGTGTCGTGTTTGCGGTGCTTTCTACAAAGGAATGTCAAAAGCGAGGATAATGGCCTCCCTTTTTTTCTTCTTTTCTACCTGAGCATCTGAAAAGGCTTGTTCTCCAGGTGTCTGACACAGCTATGTGCCCACGACGCACGTGCAGGTGGTCACTTAACTTTCTTACGGAAATATTTACGACAGCAGTTTCCGCTACAGTGACAGTCTCATATAAAAATTTCACATGTCGAGAATTTACGTTGCAAATGTGTAGAAACAAAATCCTATGAATATAACAGTGTTCAAAAAAATTTTCGCCGGCATTGTGATACATTCACGCATTTACACACATTTCATAACTCTTAAAGTACGATTCTTGATTTCCAACATCCTTTTTCACAAGTCAAGAGTCCCTAACTTCTATTCATTATTCATATACATATAAATACGTAATCACATTCCTCATATATGGTAGCATCATCTTATTGACATAAACATACCTCAACAGCATAATACACATTGTTGTCTTAAAAATAACATCATAACACCTCAGTCAAATCTCAAAAAAGTCGTAGCTTTCTGCAATAATTTCAAACCATAAAAAATATTCTCTGCTCATTTCAATAGTGTCATCTGCCTCAAACGTACTTTAAAAATCGTGATCCCATACCAATTATATCATTCAAAGCTCTCATAATATCACAATGGGTCCGAAAAAAAGAACAGTTCACAAAGTACAGACAAAATAAAATTTCGTAGGTGTGAAGTTATGCAACGGTGTAATTACGTAAACATCTGTCACTGCCGTAGTAAAAAAGTTTGTCTCTCTCAGTTAAATGATCAGATAGCTGTGTAATTTGTGTTAGAGAAATATGGTACCAATGTGTAAAGTTGTATATGCAAATACCATATTAGCTAGGGCTCCTTGTGCTTGCCAAACACATGGTACACAAAGTAGGCGTGTACCCCCCTGAGGATTAATGTAATTATACCCTCAGGTGTTACAGATTACAGCAATGGAATGAAATGTATCACGGAAAACTTTCTTTGTAATTCAAAAATCTTTAAAAATAAATGTTTTAAGTACAAAATTAATCACTGAAATGCGTGTCCTGTAGCGCTAAATGTGCATCTTGTTGTAAGATAATCTCTGTGGAAGTGTCGTAGTTACTGTCCTCCGAAAGCTAAGTTCAGCAGAAGCCAATGTACTTACCTCATGATAAACAAAAGTGAAATGCCTTGCGTATAGATTTCTTAGTTATTACACTTATTGTTGTGATGAAGAAATTACTGTGCTGTAACGTATTGTTGTGCTACGGAAAAGGCTGTCTCATTGTAGCTATACCACAAAAGTTACTACTAAAACATGTTTTGCTTTCCAGAAGGATTCAGAAAAAACTGTGTCGATATAAAACAGATACACCGCAAAAGCAACATTGTAAATTGTCACTCATTAGTAAAGTCGTGATATAATCGTGTAGCTGTCACATAAACTAACCACTGTGTCATCTGGTATCTCTCAGAAAGTACTTTAATTCAGAATGTATTTTCAAGTAAACCAAAATGTTGCATTAAAATCTCATTAGCAGTACCAGATATAATGTTATTTTTCTCGGAGCCAGCCGGCGCACGCGGGTGCCTGCGGTGCGAGTCATTGTCTGCTACCTCTTTGTTGGCGCGCACCGTTATTGGGATTTGGAGACCTGGGCCCTGCCCTGTTTAAATCCCGCCAGTTCTGATGAAATTCACGTCTGTCGTTACGATCACATCGTCTGTCGTCATGTCGGTAGTTCCTGTAGTTTCTTACTTGTTGGTCACGTGGTGGAGAATTTCTCCCTGAGTCGTAACTGTGCGCTGGACTGTTGCGTCTAAAGTTATTCTGACTCCCTTGATAATAATTGTTTTGGTTCCCATATTGTCTGTTTCTCTGATTGTCTCTGTGATAGTCATTACCACGGAGAGGTGATCTTTCCCTGTAATTATTACTACTCTGCCAACGGTTGTCATACGGGTGGTGTCTGTTTTGGTCACGATTTGTGTTGTGAGAATAGCCTTGTCATGTCCAGTTATTATTTCTATCATCGCGGAATTGCGACGGATGTGACCTGTAGTGATTGTTTTCCTGTTTTCGCATCCCGCGGCTATCTGTGTCAATTTCTAATTCTTGTAAGAGTCCCTGAAAAGCTTCAATGTCGTCTTTGCAACGCCCTGCCAAAATAATATGTCGCAGATGTTCAGGCAATTTGATTAAGCAAATGCGAATGAGCTCTGACGGGCTGTATGGGTTTGACAGGTACTGATTCTTGTGCAACATGTCTTCAAAATATTTCACAAGACTGGAAAATTCAGATTGTTCGAAATGTTTCATCATTATGATGCTATGCTTTACTCGGTCTTGTGTGGCTTGAGACCAATATGCTGAGAGGAAGGCATGGTAAAATTCTCCTTCACTGTGGCAATCGTGAATGACCGATCACATTCTTACAGCTGGTTCATTCTCTAAGTAGCCACACATAAATTCTAACCTGTGCTCCAATGACCAGTTGGGAGGAAAACAATGAGAGAATTGATGGAGCCACGCTTGTGGATGAATGTCGTTGGCAGAATTCTTAAACGTTTCGAATTTACGTGTAGTAATGAACAGCTTATAGTCAAAATCATCGTGTCGGCGAGTAGCATGTCGGTCACTGTTACGTCGATGCACCTTGCCAATTTCTTTCATAATTTTCGAAATGCCCTGTGTTATTATTTTGTGGCTTTTCCGTATTTCTAAGTTCTTCTCCCGTGTTGGAGCGCAAGTGTCCTCTGAAATACGTAATTCTTGTATTACCTGTGTCAGCTGATCTTGTACTTCCCGGATTTCTCTTTTGTACTGTGTATTGATTTGATTCAGATTTTGTTTCAGTTTCCTAATTTGTTCGCACTCTTCTGTGTCATTAAAGACTACCGGTTTTGTGTCATTCAGATTATCATCTACCTTCGTAGATAAGTTAGTGACCTGATCCGAAAGTTCGGCTACTTTCTCCGATAGTGAACACATTTCCTCAGTGTGCCTTTCTGATCCAATTTTCAGAGTATCTACTGTATCCTTTAAGTTTTCTTGAGTTTTTGCAAATTGCGTAACCAAATCGGTAGATGCAGCTGAGTCAATTTTAGCTTGCAGGGTCTCATGATTTTCATGAACAATGGTTTGCAGTTCTTTTATGGCTGCTTCGTGATTCTGTAATGCATTTTCATGCCGCGAAAAAATAGGTTGAAAATGCTCACAAATTTGTGTTTTTACGTCATTGCAGACCTTTTGACATTTCGATTCGATTTTATGTAACTCAGTAGTTAAATCTTTACGTGTTTGTTCAAGCGTATGTTCCACTGAGTCTGACTTTTGAAGATTTTGTTCCATTGTGTCTAACTGTTGCTGTGTTTGTCTCTGATTTTGTTCCATTGTGTCTAACTTTTGAAGCTTTTGTCCCATTTGTTGCATTAACTGTAATAACAATGCACTGGTGTCTGAAACATGTTCCTCAGTGCTTTTCGGCAGTGAATTTGCACCGGCAACATTCACATTTTGACAAGCAGAAAATGTGTCTTGACTCATTTGAGAAAACGGTGAGGACGCAAAACCTGAATCTACAGTATTTGCAAGATTGTGTCCTGTCATTTCGGATTCCTGAGGCGAGCTGTTGCCGACCGATCGATCGATAATGCTTCCCTGTTCACTAATTGTTTCACTGTCTACACCATTGTTTGCAGCCCGCTCCATTTCCCTATGTACAATTACCAAATTACTACTTTCAACATTAGTTAATTCATTACTCGGTGGCGTTAACACACTGCTTTCGTCTTCACTGTCATTTCTCAGTTTACTTTGGAGCCTAGTGTTACGTTTTTCACACGCCATTATTGTCACAATATTTCACACGATAACACAGAAAAGCACAATTTGAAGAGCAAAAATAAGAGAACACATTAACATAGAACTGAAAATAATATCTAGTTAACTGCAGCTGCGAAATACTTGGTGCAAATCTACATGCATGCCACAACTGTTTTACTGTACAGCAATGAAAGACTGCAACTACCAAGGAAATTCTCTCTATAATTACGCGCTAGCAGTAAACAAAAGCTACACTAATTACACAAACTACAAGAAAAAGTCAGAAGATTCCAGTGAGGTATCCTCGGCTAAGGGTCGACATATGAAACGTCCCCTTAGAACATTTGTACACGACTGTACTTAAACTGACACACAATATTATTTAGCGCAACGCAATCTGACTTTCAAAAATCCCTACAAAAGAATGGCCCTGACTAATATTAAACTATATCTTTCACAAATAACTTACCTCACAAAAATCTTCATTACTCGAACTACTGCAATACAGCGAGCGCCACTATTGCCAGCTAAATAAAAGATTCAAACTACAGAAGGCACTAACTACTGATAGGGATAGTTAGCAAATGAAAGATTTTAATGGAGAACAAACAATGTATTTACCTTAATATCATCACTAGTCAATATATGTAATTTCAAAACTCCGCCATCTCTCTCCTCACATCCACCACTGCTGGCGGCTCACCTCTAACTGTGCAACGCTACGCGCTGTACACATCCAGCTGCCGCTGCCTAACACTACAATGGCAGACAACAATGCGAACTAGCCACAGGCTGCACACAGCACAGCCAGTGATTTTCATACCGAGCGCTACGTGGCATTACCAATATAAAAATCCAAACAGCCTACTTACAATGGATGGTAGGGGGAAGACAGCTGTGAAGGCGCGGCAGAGTGTGGGGGTTGGAGAGGAGAGGAGCAACTAGGGGATGTGGTGGATCAAGTCGGCGGGAGGTGTAGAGGATGCGGATATACTTGAGGAAAAGGTCCAGATGGGAAAAAGGAATCAGGTAAGACGTGACGGTCAATGGTGAGTTCTAGGTAGGTGAGGGTGGGGGAGAGGCAGACAGGATAGGCGCAGATGGTAAGGGAGAAATCAAGGAGCCGGAAGGAGCGAGTGGTACGTCCTGCGATGATTGCCTGTGTCTTCACTGCTGCTGTAGTGGCCTTATATAGTCCATGGATGGCTTCTTATTGGTCGTTTTGTGATTGGTCGGCGATTTCGCACTGCTGTCGCAGAGGGTGTCAGTGTCTGCGCTGCTGGCGCCACCGCTTCCGTGGGAACGTAAACACTGCAAGGAATGTCTCTGCTGCTTCTCTGCATCGAACGCTCGTTTCCATGCACCGCTCTGCTCGTTGCAGAGAAGCGGTACAGACATTCCTTGCAGTGTCGACCAATCAGAAGCCGTCCACGGGCTATATAAGGCCACCACAGCAGCAGTGAAGGCAGTGAGCTGCTCCTGAAAATGACGACGGAGGCTGTCGTCGAAAGCTCGAGATTTTATCCAGAATTGGTGTGGCAAGAAAACCGAGAATGTTTTAAATATTAGTCCCCTCGCTAAAGACTTCGTTCTCATTGTCATACAATGCGAGGAAAAGGGCGTTGTGAGTGCAGAACACAATCCCAAGGGCTACCGCAGCTAACAGTGTCACTTAACTCATTCTTTTCGTTCCATAACTTGTGTGATCGATTTCTAAGTTACAGAAGATCTCGTTAACGATTGTGGCAGAAAGTTTCATGAAGCAGTTCAGCAAAAATTTGGAACACGCAGAATTTCTCGTTATTTCCAGACTTTGCTGTTCACGATTAATGGAAACATTTGTTCAGTGCAGTATGACGACGAAGTTGGCAGGGGCGCCCTCGCTAGTGACACGCCCCTTGGGCCGGCTGCCCGTGACGTCAGAGCTGCGAGTTCACAGTGGGGCCGTACACCGCTGATCACGCCGTGCAAGCAGGTCGCTGTGGGGCCATCGCCGCCTCTGCCGTGTGCCGCAGGTCCCGCCTGCAATCCTGCCGAGTCCTCTGCTCTCCTCCCCTCCTATCTCGTCTCGTCTCACAGCGTCCGCGGAGAAGGCTCAGGGATATCAGCTGGGCGATTCCATTTGTGCCAACTAAGGTCTCACCACAAATCTCGCTAACTGTTAATTCAGTGTACCACACAACACGTTTATCACAGTAAACCTTTTCAACACATGAAATTTCAAGTCAAGAGTTTTAAATTTTTAATTTATTTAAGACTGGAAGTAGGCTGTTTAGGTTTTTATGTTGGTAACGACATGTAGCGCTCTATATGAAAATCACTGACTGTGCTGTGTGCAGTCTGTGGCTGGTTTGCATCGTTGGAATTTGCTATTGTAGTGTTGGGCAGTTGGCTGTTAACAGCGCGTAGCGTTGCGCAGTTGGAGGTGAGCCGCCAGCAGTGGTGGATGTGGGGAGAGAGATGGCGGAGTTTCGAGAGTGGATGATCTGGACGTGAGTCCATCATAGAGAGTAAATTTGTAAGATTGGATGTCATGAACTCATATATATATATATATATATATATATATATATATATATATATATATATATATATATATATTATGACTTTTGAACACTATTAAGGTAAATACATTGTTCTCTACCAAAATCTTTCATTTGCTAACTATGCCTATCAGTAGTTAGTGCCATCAGCAGTTAGAATCTTTTATTTAGCTCTCAGTATTGGTGCTCGCTGTTTTGCAGTAGTTCGAGTAACGAAGATTCTTGTGAGGTAAGTGATTCATGAAAGGTATAGGTTATTGTTAGTCAGGGCCATTCTTTTGTAGGGATTATTGAAAGTCAGATTGCGTTGCGCTAAAAATATTGTGTCCCGGTTTAAGCACAGTCATTTATAATTTTTCTAAGGGGACGTCGCATGTGTAATTAGTGTAGCTATTGTTTATTGCCAGAACGTAATTTTAGAGAGAATTTTCTTTGTAGTTGTAGTTTTTCATTGTTGTACAGCAAAACAATTGTGGCATGCATATAGATTTGCACAAAGTATTTCGCAGCTGCGCTTGCAATTAACTAGATATTATTTTCAGTGCTATGTTAATGTGTTTTCTCATTTTTGCTCTTCAAATTGTGCTTTTCTGTGTTATCGTGTGAAATACTGTGACAATAATGGCGTGTGAAAAACGTAACACTAGGCTCCAAAGTAAACTGAGAAATGATAGTGACGACGAGAGCAGCTTATCAGCATTAGTGTGTAATGAATTAACAGACATTCAAAGTAGTAATTTGGTAATTGTGCATAGCGAAATGGAGCGGGCGGCAAATAATGCTGTAGACAGTGAAACATTTAGTGAACAGGGAAGCATTATCGATCGATCGGTCGGCAACAGCTCGCCTCAGGAATTCGAAATGACAGGACACAATCTTGCAAATACTGTAGATTCAGGTTTTGCGTTTTCTCACCGTTTTCTCAAATAAGTCAAGACACGTTTTCTGATTTTCGAAATGCAAATATTGCCGGTTCAAATGCACTGCCGAATAGCACTGAGGAACATGTTTCAAACACCAATGCATTGTTATTAAATTAATGCAACAAATGGGACAAAACCTTCAAAAGTCAGACACAATGGAACAAAATCAGAGACAAACACAGCAAAAGTTAGACACAATGGAACAAAATCTTCAAAAGTTAGACACGATGGAACAAAATCATAGATAAACGCAGCAACAGCTTCAAAACTTAGACTCAATAGAACAAACGCTTGCACAAACATGTGAAGGTTTAACTGCTGGGTTACTTAAAATCGAATCGAAATGTCAAAAAGTCTGTAATGATGTAAAAAAACAAATTTGTGAGCATTTTGCCGGCCAGTGTGGCTGAGCGGTTCTAGGCGCTTCAGTCTGGAACCACGCGACCGCTACGGTCGCAGGTTCGAATCGCTCCTCGGGCATGGATGTGCGTGATGTCCTTAGGTTAGTTAGGTTGAAGTAGTTCTAAGTTCTAGGGGACTGATGACCTCAGATGTTAAGTCCCATAGTGCTCAGAGCCATTTGAACATTTTTTGAGCATTTTCAAGCTATTTTTTCGCGTCATGAAAATGCTTTACAGAATCACGAAGCAGCCATACAAGAACTGCAAACTATTGTTCATGAAAATCACGACTCCTTGCAAGCTAAAATTGACTCAGTTGCATCTACCGATTCGGTTACGCACCTTGCAAAAACTCAGGAAAACTTAAAGGACACGGTAGATACGATTTCAACACAAATGGACACTCTGAAACTTGGTTCAGAAAAACACACTGAGGAAATCAGTTCACTATCAGAGAAAGTAGCCGAACTTTCGGATCAGTTCACTAACTTATCTACAAAGGTCGATGATGATCTGAATGACACAAGACATGTAGCCTTCACTGACACAGAAGAGTATGAACAAATTATAAAATGCAAAAAAATTCAAAATCAAATCAATACACAGTATAAAAGAGAAATCCGGGAAGTACAAGATCAATTGACACAGGAAATACAACAATTACATATTTCAGAGGACTCTCGCGCTCCAATACGGGAAGAGGGACATAGAAATAAGGAACAGCCACAAAATAATAACACAGGGCACTTCGGAAATTATGAAAGAAATTGGCAAGGTACACCGAATTTTGAGATGGAACCGCCGAAACGAAGTAACAATGACCGATATGCGACTCGCCGACATGATGATTTTGACTATAAGCTACACGTAAATTCAAAACATTTAAGAATTCTGGCAACGACATTCATCCACAAGCATGGCTCCATCAATTCTCTCATTGTTTTCCTCCCAACTGGTCATTGCAGCACAGGTTAGAATATATGTGTGGCTACTTAGAGAACGAACCAGCTGTAAGAATGCCATCGGACATTCACGATTGTCACAATGAAGGAGAATTTTATCACGCCTTCCTCTCAGCATATTGGTCTCAAGCTACACAAGACCGAGTAAAACTTAGCATCATAATGATGAAACATTTCGAACAATCTGAATTTTCCAGTCTTGTCAAATATTTCGATGACATGTTACATAAGAATCAGTATCTTTCAAACCCATACAGCCCCTCAGAACTCATCCGCATTTGCTTAATCAAATTGCCTGAACATTTACGACATATTATTTCTTCTGAAGGTATTCAGCCGGATCCTGAAAAGTTAGAAGCACTCGGAGCCATTCGACTTCCATCCACAAAAAAACAAGTTCACAGTTTTCTACGTCTTGTAAATATTTACCGTCGTTTTCTGAATACGCAAATTCTAGTTACACCTAAACTTTGTTCTGTCACTGGAAAAAATACTATTTGGAACTGGAACGAACAGGCACAGCTGGAATTCAATTATTTGAAAGAAGCGCTACTTAACGCGCCAATACTAGCTCATCCAAATCTGTCACAATAATTCTGCCTTAGTACGGATTCTTCTAAAGCTGGTCTTGGTGCCCATTTATTTCAAGAAGCCATAGAAAAAAACACTACTGTTCAGAAAACCATTGCTTTTGCTAGCCGAGTGCTAACAAAATCAAAATTAAATCATGACAGGTTAAAACGTTGGGCATTGTTTCTGCAAGAATTCCACTCCACAGTAGTCTACATTCCCGGCAAGGAGAACGTTGTTGTGGCCGCACTGTCGCGCGCACCGGCTGGACTTGAGAAAAGTAACACAGAAGGCAACCTCGAGAAAAATTTCGGTATTGTTTACATTCAGAAAGTCGCCTTTGAAAACTTCATCACCACGTCTTTAAAGGACATTGCTCATGAACAAGATAAAGATCCGATTTGGAAAGACATCAAAAGTAAATGGCATGAGAAGACACACACACAGATTCGGCACTATTATCTGGTTAGAAACAACATACTCTTCAAACGCTGCACTTTTGATGACAAGCTATGGGTACTTTGCATTCCGATTTTGTTAATAAGCTCATTTGGTACATTCATTTCAACTAGGCACATTTTGGTCCACGAAAATGTTATCACATTCTTCGGACGACTTGTTATTTTAACAATATGGAAAAGAGAATTTGAAGAGTCTTGTCTATTTGTAAACTTTGTCAAAAAGCTAAACCATCTACCATCTCACATCGTGCTCCGTTGTTTCCTATCATTCCTTCTAAATTAAAAGAATTTGCTGCTCTTGACCTCTTGGGACCCCTTGTCAGAACATCGAATGGATTTTAGTACGTTCTAGTCGCTGTTGAACTTACTTCAAAATTTGTTTCATTCAAACCGTTACGTAAAGCCATTAGACGGTCTATATCCAACGTCTTTGTTAAAAATTTCTTACATGAAGTTCGACACGTTAGTAAAGTCATTTCAGATAACGGACCGCAATTCAGGTCTGCTGTTTGGTCACGCATGCTTCAGAATCATAAAATCAAACCTGTTTTTATTTCATTGTACTCACCACACTGTAACCCGTCTCAACAGACTTTATTGTCACAGAAAGCATCAGTATTGGGACAAATATTTACCCTTATTTCAAAACGTGCTGAATGCAATGCTTCATGTCTCCACTGCTTTGCCACCTATTCTTGTACTGAAGAATGAAGAACAACCGAACAGAATCAGAGAGCTTGTACCTTTCCCGAATATACGTAAACTTCGACAGAAAGAAATATTTGATTTGGCTATTAAAAATATAAATTCTGCAGCAGACAAAAGGAGCAAACTACACGGTAAAGCAAATGCAAAGAAATTATATATTGGTGAGAAAGTTCTCATTAAAACTCATTCATTGTCACATAAGAAGAAACACTTGAGTCACAAATTCTTTCTGATTTACAATGGACCTTACAAAATCCGACGTATACCACATGATAACTGCGTTGAAGTTGAAACTCAGCGTACTAGGAAGAGTAAAGGATTGCACCACATTTCAAATGTAAAACCGTTTATTAAGAGATAATCTGTTTTTAACTTAGTCTTTGCTATAAAATTTTTCACTTCACGTTACTAGTACTGTTTGTCACACTTAGAAACTGTTAACATGCAACTACGTTTTAAAGTTAACTACCCAGTCAAGAACCTAGCGAACTTATTTAGACAAGTAATTACAAATGCATTATTATAGTGAACAGAAGACACAGTGTTACTGTGTGTGTAAATTCTTGCTTGTTAGTTGCACGATTACTTAACGATTATAAGGCTTACATACTTAGAACATATACTGCTAATGAGATTTTAATGCAACATTTTGGTTTACTTGAAAAGACATTCTTTATTTGAAGTACTTTCTGTGAGATTAAAGATGACGTAGTATTTGGTTTCTTTGACAGCTACACGATTATATCACGACGCTACTACTGTGTGACACAATTTACATTGTTGCTTTTGTGCTGTATCTGTTTTATATCTGCACAGTTTTTCTGAACTCTTCTGGAAAGTAAAACATGTTTTTGTAGTAACTTTTGTGGTATAGCTACAATGAGACAGCCTTTTTCGTAGCACAACAATACGTTACAGTATAGTACTTTCTTGATCACGGTAATGTAAGTAATAACTACGATATCTATTACGCATAGTATTCACTTTTGTTTATGATGAGGTGAGTACATTGACTTCTGCAGAACTTAGCTTTCGGAGGACGATAACTGCGACACTTCCACAGAATTATCTTACAGCAAGACGCATATTTAGCGCTAAAGGACACGTATTTGAGTGTTTAATTTTGTACTTAAAACTTTTATTTTGAAAGATTTTTGAATTACAAAGATACAAAGGTTTTCCGTGATACATTTCATTCCACTGCTGTAATCGGTAACACCTGAGGGTATAATTACATTAGTCCTCAGAGGGGTACACACTTACTTTGTGTACCATGTGTTTGGCAAGTATAAGGAGCCCTAGCTAATATGGTATTTGTTTATACAACTTTATGCATCGGTACCATATTTCTCTTACGCATAATAACACAGCTATCTGATCATTTAACTGAGAGAAACAAACATTTTTTTTTACTAAGTCAGTGACACATGTTTACGTAATTACACAGTTGGATAACTCCACACTTATGAAATTGTGTTTCGTCTGTACTTTGTGAACTCTTGATATTTCTTCTGAACTATTGTGATACTATGAGAGCTTTGAATGATGTATTTGGTATGGGATCATGATTTTTAAACTACATTTGAGGTAGATAACACTATTGAAATGAGCAGAGAATTTTTTAGGTTTTGAAATTATTGGAGGAAGCTATGACAATTTTGAGATTTGATTGATGTGCTATGATGTTATTATTACGACGACAATGTGTATTATGCTGTTGAGGTATGTTTATGATCAATAAACTGATGCTATATGAGAAATTTGATTATGCTACATATTTATAATGATGAAATATTGAAGAAGTGTCAACGAATACGTATATGTGTAATAAGGTAAGGACTAATGAGTAGAGGTTAAGGACTCTGATTTGTGAAAACGGACGTTGGAAATCAAGAACCATACTTTAAAAGTTATGAAATGTGTGTACATGCATGAATGTTTCACAATGCCGGGGAAAATTTTTTGGACACTGTTATATTTATAGGATTTTATTCTACACATTTGTAACGCAAATTCTCGACCTGTGAGATTTTTTATATGAGACTGTCCAGTAGTGCAAACTGCTGTCGTAAATATTTCGGTAAGGAAGGTAAGTGACCTTGACGTAATGTGTTGTGGGCGCCCAGCTGAGAGACAGTTGCCTGGAGAAAAAGCCATTAGGTGGAGAAAACATAGGCCATTATCCTCACTCAAACTTGAAAACATATGATTACACTGTGGAGCTCTAAATTTATGATATTTACTAAAATGCCTAATGAAATGATGAGAAACAATGTTACATCTATTGTCTTTCTAGTTGAGAGATTTTTTACTGCCTTATAAAAGGCCATATGACTAGTGAATGACGTTCACACCTTGCTTTATGTATATATTTGCCTATTTTGTTTTGCCTAAGTCATATATTCTCTCGAAAAGGTGCTCCTGGACTTACAAAGAATTGTGCAGTGATAAACACAAGTCTGTATATGTTTGTCTGTGTAATGATCTGTTCAGTCATGGACAACATTTTGTTTGACCTAGTTTATAGCTCATTCAAGTCCGAGCACTAACTTACGGTGGAAAATTTGTTAAACCTATACGTAACTCATGTAAACTTTACTTGTTGTAAGTGTATCCTGTACACAGTCTGAAGGAAAAACAAAAGAACATAGCCTGCTCACCCTAATGAGTTCAAAATAGTTAACAATCAACAAAATGAAACGTTTATTTTCTAAAGTCACTATATCCTACTGTTGTGTGAAATATGCAGTTCTGTTCACTGTTCGTAGTTCCACACACATAAGTTCCTGAAAGTTTACTAAATCTGAACAAGTTTGTATTATGTTTGATTAAGTGTCTTAGGGTGGAATCATCTTGAAGCAATTCTTCTTCTCCTTGCTGCAGCTCGACGTTCTCTTCTCCGTCGAACTGGAGCTGAAATTTTCTTACAACTAATTGGTATTCTGAGAGTCTCTTCCTTCAAACAGTACTGATGTTTCCAATGTTGTATGTTCCTATTCTCCCACACGCCACATCGCAGTGTTTCCATGAAATACTTATACACTAGTCCATTAACTAATAATTGTCACTTAGCCTACTCGCACAGTACTTGAGTCTTTGATGTTTGACTTCACCTCATTACGACACACGTAAAAGGTCATCTACTGTACTTAAGATACATATCTTTTCAAGTCTTTGTGATTGTATAGTCCTTTCTGTCTATTTGAGTTGGGATGGATCAAGAAATAACTGTTTTTATGTGGTGTACCTAAGATCACAAATGGTTCTGAATATAACGCTAACCACTTCTTTATTTTTCTCTTTAATAATGACGACTTCGGATAATTCCTTACTAACACCATATCTACCACGTTAAATTGTTGAGTATTCTGTAGTCTCCGGTTGTGTGATTCTTGCCGTTTCTGTGCATTATTGTACAGTGTGACCAATGCTTGTCTAACTTTGTCCTCCCAGTCTTCCGGTTCGGTATTTAGTTTTGGAAGTGGTTTGACACAACTATTGTTCTCTTTTGTTTTTAATGTGAGTTCTGCTGGATTGAAACCTGTCGATAAATGTGGTATGTAGTTTTAAACACTTTCAAACTGCTCTATGTATGCTATCCACTTAGTTTGTTTAGCTGAGTAGTACTTTCAAACAAAGCGATGAAACTCGCAGAACTTCAAACTGAAAATTGGTTCTATATTATGTTTCTCTAAGAATTTCTTCCAGGTAACACTCGTAAAATTTGAGGCATTGTCAGAGAGTAATGTTTCTGGCGTTCCGAAATGAGGTATGTAATCATTTTCCAATCGGTTTATTATCGTTCTCGTGGCTGTTGTTTTCGTAGCAAATAGCTTTACAAACTTAGTAAAGTTATCTAGCACTGCTATGAGGTATTTGACCCCTCCTCTGGCAGTTGGCAGAAGTCCAGCGATGTCAATACTTAAAAGTTGGCGCGAAGAAGTTGGAACAATTGACTGCATTAATGTCTGCGATGATAAAGCACATGGCTTCACGCGCTGGGAAATGTCACATGCTCACGTCATCCGTAGGATTTTTCTATACATGTTATTAAAATGACAATACATTCTTAGTTTCGCCAGGCACTTCCTTGAACCGAAATCACCCCAAACATTATGTGTATATATTCTATTAACTTTTGCTCACAGTTCTGCGGAATACATACTAGCTAGTTTCGTGAATCCTCATGTCTTCTAAAGAATAACACATCCTGATGTAACATGTAATACTTATGCAATTTCGAAGTAGGATCCGTCCTCAGTTGAACCTTGATCTCGTGCCAAATATTATCTATATCCTGTTTTTGTACCATATTTTTACACATGTCTAGAAAATATTTACGATTAACATTGTCCACCATTAGTAACACTTTAAGTTCCGATGCTTGCTCTGTGAGTTCACTAAATTGAGGTAAACCTTGGGGTAGCCTAGACAAAGCATCTGCCACAATATTATTACTTCCTTTGGTGTAAATAATCTGGAAATCATACTCCTGCAACGCTAATGTCCATCTTGCCAAACGTGCATGGAGAAGTTTACAGGTCAGCAGGAAGCTCAAAGCCTGATGATCACAGTATACCCGAACGTGTCTACCATAAACATAATAATGAAATTTGCGAAACGCCCATACCACTGCCAATGCTTCAAGCTCTGTAGTGGAATATGCGCGTTCGCATTCCGATAATACACGACTTGCGAAAGATATTATTTTTATTTGCTTGTGTCCGTCTACTGTTTCTGTTTGAAATAAACACACACCCAACCCAGTACATGAAGCATTTGAGGTTATGCAAAACTCCTTACTGAGACCTGGATGGTGCAAGATATCAGCATTTAACAAGCAATGCTTGATCGTGTCGAAATCATGTGCACACTGGTCAGTCCACACCCACAGCGCATTCTTTTTCAGAAGCCCCAATAGATGTTCGCTGTTAAGCCATTGATTAGGCACGAACTTTCGGAAAAAGAATGCAAGACCCATATATGCCTTTAATTGTCTTTTGTTGGCCGGATACGGACAATTTATGATAGCCTAGAGTTTCGTACTATCCGGGAAGATTCCTTATGATGATACTATATGTCCTAGAAACTCTATTTCCGTATTTCCAAACTTGGACTTCTTAAGGTTAACCGTAACACCTGCAAGTTTAAATTTGTGTAACACCAAGTTAATTAGTTTGATATGCTCGTCCCACGTTGGTGAAGCAATCAATAAATCGTCCACATAGACAGTAACTTGCTCTAACAAATCCGGGCGTGGACAGTGTCAAGCGCATTAATAAAGACTCCGGCACTGACATTAAATCCGAATGGCAATACTCTGAATTGATAGCTTCTTCCTCTATAAATAAATGCTGTATATTTCCTAGATCTTGGCGTTAAGACCACCTGCCAGTATGACGCGCGGAGGTCGAGGCTTGATAGATACTTTATCCCATGGAACTTCTGTAATAGTTCTTCTAGATTCTCAGGCCGCGTCCTGACAGGCATAATAATTAGATTAATCCGGCGAGCGTCGAGAACCAACCTCACGCTTCCATCGGATTTCATTACCGGTAAAAGTGGGTTACTATATGATGATAACGAGGTCTCAATAATTCCCCATTCCAGCATTCGTCTAATTTCTTTTGTTACTGCTTCCCTTTTCGCGCTGGGTATTGAGTACATTTGATGACAGTAAATTTCATGGGGAAACACTTGCATGTCGTACACGTAACCTTTAATTAGTCCAGGTTCTTTCAAAAATACTTTACGATGATTAGTAAGTGTGTCTAATAATTGCTTTTGTTGCAGACTGTCAAGACCAGAGGATTGTTGTACTATTTCTACTATTTCAGAGAGGTAGATATTCTCCTCGTCATTCACATCTTACACGACGGGGAATGTACTGCAACTGAAACTATCTTGAAGCCGCCATAAATGTGCGCGAATCGGTTCTATCTTTAAAATTTGACAATATTTGCCATGCAATTCTTTGGTCTTTACCAAGTCTAACCTGACTCTCGTGTCACCGAAACACATGCTGCATTCACCCTTTGCGAGATCGATTATAGTTTCCGTCTCTCGCAAAATATCTAATCCGAGGAGACAGTTCACGGCTAAATTCCTTACAATAAGGAAGGTGCACTCTTTGGCTCCCACTCCAAAATTAATACAAATCCGTGTCTGTTCCAAAACTAGTTGGGCTTTCTGACTAATGGCTCCTGTAACTCGACAATTAGTGACTGGAAAAACCGGAATCTTTCTAATCTTCTTTAAGTGAAGAAAGAACGATTAATTCAGCGCAGAAACAGATGCTCCAGTATCTAAAATCACTGTAGTTTGAATACCATAAATATCACAAACTATAGCTGCTTGTACAACTTTCCGTTCAAACAAATTACACTTCTTCCGAAAATCTTGACATAATTCCTCTCGTATATCGACTCCGTCATTATATCTTAACATCTGCATAGTTGAACTACGTTGCTGAGCAACATCAACAGAATTATTCCTACACACTGCATCTTTTGCGTCGTTCGACCCGATCACTGCTGATTCTATGCGACACACATTCTCATTGTTACTACAGCTGGTTGTCTGCACGCTTGGTTGCTCGTTATTACTAACATCATTCATGCAAGTGTCCCCTAGACACCCTGCGGCTGACACACGGGAGCAGAATGTCGTCGCATCTAGTTTGACTGACTGGTACTGGTTGATGGTTGCGGTTCACTTACCTCAATGATCTTGATATTTTGATTCGGTGGTTGCCATGGCTGCGCATTCATATGCTGCCGCATGTTATTTGACATATTTGTATTGTACGGGGGTTGTACATGATTGTTGTTGTCATATTGCGGTGGCCCAGGATGCTGCCATTGCTGTTGTGCATAATTCTGTGTTGACCAGTTGTGTGGTGGTTGCATGTTTTGCTGATTATTTCAAAAATTACCGTTATTGTAATTGGCGTTAGCTCTAAAATCTCGTTTCTGTTTCTTTGAAAAGTTTCCGTTATTGTTTTGTCCACTATTGTTCTGTGGATGATAATTGTGATTCGGTGCATTACCGTACTGTCCATTTGTGCTCATATTGTGGTTCTGCCATCCTGAATAATTCGGACTATTCCAATGATTTTGATTCCCATAGTAGGTGTTTCTATTACTATTGTTCTCGTGGTTTCGCCCATTGCCATTACCATTACCATTATTCGACGAATTATTCCCATAATGGTGTCTGTCCTCTTCGATAACCAAATCTAAAGAGTCCAGTACAGATAGAAAATGTTCCACGTTGTCTTCAGGAATGGGAAACAATTTCTCCTTTAGATAATGCGGTAACTTCTCCTTTAATATCTTTAAAACATCACACTCAGGAATTGGTGTGGATAAATATTTCACTTTGTCCAGATGCTTTTCGAAATATTTCCGCAAAGTACTGCCTTTTCTATTAAATGGCTTAGGACTATAAACTTCTTTTCTTAATCGTTCTTGTACCCCACGCGACCAATACTTGTTTAGAAAAGCTTGTTCAAATTCATCGAAGGAGCTGCATTGTTCAGCTTTCTGTGTCGCGAACAACGCTGGCTCACCTTGAATATGGGTACTGGCAAAGACAATTTTCTCCCTTTCTATCCAACTTTTTGGCATTATTCCGCAGATCCCTTTGATAAACACAATTGGATGGGGTCCGTTCTTATCATTGGTAAACTTCTCAAACTGTGAATTCTTCACTAAAGCATCCTGAGTCACCAATAATTCTGTATGGTCCTGATAAACGGATGTTACTCCACGTGTTGGATTGAAATTATTGCCCGTCTGCCCCCTACTATCAGTTAAAGGCGTTTCATAAGGATCAGGGTGTGTTTCTGTAATACTGACACACTCCGGTGAACTGTTATTAGATGTTTGCATACGTGTTTCATTAAGCACTTTCTGCACGTTTTTGTAATTCAGTCTGGAGTTCATGAATCTTTGTGTTGTTTTCATGTATCAGTTGTGTTCCTGCTCGTTGTAACATCACAGGTAGTTCCTTCTGTATAACAGTACTAACTTGTTGGTCTTTGTCATTTAGCCATGTGTTGCATGTGGTCACAACGCGTTCTTCTTGTTCTCTGCATTTTTGTTCTATTACGTTTTGATTATCAACCGTAAGGTTTTCAATACGTGTACTTATGTCGCGTATTTCTGCTTCCAAAGAAGTGTGTGTTTGTTTTAATTGGTCCACATCCTGGGTTACTTGCTTTACATTCTGTGGTAAGTCATGGTATGTTTGTTGCATACTTGAAATGTTGTTCTGTATAGCAGACAACTGGGCATCTATTTGCTGTCGCAGCTGGCGATCGTGTTCTTTTAACCGGTTATCAAGCTTTTGATCTATCTCTTTTGAGAACGGTGAAAAGATTAACTGCGTGCGCTCGTCTAATTGACTGATGCGTTCATCCAAGGTCCTAATCAGTTCATCTACTCTGCTAATACGTTTATCTAAATTATTATTAATCTCAGTTGCAAGCTGTTTAGCAGTTTCTTGTTCACGCTGTATCTGTGATTGTTCCTGTATTTTAAACATTTGTTCCATTTTCATCATTAAGAGAGAAAATGGATCCATTACAGTTTTGGTTGGCTCTACCAGTGGTAAATCGACTGTAACTGGTGATTCTTGTGGTCTGCTTCAGTATGCACTTGAACTACCGTCTGTATTCTGCCTGAGTGTTCTACAGCAGATGGATCACTGACTTTAATATTAGTGTACTGTTCTGTATCCTCTGTCTGATCTGAAAAAATATTATCAATTTCTACATCACTAGTTATTCCTTCCTCCTGTGAATGTTCTACAGTTACTTCCTGCTGTGTAGCTTTTCTTACACGTCGCACTGTTTTCACCATGTTTGCAAATGTTAGGGTGCAAGTCTAATCGGGAAAACGTCACACGCAACACATCAATTATTCCATCACACAAAACATAAAATAATTACTACACTGCACCAGATTGGAATCAGTACTATAAATGTTCACATTCGTTTGATTAAAATTCAGTTCCAATCTCGTTCAGTTAACCTCTACTGAGAACACTTGATGCTGTTTCTTACTGATCCTTCTCGCAGTTATTTAAATATAATTGACTCTTATTACTTCCTAAGAGAACACACTCTCAAAGTGCACAAAGTTGAAGATGATGTGCCTACTTTATGCAGTGATTCGTTCTGCTGCCGTTGGGATGGAATGGTAGAGCAAACTTATCGTGCTTAGGGTCGTCGTAGATTTCCGCTCATTTGAGCATTAAATAAATAGAAAAAACACACATTACCACACACATATAAGCTAGTCCTGTCAATAGGCTTCCACTGAACTGCCCTCTCTGCTTATTGATCGGATAGCCACTGAATTGCTATTTATTTATTTAATGGGATAATAATAATTATTAAAAGGTGGCAAATTTTATTTAAGCACTGTTTTTACTGTTTCAATTGTTGCGAATCAGCGATAGTTCAATGTTGCTCGCTTTGGAGAATACACATTTTACAAGAATTATTTGGTCCAGGAAACACTTTTGCTATCACGGTTGCGATTTAGACGGTATTCGCGTGATTGTACTGATTAAAAGTTGTTTCCGAAAGACGCAGGTTCGATTAAAGCTGTGTGCACTTTTGCGCGTATAATGAAAATATTCAAGACACGTCGCGTAACAAAAAGAAACATGCGAATCACAACCGTGATCAAACGAAGAGAATATATGATAACATAAATGTTCTTCGCTGTTATTCAGGACAGGCTCAGATTAGACCTTGCAATTTTTAGTTATAGGAAATCACAAGACATTACACTTTAGAGATATTTGTTTGAATAACTTGTATTTACCTTCTCTCTCTCTCTCCTTTTTACAGCCTTTCTACCTTCACATCGATTAAGGAAGTTTTCCTTCTCTACCGACCAGTACGAGAACAAATTTCAGACTCCACAAAATGTCTTACATCGAATTATTACATGCTTAACCCTTAACAATCATACATAGTTTCGTAGTACAAACAATGCTAATTTATTCCGTGCACTAGAAAGTCTTTGGTACACTGAGCACAAAAATGAAAATAATAAAATTATAATTACATTTTTAATATGATGAATCCTTCTTTAAATCATGAAAATAAGGTTTGACATCGTCGTAATATTAATTTTCATCGTTGTAGCACTACAGTTTGCACGTTTGTTAATAATTCAGCAAGGGACTGGTTGACAGCATTGCTGGTTCTAAGAACATACCAAACAGTTTGTAAGTGCACAAGTTGTGGTTTATGGACTTGCTATATTGTCTGCAAGACTCTTTAATGGTGACTGTGCACCCACACAGTCGCAACAAATGGCTGCTGGCCATCTCTACAAGGACTACAGTGGGTCTGCACCTTTGGTAGCACACCAATACCATAATCTCTACCAGGACTAGAGTGGGTCTGCTCTTTGATTACCTACTACCAATATTCTTCAAAACTTCGACTGACTCTGTGGTGGGTTTGCTCTTTTGTTGCCCATTTCCTGTCTGCATTTTAAGAGTCAGCACTATCTTTCCGTTGGAAGGACAACATTACTTCTTCAAGACTGCATGGAAATCCACTTCTTCCGTGTGCATTTTCTTTTACTGCTCAGTCTTTGAGAAAAAAAAAAGCACTGCAGTTTTACTGTGATCAATAATCAGGACTGTCTTTATGGATTGAGAAAATTTCAGCTTTTGACCAACATTGTATCAATAAGTTTGTGCATTTGATTTCTTTGTTATTGTAATTACGAAAAATTTTTTCAAATCTGTATTGGCCACTGCCCAAAACAATTTGTAAATTTTTTTTGTGGGGAGCATGGGAGCTATGTATGTAGGCTGTTAAGGTTTTTGTGTTGGTAACGACATGTAGCGCTCTATATGAAAATTACTGACTGTGCTGTGTGCAGTCTGTGGCTGGTTTGCATTGTTGGAATTCGCTATTGTAGTGTTGGGCAGTTGGCAGTTAACAGCGCGTAGCGTTGCGCAGTTGGATGTGCGCCGCTAGCAGTGATGGATGTGGGGAGAGAGATGGCGGAGTTCTGAGAGGAGAGCGGAGGTTCTGGACGTCATGAACTGATATATATATATATATATATATATATATATATATATATATATATATATATATATATATATATATGTTCATGACGTCCAGTCTTACAAATTTACTCTCTCTGATGGACACACGTCCAGAACCTCCGCTCTATATATATATAATGACTTTTCAACACTATTAAGATAAGTACATTGTTTGTTCTCTATCAAAATCTTTCATTTGCTAATTATGCCTATCAGTAGTTGGAATCTTTTATTTAGCTGCCAATATTGGCGCTCGCTGTTTTGCAGTAGTTCGAGTAACGAAGATTTTTTTGAGGTAAGTGATTCATGAATGGTATAGGTTACTGTTAGTCAGGGCCATTCTTTTGTAGGGATTATTGAAAGTCAGATTGCGTAGCGCTAAAAATGTTGTGTGTCAGTTTAAGCACAGTCATTTATAATTTATCTAAGAGGACGTTTCAAGACTTCTTCGAGAAGACAAGTGACTTCAGTAACACAGCTACGGACGTAGAAAATTGCGTCTTGAAAAGTGGTTATTATCAGAAAGTCGACAAAAGTAAAACAGGGGTATCGTAATTAGGTGGTACTGAGGAATTAGTGAAGGAAGTCACAAACTAAAACAGGAAGTCACAAACCAATAGTAGTAGCTGAGTTTCTCACATGGGCAGCAAGATAACCGAAAACGACAAATGTCTACTGGATATAAAACGAAGATCGCCTGTGGTAAGAAATTCATTTCCGTCAAAGAGAAATTTGTTCACTTTCACCTAAATTTAAGAGTAACGAAGTGTTTTCCGAAGGTATTTACTAGAGTATAGATTCAGGAGGATGTAGGCTGCAGTAGGTACTGGGAGATGAAGAAACTCGCACAGGGTAGAGTAGCATGTAGAGCTGCATCGAACCAGTCTCAGGACTGAAGACCACAACAACAACAGCCTTGTGTAGATGTGAAATGTGGTCGATAAGCAGTGCGTAGAAGAACGGAATGTTGTGATTGTTACTGTCGTTGTTGTTGTTGCCGTGGTCTTGAGTCGGAAGATTGGTTTCATGCAGCTCTGCACGCGACACTATGCTGTGCAAGCGGCTTCATCTCAGAACAACTGCTGCAACACACATCCATTTGATCCTGCTTACTGTAATCGTCTCTTGTCTCTCTCTGCAATTTTTATCCACCACACTTCCCTGCAGTACTAAACCGACGATTCCTTGGTGGCGAAGAACGTGTCGTATCAACCGATCCCTTCTTCTAGTCAGCTTGTTCCTTTCTCTTCAATTCTGTTCATTACATCGTGATTAGTTACGTCATCTGTCCATGCAATCTTCAACATTATTCAGTAGCACGACATTTCAGGAGCTTCTATTGTCTTCTTTTCTGAACTACTTTTCGCCCTTGTTTACGTGGTTAACATACTGACAAATGCCTTCAAAAAGACTTACTGAAATTTAAATTTCTATTCGCTGTTAACGAATTTCTCTTGTTCAGCACTGCTTTTCTTGGCATTACCGGTCTACATTTGATATCCTCTGTACGCCGCCCACTATCTGCTGTTCAACTGCCAAAATCTACCTTCAGTGCCTCGTTTCCTAATCTAATTCCCTCCGCATCATTTGATTTAATTCGACTACATTTCACACCCTTGTGTTCCTTTTCTTGATCTTCATCCCATATCCCCCTATCAAGACACTGTCTATTCTGTTCAACTGCTCTTTCTTTTGCTGTATCAGACATAGTTACTACAAGGTTAATCCCGAAAGTAAGGTCTCCTATTTTTTTATAAGTACATAGACCCGTTTAGTTCTACAATGGTGTACATTAGTTTACAGCTTGAACATTTAGCTATTTTTCGACATAATCACTATTTCTGTCGATGCATTTTTGTAGACACTGTGACTGTTTTTGTATGCCCATGTCATACCAGCTCGCCACCATGCTGTTTAGAAAGTCATGAACCTCTTCTTTCACCCCGTCGTCGGAGCTGAATCGCTGGGTCCACAATTAACTCTGACAGGTACTGTGAGACTGAGAAAACTCGAACGGGCGTTTTAGAACCAGAGAAGAGGAATGTTGAGCAAGGGCGCACGTATTCTCCATGACAACACTCGCCCACACATCGCTCGGCAAACTGTCGCTGCAACAGTTTCAGTGGAACATAATCACCCACCCACCCTACAGCCCTGACTTAGCGCCCAGTGACTATCACCTGTTCTCTAGGTTAAAAGAACCATTTGGCCGGAAAGCTATTCAGCTCCGACGACGAGGTGAAACAAGATGTTCAAAACTTTCTAAACAGCATGGCGGCAAGCTGGTATGACATGGGCATACAAAAACTGCTATAGCGTCTGCAAAAATGCGTCGACAGAAATGATGATTATGTCGAAAAATAGCTAAATGTTCAAGCTGTAAACTGATGTAAACCACTGTAGAAATAAACAGGTCTATATACTTATGAAATAATAGAAGAACTTTCTTTTGGGATTACCCTAGTATGTCATGCGCAAGCTTCGAAATTTTTATTTCTTATTCCTGAACCATAATTCCCTCTAGCAAGTCTTCTTTGGCTTCCTTTACTGTTTCCTCAGAGTGCAGATACAATACCGTTGGGGATAGGTTACAACCTTGTCTCATTCCCTCCTCAACCACTGCTTCGCTTTCATACTCCTCCACTCTTACCAGTGCAGTCTGGTAACTATATAAGTTGTAAATAGCCTTTCGCTTCTTGTATTTTACTCGTGCTATCTTTAGAATTTCAGTAAGTATATTCCAGTGAACAGTGTCAGAGGTTTTCTCAAAGGCTGCAAATATTGTAAACGTAGTTATGGTTTCTTTAATCTCCCTTCAAAGATAATCCGTAGACTCAGTATTGTCTTGTGTGCTCCTACATTTCTCCGGAATCCAAACTGATCTCATCTGATGTCGGCTCCTACCAGTTTTTCCATTCTTCTGTAAAGAATTGATGTTAGTATTTTGCAACCATGACTTATTAAACTGATATTTCGGTAATATTCGCACCTTTTAGACTTACATATGGTAGGTAGTAGCACGGGCACATAGGAGGTTTCAAAATATGATGCCACAGAAGAATATTGAGATTTAGTTTGGTCGATCAAATTACTAAAAAATTGGTACTGAATCGAACTGGGGAAAAAAGAAGTTTGTAGCTCGACTTGAATAAAACAAGGGATCGGTTTATGGAACATATTTTGTGGCATAAAGTATTCGTTATTTAATAATAGAGAGAATTGTGTGAGAGGGTGAAAACTCGTGAGCGAGACAAGGGAAAAATGCAGTCCGCAAATTTAGATGGAGGAAGCTTACAGTAGTTATGCAGAGATGAGGAAGCTTGCGCGAGGTATTTTAGCGTAGAGACCTGTATGAAACCAAACAGTTACCTGAAAACACACACGTACACACACACATTAGACAGAATTAATCTACGTGATATGAAGCGGGTATCTGTACAGATATCATTGGTGATCTTGCAGCTCTCGAAGAATGAAATTATACTGAAATACCGACCTTTGACTGCATACAGACGTTGATAAATATCAGTGAGGTACGTGTTGTAAGGCTGGTAGTACTGCAGCTAGATGGGGAAAAGGACGCAGTAGAACGAGTAGGGTGGACCTTGGCTTACAGAAAGGATAGATCTGGGAGATAATTTCGTGGTCTGGGAGAGAAATACGATAAAATTTTTGCCAGGAAGAGATCTGGACCGCTTTGAGATTACGAGGGTTCTGACATATTGATAGAGGCGCTGCAGCTGTCTAAAGTTCTCGAGGATAGGAGTCACGATATGTTGTTGGGCCTAGAATTTTTGCGGGAATTGTAAGTTAGATGACACTGTTGTCTCTGTGTGCATTTATACATTTCCTTGCCGGTGGTCTCGAAGTTTAGAAACCAAATGACTGAGTGTACACGGGGCTACTGCAGAATCCGGGAAGAACCAGAAATGGACTGTCACGCCTTCGCGTTGCAGAGAAGCAGTATAATATCGTACATGTACAGTGAAGAGCTAAACCATTACGACCATGCGCTTAATAGCACGTTGGTCCAGCTTTGAGATTTAATGCAGCAAGAGTCTGCGTGGCACGGAGCTGACAAGTCGTTGGTAGGTTTCGGGAAGTATGTGGCGTATTAAGTAATTAAAAGTCACACAATTGCACTAATTTTTTAGGTAGCTGGTTTGTCGACGTGGAGCGGGCGCCCGACAACATGCCAGATACGTTCCAGCAGGTTCTGATAAGACAAAATGGTGACCATGGCTTCAACGTGAATTCACTGCCATATTAGTTAAAACAACTACAACACGAATCTGGCCTCGAGACATAAATTTCTTTTGTCACCAGTTAGTCAGTACCTCCTCTCTGAAACCACATTTCAAAATCTCTAATTCGTACTTGGCTGCACTGTTTGTCATCGACGTTTGACTTTAGTAGAAGTCCAAATAAAAATGTATTTCGGAGTCTTTCTTACAATAGCCTCTCCAGTGACCCAACCGCCTCCCACTTGAGGCTACCAGAATCTGTTAACAATATCATTCCATAGAACAGAATGAACTCACACAGTGACAGCGTTTCATGAATTATTCGGTATTCATACTGCTGTGTGGCCCAAAAAAGACACAACCAGGGAAAGAACACCACAGACGAAGATGCAGTCTGCTACCAGTGCCACAGAGACTCTCCACTTGCGCGAGTTCCACCAGCTCAACGGACGGCACTGAGGATGAAGACACTGACTACGCCTCGGCCAGTTGCCGGCCGCGTACAATCCGCCAATGGCCGGACGACAATGGATAGAAGCCTACTCGGAAGATAGGAGAACGGCTCTCGACACTTGGTTAGAGATCATCGTCCAGGCCTAACTTAGACAAGCAATTTCGTTTAGTGCACTATTATAACAGAACAGGCGGTTGTAGTAATTGCATTTTCTATACACTGTCAAGTTTACCTGCAATTATTTTCACGTAGCCAGTGAGAGCCTCTTTTGTGTTATGTTACATGCAGTGTTGCAGACTTTAACATTCAACAAGTCACAAAGATAAGTAAATCTTTCTAACTCATTTGTGTGACTTTGTTATTAATTTGTTGGAGTGTTGTAGAACCTTCGTTCTCCTATCCTATTACCTGACCCTCGGACATAGCTATGTATTAGTGGCAGGGAGAAATTGTCTTAGCGGTGTACTGCATCAGAAGCCGTTTCACGAACTCACAACTCGGCTGCCTTAACAACAGTGGCAACTCGGTCTCCACAAGAGTAGTAACGAAGCCTTTGATAAACTGTAGACGAGAGTTTACGAAACATACAATTGAAATTTGCATTGATGTTACTTTCAAGAGCCGAAGGGCGGCAAATTGGCCGCTTCTGACCCGTACCATATGAATGGGAAACGTAAATGAAAAATAAAGAAATAAATTACGGCCACAGGTGATATTTCTCTGTTGCCTGCTGTTGAAGAAATTTCTGACAGGAGTCGGCTTTGATACGCTAGTATCCCTCTGCGCGCAGTCAGGGAACAGTCGGCGCCGATGCCGGCGCTGCCTCGCGGGACTATCCATCAGCTGTCCGGCCCCCCGGGATGGGCGGCGTGCCTCCGCCGACAGCAGGCTGCGCGCCTCCTCACTGCGGCCCATGTTGTGATATTGCGGTCGTGACAAATGAGGCGCCGGCCAGCGCCGGCCCTATTTCCATGCGGCTCACTCGCTCTCCGTAGGCCTGCGAACTCGTCCCTCTTCTTCCGCCGCCCACCCCCCAACCTTGCTGTTAAGGGGCCGTTTATTATTCAGCGGAATTGGCCGCGCGCCACACCCACGCCCACCCCTGGCGCAGCAAGTGTCCGCTTCCAGCGCACTGCCAACTCCTCCCGCCTGACCACTGGCTACTGCGTAATATTGCCTGTTTCTCCATCAACACTTGTACTGATGTAGCTGCTGCACATTACTCTGGGAATTGTATACTGTTGTACAGGGTGTCCATAATTATAGTTTCAAATATTTACTATCAATAACAGTCTTCACCAGAATTTATTTATTACGATGACCGGTTTCGACCACTACTGTGACCATCTTCAGACCTACAAGTCGTATACAAAGCTCTAATTAGAGGCTTACATACATTAAAGAAAATACATAAAGTGATGAATTACCAATGAGTAAGATTCTCCTTCTGCTGGAGAATCGCTACTGGAGAAACCAGTGCACGTCTTAAAATATGTAATGGACGCTCTGCCCACTTCTGACGGAATGGCTCTGAGCACTATGGGACTCAACATCTTAGGTCATAAGTCCCCTAGAACTTAGAACTACTTAAACCTAACTAACCTAAGGACATCACACACACCCATGCCGGAGGCAGGATTCGAACCTGCGACCGTAGCAGTCCCGCGGTTCCGGACTGCAGCGCCAGAACCGCTAGACCACCGCGGCCGGCTCTGACGGAATGATGTCATTACTAACCAATGGGTTATAGGTCGAATAACAATGTAAAATTTCTTAGTTAAAAGAACATTGTCAAGAAAGAAAAGAAACACACACTAAACTTAGCTTATTTAACAGCTATTGTCAATTGTGAAGCGTTAAAAATATTTAAACATGTAGGATAAATGAAATTCGTTTTTGACAGTACATGGGTTGCCCTCTCAAGGCCTGTTAGTGAACCATTTGTAACCACTGGTTGCCATGGTGAAGTTGGACGCCGTTCCAAAGATGTGGCAACACTGCTGCCACATCACCAAAAGAAGCCTGGTGCCACCCACATCTTTGGAATGGCGTCCAACTTCACCATGGCAACCAGTGGTTCCAAATGTTTCATTAACAGGCCTTGAGAGGGCAACCCATGTACAGTCAAAAACGAATTTCATTTATCCTACATGTTTAAATATTTTTAACGCTTCATAATTGACAATAGCTGTTAAATAAGCTAAGTTTAGTGTTTGTTTCTTTTCTTTCTTGACAATGTTCTTTTAACTAAGAAATTTTACATTGTTATTCGACCTATAACCCATTGGTTAGTAATAACATTATTCCGCCAGACGTGGGTGGAGCCTCCATTATATATAGTAAGTCGTGCACTGGTTTCACCGGCAAAAGGAGGATCTTACTCATTGGTAAGCCATCGTTTTATAGCTTTATAACTTCATGTATTTTCTTGAATGTATGTAGTCCTGTAATTAAAGCTTTGTATACGACTTGTAGGTCTGAAGATGATCACAGTAGTGGTCGAAACCGGACACCGTAATAAATCAATTGTGATCAATACTGTTTTTGATACTAAAAATTTGTAACACATTGATCACTGTTCACTCCCTTAATGTATTCAAAAGCAATTAAAGTTTCACTTTAGAAACCCTGTAGTAAGAGAACCACTGCTCAGAACGACGTCAAATTTTATCAGTATATTACTGAGGCACGGGGAAACGTCAAGGGAAAAAATAACGAAAATCTAACAAATAGATGGCAGTGTAAGCATCAGAACACCCACGCTAGCAGAAGCGTGGCACTCAGCTGTTCCTCCGTTTGTGTTCGAGATGCCAAACATGACTCTCTAAATGAAGGATGCAGCGCTGTTGATATGAACGGTGACTGTGCGCCAGTATCCCTGCTGAGGTACCATACATTCAACGTTATGAAAAAAAAGGTGCTGCCAACAAGACAAACTTTTGCTCTGGAATTTCTTCCTCACAAGGAAGCAGACAACGAATGCCTATAGAACATTCTGTGGACAGGCGAAGCCCATTTCCATCTCTAAGGATATATGAATACGAAGAATTGCAGAATGTGAGCAACGGAAAATACGCACGTACATCAACCAGTAACATTTTATTCTGCGAAGGCAACTGTGTGGTGCGGGTTGATGGCACTGTTTACCGTAGGGCCATGTGATTTCGAGGATATGAGTCCTTCGGGTCCTGTTCCCTGTACCATTACTGGTAAACACTATGAAGGTCCTTTCCACACCAACGATATTCCAACTTTCAAAAGCGTGAAAGAGTTGGTAGGATCATTTTTAAGCAAGATGGTGCTCGTCAGCACATTCCGCAGTCAGTGAAGCGGCTGGTGCAAAGCATTTCGGATATGCTAGAATTACCAGCCGTGATTTCCCTACAGCCAGGTCGTCGAGATCACCTGATCTTAATCGGCATAACTTCTGGCTGTGGGGTTGGCTGACAGATATTGCGTTCAGTTCTCCAATTACGAACGTAGCTGAACTGAAGGAGCGCTTTTTGCAACGCACTCTGAACGCGACCTCCGAGATGTTGTGCAAGAAACTGTTCCTCAATTTCAGCTTGTTACTGAAAACGGAACACACCATATTGAACACGTCTTGTGCCAGTCTCACGTCAATCACAGATCGATGTAAACTTGATTTTCAGCAATTTTTGGCCACAGGACAATTAAAAACCTGTGCCATTACGCTTTTTATGCGCGGTTTTGGCCTCAGGACGATAAAAACCGATTTCTCCCATATTATGTGGTACGACCTTGCCGTGGTATACAGGGTGAGTCACCTAACGTTACCGCTGGATATATTACGTAAACCACATCAAATAATGAAGAATCGATTCCACAGACCGAACGTGAAGAGAGGGGCTAGTGTAATTGGTTAATACAAACCATAAAGAAATGCACGGAAGGATGTTTTTTAACACAAACCTACGTTTTGTTACATGGAATCCCGTTAGTTTTGTTAGCACTTCTGAACATATAAACAAATACGTAATCAGTGCCGTTTGTTGCATTGTAAAATGTTAATTACATCGGAGATATTCTAACCTAAAGTTGACGCTTGTACCACTGCTCCGCTGTTCGATCGTGTGTATTGGAGAGCACCGAATTACGTAGGGATCCAAAGGGAACGGTGATGGACCTTAGGTACAGAAGAGACTGGAACAGCACATTACGTCAACATGCTAACACCTTTCTATTGGTCTTTTTCACTGACACACATTTACATTACCATGAGGAGTGAGGTACACGTATACACGTGGTTTCCGTTTACAATTACGGAGTGAAATAGAGTGTGTCCCGACATGTCAGGCCAATAGATGTTCAATGTGGTGGCCATCATTTGCTGCACACAATTGCAATTCCTGGCGTAATGAATGTCGTACACGCCGCAGTACATCTGGTGTAATGTCGCCGCAGGCTGCCACAATACGTTGTTTCATATCCTCTAGGGTTGTAGGCACATCACGGTACACATTCTCCTTTAACGTACCCCACAGAAAGAAGTCCAGAGGTGTAAGATCAGGAGAACGGCCTGGCAAATTTATGCGTCCTCCACGTCATATGAAACGCCCGTCGAACGTCCTGTCAAGGATCAGCCTAGTGTTAATTGCGGAATGTGCAGGTGCACAATCATGATGATATCACATTCGCCGACGTGTTTCCAGTGGGACATATTCGAGCAACGTTGGCAGATCATTCTGTAGAAACGCGATGTATGTTGCAGTGCTCTCCGATACACACGATCGAACAGCGGAGGAGTGGTACTCAAGCGTCAACTTTAGGTTACAATATCTCCGGATGTAATTAACATTTTACAATGCAACAAAGGGCACTGATTACGTATTTGTTTATATGTTCAGATGTGCTAATAAAACTAACGGGGTTCCATTTAAAAGAAACGTAGGATTGTGTTAAAAACATCCTTCCGTACATTTTTTTATGGTTTGTATTAACCAATTACACTAGCCCCTCTCCTCACGTTCGGTGTGTGGAATCGATTCGTCAGTATTTGATGTGATTTACGATGTATATCGAGCGGTAGCGTTAGGTGACTCACCCTGTATGAGGTTACCTAATTAAGAATGCCACAACTCTTGAATGCCAAACTCGTGCAATCACGCATATCCAGCATACGGATGGTGTACTGTGCAACTCAAATCGTAGCCTTCGTATTGTGATTCAAATGGTTCAAACGGCTCTGATCACTATGCGACTTCACTTCTGAGGTCATCAGTCCCATAAAACTTAGAACAACTTAAACCTAACTAAACTAAGGACATCACGCACATCCATGCCCGAGGCAGGATTCGAACCTGCGACCGGAGCGGTCGCTCGGGTCGAGACTGTAGCGCCTAGAACCGCACGGCCACTCCGGCCGGCTATTGTGATTCACTTGTCATTTGTAGCCGACCCGATTTACGTAGAAACGCTTACAGCGCCATCTATTGAGTAAAATTTTCGCTGCCTTTTCTTGTTCCTCCTGTGTCAGTAACATGCTGTACAATTGCGGCGTCATCCTGAGCTCTGATTCTGTTTCATTTGCGATTTGAGACTCAGACTTTAATTATGGACACCCTCCTACACTAAGAACTGGATGGAAATCGAGGGAACCTGAGTTTCGATTACGGATACGGATGCAGCATCCCATACTGGAATGAAATTTTCACTCCGCAGCGGAGTGTGCACTGACATGAAACTTCCTGGCAGATTAAAACTGTGCCGAACCGAGACTCGAACTGGCGTGCTGGCGGAAGTAAAGCTGTGAGAAGGGGTCGTGAGTCGTGCTTTGGTAGCTCAGTCGGTAGAGCAAATGCCGGCCAAATGCAAAGTTCACGAGTTCGAGTCTCGGTCCGGCACACAGTTTTAATCGTCGAGGAAGTTTCATCATTCCATACTGCTTCATCTCCATCCTAGAGATGGCCTATCGTAGTACCGAGCGGATGGTGACGTAAATTATCTCGGCAACACGTGAGTGAGCAACAGTCGAACGATCTTTGTGTCGACGACGAAAGTTCAAACGCACATCCGACCATCCTGATTTATTTATATGTATATGGTGTCTGTTCTTTCGGACATGTCCGAAAGAACAGACACCATTGATGACCTGCAGATGTCTAGAAAGCAGTTAGAATTATATTAATACCTTCAGCTGCTGACGGGCGTTCATATATATCAAGCAAGAGATCCCGGGTTCGGGTCCCAGTCGGGGCACACATTTTCACCTGCCCCCGTTGATATATATCAACGCCCGTCAGCAGCTGAAGGTACTAATATAATTATAAATTCTTCCTGATTTAGTTTTTCAACGATTTCCCAAAATCGCTTCAGAAAAATGCCAGGAAGGTTCCAGGAAGGACATGCTCAATTTCCTTTCCCATTCTTCCCTAATCCGAGTTTGTGCTCCGTATCCAATGACCTCGTTGTCGACGGAACGTTAAAGGCTAATTTCCTACTCGTCTGGGTCGCGGTGTTTCAGGATAGCACGGGCAACCTGGGAGCTTGTGTTATCCTTTTGAAACATAGGGACAAGGTGACTTCGAAAGTAGCTCTCAGGTACTGTCCTACGTAAGTAATATACAGGGTGTTACAAAAAGGTACGGCCAGACTTTCAGGAAACATTCCTCACCCACAAATAAAGAAAAGATGTTATGTGGACATGTGTCCGGAAACGCTTAATTTCCATGTTAGAGCTCATTTTAGTTCTTCCACCTACGCTCAATGGAGCACGTTATCATGATTTCATACGGGATACTCTACCTGTGCTGCTAGAACATGTGCCTTTACAAGTACGACATAACATGTGGTTCATGCACGACGGAGCTCCTGCACATTTCAGTCGAAGTGTTCGTACGCTTCTCAACAATATATTCGGTGACCGATGGATTGGTAGAGGTGGGCCAATTCCATGACCTCCACGCTCTCCTGACCTCAACCCTCTTGACTTTCATTTATGGGGGCATTTGAAAGCTCTTGTCTACGCAACCCCGGTACCAAATGTAGAGACTCTTCGTGCTCGTATTGTGGACGGCTGTGATACGATACGACATCCTCCAGGGCTGCATCAGCGCATCAGGGATTCCATGCGACGGTGGGTGGATGCGTGTATCCCCGCTAACGGAGGACATTTTGAACATTTCCTGTAACAAAGTGTCTGAAGTCACGCTGGTACGTTCTGTTCCTGTTTGTTTCCATTCCATGATTAATTTGATTTGAAGAGAAGTGATAAAATGAGCTCTAACATGGAAATTAAGCGTTTCCGGACACTTGTCACATAACATCTTTTCTTCATTTGTGTGTGAGGTATGTTTCCTGAAAGTTTGGCCGTACCTTTTTGTAACACTCTGTATATCCTGTGTTAAGTCACACATCACGTATCACGCTGACGAATGCAGTCTTTCGACGTTTGTTCTACTCTTAAACTCCCCATGCACATACACACGTCCATCCTTATGCTGAGCGCAGAATCTGGACTCGTCTGGAAAGACGACGTGCTGCCTCTCACTCTCTCTCTCTCTCTTCCCCACGTCCAGCGTCATCAATGTTAGCGCGCCTAGTAACGACTCAAGGAAAGCCGCAACTGCCCGCGCGTTGAGAATTCGTGTTCCTCCAGACGTCGAAGCACTGTCCATATGGATGATCGTCTTGCTGCAAACAAGCGCATTTCCCGCCTCGACGTACGAAATTTGGCTATGCTGTGCTGTATGGCCGAGCGGACAATTAGTTTGTCGCCGTTAGGCGCGAGGGGCTGTTGACGTCTTGCATGGCATTGAGGGTGGTCCTGCTGAGGGTATGGGTCATATATCCGCATGACAGTCGTGGGATCCGGACCAACGCGATCAGCAGTACCGGGGCATGATAAACCACAGTCTCGGATGGCAACGGTCCTGGAGGTGTCAGATTCCGACATGTGCTAGCAACTACTTCTCCTTCTAACCCGAGGCATAAAACTATTTTCTCGTAATAAAACAACATGCAAATGCAATTTCTGAATTTACACACAAAATGTAGATGCCATTACTCATATCATTTGCGTACCCAAGAACGTAGCACCATACGTTTCACGCCAGTTCGATATTTACTGCATGTAGCTTTCATGGAACTGCAATATGAATGGCTAGAAGTGTACGATTCACAAATATCCAGCGTTTCCAGCCCTCTCCTATTATGTTGTGAGGCGGTCGATAAATGTCGGTCAGTACTGCATCATCTGCGACGTAGTTCTGTTATCTTCACAGTCCCTGCGCGAGATATACAACCGAAGCAGATAATCTGTCGCACCATCCATCTCGAGAACACGTTACCTTGCCGTTCTATACAGGATTTCACTATAACAAAGTTGCTATTCTTCCAGCGTTTAACGTTTAAGCTTCTTCATCAACTGCCTTAAAGTTTGATTTGGGCTGTATTGATCAGTTACTATCACTGCAGAGTGTTTCTGGATTCCTCCGACGTCCGGTCTCAGGCAAAAATGAGAAGAACCAAAATACTGAAGTGCTCCCTTTGGTCTTGTACGCGTTCTCCTTAACAGACACATTACTTTTTCTCAGAAAAGCACAACAGATGAACAACTAGTCCCTTGGGCCTTGAAAGAAAAGGGATTGAGTACGCGGTGGAAGAGAGTTCACATGTGTATTCAGATACGTCATATCCAGCTCACTTGACTAGTGTAACCCTGGAAATACAACAAATGGCGTGCGATACTGATGACTACGTTTCACCTTACGTTGTAAAAAATGGTTCAAATGGCTCTGAGCGCTATGGGACTTAACATCTGAGGTCATCAGTCCCCTAGAACTTAGAAATACTTAAACCTAACTAATGTAAGGACATCACACACATCCATGCCCGAGGCAGGATTCGAACCTGCGACGTAGCGGTCGCGCGGTTCCAGACTGAAGCGCCTAGAACCGTTCGGACACTTCGGCCGGCCCTTACGTTGTAAATTGTCCAATAAATCTTATCTGGCGTTTTATAGGATCGAATGGTTTAGCGAGTCAATCTACATGTAACAAAGCCTCTGGCTATTCATTAAATCAAAAACACTGTCATACGGCGGTGTAAACATGGCTGTTGTTATCATGGTCGTTGGGTGAGTCCGCGACATCCTCATCAAGGAGATGAAAAAAGGGCAATACCTGGAGATAGAGAATGTTAAAATTTGTGTCCTCGTTCAGTTAGATAGTCACATGTCCCGTAGAAAGAGTCAGTATACAGGATACGCATACTGGAGATCAGAAGAAAGATCCGTATACTCGCTCCAAGCTCGCCTGCAGGTCCGACAATGTCATCTCCGAACTCACCGTCTGAATATTCTTGGAGATTCGTCTGGCGAAACTACGTCGCTACACGTTTGTAACCATAACCCGTCACTTGAGTAGTGTCAGGTACAAGTGAAATCTACCAGCGGAGAAAGGGGAGCCGGTACACGAATTTGTAAGTGTAACCGAGGTTTCGCGGCACTGTCGCATTAGCAGCCAGTACAATGACTGACTCTTTAGCAGTGATAGTTATTGCGGACAATATGGCGAATTTCCTGAACTTTGCAACTAATTTTCATCATTTATAGTCGCTGAATTTGCTTTCCTTTTTCTAAAATTTTTCCCTCTAATGTAAGTATAAGTTGTTTCTGTGGCAGCTGAAAGAAACTTCTAAGAAAATTTCTACCACGTAACATATATAGGACTCGATTAAACAGCATCAAGATAATAGCGCAGCAAATCCCTGTCCCCCCGTGAAGAGAAGAGGTTTGTCAAACATTCGCCCTGTTATGCCAAATGTAAGCACACGCGTAAATCACGTACGGTTCTTGCGTTTACCTCTGCGCTGGTAGTCCATCAGTCTGCGTTCTGGTGTTGTACGAGGGTTAAAATAGTGATTATCGTTTACGGCGAATATCACCAAGCTATTAGAGCAGCGGTGGAGTTGTGTGCTCTAGAGCATATAGATAATGCCATGAACTCACAATCTGCTTTTGAAAAGCATTATAAAATGTTGTAGAAACTGGAAGTGTAGAAAACAAAATATACAAAGGAAAAAGAAGAGCAGCCGATGAAAGAAATGAAACTAACCATTAAGCAGGAGGAACACACAATAAAAATGTCACTAAGAATCATATCGGAAGTACGAGAGGAATCAATCAATCAAGTGTTTTCCGAGCACTTCTTTTCATAGCAATTCACCTTCTTCACATTTTGCGGCATCTACAGATTCACGGCAATGACTTTCAAACTTGATTACAGTTCTCTGAAAGATATGTGCGAAAAGTGCAAAGTGATACCGCATAGCTAAGCAGTAGTTTGATGCAGGAAGAAGCAATGGGCAACTCAGTTTTCGAAATATGAACTAATCGTTAGTTGAAAATCTCCGTACACTAAAAGAAGTAGTTAGAGCAACGATCTTGGTATATAACAGTTTGGTCCGCGTCTTTCAAGATCCTCATCATCGGTCCCTGTTTTATAGATGGGAACGTAAATACATTCACTGATATGGAGTTTTTAAGATATACTGCTGTGGCAGTTATTGGAAAGTCTTCCAGTGGACATAAAGCAGTCACTGTGTTCTCAACACAACGGATGTTCCTCCCCTTCCACACATAACGACAGACACTCTTAAGTCAACATTCGGAGAGCAGCAAAACGGTGTTTTCGAAAACGTAAAATGGTCTGCACATTCACCAAACTCAACATTTCTATACTTTTACATATGTCGAAAATTAACGCTAGAGGTCTATTATGAAGTACTGACGACTCCCGAAGACATGAAATGCCGTGTAACAAAGGCCTGTGCTGCCGTTAACTCCAGATGAAATTCAACGTCCAGTATTATTTCTCCAGAATCAATCTATAGCTTACAGCAGTGCTTGTGGTCTACATTCTTAGCACGTGGTATGACAGGCATAATAATAAACACACGTACGATACCTGAGATACGTGCTTGCTAATACACGATTGTGGAACCTCTTCTCCTTACGACGGGAGAGTGGTTTGCGCCGCTGTTACCTTGATACTATTTGATCAAGTAACACACATGCTATGTCGCTGAAGTTCTCTAAGAAGCTTTTTCAAATGTCACAGAAAAACAATATATAGTTAAAATAGAAAAAGAAATTCCAAAGTCGTAATTCGATGACTCTAAACGGTAACCATAACTTGCCAATGGCAGGAAATTCGCCATACTGTCCGCTATAACTTGGCAAAAAAGCATCTCGATATTTTTTATTCTTTCTGGTTATATTTGGAGTGGCCTGTCTTAGCTGCATCATCCTACATACATATTCTGAAGCGCCAGACAAACAGGTATAGGCATGAGTATTCAAATACAGAGATATGTATCTAAATACAGCACTGACGTCGGCAAAGCCTATATAAGACAACAAGTGCCTGGCACAGTCGTTATATCGGTTACTGCTGCTACAATGGCAGTTTATCAAGATGTAATTCAGTCTGAATGTGATGTTATAGTCGGCGCGCGAGAGATGTGACACAGCATCTCCGAGGTAGCGATGAAGTAGTGATTTCCCCGTACGACCATTTCACGAGTGTATCGTATCAGTAATACGGTAAAACATCAAGTGTGTGAATTCCTAAGGGACCAAACTCCTAAGGTCATCCGTCCCTAGACTTGCACACTACTTAAAATAACCTGGTAAGAACAACACACGCACCCATGCCCGAGGGAGGACTCAAACCTCCGGCGAGAGGGGCCGCGCATTCCGTGACAAGGCGCCTTAAACCGTCGGACCACTCCGCGCGGTGGTAAAACATCAAATCTCCAACATCGCTGTGGCCGGGAAAAGATCATTCAAGAACGGGACCAACGACGACTGAAGAGAATCGTTCAACATGACAGGAGTGCAATCCTTCCGCAAACTGCTGCAGATTTCAGTGCTGGGCCATCAACAAGTGTCAGCGTGAGAACCATTCAACGAAACATCGATATGGGCTTTCGGAGCCGAAGGACCACTCGTGTACCCTTGATGACTGCCCTACACAAAGCTTTACTTCTCCCTTGGGCCCGTCAAGACAGACATTGGACTGTTGATGGCTGGAAACATGTTATCTGGTTGGAGTGATGTGGGACTCCTGATATATCTAGATACGACTCTGACAGGTGTCTCTTGTCTGATTACCTACATCCACTCATGCCCATTGCGCATTCCGACGGAGTTGGGCAATTCCAGCAGGACAATGCGACACCCCACACGTCCAGAATTGATACAGAGTGGCTACAGGAACACTCTTCTGAGTTGAAACACTTCCGCTGATCACCGAACTCTCCAGACATGGACATTACTGAGCATGTCTGGAATGCCTTGCAACGTCCTGTTCAGAAGAGATGTCCACCCCCTCGCACTCTTACGGATTTATGAGCAGCCTTTCAGGATTCATGGTGCCACTTCCCTCCAGCACTAGTTCAGGCATTAGTCGAGCTCGTGCCACGTCGTGCTGCGGCACTTCCGCTTGTACTATGGGCTCTACACGATATTAGGCATGTATACCAGTTTCTTTCGCTGTTCAGTGTATATTAGCACACACTTTTAGAGGTTTCCAGTTCATTCAAGATTTATTGTTACAATAGTGTATATGGAAATATGGAATACTTGTAATAATTATTCTCACGTATAAATAGCACAAGCGGTTCTGAGGTACCACATTACCTGTGGTGTCACCACCAGACACCACACTTGCTAGGTGGTAGCCTTTAAATCGGCCGCGGTGCGTTAGTATACGTCGGACCCGCGTGTCGCCACTATCAGTGATTGCAGACCGAGCGCCGCCACACGGCAGGTCTAGAGAGACGTCCTAGCACTCGCCCCAGTTGTACAGCCGACTTTGCTAGCGATGGTTCACTGACAAATTACGCTCTCATTTGCCGAGACGATAGTTAGCATAGCCTTCAGCTACGTCATTTGCTACGACCTAGCAAGGCGCCATTATCATTTGCTATTTATCTTGTGATGCATGTACCGTCAGACCGATGTTCACCAATTATGGATTAAAGTTAAGTATTCCATCAGCTACGTACTTTATTTGCCAGTCTCAATCCCTTTAACTGTTCCAGACCTCACGCCAGCCTGCGTGAGCTTAACGCGTGCCTTTCGGCTTCCTCATAGTGGCTTGGCTGTCTTGCCAAGTCACAACATTACCCATGCTGAAACACCCATGCTAGTACGTGGTATAGCCTGCAATGACGACTGTGCAGACGCTGACCTGGCGTCCAGTCGACCGCCCAGATGGCGAATACTGCCCTGGTATAGGCTACAACTGCTTCAACTGCTCAGTAGTTCTGAAAGAGTTCTTGGGTGACGAGTCGCACGAGGAACCTCACGTCCCATAATAACCCACACGTGCTCGGTAGGAAACAAGTCTGTAGATCCTACTGGCCAGGGACGTAGCTGCACGTGTTGCAGAGCACGTCGAGTTTTACGACCAGTGTGTGGGCGATCATCCTGTTGGAACAACTCATCTCTTTACTGTAGTGAGAACGGAAAAGAGGACGTAGGGCAACACTCTGCACGTACTGAGCGCTGGTTAGCCTCCACTCCAGTCACCAAAGCTGAAAGAGACTTGTAGTCTATCGCACCCCAGGCTATAAGGCCTGGGATGGGGCTAGTGTGTCTACGAGACAGCGCCCATCAGGTCGACGTCGTACGCACAAACGACCGTCACTGTGTGCAGGCAGAATCTTCTTTCACTGTCGAAGACCACGGCGCGTCATTTCATGTTCCAAGTTCTCCTCTGATGGCATTGTCGAGCCGTTCACGTCGTCACTGTGGTGTGGGTGGAATACGGGCTAGAGATGAGTGTGCTCAAAGTCCTACTGCTCATAATCAGTTCGCAACAGTTCTTGTTGACACGTCTGGGCTCACGAGCCCTCTTATCTGTGTTGTGGTAGCTGCACGCTCTGCCACTACTACTACTACTACTACTACTTCTACTACTACTATAACACGACGATCCTGGCGGGTGTCTGCGCTGCGTGGACATTCAGAACCTCGTCTACGCGTGTGACATTGATACCAGCATCGCAGCACAACTTACGCAGCACGTCCAACGTGTGTGGCAGTTCTCCGAAAGGCCCTTTTTTCAACAACCCGGAAGGCCAGAATTTGATCCCTTTCAAACTCTTTCACTTTGTTGTAGGATGCATGGCTCACTTTGTTGTAGGAAGCACGTGCACATCTCCGTGACGTGATTGCCTGCTTGCTTCGCACGTTTGTACCACTACGAGCCTACGGGCTGTCACCATTAACTATTAAAGCGTAGTCACAAAAGGCGCTCTTGTAGCTACGCCCACTACACTGTCTGTTGGCGGACGACATTGGAACCACTATCAGTGCATCTACTATTCTCCAGGCAACATACGCCATCGAACGAATCTCGACGTCGTCTTTCCAGGTGCAGATTTCTTTCCGGCATTAGGGTGTTCTCTATTCAAGAACGTCTTACAATTACATTGATGCATGCAAATTGTAGATACGTTATCGAGGGTGTGACAACAGCACAAGCAAAAAGAAACGAGGTGTGTATTCTCTGGTAATCAATTATTAAGGTAAATTTACAGCAGTTTTCGATAAAGTTGAAGAAATGAATGATAAGCTACACTACGTGCTATTATCTGATTAACTCATTAACACGTGTTTACATGACTAAAACAATACACAAATACGGTGTTTTTTGGTCCAAGCAATATGAGAGTGATGTTGCTCTCTACCCTGTATTCATCTGATGAAGAATGTATGTTTTCTCATCGTGGATGTGGAATAAACATGAATACAGCCACGACCTTTGAATGCTTGGTATGCTTTTCGACTGAGGGGTGGACTACAGCATCGCATCACTCCTCCTGTAATGGAACCAAATTGGAACTGTATACACTGCATCACTTAATTTTCTTCGTACACCGTCCAGTATCACAAAACACAGCGTCGTTAAAGGCCACCCGATCTTGACAGTCAGTCAGTTCACCCTACCTCTTCTATTAAATAATAGCAAGTCGTGCACTCAATTTCTATACTGACGTGTGCAGTTACATCGATGGGCCGAATGGTGGTGGTGACGGGCTGAAGGGCCTAATTGAGATATTGCTGCCAGTAAAGAATGCTTTATTCCACTTTGGTACAGGCTTTGTCATGGCTCAGCGAGGCAAGCACAGTCTTGACTCTGTTGACCCTAGGAAGCACTAACGTCTAGCGGCTACCACCATGGTGCCAGAATTCTGTGCCCTTCATTGCTGATGGCAGGTTCGTGGACAGATTCTAGAGGCTACACCCATGGCGTCAGCGACGCGCATATGTTCCGTTAGTGATGGTTCCTGGAGCAGCCCCTTGACCCCACATGTGTTCTACGTGGCAGTGAGTGGAGACAGCTGTGAGGAATTTCGACCACTGCCTTATGGCAGGAATCAGATGGCGGCTGGTACAGAGGTCCTACGTTCCATGGGGAAAACTGTTCTGTAGCATCAGGGATGTGGTGCTGTGGCACTGAGACCCATGAGGAACTCAGTACTGCGAGTGAAGGCAGCAGACTAGTCTCGAACCATTGACTTCTGCTGACGACGCCCAGTCATCTCACTGTATGGGACGGCCCTTGTGTTGTCGTGGTGCTGCTCGACGTTAGCGACAAGAATCGCCGCTGCCTCAGTATTCAGAGACATCTGTATCACTCTTAGGGGCATTTGTCTCAGTAAAACTTGGCACCTGACGTCGCCCATAAGATGAGACCTTTATTAGTGTGGTGAAATCGACCCACCTGCTACGGTAATCACTGTTGTACAGTATAGTTCTCTCCCAAAGGCGGCTAGCCTCGACTCGCAATCTCCTTATGCGCATGCTGTTCTGGACCACATGTCGCCAAACTGCGGCCACAAGTCTGTGGCTTCTAATGTAGTATTCAAAGTGGCTTTCTCGTGACTTATTATTAGTTCTGATAAAAGAATAGGTAGCGACGATACACTGCCCCTCCATAAAGATGACCTGGCCCCTTGGGCCTTACTTCAGCCTGGTTCTCTTTTGAAATTACCTTCACCCTTAATCTGTAAAAGGAGCATATACTACAAGATTCAAATGGTTCAAATGGCTCTGAGCACTATGGGACACAATATCTTAGGTCATAAGTCCCCTAGAACTTAGAACTACTTAAACCTAACTAACCTAAGGATATCACACACACCCATGCCCGAGGCAGGATTCGAACCTGCGACCGTAGCAGTCCCGCGGTTCCGGACTGCAGCGCCAGAACCGCTAGACCACCGCGGCCGGCTATACTACAAGATTGGTTGTTCTTAACTACTAGACAATTACTCAAGTTCATCAATCTTGGAGAATCCAGTCTATGGAAACAACTTGAAATAACATTACATGATCCATCGCTGCATATACATAAAAACTAGGCACAGCAAAATCAGAGACACTATGGCACTAGGAACTGCGGAATTTAAGGTCATGGTTACCCGATGTCTACCAATCCCAATACTGTTCCACACGCTGTAACAACTGCTCTGCAGTGATCCGTCCTCATGCGTGCCTGTCATCTGATGTAGTGATCGGCCCTCGGGTGTCGCTTAGGAATGTAATTGATTGTTTGTTTTCTTTGTCGATAGCTCCAGCCGTTCATCTGGCGAAAACAGCTTAGGCTGTACTACTGCCAACAGAGCAACCCCATCGTTGTAGGAGGTAAATGAAATGCAGGCCCATGATACCACATCAACAGTTCACTGCCTTTTAATTCCAAACGACTTTCTCCCATGAGCTTCCGTTCCCGTTGCCAACTAGTAACCACTGCTATGCCACATACTGAGTACATCCAGTCCAGACATGCACCCTGAAAATACGGCTCTGGTTTCATCACCGTTTTTTGGCATGGAATTTCCTCTGCTTTACACCTGAACAACTATATGGTGCTTGTGATTCAACCCATCGCTGCCTCTTGATCACCTCGATCTGACATTGCTAAAACCCAGCCTCAGGTGTCTAAACCCCTCAGTTGCTGTTCAGGTGACAATATCAGACTTAGCTGCACATGTAGTGCTTGATGAACTACTTGCTGCAAGTTCGTCAAATCCATTATTACGTCTGCTGTTCCAAATATAGTATCTATTATTCTGCCTCCAGCATCTCTCCACCCCTTTTTTACCTCCTTGACTCACGCGGAGCCACTCCTATCGCTTCCTGCAACTGCTCCTACAATAGTGCGTATCCTCCGTGCAACTTCCTACGTTCCCTCAACGCCTCCCTAAGCAGCCATTACTATTTTCTATATGTTGCACCCCTGAGAACACGGTATCCATCCTCCTTATCTCATTTCACAATCCCCATACGTTACATAACAAACCCAGCAACCATTTGTGGCTGGATAATACTACGCCTAGTTTCCTGAAAAGTAGAATTCCTCCGTCCAGATGATGATTATCGAGGGAAAGCACTCTAAAACCCCCCTCTCCTCATAGGCCTTTTGTCTCCGAACAGAACATCTTATAACACTAAAGATAATTCCTAGCTTAACATAAATATACAGGACTGTCAGAAACAATCTGAAAAGCTTATAAGGGTGTTGCAGGGGACGACGTGCTTGGTTAATAGTTGTTGAGAAAAGAATTCGATAAGTTGATAATCTTCCGAATTATTTAGCTTCAAAGTTAGCCAATCAGGTCGTTGCGGGCACCAAATTCAAGCACTCACACGCGCTAAAATTGCTCTGAGCACTATGGGACTCAACTGCTGAGGTCATAAGTCCCCTAGAACTACTTAAACCTAACTAACCTAAGGACATCACACACATCCATGCCCGTGGCAGGATTCGGACCTGCGACGGTAGCGGTCGCGCGGTTCCAGACTGTAGCACATAGAACCGCTCGGCCACTCCGGCCGGCACGCGTTAAAATGCCTGTGAGCCCGTGAGTTATCACTTCTTGAAATGATCATTCCTAGTTAAAATGTGCCATTTTCGGAAGTGATAAATTGAAGACAGGTGAGCAAACGCTGCATTTTATCGGTTTGAGGAAGCCAAACACCGAGCACGTTGCAACACCTCCTCTGGAAAGCTGCTTGAATTTGTGTGTGCGACGACCAGGTAGGCTAACTTCAATGCTAAATAACTCAGAAACGGCGGAATGTATCTGATTTTTTTCTTAACAAACATTTCTCAGAACAGCCCCCTTGGAACACCCTGACAAGCTTTTCAGACTGTTTCTGATCACCATGTATAATCTTACCCGAAACAACTTCAATAACCTGTACAACACACTGCACGTAAAATTCCCAAAAGCACCATACTTATCAACTACTTCCTCGTCCTGAATGTATACCGAACCTGAGGTACAGGGACTCCCTCTGCCCGTTGCTCATATCTCTGCTTCTTCTTCTTCTTGCCTTTCTCCTCGACGTCTTTAATAGCTCTCGTGAAACTGCTTCTGGTGCATCCTTAAATGACATGTTCAATCATTGAACTCGTTGGCCACTATAGCCGCAAATTGACCGATGCTATATTTTCATTTACTTGATTCGGTACCTGGTACCGTGTTACAAACTACTTCTTTTTCCTATACGGAGTATATGGACTCGTCAACATCACCCACCGATCCGCTTTACTGCCTCTTCTTGTTTCTCCAGTGCTTCAGTATTTGCTTACTGGTCCCTCTTCCACACTTCCCTCATCATTCTAGCAAATTTTCGGAGTGACCCTGAATTCCTGACTGCTTTCTGTCTAATCCTGTCGACTGGCCATGGCATCTTATTATCAAAAACCAGCTTCAGTGCCAACAACAATCTGCTACTTATACGCACTAGCTACAGAGGATAAGTGTGTTCCAGTCAGAATGGTGTGCAGTCACATAATAACTAAGCATTTCCAAAGTCTCTGATGTACTCGTTCCATCCTTCGGTTAGGCTCACGATGAAGTGGGCTAGCTCTTAACTTTTCTCCTTTAATAACAGACGCCACACTTTAAACATGTCTAACAAGAAACTAACACCTGCACAACTGTGAATGCTTGTTGGTCCGTCAGTGGCACCATCTCGACGTAACGAAGGAAATGGTCTATTACGGTCAGCACAAAACGATTATCTGCTGATGTATGGTTGAATGGTAAACCCCAACTAATTAAACCGTTATATTGCTTCTGGAAACTTCTGCAACAGTACACTATGTGATAAAAAGTATACGGACACCGGGCTGAAAATGACTTACAAGTTCTTGGCGCCCTCCATCGGTAACGCTGGAATTCAATATGGTGTTGGTACACATTTAGTCTTTACGACAGTCTCCACTCTCGCAGACATACGTTCAATAACGTTCTGGAAGGTTTCTTGGGGAATTGCAGCCCTTTCTTCATAGAGTTCTGCGCTGAGCAGAGGTATCGATGTCGGTAGGTGAGGTCTGGCACGAAGTCGGCGTTCCAAAACATCTCAAAGGTGTTCTGTATGGTCCACGTCAGGACTCTGTGCAGGCCAGTCCACTACAGGGATGTTACTGTCGTGTAACCACTCCGTCACAGCCCGTGCATTATGAACAGGTGCCCGATCGTGTTGAACGATGCAATCGCCATCCCCGAATTGTTCTTTTACAGTGGGAAGCAAGAAGGTGCTTAAAACATCGTTGTAGGCCTCTGCTGTGGTAGTGCCACGCAAAACAGCAGGAAGTGCCAGACCCCTCAAAGAAAACCCGACCACACCATAACACCACAGCCTCCGAATTGTACTGTTGGCACTACACACGCTGGCGGATGACGTTCACCGGGCATTCGCCATACCCATACCCTGCCATCGGATCGCCACATTGTGTACCGTGATTCGTCACTCCACACAACGTTTTTCCACTTTTCAATCGTCCAATGTTTGCGCTCCTTACACCAAGCGAGGCGTCGTTTGGCAATTACCGGCGTGATGTGTGGCTTATGAGCAGCCTGTCAACCATGAAATCCAAGTTTTCTCACTTCCCCCTAACTGTCATATTACTTGCAGTGGATCCTGATGCAGTTTGGAATTCCTGTGTGATGGTCTGGATAGTAGTTGCCTATTACACATTAAGACCATCTTCAACTGTCGGCGATCTGTGACAGTCAACAGACGAGGTCGGCCTGTACGCTTTTGTGCTGTCCGTGTCCCTTCACGTTTCCACTTCTCTATCACATCGGAAACAGTGGACCTAGGGATGTTTAGGAGTGTGGAACTCTCGCGTACAGATGTATGACACAAGTGACACCCAATCACATGACCACGTACGAAGTCCATGAGTAGCGCGGAGCGTCCCATTCTGCTCTCTCACGACGTCTAATGACTACTGAGGTCGTTGATATGGAGTACCTGGCAGTAGGTGGCAGCACAATGCACCTAATATGAAAAACGTATGTTTTTGGGGGTATCTGGATACTTTTGATCAGATAGTGTAGCTGCTTCCGATTCAAATTCGCACAATGTGCACATTTTATACAATTTATGACATACTGATCGACGCCATTCTTCCTTTTCTTCCGCTGTGTCTTTCCGTCTTTCTCCGATTTGTCACCCTACATCTCCCATGGCCCAATAAGGCGTGATCATACATTTCACATAATACTTCTGGATTCAGCTCTGCTGTCACAACCTCCCGTGGTCCTCATTTTGTTTCTCTACACAATAATCCGTCATAGAAACAAAACTGCTATTGCTCACCATATTTGTTTACACCCCTCTTTGGTACTTCGGGCTTTTTGCCTTTCAGCCAGGTCCTGACACAGTTCTTTTGTTACTGCTATTTTCCTGCTTAACTCCTGTCCATTTCCGTGCTTCTTCCCTCGTCTTGGATTACTTCTTATAAAAAAGTTCAAGCTCACCTAATAAAGTTTTAATAACTCTTAGGAATTCTTTCTGAAATACTGTCAACATCGCAGAAACTATTTCTTCAAGAAATTTTATAATATTATAATTATTAGTGAAGATTGTTGATGATACTCTTGCTCCTTACAGTTGTGTGTATTTTCAGTACATTCTTGCGCTTCTTCAGCTGAAGCATTTAATTCTATTTCTGGTGCTACATTGTGAAAATAACTGGTAAAAACACATGTGCTTGTGAATTATAAGTGAAACATTGGAATTCCCTTCACTATAATAGTATGTACATGCATACATTAATCCTTATCCCATAGATCATGAATACGACGTTTCGTAATGAAGTGGAATACGTCACTTTAGCACAAGTTTTGTTTACTCAAAATAATTAATATATTTTTTTTCCTTTTACAGTTATACTTCATATCTAAAAATTCATCCACTAAGTAGAAGAAGTTGTCATTCAGAAATTCTTTTAATTTGCTTTTAAATGTTGGTTGCCTATCTGTCAGACTTTTAATGCTATTTGGCAAATGACCAAAGATTTTTGTGGCAGCAAAACTCACCCCTTTCTGCACAACAATTACCTTTAATCCATAATAGTGAGTATCATCCTTTCTTCTAATGTTGTAGCTATGTACTTCGCTGTTATCTTTGAATTGGGATGGGTTATTAATACCAAATTTCATAAGAAAATATATGTATAGCGAAGATACTGTAAATATCCCGATTTCTTTAGATTAATGTATGCAAGATGATCTTGGGTGGGCTCTGGCTATTAAGCTCATTACACGCTTATTTTAATGAACATGTTCTCTCCTCATGACGAATTGCCCCAAAATATGATGCCATACGAAAGCAATGAATGAAAATAGGCATAATGGGCTACTTTACTGATACGTTTATCATCCAAATTTGCAATAACCCTAACAGCATAACTAGCTGACCCTAGTCATTTCAGCAGATTATTGATGTGTTTCTTTCAATTTAATTTCTCATCAGTTCACACACCCAGAAATTTAGAATAACCTGTCTTAGCAACAGACTTCTGTTCATAGTCTATACTTATCAATAGTGTTATCCCTTTTACTGTACAGAATTGAATAAATTGTGTTTTCTCAAAATTTTGTGAGTGTCCATTTGCAGAGAACCACTTAATAATTTTCTGAAAGACATTATTTACAATTTCCTCAGCTGATTCTTGCTTGATGGGAGAGATTACTATACTTGTATTATCAGCAAAAAGAACTAGCTTTGCATCTTCATGAATATAGAGTGGCAAGTCGTTAATACGTATTAACAAAATATGGGACCAAAGACTAGACCCTGTGGGACACCATTCTTGATATCCCTCCAATTAGAGGACTCTGCTGATTTTTGCAGACTCTCTATACTGTTAATTTCAACCTTCCGCATGCTTCTAGTTAAATAGCAACTAACTGTCTGTGCACTGTGACATTCATAACACTATTCTTAAGCTTAATTAGAAGAATTTCATGATTCCCACATACAAAAGAATTTGAGAGATCACAAATCAACCCCATGGGTGATGTTCGGCTATTCAATAAATTTAATATTTTATCGGTGAAAGCATATATATCATTTTCTGTTGAAAAGCCTTTCTGAAACCCAAACTGACATCTTGTTAGTATTTCATTTTTACAAATAGGTGATGATCCTCTTGAATACAATTTTTTTCAAGAATTTTGGATTAAGGTGAGATTGGGTGGTAGTTTTTAGAATCATACCTATCTCCTTTTTTAGGCAATGGTTTAACAATAGAGTATTTTAGTCTATCTTGAAAATGCCCTGTTTCAGTAAGTTACTTTATATGTGGAACTGACTGGTTCTTCTCGTTGCTTTTCACAATGACCGTATCATTTGCATTATTAGTTTCTGTCATGATGTGCGTACTTCTGGATATTTTAAAGACCTTCCATAAAAATTACACTTCTTTTTCGAATGAAAGTAACGTTAGATCTTGAGTTGTGTTGTCCTTTATATAAACTTCCCTCTCCATTTTACTTGATATTCCGACATACTTAGTTACCCATGGATAATTTGTTTTCTGAAATAAGTTTCCAGACAACTTTTTAGAGAATCGACTTACAAATATTGACACGTATCAGCTATGCAGTGTAGTTAATTTCCTATACAAACGTCGTTCCATGCCACCTCTTTTCACCTGTTCTTCTGCATTCTCATGTAATTAATAAGCCTCTCTGTTTGTACGAAAATGCTTCTGACAGATGTATGATGCTTCACTGTTTATTTCCATGAATTTGCATCATGATCAGATATTCCATTACATTAACCATTTTAGCCTGAACACTGTCATTATGAATGTTGTCAGTCAAGGTCCTGCTAACTAGGTGTACACAGGTTCGAAAATTAACTACCGAGAACAGACTTCAGCTGCCTGACAATGACTCCTGTTCATTTTTCCTGCCAGATCAATTTTATAAATTTACATTAACATTTCCACATATTACTAACTGTTCGCCGGCCGTGGTGGCCGAGCGGTTCTAGGCGCTACAGTCTGGAACCACGCGACCGCTACGGTCGCAGGTTCGAATCCTGCCTTGGGCATGGCTGTGTGTGATGTCCTTAGGTTAGTTAGGTTTAAGTAGTTCTAAGTTCTAGGGGACTGATGACCTCAGAAGTTAAGTCCCATAGTGCTCAGAGCCATTTGAAACATTTTAACTAACTGTTCCTGCTTGTCCGCTAGGTAGCTGTATAATGAATCCGGATGTCTCATAGGTAACTGAAGGTTTCCTAGACAGGATCTGAAGATTGTACAATTACAAGAGAGATGTTCTGCATAAGTTTCAAAATTATTGGCTTTCTGTCAAACCTTTAAAATGTTTAGAACCTCTCCTTTTTCCGGGCTGATTCTACTCTAAAATGATGCTAGTGTATGATTCCTGATTTTAAACTACTCTATTCCTGTCGTTAAACGGTGTTCACAGAAGCAAAGAATATCTATCACTCCCAAATTTCCTTTTGCTGTAGACATAGAAGAAGCTCACCTACCTTGTTTTGCAGCCCCCAAAATTTCGATGAAAGAAACAAATTTTACTTTTCTGGTACCTGCTACGTATTTTATGGTCTTGTTCTGTTCTAATTTCTTTGAAGACTGTCTATCTACCGCCTGTCTCTAAATTCAAAATGAGGCACTGTGACTCCAGTAACGACAGAGACCGTGCCTTGTGTGCTTTTGGTCATCCTTACACTTTCTCAGAGATGCCCCTACCCACTCAGGTTTAGGCTATGGTTTGTGGATCCCCTCTCCCAATTGCAGTGAATGGTACAGTAGAAATATGAGACCTTGTTTCGGTCTAAATCAACCTATTGAACTCTTTGTTTACATGGTTGATAGCAGTGCCCACGCACGGCTGGCCATAGTACTGCAAAACATCCACAGACACGAAAGGAATTAATGCTGTTGCTGCTCCTATTTCCTTCAGATGAAGTTTAATAGCTTCAGTTGATAGCATGGCTGTTTCCTGCTCTTCCTACGACAAGCATGTGATTCTTTTTTCTCAAGACCTCTGTAAAACGCCCCTATGACCTCTTTCACCTAACTGAGCTCGCCACCACGTTTGACGATGCTTGCGACTTGGTATTCCACATCCAGTTTTTCCAGTAGTATTTGGGCTCCACACCTCTCTTGACTAATACCTAGCGGCGAAACGTCTTCTATGTACTTGATTTTTCTTCTAACCTAAACTTAAAGTTGTTTCCACGAGTCTTCTGCATTCTACTTTGCTCTGGAATTGGATGAGGCTCCTTTCCTACTTAAGTAACTAGTGAAACCATTTGCTGACTGGAATTTGAAATGTGATTTCTTAGGTTTCCTCCTGTTGTTTATTAATCGTTAACTTTTCTCATTTCCCACTGTCTCTGTCTCACTTCAATATCTAATTGAAAATACGCCACTTTTAATTATGCCTGAAGCGCCTCATCTGGTACCGTAGCTACAATCACGCCAATGAAATACCAGCCCATAATCTTGTCATGTTCTTCTAATACTAACTAACCTATGGAAACATCAACAGTTACCACTCTACACGCTACTTTTACAGTCAGTCGAAAAACTGTAACGGACACTTAAACTCCAGTAAAATATGAACTTGTGTGAATACTTACCTTCTGATTGAAATTGTACAGCTAACTAATGCGTGGCGGGCGGACGTAAGCACGAGAAAGTAAATCCTGACGAGATATTCATTAACTGTTTGGTTTAGATCACAAAAGATACGAAATAAACTAAAACTAAAAAGCAAAATATTTTTAAAAACAATATTAAACCAAAAACATCAGCAAGTTACGAATAACACTGTATCAAAAACAACACTTAGTGTTCCGTGGTGCCGGTGGTGGTGCCAGAGTACTTACAGAGTACGACCATCTGCCATGACTACCAACCGCTAACATGTTCATGGTAACCTCAATGGGTAGGTCCAAATCGTGGTACGAGAAACGCCCCAAAACTCGCAGAGCCGTCCCGAATTACACACTCCACACCCTCTGGCTTAAATTCGTGATTGGGCCATCTTTGCAATCGACTGCTCGCATCATTTGAAACGTCTCTTCGCCGGACAAAAGTACACACCTCAGAGTGAAGCACTGTCCAATTACTTTGTAGTTCGGATCTCTGAGTACGTGTGACTTTATGTGCCTGTGAGGCGTTGAGTGAGCTTCTGACACACTCCTATGGTTGTAGGAAAGATCCGCATCGACTGGACTTGACCAATACTCACATCGCTCCCCATGGTATTATATGCTTCATTAAAAAAACTTAGGTCCAAGACTTTAATGGTGGCCAAAATGACCGTAGCAGACATAGACATGAGTGTTACGCCTCACGATAGATAGTAAAGATGCGGATCATCTAATTGTGAAATGATATTATGGTCCTGATTGCCACAATTTATGATAAAGTTATCTGCCAATATATACATGAACTAAAATTAATCATGGGATCTGCTAGAGATTGAAAAATTGGCAGTTGCTAAAAATGAAACGTTCCTAATCTTCCATTTAAATTACCAGATGGTTTAGGCGAAAGGGAAAGACTGGCACCCTACGTATCAGTTATGGAAAGACAAATGGGCGGTGGCTATTGTCTGATTGCACCAGAGTGGAGAGAGGTAGAAATCTGACGCTGCCAGCAGTAAAACGTGAACTGAATAACTACAGTATTAACATAGTAAATTACAATTCTATTAGATAAATGGCCTGTTTGAGGTCGCAGCGACAGGAAACACCACTGAGGACATGAAGCCAGAGGCGTCTTTGATGAAAATCTGTAAAGTGGTGTATCGTAATTAGCAGCGAACACTGGCACGTGTGAAAGTGTACAACAGAACCAAACAAGTGCAAGTAAACTTTGGTCCCCAATCCATTCGTTTTTTGGATAACTGCTATTGAATCTTTACGAGCCGCCACAACCCTTAATCTCAAGTGTCGTAATTGGAATTTAAGACAAATTACAAAGGGGCCACAGTAGAATAACTTCAGTTTCCAATACGTTTCGTTGCAACTAGTACACTATTTGAAACTGAAATCAGTGGCAGGCTCCTTAGCAAGCATGTACAAAACATCTCAAAAATGGCTTGTCTGTGGATATATGTTTACTGGAGCAGTTTTCCTTCTACAGCTTTCAACTTTCATACGTACGAAATATCGCTATTAATTTTCATTCTATCGGGGCATATAATATCAAATTTTTATTGTAATGTTGATAGATAAATAAGTAGCAATAAATCTCATGTGACTAAGAGCCTGGTTAACATAAGGTCCAAAATTAGATAATACTTTTTATGTATCTCAGTCAAACTTTTTCCTGATGAAAGTGAAAAAAAATATGTAAATTACTGAAACAAAAGCTTCAATTATTAACGTGAAGAATAAAAGGTATTTGTTACTTTTTCCACCCAGTTCAACGTGTAGCACTTTTTTTATTGAAGGTAGAACAGTACAGCAGCACTTTCTGCTACGAGTAAAGTTTTTAAAAATCTGAAAAATCAGCTTAAATAGAAATGAATTGCTTCTTCTCTTAATATTTAACACACGAATTTAAAGTTATTACAGTAAGAACTATGAGAGACCTCACCAGCGGTAAAATAAATAAAGAGTAATACATTGGAAAGTATTAGTTCAGGGATTAAAGGATATTGCAGTGGTTTGGACACAAATCGAGGCAAATGATGTTGAGTTAATAGTTTGACTCACGTAGTTTCACTTAACGTTACTCATTTCTGTCATATTTGTAACAGTCTTCTATATAGGTGCAATCCTGGTGATTAGACTGACATATTGGGCACACACTTTCTGAAGTCGGAATTGAGATATGGTGTTGTTCAAAATCTTTTGACGTTGGTGTACCAAATCAACTGTTATTGTGAATTTACTTTTGCTAGTTTTTTCTTCTAGCAAAACATTTCTTCCCTTTCTCGATAGGAGATCAATTTTTTAATTAATGATCGATATTTAGCAGCAACTGATACCCTTTGTCCCACCGAATACCCGCTGTCAATTTCCAACTTGCATACCTCAGGTGGAGTGCAAGGGGCATTCTGAGTCCCATCCCATATTACTAGCACCTTAGAGGACACATCTCTTTCCTAACCCTCACCTTTTTCTGTGCCATGCCCTCTAAAAACCACACCCACATTTTATGCCACATCCACTTATTAAGTAACATCCCTTCTTAAGCTCCATCCACTTTCCAGCCCCTACCCTCCCACCTCCACCAATCACATCCAAGTGTCATATCAGCCATTAAACCAGTCATTAAAACGAAACAGAAAATCAGTATGTAACCCGTCTTGTTCTATATAATCTCACCTGGAACCATTTTTTAACTCTTTCTTAAGCCATGCCCCACGATTGCAGATATACCAATCAAAGAGCATTGAAGTCAAGACACCATTTTTAGATAGCCTAATCATAGTCCAATATTTTAGCAGTCGTTAAAATGTAACAGCCAATCGAAGAGCTCCCTAAGTCAATGATTAAATGTTTCAGGATATTATTTACTTCCACTGATGGTGGCAGTTGTGCAACCGCTGCATAACTGAATGCTATTTGTGCCAGATGCAGTAGAGGTGAACGGTGGGGTGCTTCTCTGCCTTTAGGCCTCACGTTCAGCTTTATCAAAGGAGCCACAACTTTGTTAAGTCTGGGCTTGTCTGTGATCTTGCGGACTCCACAGAATCCTAGTTCAGGTTTCACACATATATGCGCACATACATACACACATACATACACACAAACACACACATATACACACACACACACGCGCGCACGCACACACACACATACACCAATCACAGCACAGTATTTTAACAGCTGTTAAAATGAAACAGCTAGTACGTTATTGACCATTAAACGGGAACAGCAATCAATACGTACTCCATCTTGCTCCCTGTATCTCCTACTTGGCAAGGAGCAAACTTGGCTCTTCGTGCCAGCCTTTGGACAAGGCATATTAGACCCCTAAATTAAGTTTTTCTACATCTAATTTGTCTTCATTACTAATTATTAAAACATGTTCAGATTAGTCTGTAGCAGTATAGACATACATAGCTCACATAGTGTGACTTCTTATCTAACTTACAGGTTAAGCGGCACTTGATAATCAGCAAAGGTCGATCTTAATATCAGACCAGTAACAACGGACAATGGTCCCTTATGTTAAATACCTCCACAAATAATTATTCGGGTTAATCTACGCCTGCGAACGTCAGTAAATCGATGTTTGTAGCACACTTTAATGAAAGCAAAAACTGCCCGTACTATTTATCAAACTACATAATTATTTATCCTGTAACAGTACTTAACATATTTGACTTGTTTATTGACTCTAGTGAGACGAGAGTATAGTCACAACTTAAGAAAGCACACGTGGATTTATAGCGACTTAATGACGTGTGACATGCTTGGAGATTCTGTATGTGTTGGTTTGTCTGAGAAAGCCATTGTGTATTAATGTTGACTCCACAAAATATGACACACTTGGAGTTTGCGAAATACCTAAGAAAACATAGCAATGAGCAATATCACGCTACGAAAAATCAAACTACTCCCTCAAACACGAGAGACGTGTGCTTCTTCTTGACTATGATGTCTGCTCCTGCAGAGGGTACAGCTGCAGTGACTAGAGAGCTGATTATGAGTCGAAGTGTCCCGTCTTCCAGTTCTCTTCTTAACTGCTCGTTAAAACGATTCCAATATTCTCTTGTGGGGAGATAAAGCATTGCTCTGAACTTAACAACTCTGTTGCTGACGGCCATAACAAAATACGTTAGCTGTCTCTTAGAGAAATTAGAATGTCAAACCATAACTGTCAAAGTACTGTTGAACGTGAAGCAGTAAGCAAGAATTCAAGTGGTGAGTGATACTGACCTGCTTCCCAGTACTGCATCTCTGAAGGCCAGCCGCACTCCCTCAACCTTTCCAACTCACGTGACCTCAGCTCTAGTGCGGTTATCAGCGCACTGTGCACCAACATGTGAAGTCTCTTTGATTAACTGTTTAACACAACCACATTTGGGGAATTCCAGGACTAATTCTGATAAGAGTTATCAATATTGTGGAGGTCCATTGTCCCCAAAGTAAGTGGTTACACATTCGTTGTTTCTCTGAAACGTATTCAAAGATGGCACTTACCAGTATTAACAGTTCTTGCTCGAACACAAGTGTGGCTGTGCCAGTGGGAAATAGCTTTACTCTGATAAGAGTTTATTCAGTATAAATGCCGCAACACAGCTAATCTATGTTGGGAAGATTCAATTAATGTAATGCTCTTTGCTAATTGGTAGTTATCACACCTCACCAGGGTAGTTACAAAAAGCTGAAAGTAATTGATTACATATTCTCTAAGCCGACAAAATTCCACTAAATTATAAGCCGTGACCAAAATGTCGTTACAGATGTCAACTTATGGAGTTAACAAGTGCCCAGCCTACCTTCATACTCCATAGCTATATGCCGTACACAACATAATCTTTGCTCATTAACTACTTGTTTCTAGCCCACAACAGTTTCTCAACAGCAGAAATAAAAACACGTTCATTAAGTTCACTATATGAGGAAGTTCTATTAGACAGTGTTACTAGACCATTATGAGCATTAGCATAGCTTACTCTGCAAACAAGAAGGAGTGACACTCTGTTCACATCCATCCGGTTCAACTTCCGAGCAGCATCTCTTTCAACAATGGTGTGTCACCATACAACCAATGATTCTTGGTGACAGAGATGTCAGACACTGCAGTTTACCAAATGTTAGCTCTGCTTTAAATTATATCATCATCTATGATTGACTGACATGGAGACCATTCTGCTCTTTCAGATTGACTGACATGGAGACAATATCTACTCCTTCCAATAATAAACTGTTCAAAGCATCTCTCCTTAAAGTTCGCTCTAAGTTTCGACATTGTGTAAGTCTTTGCCAATCCTGTAGATTTTGCGTTCTTTGAAATTTGGAATGCTTTTTTCTTCCTTCTGTGACCTGTTTTGTGTACTTGTTAATTTATTTGGTATATATACCTCTCAAGTGAAGTCGATGCTTTTTCTTTGAATTTAAACCAAGTCTGGATTACACTTACATAGTCATATTTGAAGGAGTGGGGACTGTCTCTTAGCAAGATGCCAAGCGAATTTTTATCTCCTTTTTTAAATAGATATATTCTGCGTTTATTTGGCGGGTTTTGATGTTACGGTACGTAGTCTCGCATCCATCATGATGCTCCCTATTTGCTCGGAATTACATATTACAAAGAAGGCAAGTATGTTTTCGCAACTGTTTGCACTTTGAGTGGGTTCTGAACGAATTGTTCAAAATAATTTTCTGAAAAAGCTTTCAGAACGATTTCGGACGGCGTTTTATGCCTATCACCACCTTTGAACATGCATTTTCGCCAAAGTGTCGAGTGTAGATTGAAGTCACCAACAATTATGAGTGGGGTACCTGTTTGAAGTGGGACTCAAGTATTCTTTGAACTGAAACTTCGTGGCAGATTAAAACTGTGTGCCCGACCGAGACTCGAACTCGGGACCTTTGCCTTTCGCGGGCAAGTGCTCTACCAACTGAGCTACCGAAGCACTACTCACGACCGCTACTCACAGCTTTACTTCCGCCAGTACCTCGTCTCCTACCTTCCAAACTTTACAGAAGCTCTCCTGCGAACCTTGCAGAACTAGCACTCCTGAAAGAAAGGATATTGCGGAGACATGGCTTAGCCACAGCCTGGGGGATGTTTCCAGAATGAGATTTTCACTCTGCAGCGGAGTGTGCGCTGATATGAAACTTCCTGGCAGATTAAAACTGCTAGTTCTGCAAGGTTCGCAGGAGAGCTTCTGTAAAGTTTGGAAGGTAGGAGACGAGGTACTGGCAGAAGTAATGCTGTGAGTACCGGTCGTGAGTCATGCTACGGTAGCTCATTTGGTAGAGCACTTGCCTGCGAAAGGCAAAGGTCCCGAGTTCGAGTCTCGGTGGGTCACACAGTTTTAATCTGCCAGGAAGTTTCATATCAGCGCACACTGCGCTGCAGAGTGAAAATCTCATTCTGGTATTCTTTGAACTGTTTAGCAACGTTATCATTTGAGTCGTGGGTTCGGTAAAGGCAACCAATTATTAATTTATTTCAGTTGTCAAGTATAACCTCTACCCGTACTATCTCACAGGAACTATCTACTTCAATTTCAGTAAAAGGCAAACTACTTCTGACAGCAAGAAACACTCCACCGCTTTAGTCTATCCTTTTCGTACACGGTTTCGTCTTTTGTAACATTTTCGGCTGGACTTATTTCCGACTTTAGCCACTTTCCCGTACCTACAGCGATATGAACTTCAGTGCTTTCTATTAGCAGCTAGAGCTCTGACTCTTTTTCAACACAGCTACGATAATTACAACTACAATAACCACTGTTTCTAGGTCTACCTTCTTGTGTTTGTGTCGTGTCACCGCCAGACACCACACTTGCTAGGTGGTAGCTTTAAATCGGCCGCGGTCCATTAGTACATGTCGGACCCGCGTGTCGCCTCTGTCAGTGATCGCAGACCGAGCGCCACCACACGGCAGGTCTAGAGAGACGTACTAGCACTCGCCCCCAGTTGTACGACGACTTTGCTAGCTACTACACTGACGAAGCCTTTCTCTCATTTGCCGAGAGACAGTTAGAATAGCCTTCAGCTAAGTCCATGGCTACGACCTAGCAAGGCGCCATTAACCATTTCTAGAGAGAGTCTTACTTGTATCATCAAGAATGCTGTATACAAATGATGGATTAAAGTTAAGTATTACAGAAGCTACGTACTTTTCTTTATAGCATTCATTACGTATCCTGTTTCAGACCTCAGAGAGCCTGCTTGAATTTAACGCGTGCATTTCGGCTACTTCCGAGTGGCGTGGCTGTCTTGATACGCCACAACAGTTTGTCCTGCACACTTTTAGACTGAAGACCTTTATGTCTTCTTCTGTGCGGACGCACCGGTATTTCCAGAACTCCTATGGGACTCGGGAAGACTGTCTGCCGCGAGTAATGAGTGTAATGGGCAGGGGCAATACGAATGTAGTGTTTGGACATTAAGTTGGGAATGTGGGTCTCACGGGGAGCGTGCAAGGGATAAGTCCCTACAGTAGCACTATCCTCTGTGCACTCGGTGGCTCGGAGGATAGACCGTCTGCCATGTAAGCAGGAGATCCCGGGTTCGAGTCCCAGTCGGGGCACACATTTTTCAGCTGTCCCCGTCGATGTATATTAACGCCTGTCGGTAGCGTAGGGTCTTGATATAATTATTATTTCATTCGACCTTTACGTAGTTTCCCAGACCTTGTAACACAAAAGAACCTCCCAGTCCCCTCCACACAATCCCACTACCCGTATAGCCTCTTCCTGTGTATAACAGAGCCCTGATCTATTAAATGGAACCCGGATATCCACCACCCTATGGCGCAAGTCTACCTGTCTGCAGCCTACACTGTCGCAGAACCGTTTGAGCCTCTGATTCAGACCCTCCACTCCGCTTTGTACCAAACGACTGCAGTCAGTTCTGTCAATGATGGTGAGCACTGCCTTCGTCTCGCAGTCTTTTCCATTTCAGCTTACCACCCAAAGTTCTTCATGGGCTCTGGAAGCAGCCCTTCTTCACCTGGAGTGACTCCTTCTAGTACGCACGCAAAGTGCCCACTGGATTCCTTCCCCACCTTGGCAGCCAAATTCATAAGGGCGCCCATTACGCTCCCACCGTTGGAGCTCCAAACTACAAGTAACCCCATCCTCTGTGAATGCCGAGACCTTGCGGTCCTCTGATTGAACTCCCCAAATGTCCGTCGTCGTCTGCCACATCTTGAAGCGATCTCCTACTAGACCAAGGATGAGCGGGCATCTTCAGTGTAGGCAGTACCTAAGGCGATCACAGTAGTGGAGAGATCGGAGGACACTTGGGATGTACTCAACGGATCCCTAAGTCTGGTCCCCTTCAGTGACGTCCTTTGGCTGTGCAAATTAGAGATGGCTTTGTCAGAGGCTAGTAGTATTATGAACCTCATTCATATGAAGGCAACAGTAATGCATCTGGCTATTTGCATCTCAGCATTTACATCGAAGTGTGCTGGTCAAAAGCTTCCATTTTGCATACAAGAGGAAAATATGAATTGCTACGCATTACCAGCGTGCTGCCGAGGCAGAAGACGTCACCAGAAGTGTTGAAACGTTTGTGGTTCAAACACCATGCTGGAACCAGTAAACCAATTAGCCAAATACGATCGAAACCTTAACCACCGCCATAAAGGATCCACACTCCATCGCGTTGGTGGACAGGTCTATCTGAAGATCGGTTTTCAGCTACCAACAAGTTATGAACACCCTGCATGTTGCAGACCTACGATACATTAAACAGCACTTGTAATGAAAAGCTACTCTTCAGCTCGTTATACCACTGGAGACCTCTTGGAAGGCAATTTGCAACGCCACAAATCGAAGATTATAGCTCCGTTGAAAAGAAATCGGTGTCATAAAACGGCAGTTATGAACGTTTGAGCTGCATGCGACAGATAATTCGCGACATTGTCCGTTATAACTTTGCAGAGCTTGCATGTGGATGTATTGTTGCGGGCTAGGGGGTCGAACCGGGGACTCCAGATGGCCGAGCTGAAGCCGGGACCCAGCGCCCAGTATTTCGTCAGGAGGCCGAGCAAGTTCAAGAGTGTCATGGGGCAGTGCAGAGTGATACAGCAGAATTCGGTAGCATTACTTTATTCTGCTAATTTGCAGTATTCGATGGGTGCAACGTAGTGTTGGCGTGCCGCCCGGAGCACTACCCCGCGAGTCCAGCCGGCTCAGCAACTCCTGGTATGCCGACGCTGCTGCTGCTGTCATCAGGGCCGCTCACCTGAAGTCGGCCGCGCTTTCCCCAGTCTCCGCCTGCTGACGCGTCGTGTCTTTGTAAGTGCTGCTGCGCGCAATAACAGAGACAGCTACAATCCCTGGTCCTCACCGCCCTTTGCCCCGTTTGGCCTGCTCTGTTCGACCGTGGGAAGAAGGTGGATGTACTGGTCACCCTCGGGCCGCCGCTGCTCCCAGGACGTGACCTGACTCGAACCCCCGCCGTCCTGGATGCTGTGCCACAATTTGCCGCTAGTGGTTCTTGCCGGATGGCAACACCTGCCGCCGTCTCTGGTGGTGCTGCAGCGCCGCTGTGCCTCCCGCAGCGTACGCCTCGTCCGGACGCTGGTACACCAGGTGGGTAGCGAATGTGGGCCATAGACTGGAGTGGAACCGAGCCCCTCCTGGACCTGCTGCAGACAGCTGTCGCTGTACTCTTTCAGGCAGACAGTGTGATCTCCAAGTTCCAGGCTCCCGTTCCACCCCGCCCCAATGTTGTGTCCCCGGGGGCGGAATATAGACCGAACAAGTACATAGAAACAAAGTACATGTTTTTGCTGAACACTTATAAAGTTGCTGCCAGACTGGCCCCCTATAAGTGTAGACCAGCACAGGTTCGTCCTGACGCTCGACTGACCTGGCACGTCCTCTCTCAAGCTATTTTTTTTTTCTTTATTGAATTTCAATTCCCCCCGAAGGGGGCGGGCTGGCAGCAGCTTAGTATGCCGCTCTTCAGCCTACATATTTTGTGAGAAAGAGAATAAATAAAAAAAAAAACAGGCCATAAAATCGGAGACTTAAAGAGTAACATGGCGAAAAGAAATCGTGGAACTTAAAACAAACAACAGAGGGATGATGATGCTAATAAAATACATACGAAGCAGACAGGGAAAACAATAGACAGACAATTAAAAAACACGGCGACAGTCTGGATTCTGTTCGCAAAAGACATAAAATTCACACCTAGCGACATCATGGTTTCTGTTCGCAACACGAGAAAGGCAAACAACACTGAATAGTCACTGGAACACTGCACTAAAAAGTTGGCAAATGTGACATACCACAGTCGAGAGCAGGTGGGGGGAAACTGGACAGAAGATGGGAAAACAAAAAAAGGGGGGAAAGGAGAGTAAAAGCGAAGGGGGGAAACCGGGAAAGGAGCTGATGGAGGATGAGGACCCATAAGAGGGGTGGGGGGCAGACGCGACAGGGAGTGGGGTAGGCAGAGGAGGGGAATACAAAAGGACTTGGGGGGGGGAGAAGGGAGGTAGGGAGAGGTTTAGTGGGGAGAAAACAGGACAGAAGGGGGGGGGAAGAGGGAGCCCAGGGAAAGGACAGAGGAAAGGAGGGGGAGTGAGGATCAGAGTTGATAGGAATGATAAATGGAAGGAGAGAGGGCATCGTCTGGGAGGGGGAGTTGACGGAAGCCACCTTGGGAAAGGAGATGGAGGGTGTAGAGATGGACAGTAGGGGTGACACATCGGTGAAGACGTGGCAGGGGGCGGGGATGGGAGAGGAGAGGAGCAACCAGGGGGTGAGGGGATATGTTCGAGGAGGATGCGGATATGTTCGAGGAATAGGAGCAGATGGGGGAAAGGAATGAGATCATAGAGGATCCGCGTGGGGGACGGGAGGCGGATACGGAATGCGAGGCGGAGTGCATGACGCTCAAGGATCTGGTCCCTCAAGCTGAAATTGTCCATCTATTTGTACTGGTTTTCCCCTCGCTTCTGTCAGAGAGAGACAGAAACTACGGCAGGGATAGATTCCCACACTTCAGCCGCTTACAAATCGCCACCCCTGGCTCTGGCCTAATGCCCCGCCTCATACATCGCAATAACTTAAAGCAACGCTGCAGTTTCCTGCCTCGTTGTTGCTCCACTCAAAACAAATCGCGGGTGCAACACCGCCGTCGCAGCTCCGCGCCCGCGAGTGCCATGTTCACCTTGCCTCGTCTGCTGGCTGTCGTCTGTTACCACACTCTGCCAACGGCCCCAGATTTCATCGCCCAACCGCGCGCCTTCATTGAATTCTGATAAAATTTCAATTTCCCTCAACTAGGACTGACACTAGTGCAGCAGTATGTACTCTTTATGGATATCCTTTGATGATCTTGTCTCAGCTGCTTCACCATTTACATACGAATTCACATTCAAGGGTAAAAACTAGTGGTCTTTCTTGGCTACTGAACCGTTTCCACTGATCAAGCCTAGCGACTGCTCCTATCACACGTGTTCAAAGTGTTCTACGCTTCGACGCACGAGAACCTGAAAGGAGCAGTGTTATCTATGGGTGAAATCTGTGATCAGATGCGATATATCCGCTTTAGGTTCGCGACCATTCCTTCTTCTAGTCACAGAAACTGGATAAATTCACATTCTACCACTGGTCAGAGCCGTCCCACCCTTGGTCTTTTACAGTGGCAGTAGGGTTGTTCTGTTTGTGTTGTCTGTGACACACGAATCTTAGAACACCACATTTTAACAGGTCCGTTTTATATTGCAGTGTGAGGATAGTGGTGAGATTAACAGAGAACCTGCCTCTCATTTTAGCTGAAAACAAAGACAATGTGGTATGCGTTTTAAAATTTCGTCCTTCGCGTCGGCTGCGATGTTAGCTTAGCAAGTTCCAGAGTGACATTTTCCTTTTAACTAATCCAGTGAGTTTTAACACGTACGTGTCTTAATATGTCAGTTTCATGCGATACACAAAAAGCTATTCTTACGTTGATAGTCGAACATCACATCTGAAGCAGAAAACGCATCTTGACGGACATAAGTAGTAATAACTGACGTTTGTTTCTCAAAAGTGAGGAAGTAGGAAATAATTGTTGGAAAAACTCTTATTGAACCTTGATACTGTCTACAGCGTTATTCAGAAATTTCCAATACATTTTGTTAAGCCATTAATATTCAATCGCTTTTCTTCAGATAGAGTTCCGTAACACCCAGAATTTGCACGCATCATTATCATACGAGTGTACTAAGCTAAAATATCAGTGATATTAAAATGATTAAAATTATAACTCACAGTACTGAACAAGTGAAACTAAAAGTTGCACATAAAGCTACTAAATATCCGCAAAGAGTACACATTGATAGGTTGATACTGTAAAAGTAAAATCTGGGATAGAAAAACATTTGAGTGTCTGGGATAATCCGGATGGACATCAATAAAAAGAAGAAGTCATCGCCCTTATTTTTTAATACACTTTAGTATCCTACATGGTGTATGTTTTACCATTTTTCCTAATACGTGTACATAACTGTACGGGCAAATGTCCGTTTCATGTCCTACAGACATTTACTCTTTCTGACGACACTAACCACCAATTATTAATTATGACACCAATTAGTAATTATGATCATCATACTATTTCGAAAAGCGTAAATATTATCATCATCATTGTCGACGACGTCTACTTCTGTACAGAGCAAAAGGAAATAAAAATAAACAAGACGATTCGCAAGGGGACATTGTTTTTCACCGTATTCGTCCTGTTATGTTCCCGATCGTCCTGTCCCTTGCATTCGCACATGAGCCCTTAAGGTTATAGCAACAGGAAATGTTAGTGGATCTCCGTTTCAGCAACCCACAGTGTTACTCATGGTAAATGGAGACGTCCCGACGGGCGAAAGCAAAACATGAGTGATATTTGAATCCGATTAGATGGGGAATTAATCGAAAATCTGAAATACATCTCTGACTAGTAGATCATTTCACACTGACATCGGTCGCGGTTTGCAGCATTGTATTCGCAATTACCTCGCAACGTTCACTGGGGAACTTCGCCGACTAAATTCCGGGCGTTGTTCAGAGATATTTTGTGGGAATTTGGGTATCGGTGACTTGAGGTCTCTGGTGGCTCGTCGCTGAATAATAATGCAACCATTATATACACGGTTCGTTAGCTCAGTTACCTGTTTTCGTGGGAAACAACTTCACTAGAGCGTATGGCGTGTAATATGCATTCACAAAAATGTGGGGCGCAAAGCGCAGAGTAGGCGCATGGGTACACAGGCAGAAATCCTGTGGGACGACTGCCACTGCTGCGAGAACAGCCGCTATAGCACCGTTGCGCCTCTCTTCCATTGCTTTGAGGGAACCAATCTATCAGGTGCATATCACCCGACTCTTAGCAGGTGAACCTATCCGTACTGCTGTGTATCGCTGTTAACGCAAGACTAGCACATCTGTAAAAATAAATCACAGACGGAAACAAGCGTAACCGAATGCATACTTGAAGGTGAAGACTAAATAAAGTGGGCATTATTTTGGTCAATAGCACGTAACGCAAGCGGAAAAAAAACAGAGGTTACATTGTCGACTCTCACTGTTGTGTGGATATTACCTGTGCAATACATATGCAAACTGCAGTTACTTGGTAACATTCTACCGTATACCATTGAACTACGCCCGAAACATTGCCGATGAAGCTCGACTTTTCCCTGCATACACCAAACGGCTTACTTGTCTCGGCAGTACTAAGGACAATGCCGATGACAAGTGTCAAATGTGCCAGACGGTTACCTCAACTGATGTGCACAAAGAACAGACAACATTTTCTCCAGATATGTCACCGCATATGTCAGATGGGAACCCAGTTCTAAGCAAAGAAGGGAAAGCAGAAAGGTGGAAGGAGTATATAGAGGGTCTATACAAGGGCGATGTTCTTGAGGACAATATTATGGAAATTGAAGAGGATGTAGATGAAGATGAAATGGGAGATACGATACTGCGTGAAGAGTTTGACAGAGCACTGAAAGACCTGAGTCGAAACAAGGCCCCCGGAGTAGACAACATTCCATTGGAACTACTGACGGCCTTGGGAGAGCCAGTCCTGACAAAACTCTACCATCTGGTGAGCAAGATGTATGAAACAGGCGAAATACCCTCAGACTTCAAGAAGAATATAATAATTCCAATCCCAAAGAAAGCAGGTGTTGACAGATGTGAGAATTACCAAACAATCAGCTTAATAAGCCACAGCTGCAAAATACTAACACGAATTCTTTACAGACGAATGGAAAAACTAGTAGAAGCCGACCTCGGGGAAGATCAGTTTGGATTCCGTAGAAATACTGGAACACGTGAGGCAATACTGACCTTACGACTTATCTTAGAAGAAAGATTAAGGAAAGGCAAACCTACGTTTCCAGCATTTGTAGACTTAGAGAAAGCTTTTGACAATGTTGACTGGAATACTCTCTTTCAAATTCTAAAGGTGGCAGGGGTAAAATACAGGGAGCGAATGGCTATTTACAATTTGTACAGAAAGCAGATGGTAGTTATAAGAGTCGAGGGACATGAAAGGGAAGCAGTGGTTGGGAAGGGAGTAAGACAGGGTTGTAGCCTCCCCCCGATGTTATTCAATCTGTATATTGAGCAAGCAGTAAAGGAAACAAAAGAAAAATTCGGAGTAGGTATTAAAATCCATGGAGAAGAAATAAAAACTTTGAGGTTCGCCGATGACATTGTAATTCTGTCAGAGACAGCAAAGGACTTGAAAGAGCAGTTGAACGGAATGGATGGTGTCTTGAAGGGAGGATATAAGATGAACATCAACAAAAGCAAAATGAGGATAATGGAATGTAGTCAAATTAAGTCGGGTGATGTTGAGGGTATTAGATTAGGAAATGAGACACTTAAAGTAGTAAAGGAGTTTTGCTATTTGGGGAGCAAAATAACTGATGATGGTCGAAGTAGAGAGGATATAAAATGTAGACTGGCAATGGCAAGGAAAGCGTTTCTGAAGAAGAGAAATTTGTTAACATCGAGTATAGATTTAAGTGTCAGGAAGTCATTTCTGAAAGTATTTGTATGGAGTGTAGCCATGTATGGAAGTGAAACATGGACGATAAATAGTTTGGACAAGAAGAGAATAGAAGCTTTCGAAATGTGGTGCTACAGAAGAATGCTGAAGATTAGATGGGTAGATCGCACAACTAATGAGGAGGTACTGAATAGGATTGGGGAGAAGAGAAGTTTGTGGCACAACTTGACCAGAAGAAGGGATCGATTGGTAGGACATGTTCTGAAGCATCAAGGGATCACCAATTTAGTATTGGAGGGCAGCGTGGAGGGTAAAAATCGTAGAGGGAGACCAAGAGATGAATACACTAAGCAGATTCAGAAGGATGTAGGTTGCAGTAGGTACTGGGAGATGAAGAAGCTTGCACAGGATAGAGTAGCATGGAGAGCTGCATCAAACCAGTCTCAGGACTGAAGACCACAACAACAACAACAACATGTCACCGAATCATTTACAGAACAATCGATGAGATGTCTTTTCATGTGGAAATACAAAATTTTAGAAAACTATCTTTGTTGTTTGAAACTCTTGATACGAGCAAGAGCAAATGGCCTATCAGACCAAATGTGTGATTGGATTGAAGAATTCCTAGATAACAGAACGCAGCATGTCATTCTCAATGGGGTGAAGTCTTCCGAAGTAAGAGCGATTTCAGGGGTGCCGTAGGGGAGTGTCGTAGGACCGTTGCTTATCACAATATATACAAACGACCTTGTGGATAACATCGGAAGTTCACTGAGGCTTTTTGCGCGGATGATGTTATAGCATATCGAGAGGTTGTAACAATAGGAAATTGTACTGAAATGCAGGAGGATCTGCAACGAACTCACGCATTGTGCAGGGAATGGCAACTGAATCTCAATGTAGGAAAGTGTAATGTGCTGAGAATACCTAGGAAGAACGATCCTTTATCATTTAGCTACAACATAGCAGGTCAGCACCTGGAAGCAGTTAATTCCATAAATTATCTGGGAGTAGGCATCAACAGTGATTTAAAATGGAATGACGATATAAAATTAATCGTCGGTAAAGCAGATGCCAGACTGAGATTCATGGCAAGAATCCTAAGGAAATGCGGTCCGAAAACAAAGGAAGTAGGTTGCAGTACCCTTGTTCGCGCACTGCTTGAAAACTGCTCACCGGTGTGGGATCCGTGCCAAATAGGGTTGATAGAAGAGATAGAGAAGATCCAACGAAGAGCAGCGTGTTTCTTTACAGATATCATTTAGCAATCGCGAAAGCGTTACGGAGATGATAGATAAACTCTTGTGGAAGACTCTGCAAGAGAGACGCTCAGTAGCTTGGTAGGGGCTTTTGTTGAAGTTTCTAGAACATTCCTTCACCGAAGAGTCAGGCAGTATCTTGCTCCCCCTACGTATATCTCGCGAAGAGACCATGAGGATAAAATCAGAGAGATTAGAGCCCACATAGAGGCATACCGAAAATCTTTCTTTCCACGAACAATACGAGACTGGAATTGAAGGGAGAACCGATAGAGGTACTCAGGGTACCCTCCGCCACACACCGTTGGGTGGTTTGCGGAGTATGGATGTAGACGTAGATGTAAATATACATACTAAAATAGTAAACTTCGAAAAAATTCATCGCACATAATTAAAAAAAATACAGTACCTGACAAAAGGAGAGAAGCACCTAAGACGTGACCGGACGTCAATGTAATTTTGTACACGTACATCGTGAGCTGGTATTAACTGCTTGGAGGGGCAAAACTCTGTGACAGTTGATATGGCCAACAGAGGGCAGTAATGTTGTTCGTGTTCAGAATTGTCACCAGGTCTCGTAAGTTAGATAAAGGACGCAAACAGTGTCAGATTTTGAGTGGCCACTGCAAAGGGTGCAGGATGCCGCATACTCCCGTGACACACTGTTATCAGCACCTGAAATCCTCGTTGTGAGTTTCAATTCGGTCGACTGGCCTGATCGTGTGGCATCCAGATTTGTGGGGCAGTCGTTGGTCACTGCTGCCCAGTGCTGGACTGCGTGAGAACATAAAACGCGGTGTACTCGTCGTCAGGGTTCCAGTCGAGCAGATCTGACCATCACCCATCACGATGAACCATTCCCTTATTGTGCACCAGGCACATCGTAGGTTTTTTACAAATGCATCACCCATCCGAGAAAAAGTAATGGGCTCCCTGCAACATTGGATGTCATCCTGAACTATTGGTCTGAGACTATCAGCAGCCACACTACGGAAATGCCGTTCCGTACTTAGGCTGTCGGTAACACCACGACACATATAGCTGCTTTTGGACTGGTGCTGTGACTGGGAAACACAGATCGCAGATGAATAGCGTCGCATTGTTTTCAGAGATGAATTACGGCTCTGCACTACCCCGGATGACTATAGTCGGCGACTGTGGTGGCAGTCTGGCGAGACAGCCCATTCATTTAATATTTTGGAGAGGCACAGTGGAGTTCCTTTGGCATCATGGTGTGGGGAGCCACGAGTGTGACTTCTGGCCACGGCTGGTTGTTATTGGGGGAATTGTGACCACACAGTGGTATGTGATGGAGATCCTCCGTCGTCATATGTTACCTCTGATGTGACGGCATGTTGGTGTCATTTTTGGGTGTTGTGTGCTGTCCTTAGGTTAGTTAGGTTTAAGTAGTTCTAAGTTCTAGCGGACTCATGACCATAGATGTTAAGTCCCGCAGTGCTCAGAGCCATTTGAACCATTTTGGTGTCATTTTTCAGCAGAGCAATGCTCGACCACATAAATCACATGGTCTCTAGGAATTGTCTGCGTGACGTAGAGTTTATATTGTATTGTGTGGAAATGGGGACCTAGAAAAGACGAAGAGGCTTCGTCCCGGCCGTGTCCCACAGTGGTACGCAACCCCACAACAGGCTACAGCAGTCCACTCACCCCACCCCACCGCCGCCCCACACCAAACCCAGGGTTATTGTGCGGTTCGGCCCCCAGTGGATCCCCCCCACCCTCCCCCCTCATGGGAAAATCTCATACCAGACGAGTGTAGCCTCAAATTTTTGCGTGGTAGAGTAATTATGGTGTATACGTACGTGGAGACAGTGTTTGTGCAGCAATCGCCGACATCGTGTAACTGAAGCGGAATAAGGGGAACCAGCCTGCATTCGTCGAGGCAGATGGAAAACCGCCTAAAAACCGTCCACATACTGGCCTACACACCATATGGTTCATATGGCTCTGAGCAATATGGGACTTAACATCTATGGTCATCAGTCCCCTAGAACTTCGAACTACTTAAACCTAACTAACCTAAGGACATCACACAACACCCAGTCATCACGAGGCAGAGAAAATCCCTGACCCCGCCGGGAATCGAACCCGGGCGCGGGAAGCGAGAACGCTACCTGCACACCAGACCTCAACACTAATCTGCCGGGCGGATTCGTGCCGGGGACCGGCACGTCTTCCCGCCCGGAAAGCAGTGCGTTAGACCGCATGGCTAACCGGGCGTGTGAGGCTGAGTTACTCCTGTGGCAAGCAAAGTCCAAAGATCAGTCCCCGGTAGAACGTGTATGGGAGCAGCTGGGATATCAACTCTGTCCCAGTGCCAGTATTTGGGATATGAAGGACCAGTTACAACAAGAGGTTATATAACGGCTTTATGGCATCCTACCTAACTGAATCACTTTATGCAACCAGGCCAGAGAGCGTGCAACGTCAATTCCGATAACGGGGCTCGTTCTAACAAGTTGTTTGTAAATTTGAATCGGTTTCGTGATTAATGAAATAACCTGGCATACCCTCTCAGTCCGTGATGTTTCATCTTGTTTCCTCGTCCCCTTGTAGGTACTTCAGCCTTTGTGAAGCCACATATTTATTGGACTTAGGCAAAAGTGCAGTTATTAGTAAATTTTGGAAATCCTATGTACGATGTAGAGTTTTTATTGTGTTTATTCTGGGAAGCCCTCTGGTGGAGACGACAGGTAACCGTGGTACAGATAGGCTAGAAGGGTGTGGAGGGGATGGGGTGGGAGCCAGAATCCATTATTCCAAGCCAGAACAGTGCCTCCGAGTGTACTGAAAAAGGTTTTGAACCACAGATTTAGGGGACAAAATAATATACTCGCTTAGACTCTTTGTGGAAGGACGCAAGGCGTTTGAGAGAACAGCCTTTATAACTGCTGATGATGAAGCTACGTCTGCTGCGGCAGAATACGCTATACTGGGAGTAGGGTGCGATAGGAGCAGGTGGGCAGGGATGGTTGCCTCTTTGGTGGATTCGTAGGATATTGCGGCTAAAGCCGAACACCAAGTCTCGTCGCCTGTGCGGGCAGAGGGGAGGAAGTAATTTCGCAGAGGCGTTCGCAAATGCAGACGCGAGGGATTTGCCGCCTTCCAATTCAGCCGGTTCGTCCTGGACGGCGAAGGCTTACGGGAGGTGACAGGGTAGAAAGTGTTGATTCCTCTCGCAGATTTTCGGTGTGGCCTCTGGTATTCCAAGATGTGCTTTGTAATTAACTGGCCAAAATACTTAAGCATTTTTCATTAATATTCTTTAAGAAAGGCCTACCTTCTTTGTATTATTTCTACAAGTGGAAGCGCAAGTAATTTCTAAACAACTGCTAACTGTTTTTCACCACAATCAAGTCAGTATTGTCAGCCTATCAAGTTCTGTTATGGGAAACAACCTCACATCGGAAAATGATTTTAACTAAATAACATTGCTGGCACTATTTACTCATGAAACCAAATTTCGGAAACCGTTTGCTACATCCAAGTTCAGACTGTCATACTCCTAATGTATATCGCTACTAAATCCTCGAAATCTTTTTTCATTGCTCCACAAACGAATGACACATCTAAACGAAGACACAGTTTGCCGGCCGGAATGGCCGAGCGGTTCTAGGCACTACAGTCGGGAACCGCGCGACCGCTACGGTCGCAGGTTCGAATCCTGCCTCGATCATGGAGATGTGTGATGTCCTTAGGTTAGTTAGGTTTAAGTACAGGGTTATTATAAATGATTGAAGCGATTTCACAGCTCTATAATAACTTTATTGTTTGAGATATTTTCACAATGCTTTGCATACACATACAAAAACTCAAAAAGTTATTTTTTGGCATTCACAAATGTTCGATATGTGCCCCTTTAGTGATTCGGCAGACATCAAGCCGATAATCAAGTTCCTCCCACACTCGGCGCAGCATGTCCCCATCAATGAGTTCGAAAGCATCGTTGATGCGAGCTCGCAGTTCTGGCACGTTTCTTGGTAGAGGAGGTTTAAACACTGAATCTTTCACATAACCCCAGAGAAAGAAATCGCATGGGGTTAAGTCGGGAGAGCGTGGAGGCCATGACATGAATTGCTGATCATGATCTCCACCACGACCGATCCATCGGTTTTCCAATCTCCTGTTTAAGAAATGCCGAACATCATGATGGAAGTGCGGTGGAGCACCATCCTGTGGAAAGATGAAGTCGGCGCTGTCGGTCACCAGTTATGGCATGAGCCAATTTTCCGCGGGCTACGCGTGAAACTTGCCCGCACGCGTTCAACCGTTTCTTCGCTCACTGCAGGCCGATCCGTTGATTTCCCCTTACAGAGGCATCCAGAAGCTTTAAACTGCGCTTCCATCGCCGAATGGAGTTAGCAGTTGGTGGATCTTTGTTGAACTTCGTCCTGAAGTGTCGTTGCACTGTTATGACTGACTGATGTGAGTGCATTTCAAGCACGACATACGCTTTCTCGGCTCCTGTCGCCATTTTGTCTCACTGCGCTCTCGAGCGCTCTGACGGCAGAAACCTGAAGTGCGGCTTCAGCCGAACAAAACTTTATGAGTTTTTCTACGTATCTGTAGTGTGTCGTGACCATATGTTAATGAATGGAGCTACAGTGAATTTACGAAATCGCTTCAATCATTTGTAATAGGCCTGTAGTTCTAAGTTCTAGGGGACTGATGATCTCAGCAGTTAAGTCCCATAGTTCTCAGAGCCATTTGAAGTTCAAATGTTCAAATGTGTGTGAAATCTCATGCGACTTAACTGCTAAGGTCATCAGTCCCTAAGCTTACACACTACTTAACCTGAAGTATCCTAAGGACAAACACACACACACACCCATGCCCGAGGGAGGACTCGAACCTCCGCCGGGACCAGCCGCACAGTCCATGACTGCAGCCCCTCAGACCCCTCGGCTAATCGCGCGCGGCCCATTTGAGGTCATCGTCCTTGTAATTAGTGTTTGTTGCGTAGGAACACATCAGTGAAATCCGAACATAGAAATAAAACTGTTATTTTCTGGTTTTCCAGTTAAATTATAAGTAGCAGCACTGGCCATACGTGCAACAGTACTCATTTGTATTGATAACCCCGTGCGTATTTGTGTAGGAACACTCGACAAGAGTCTTAATAAACTGCTAGACGCTCTCTTCCAAGTAACTGCAATGTTTACTCTAATTATGGCTGACTCTCCTCTTTCTTTCTGCTTTACTAACGTTACGTTAAGTAACTTCACTATTTCAGTGAGAAGTAATACTGTTGGTAGATAGGTACGATATTGGCTAATATACATGGATTGCTACGGCAGGCCTGAATGTTAGTCTACAAGAAGTATATGAGAAAAAGGTATCACGTCTCTTTTAATTGGGGTAAAGATGTACAGTTCTTGTTGTTACTAACTCCGCCACACCGTAACGCCTATGGTATAAGCGTTAACTTGGTGATTCAGTTGCAGAGATAAACGAAACCCTCGACTTCTCGTCGCTAAATCAGGAAATGAATCCAACACTTCCCTCTAACTTACTTGTGACGTATATGTTTCAGATTGCAGTTTATAAATTCATCTCACCTATTCGAGATTACATAATATTTATATTCAGTGATTGTATAACGTGGCTATTGGCTCTTCGGTTAACAGTATACCTACAGCAGATCAGCGTTACAGCTCCAGTCTGTAGCTTTTTCTGTGTCGCTAGGTGTATGGTACACCAACATTTTGCACGAACTCGGATGCATCAAGGTACTGTCATCGATTCGAGGAAATCGCTCCCAAGAGAGGACTGAGCTAAATCTAGAAGTAATTGCTAACTGTATTACTTACCAAGCCTTGAAACAATTGAATTATCTGACTCGGTAATTTCATGGAAGAGACAAATAGCGACGAAACTTGTTAAAACCGCAAGTCCCACGGGACTGATAGCTTCTGCTAAGAGTAAAAAACTGCCACTTTAACGAAATTACTTTTTCACACAACACGTGAGTCACTGGTCACTACTGTTCTTCAGATCAAGCCATCACAATAATTTATCTACTCAACAAAGTCAAACCACCAATGACACGTCAAGAACAGCTGTACATCACCCGAAATGTGCATTTCTGTTTGTCATTCAAATATTGCGGCTTGCCGCGGTGGCTAACATGAATTAGTACTATTTTAGTATCAGTATTAGTAGCTTTATTCATCCACAGATCTCTTTTTACAAGGATATAGGACATGTTAAACTATTTACAAGTTTAGATCAATTTAAAATAAGCTAATTCGTATACACATATATTTACCGACTTCTAGTTCGAGACAGTCATTACATTTACACCTGGTATACAATACTCTTTTACAAATAACTTATTAAATAATGTAATGCCACACTGTTCACTCATATCTCACTATCAGTCTCTGCACACACTATGCACACATAGTTTCGTAACACTCTACTCACTACACTCACACACACACACACACACACACACACAGACACACACACGAACACACACACACTGGTCATCTCTAGGCCATTCTCTGTGACGCAACTTCCCATTTGCTACCCTGAAAAACTGAGTCAGCAGATGTTGAGCTAAGAAAGAGGAAGAGGTGTTAGTATTGTGCTATGCATAGCTTGGGGGTAAGTTTTTCTAGAAAAGTAAAAAAGTAGGAAACAGACAAACTGTGAAGGCGTTATGTGGAACGCTGGATGTTTTATATCATTATTATTATTTATTTGTATAACATTTTTTTGCCTAACCCCTATTCTGTTTTATCTAAGTAGTCCTTCAATGTATAAAATGTATTGCACAACAGTTACTTCTTAACTGCCTTATTAAATAAGTGTATTTTTGCAATTTCTTTAATTTCTTTTGGTAATTTATTGTACATATTTATTCCTTGGTAGAAAATGCTGTTTTGAGTTTTATGTTTATATTTTCTTGGTAAATGTATGTTGAGTCTTGTTCTTGTTCGATGGTCATGGACCATTTGTGTGGTAATTACCAATGTTAATTTTGATGTGTACAACTGACTGATAAACGTATTCAAACGGAGCAATTAAAATCCCCGGCTTTTTGAGCAGATCTTTACAATGAGCTCAACTATTATTTTCTGTTACTATTCTTATGAATGTTTTCTTGAGTTTGAAAATAGTGTTCGTATTTTGTGCATTTGTTCCCCAAGAAAGACTGCCATAGCTAAGAACTGAGTGTACATATGAATAGTATGTAACTAAAAGACACTGCATGTTACCCACTGATGGTAGGATTCTAAGGGCATAACATGCTGGTGACATTCTGTTTGCAAGTACCTTTGCGTGTTTTAGTTCACTGCCGCTCAAGTAACACTGGCCCGGCTCGTGCATGAAAGACAAGACTTTATACGTGATAAGACAAGAAAATACATCGTACCGTACTGGTTTATAACAACACAATCATGTGTTTTCAATCTTCGGCCGTGCATTCGGGCTTCCGTCAACCGCAGGTGCAAATACAGCGGCGCTGTCTGCAGCTCGCTGGCCACGGCCGCTTACTGTTTCTCCATCGGTCGCATCAGTGGCAGCGTAGCTCGAGCAGTTACAAATATCTGAAAGAGTTTTAATCCATTTAAAACACAGAAAATGCTCCCCACGTGTGGTTTGTTGTTCTCTCAGCAGTCTTATTAATAAAAAACTAGCTCCACCACTAAAATATTAAAAATAAGAGTCGCAGTATGCGGTCAGTCAGAAATCACCCTGCCCTGACGAAGCAAGATTATATAAACTTGTGGGAGTCGCCAGAAGAACATCTGTGAATGAACAGTGAAGCGCGGCATTATTCTGTCGAGCGCACGGACAATCTTCTTTACTGTTCGACTTTTCAAAAACAGACATAATGTCTTATGGGATAACAGCAATCAGTGATTTTATAATGTTGCTTAAAATCCGTCTTGATTGCAAAAATTTTTTTTATTATTCATATGGCCGGTTTCGGTTCATTCAGAACCATCTTCAGATCTGTAAAAATAATTATACTAATTTACCATTTCACGGAAGCAAATGTTTTTCATCCTATCTAATCAACATCAAATGTACCAGAACGTACCTGATATTTTCGTTACAGGAGTAACCCGTCCAAATCCAGCAACTTTCACATGCTACGTCACATAAAATTGGTTGGCAGAGTGCACGTCATTTATATTAATTATAGCACTATTACCGACAGGTGGCGTCTGAATACAATATGTACAAATGGAATGTAACAAATGTACCAGACGCCACCTGTCGGTAATAGTGCCATAATTAATATAAATGACGTGCACTCTACCAACCAATTTTATGTGACGTAGCATGTGAAAGTTGCTGGATTTGGACGGGTTACTCCTGTAACGAAAATATCAAGTACGTTCTGGTACATTTGATGTTGATTAGATAGGATGAAAAACATTTGCTTCCGTGAAATGGTAAATTAGTATAATTATTTTTACAGATCTGAAGATGGTTCTGAATGAACCGAAACCGGTCATATGAATAATAAAAAAATTTTTGCAATCAAGACGGATTTTAAGCAACATTGCTCGACTTTTATTACTATTTTTTGTACTGATTTGTCAGTTAATGCTGTTTGAAATTAAATAAATAAAAATGTATTACCTAAGTATATCCTTGAATGATATTAGTGAACAAAGAGAAGCTGTATTTGACTGAAACGGTGACCCTGTATATTGAATTCCGTTATAGACGAACAAACGCATCACCGTTCAGTATCGTCTAGCCCAAAGTCGGCGCGTCCTCGCTACATAAAGAGTACTACGGATCGGCGTTGTTGAAGCACATCGAAGATTTATGACCTGACATTGAAAAGGGGGAAACGCTGCGTTGAACTTTTCTATTCCATCAAGGACCGGCCGTTTGGCGGATAACAGTAGCAAGATGAAAATACGCCCACTGCAGTTCATTCCTGATAAAACTGAATTATGGCTTGCAATGCTCGATCTGACTTTCCAGCACCACGACACTTTGAACTAAGATACCAAATTTATGATCACCGTTAGTGCGCTCGACAATAAAACAACAACGGTCAGCGCGGATATAATAATCCGTCCGCGCGCTACACTGAAGTAGACCCATTTTAAACAGTTACTCCTCTAGCGGCTAAGTCGGCCGATGGATCGCGTAAAGCGGCTTTTGGAATTTTCCCAGCACCTGCGAAGCTTATTCGACGACATCGAGTTGCCGGATACGACGCTGCAACATGTATGGCACGTACAATTGCCAGAGGCAGTTATAAGGGCTGTGGCGCTTTCCGACGCACGCGAAATTTCCTCGTTGCTTTCACTAGACGACAAGATCCATGCCTCGTTAGACGCAGGGCATACATCGTCTGTGACGTTCGAACGACGCAGTACAGACCTTCAGGAAGCTGCAGCGATATGACGACGTCAAAGACCGGACGTTGTGTATTGAGTATTGAACTGGGGACCTACAAACGACGGAGAGACTTCGTCCCCGCCGTAGCCCAGTGATTCACAACCCCACCACAGGCTACAGCAGTCCACTCACACCACCGCCGCCTCACACCGAACCTAGGGTTACTGTGCGGTTCGGCCCCCAGTGGGTCCCCCCTCCCCCCGACCCTGGGAAAGTCTCATACGAGACGAGTATAACCTCAAATGTTTGCGTGGCAGAGTAATTATGGTGTACGCGTACGTGGAGACAGTGTTTGAGCAGCAATCGCCGACATAGTGTAACTGTGGCGGAATAAGGGAAACCATCCTGCATTCGTCGAGACAGATGGGAAATCACCTTAAAAACCATCCACAGGATGGGCAGCACACCGGACCTCGACACTAATCCGCAGGTTAGGTTCGTGCCGGGGACCAGCACGCCTTTACGCTCGGGAAGCAGCGCGTTAGACCGCGCGGCTAGCCAGGCAGGCATCCCCAGACGTTACACAACGACTGGAGGAGCTACGAAGTAACACTGACGGCTTGCGGCGACAGACATCGACGTTGCTCGGAGCCAAAGAGGGCACGTACAAGATGAGAAAGGAAGATGGCAACGTGTCTAAGGAGCGTATCTGCTGGTACCACAGTCGCTTCGGAAACAAGATGGCGCGGTGCACGTCAGCGTGCACTCACCCAAATGGCGGCAGCGGCCGGCGGTAGACGCCCGCCGGTCATGAGTTCGAGCACCAGCGCCTACCACTGCGAGGTGGAAGCGATGGCTGGCATCTTCTGGTAAATAACCTTTCTTCTTTATCCTCGCTGTCCAATCAAATGCATTGCCTGTTAGAAGTTGCGATGTGAAGCTTCCTCCATCTCAATCAAAGCTCACAGCTGCAAACCAGACTTTAATGATAACTTATGGAATATGCCAGATAGGTGTAGACCTCGGTTTCCAAGAACGTTTACCTTGGACTTTCGTGAAGCAATATTGGGTGCGGATTTCTTGTTTCATTATACAGCTGAAGTAGATATTGGCTGGTCGAGCATCCGCCAGGGTACGTGGTGCATCAAAGGCACCTAGGACGATGCTTGTGACCTGGTAGTCAGGGGGAGGCAGGATAAGGTTATGATTGTGGATGGGGGCGTAATCAGATACCGATGGCTACAGTAAACACATGCACTTTATTTGAGGAAATAATTTTCAACCATCATTTTAAAGGAATTTACGACACTGACGGCTGAAGGCCTTATTAAGAAAGAGTTCAAATTATTTGTCGGCTAAATGCCACAAGCAATTTCAGAATACTCAACAGCTGAAAGCCTGGATTACAAATATGGAAGACAATTACACGTTAAAAATACTAAAACCTTTTTAAGCAATCTTAAGAAACTGTAACAAGCTATAGTGACGGCTAAAGGCCTTATTAAGACAGAATTGAAAATTATTTGTCGGTTTAAGGTCACAAGCAATGCTACAAACAATTAACGGCTCAAGGCGTGAATTACACGTGAGGAAGCCAATTACAAGTTAAAACGTTAAGGGAAATTTTAAACAACTATGACAACTTGACCAAGTAAGACGGGGTGGTCCACAGACAGTGCTCCACAGATCTGCCTGGTGAAGGTCACTACAGCTGTGCAAGCGGTGAGACTGGCAGCCAAGAGTAATGTTCACCTAAGGAGGGCAAATCAAGCTAGAGACGCTTTAAAAGCCGATCAACCCTCTTACCAAATCCACCTAACGCCAGATAACCAGTACAATGATGGAATAATTCAGGCGAGGGCGAAGTGACAGGTAGCACTGCGTCTCCAGAATCTGATGTTTAAAACTCCAAAAGGGAGAAGTAACCACTATAACCAAGGTAGACAAGGAAAACAATTATCCATACCCCAGTCAAGGAAGCTGTCCAATTAAACGTCAGCATGGGTTCAAAATGGCTCAAATGGCTCTGAGCGCTATGGGACTTAACATCTGTGGTCATCAGTCCCCTAGAACTTAGAACTAATTAAACCTAACTAACCTAAGGACATCACACACATCCATGCCCGAGGCAGGATTCGAACCTGCGACCGTAGCAGTCGCGCGGTTCCGGACTGAGCGCCTAGAACCGCTAGACCACCGCGGCCAGCGTCAGCATGGGTAAGACGAGGAAAAGTACACTGCCGAAAATTACGCTAACCTCCAGGGCAGGTAACTGGGGCGTTAGCGGCCACTAGGCAGTAAGATACCGCTGGTTACACTTCACCAATAACAACACCAAATTCAAACTAATATCAAGCAGTAGAAGGCGGCTAATAGCTTCCACCAACCTGGCAGACTCGACTTGTTGCTGTTGGTCTCACCGACCCTGAGAGCAGCAACACGCAAACAACAGCGAGGTCTCAAACAGTGGAGGTTTCACTACCGGATAAGGTTCACTCAACTTCAAACATCCTGGGTTCGGTCGTCGACTGCAGCCCCTCAGTGACAGTGCTTGCACGCCGCCAACGGTCACGGCCTGCCCATGGGATGCGTATCTCCTCCCTGCTCCGTTCGAAGCCGAACTGCCTGAGCCACATGACGACCCGGAAATACAAGCGGACTCACCAAAGATAATACCGCAGTACTGGCTATCGATAACCGCTGCTGCTGCCACTCGCGGACAATCCGTTCTAGTAAACGCAGTGGCACTATTAACACAAGAAGGAAACGAGACGCCACTACCGCCATTACGAGACGCCAAGTTATGGAAGGCAAGAACACGATCTGCACATGGCTCAATGTTCTCTGGCTACGTTCGATGACAGTCGCTAGATGAACATTTGTAAATGCACAGTGGAGCTCAGGACCATATTATGGCGACGGGAGCACGGACAATCTTCATTACTCTATGATTTTTATTACTGTTCTTCGTATTGACTTGGAATTTTCAGTTCGTGGAGTTGAGCTTAAAACAAAAAAAAAAAAAAAAAAAATTGAATCTCTTTAGCGGACAGAGAAAAGCTATAGTTGGCTAAAAACTGCTGACTTGATGTAACGGACATATGACTGGTCAAGTCTCACACACTCCCGTGTGACGAATAGTTACATCGTCAATCTTCCTAAGAAAGGGTGGGTCTCACATTATGTCCGCTCCTCTTAAGTTTAATTAATGATTCTTCATTTTGTGAAGCATTACGTATCACTGCAATCCATTTACGGTGCTCCTTCTGTAATTCCCTCCATCTAGAACAACTTTTCAAAAAATAACCTTAAAAATTATTATACCATACAAATAGGTGTGTATAATTTCGCATTATCCATAAATTCATTTCCATTAATGAAATGCTTCACTATTATTACTAAAGCCATCTATTTAACAACTACAACATCAGATACAGGTACTTCCCACTATGCATAACTTTGCATTTCTTTATTACTTCTGGTCAAATCTGCTTAATATTAATTTCCGGAATATCAGATTGCGTCTTTATTACGACCTCGTCAACTTCCTTAATTCAAGAAATTTAGACTTGACGCCAGCAGCAACCCATTCTGTTCCTTGTTTAAGCTACTGACTAAACTATGCGCTTCTTCTTCAATTCCTGTAGAAATTTCATGGCACTGTTTTAAAACGCCCTGCATATACGTCTCAAACCTCATGTCATACTCCTTCCTTTTCTATTTCCCTACGGAGGAATTTACTTTAGCATTCTGACTCGACCCTTAATGCACTGTAATTACCATCTAAGTAATTTTCTGCCTTGCTAAAATTAGAATAACGTCTTTTACAACTCATTTTTGCACTTATAATTTAAGAAATTTCGTTACTTTTTGCGTTAAGATTAGAAAACATTTTACGAGGGGCGTTCAATAAGTACGGCAATAGAGTTCTCGTAAAAATTCGGCTGAAAAAAATAGGAATTTGTTATAGGAGATCGTGGAATATTGTCTCTTCATTCGTTATTGTTTCATGAAGTTCCGATAGGTAACGGTGCTGTACATAGCCATCAAAATGGCATCTATAACAGAGGTGCGTTCCGAGCGGATACTTGTTATTGAATTTCTTTGGGGGAAAACCAGAACATCGCAGATATTCACATGTGCTTGCAGGGTATCCAGGGAGACCATTGGAAGTGGACAAAGGCACGGTGAGTCATCGCAACAAGGCCGCGCAAAACCTGTCCGATCTCCCGCGTGTCGGCTGGTATGTTGTGACTTACGGAGACTCTCATTACAGGTGATACCTGGATAGCAAACACATCGCTGCACAACTGAAAACAATCATCCACCAGTAGGGGTGCTGAAGGTGGGGTTCCCGCTGGATTCCTCTTCGCCTAACAGAAGATTATGAAGAGCAACGTTGGATCAGTTGTGCGGAATTCCTTGAGCGTTACAACACTGCAGTGACAATTTTTATCGAAATTCGTCACAGTCGATGAAACATTGGTTCATGGCTTAGAACCGGAAACATAACGACAGTCCATGGAGTGGCGCCACACCATCTCCGCTCTGAAAAAAAAAAGTTCAAAGCCGTTCCATCAGACGGTAAAGTAATGGCGTTGGTCTATTGGGACTCTGAAGGGGTCACTTTGATGTCCTGTCTTATGGCGTCACGAACAGCTGTGAGGTGTAGTGTGCTACTCTCTGGAAACTCAACAAACGTCTTCAGCTTGTCCGTCGCAATAAAAATGCGAACGAACTTCTTCTTGTTCATGACAAAGCAAGGTCTCACACGCGTCTGCGCACCTGAGAGGAGATCACAGAACATAATTCGACTGTTCTTCCTTATCCATGCCCAGATGACATACTTTCTGAATTCCATCTGTTTGACCCAATGAAGACAGCACTCTGCGAGAAGCTGTACGGGAATGATGGGGATGTCACTGGTGCAGCAAGACGTTGTCTCCGACGCCGACAAGTGGATCGTTAGCACACGGGCACACTTGCCCTACCAGTAAGATTGTGTAAGGTCGTCGCAATGAACGGATATTATATTATATAATATTGTTTTGTAGCCAAAAGTGTGCAGAACAATATTGTGCACTGGAAGCCTGAATGAAAGCAACTCGCTTTCTGAAAAAAATGTGTTGTGTTACTTAGTGTACGTCCCTCGTAAAAACTAGTTGAAATAAGAAATGCATAAATTGTAAATTCGGTTCCTCCTACTCCCCAAAGACACTTCTGGTTTTTAATCGCCTTCCTCGATAGAGCCTACCAATATCCTATCCTTATCACTTGCAACAGTATCACTGTTACTGCCCACAGTATTTTATCTGGTTACAAGACTATGTGTTTCTTTCAGAACCACCATAAAACCACTCTTCTAATCCCTACGCACCTCAGCTATGCAGCAGCTATGTCCTTAACTCTTCCGTTTGTTGCATCTTCAAGTCTACAGCTATCACCTTCAGATGGGTCCTCAAGCAAGCACAACTTATCAACGTACTTTCCCTCCATGATGATGTCAATTAGTGTTGTCATGTGACCCCATCTGGCAGCCAGTTCGCCGGGTGCAAGTCTTTCGATTTGATGCCACTTCGGCGACTTGAGCGTCGATGGGGGGAGAACTGATGATGATTAGGACAACACAGCAACCAGCCCATGAGCGGAGAAAACTCCAACCCTACCGGCAATCGAACCCGACCCATAGGACTGACATTTTGTCGCACTGACCAAGCTGCTACCAGGGGTGGACATCTCAATTAGTTATCGACTGCCTTTGGAACCTATTACTGGTATCTATTCTGCAATAAGGTTATTGAGATCGGAAGATGGTGAATCAGTTACCATCGTTGTTGGCACCATTGACTGATCTGCATTGTGGGGACAGCTGCCGCGGCAGGAGTCTGCAAACAGAGACTTGCGACCAGCTACCTGTGCCTCCCACCACTACCGACTACCAGCGCTCGACGCGATGCCGGCATGGCGTCCTGTGAGTTGCTGTTGACTGTTGGTTACGTGAAATCACCTACACTCTTTGACAGCGCCAGCTACTCTCACCAGCTACTTAGAAATTGGCCACCGAGAACAAATGAGCGAGCCAAGTTGCTCAAGCCCTCGCTGTAGACAAAGTAGCCGAGACAACCGCGACTCGTCCACTTGCTGTAGTCGGACCTCAGTCCTCCGATCTTTGACCACTGCCCACGCTGCATCAGCTGATTCAGCCTCACAAGACCCACCCCAAGCCGATATGATCCCAGGAGTGCCAACCGTGACGCCCATGGGCGACTAGATGTGTTGTGTAGCCTCTGACCACTTATTGATTCCCTGAAACTCTCTTTCTCTCTATCTCTCTCTCTCTCTCTCTCTCTCTCTCTCTCTCTCTCTCTCTATATATATATATATATATATATATATATATATATATATATGCCATCTCTCGCTCTCTCCAAATAACAGCCAACATCCTGGAAGGGTTGCCGGTGCGGCGAGTGTGTATTCAGTGGCACTAGCTTATTCTAGGTGAAGACACTACCGATTTACATAATGACATGTAGAGGATTGATGAATGGTGCAGCTTCTGGCAGTTGACCTTGAACGTTAATAAATGTACACTTCTGACGTCGTAAGAGTGGGGGCGATCTTTAGTATTGTCAACCCTGAACATTTTCTCAAGTGGCGTGAAATCATTTATTCATATTGATGAATTGTTTCGTCAACTGTCAGTTGCGTTGTCATAAATAAGCATGTTTGTGTATCACATTAAAAAGGCAAATAGTTGTTAAAGATAGATCACGCGTTCAATAACAGCTATTGTAATTCCATGTGACAGAATAACAATGGGAGGGATTTCACTTAGAGATCGGGTGACGAGATTACGCGTAGACGTCGGATAATGAGATATCACCTAGACGTCGAATGACAGATTGTTCTAAATAAGATTTTATAAACAGTATATTTGTTAAGAAAACTGTAAAAACTTATTTATAGTCGCGTGTTCTCTTCTTTTTGTAATTAATGTCTTTGATATCGAGGAATTGTGGATAGAATGAAATTAATCAAGATGATAGTACAAGATACAAATGATGGCACATTGACGATAGTCATCCAGGGAGGATACCTATGAATATAATAAATAATACCTACAGATATCTTTGAATGATTAGCAACGTTAGATAACGGATTAATTTACTAGCATTTTTAATATAATGGAGCTTGTAATTATGCGTTGATCATATCAAACAATGGAAGCGATTTCACCTAGACATCGGGTGATGAAGTTCCAGGTAGACATCAACTAACGAGCTCTCACCTAGACATGAAACGACACATACAGGTTCGTACTAACAGCATTTTTGCTATCAAAAATGCATAACTTTAATTGTAGCTCCATTGATAAATACGTACAGTGTATATCTTCCAGATGAAAAGTATCATAGTGTAGTGATTGCACCTTTGATTTCGAGTAGTTACGGATGTAATAAATCTAGCTCATATATGCTATAGTAATACATACATAAGAATTTTTAAAACAGTTTTAGGTTAATTATATGTAATTTGATATGAAGAATTATTAAAAAATTTAGAAATATCTTTAGAAAAAGGTTTTTAGATGAAGATTAGCATATACCGTTACTCTGTATGAAAAGTTGATTCAAAATGGTTCAAATGGCTCTGAACACTATGGGACTTAACATCTGAGGTCATCAGTCCCCTAGAACTTAGAACTAAATAAACCTAACTAACCTAAGGACATCACACACATCCATGCGCGAGGCAGGATTCGAACCTGCGACCGTAGCGGTCGCGCGGTTCCAGACTGAAGTTCCTAGAACCGCTCGGCCACACCGGCCGGCTGTGAAAAGTTGCCTTAAAGATTCATTGCACAAAATGTTTCAAAAATTATGACAATTTGGACACTGGCCATATTATGTTACATAGTGGCATTTTGACATTAGTCACCTAACATGAATGTCCAATGAACATACTTGTTCTAGCACAGGCTTATATGTAAGAGTGAGCTGGTAACTCTAGGTCAGGGGCTCAGTTTAAGAGAGATTACAATCCCACATGGACTAATAATTGTTCATTGGTTGTATTAAACGCTGGGAGACTGTTCACCTAGATATCAAGTGAACAGATTACCCATACGAATCAAGTGATAAGATTCCACCAAGACCTCGAGTAACGTTTTGTCTTGACTGAGCTGACCTAAACATCGCAGCTGACGATAAAAGCACAAACACGAAACAGCTCCACTGTTGGTTAACAGACGTTGAATGTATTCTTGATGAAATACCATATCTGTGCTTGTAAACATCGCGGTATTCTTGGGTGTGCTAAAATCTACATCTACATCTACATCCATACTCCGCAAGCCACCTGACGGTGTGTGGCGGAGGGTACCTTCAGTACCTCTATCGGTTCTCCCTTCTATTCCAGTCTCGTATTGTTCGTGGAAAGAAGGATTGTCGGTATGCCTCTGCGTGGGTTCTAATCTCTCTGATTTTATCCTCATGGTCTCTTCGCGAGATATACGTAGGAGGGAGCAATATACTGCTTGACTCTTCGGTGAAGGTATGTTCTCGAAACTTTGACAAAAGCCCGTACCGAGCTACTGAGCGTCTCTCCTGCAGAGTCTTCCACTGGAGTTTATCTATCATCTCCGTAAAGCTTTCGCGATTACTAAATGATCCTGTAACGAAGCGCGCTGCTCTCCGTTGGATCTTCTCTATGTCTTGTATCAACCCTATCTGGTACGGATCCCACACTGCTGAGCAGTACTCAAGCAGTGGGCGAACAAGCGTACTGTACCCTACTTCCCTAGTTCCAACTTACATATGATACCATTAGTTGTACATCAGATGAGTTTTGAAGAGGTTATAGTTTCTAGTATTACTTGTGATTTTGTATAAACGAAATTTGGTTAAGAGTTATCCAGAATGTTTGTAAAACGTTTCTAGAAATTTTCTAAAATGATATAAAAAGTTTATGTATAAATTACATTTTATGAAAGTTGTACCTTCTTTTGTAGATAGTTTATTTTTTAAATGTAATCTACTGACTTGGCTGTATGTTATGATAATAATATCTTATTCTATGGAATAGTAGAACATGCCTTAAGAGGAGACGGTGCCAGTCTTGCACTTATGTCATTGTAAATCCATATCTTTGTAATTCTTTGTTCAATCTTACCGAAATTTTGCATACTTATGTACAGAAATCCAACGTGCTCTAAAATATTTTCACAGAATTTTAAATAATATTTTAGTGCTGTTACAGAATTTTGAATTTTTTGTTACATTATTATTTTGAGGTACACTTTTTCATTGTTTCCGGGCAAATTTGGAAATTTTTTTGCGTTAAAGAAATCTGCACTAATAAATGTACAATTAGATAGAGTAAATTTTTGGTAAATCATTTCTATTATTTTCTGTGAGATTTTTGATTTGAACATTTTGTGGACAAATTTTCCATATATTACCAACCATAAAACTGTTTACAATGTCTAGATTAAAATTTGGTTGCACTAGAATGTTGATTCCTTGTAAAAGAATAGGTGTGCCAAATTTCATCGAAATCATTCCATTAGCTTCTGATAGATGTGTTCTTGAAAGGAGAAAATCTGATGGTAATGAAAAATCTTTTTAAAATTTTGATGGAATGTTTTAAAAATTTTTAAGATCGTATCTTAGCTAAAACTGCCCATATACATAGTCCAGTTCTTCCTCATCATCCTCTGTAGCTCTTTTAGCTCCTCTGCCCCTTTTCCTAGCAATTTTTTCTATATTCTGTACTGAAGTCTCCACTTTCGTGATTCGTTGCTTATCGATGATTTGTAGTATCTGCTCAGTGAAGACTCCAGGTGTAAAGACCAACTTGCTGAGGATGTGAAGTCTTGCCACATTCCCATCATTAAATAGTGCTGCAGCTTTCAAAGCAGAAATATTCACTACCAAATTGGAAACAAACTTTCATTTGGGTTCTGAGTTAGGCAATGCAGACGTTTTTGTAGCATGTCTCGTGAATACAGCGCTCTAAAAGTTGGTTTAACAGCCATTGCAACCCTCATAATGAAGGTTACTTCTATGCCTGCAAGGCTTCCCCACTTTCCTTGCTTTTCAGAAATTTGCACCATTCATTAGAACAGAGGCCATGTTGAGGTGTAGTGTCTGTCAAAAAGTAATGAAACCAAATGGTCCATACCGTCTTCCTCATATTATCAAACTATGTGAGGTTATTTCTAATTGCAGCACCATGATAGACTCAGGCTGTAAGTTCTCTTCTTTGTTAGTCTGTTTTTATCTCCAAGGGGCTTCCCATCCTCTGGTAGTTTGCCTTTATTTTCTGCAACAACTTTTCTGAGTCTTGCAACCATCGTCTTATGAAGATGGCCTAAGCACTCCAGATTTTGAGTAGTGCAGTCTTTTCCATAGGGCTGACTTTCAACTACATTCTTGAAACCACTAGAGCATCCATCTCCTGAATACTGTGTGTGTCTTACCCCATACTTTAGAAAAGAGCTATGGAAAATGAATTTCATAACAGCAGCTTCCATCCCAGCACTGGAGCCTTACTAGAAACAGCTTTGTGAGCTTCTTGCCTTTCTATTTCCTTACCTGCATCATTGTATTTCTTGTGCAAGGAGCAATATTTAGAAATCACCTGAAGTCTACTATTTTTCCAGTGTCAACACTAATGACTGCTGAAACTCCATGTAGTAAAGTATGCACCCTCTTCATCCTAGAACTGTCATAGGAAACTCGTATATCTTTGATATTACATGCATCACAATTTTATTGAAGTGCCCCTGGATTGGCATTTTCATGTCCTCTTCACTTATGCCTGCAACTGCATTGAGGAGAGTAGCGTGCATTGAGTGAGAGTAGTAGAGCTGCAGTAAATTTTAGGAGAGCACCAGGTATGTTCATAATACCAAATAAAAGGTTGCCACTATCTCCTCCAATCCCTATACATCCTATTCTGTAAGGAAATCTCATATTGGCTTCATACGTTTTATTACTGGTCATCGATGTCTTGAAGGGTGTGTCAGCATCAGAGTTTTTACATGGAATGTGCAGTGTGCAAACCAAACCATCCCTCTTTCCACCATCCAACAGATTCACATTTCGTCCAGGAAAAGAGCACTTGAAGGCTTTTCTAAGATCGTCTGTTACCAATTCCACATCCACAATTATGAAACCTGTATTTCTGCCATGATTTGTTTCTTCTGGCATCCTTCCCAAGTTTTAGTTAAGATGCACTTCAAGATAAGCAAATGTTTGTATCTTCAGGCCCATCACTAACCTCAACATCAGATTTTCACTTTATATTGGAAATATGGGACTTACTATATTTTTAAATACTTTATGAGGCATAAGCATTATAAAAAAGATCAATATATTCAACCTTGCACAAAGAATGATACAACAAACGTAACTTCACTCACATTCCACTAAACAGCACATAATTGTTTACAAAGCTCCACGGCCTTCTATACCATACTGCTTGGACCACAAATGGTAAATTCTATACAATACTGCTGTGTTGTACACATAAAACCACAGCCTTTATATTTTCCAGGTTCACAGACAAAATTGAGAAAGACAATTTTTCCTGTACTGGGTACCTTGAAAAGTGGGCATGGCGCATTACACTGTTTGCGGTTTTAATTTTTTATACCATTTGTAATTCGAATTTCAAAGAAAAAAGTTGGGATAATAATCTCAATTATATTTACTTTCAAACAAGGAAATAAAATATTGTTATTGTTTCGCGAATTCTACCACCGTCTCCCCTTAATGTGATGTGAGATGATAGAATCCTTTTGCATTACCGCTGCAACATTTGATGTACTTATATATCACTAAGAATGTTGACGCTAGCTGTAAAGTGGTGATGAATGTGAACACTTGTAATCGGCTCAGTTATATGTGTGTACACAGCTGTTATTTTAATACTGACATGCCGACTTCTAGAGTAGCTAACGATACTGATACGGACATACATGGCACAGCACCACTTGCGATACCGATGGAGAAGATTATGTAATGATATAAAGATACTTATGTTGCTAATCCATATATTACAAAGTTGGAACTTAATTATGTGTGCTGTAATGTTAGTAGCTGTATCACAGCATTTTAGGTCCCCTCTTTTGCAGGTTCGGATGTGGAAACAGAATTACCGAAACTGGTCATCTATCAGAATAAATGAATTTAGAGATCTTGCCAGTTGAGAATTTATTTAGTGTTAATAGATGTAAAGTATCGAGCATTCATAAGAAAAGAATTCCACTATTGTAGACCTAAGTTATAGTTGAAAAAATTGCTGAAAAGAGTATAGTATCTAATGTAAAGCATAAAGAAGTAACTATACAAAGTAACTACTTAAGGCAAATAGTAGGAAAAGCAGATACCAGATTGAGATTCATAGGAAGAACGTTAAGTAAATATAACACATCCACGAAGGGGGTACCTTATACAGCGCTTGTTCAGCCGATTATTAAGTACTGTTCGTCTATCTGGGATCGTTGCCAGAAGAGATAGAGACTATACGCAAGGAAGAGCGCCGCGTTTCGTCTCTGGATCGTTTAGTCGATGCGAGGGCGTTACAGAGGCGCAAAACAAACTCCAGTGGCATCACGGACAAGATTACTACTCAAATTTCGAGAGAGTTCTTACCGGGAAGAGCCGGACGACATATTAGTTCTTCCCACACACACACCGCGAAATGATCAGAATGAGAAGACTATAAAAATTTGGTCTGATGAAGAGGCTTACCGACGAGCACTCTTCCGGCGCGCTATTCGCCAGATGTAGAGGCAGGGTGGGGTCAGTTAATTTTGCCAGAAGTACCTTCCGCCACACACCGCTAGGTGGCATTCGGAGTGTGATGTAACAATATTAATGAAATTAGTTTTGTAGTCCACCAGCATCCCGCACGAACTCGGATGCAGCAAGATATTGTCAACGATCTGGGAAGGTACCACACAATATGGACTTAAGGTATTTGTCCTAGTAATAGCTAATTATATTAGTTAACAAATCTTGAAATATTTCAGTTACATGAGTTCATAATGTGATGGTAGAGACAAAGAGCGACCAACATGATTGCTGAAAACTGCCAAATCCACGGAAGTAATACACAGCTCCTCGAAAGAGTAAGCTAATTAAGCATTTTGTGGACAAAACGAATGTAGCTAATCAGTATTAATCTTCACATCACGCCTGTACAGTACACTCAATAAAGTCAAACCACCAATAACAAGCCAAGAATAGCTGTAAATCACTCGCATTGTATACTTCTGTTTCTCGTACGACTGCAAATACTGCGACGTGGTTCCCTGGATAGCATTAATCTTTATTCCTTTAGTCAAATTTCGATCAAGTAGTACTGCCCTGGGGCCGGCCGGTGTGGCCGTGCGGTTCTAAGCGCGTCAGTTTGGAACCGCGTGACCCGCTACGGTCGCAGGTTCGAATCCTGCCTAGGGGACTGATGACCTCAGTAGTTAAGTCCCATAGTGCTCAGAGCCATTTGAACCATTTGAATACTGCCCTGGTGCATACACGAAATACAAAACATCATGTATGACAAAGCAAACGTCGTACAAGACTGAGTTATAACAGTACAATAGTATATTTTCGATGTTTGTCGAGGGCATTAATCGGTTTCTTAACCAGCACTGCAATATAACCGCTCTGCCGCACGGCTAGCTGCCAACTGCTGATTAATGTTGACCCAGGGGTCTCTTCAGTTTCAGCGTAGCTCGACCAGTTACGACATTATGAAACAGTTTAGTCCATTTAACACACAGAAGATGCCCACACGGAGATTTGCACTTGTATAATTTAAAAAAAAACTGGACGGTAGGTCACGTATTCAGATGTTAAAAATGAATCATGGCAATCAGTATAGGCGATGCGTCAAAAGTGCTGAAAAATTTGTAAATAATATAGTTGTCTATTTTTTCTACGACAGTACCTGCAGTAGTCAAATCGGAATGTCCCGCTGATAGTTGTATATCCATCCATGCAAGCGCAATGTGTTGAAAACAACTCGACTCTTTCCAAACATTCACACACATACCACGTAAAAGTGGCATGCTACAAAAAATTTCGAATACTACCTTCTTTCTTGACTACTGTTTACTTTCTTCTCTTGCCGCACCTCTATGGGAATATATACAGTATGTCCGTCTGCCTGTGAATAAAATTTCGATTCTAATGTCTTCTTGTATTTTTCTTTAAACACCTTATCAAAACTGAATTTCTCGAAGAGTCCACTGGTGTATTGCCGGTCCATAGTGTCCAACGGGCACAGTATTTCGGCGATCAGACATGTCGCCATCGTCATTTGCGCAGTTCGTCAGCGAGCAAGAAATATGCTGGGAGAAACTGAAGCATCACAAAAATGAATTGGTTTCTACCTGTTGCGAAGCAAATACACATACAATTACTCGTTAGTACGTTAATTTCAGTTACAGAAAACTCTTAACTCGTTTCCAAAGATAGAAAAATTTTAACATCTCCAGGAACCTCTTACAGCGTTCTTCTTTTCACTCGTAGAACTAACTAGTTCATATTTATTCATAAATCCATCTCCATCAGAAGTCTGTGGGGCTGATGTTAAAACAGAGGTCAGTCACATTACATTTTTTTGTATTAGACTAATAATTACGAACAAATGTTCCATAGCTAACAATTATCTTGTTCTTCACGTACAACAGCCTTCAGCAATCCTCTACATTTCTAACGAAAAAGGAAAACTTATCCTTCAAGAATATTACCTTCAAAATCTAAATAGACCTCCGACATGGAGGTGTAGTGATGGCGTTGGCGTCCCACTTGTTTCCTTACAATTCCCATCGGCTGGTGTTATCATTCAGCGACATTCATTCATGATCGTCAAATGAACCTTAGCGGCTGGTAACGTGCCCTCTTCAGTAGCAGAGGAAACGGCTGAGCGTAGTTCGGGATGTAACGCCGGCTGTTTCGTCTTGTCGTGAGTTGGTGTGGTGGCGACTGGAATCGAGCAGCGAACCGCTAACAAGACATTTATGGTTGAATTAGAATTTTATTCACGTCGGTAACAGAGGTATTGTCACCGCAGGAGGAGAGACCGAAGGCCTCTGGATGGTGTAGTGAGGTGCCAGGCTTCGTGAACCCGTGTCAACAAGTACGGCTGGGCATCAGCGTGCGTAAGCAGCTTCACGCTCTGGATGGCCGGTGCTGCCAGCGATCATGCGACGATGAACGACAGCCGCGTCCAGGCTGCCGGCCCCTCTTGGGCTTCGAGATACACCACAGGGAAGTACGACAGTCAGACTGTCGCTCGCTGTATGCCTGCCCTGCGCGATGATACGCGACAGGGTTGCCCACGAGGGCAGGAAGACAGCGACAACGTAGCCAGGCACCTATGAACTCAAATCCAAAAACGTGTCCCACTATGAAGGTGGACGCCTCCAGGAGATAGTCACAAACGAAAAAAATGGCTGACATCGAAATAAGTGTCCAAGGAATAGAAAAGCAACTGGAATCACTCAACAGAGGAAAGTCCACTGGACCTGACGGGATACCAATTCGATTCTACACAGAGTACGCGAAAGAACTTGCCCCCCTTCTAACAGCCGTGTACCGCAAGTCTCTCGAGGAACGGAAGGTTCCAAATGGTTGGAAAAGAGCACAGGTAGTCCCAGTCTTCAAGAAGGGTCGTCGAGCAGATGCGCAAAAGTATAGACCTATATCTCTGACGTCGATCTGTTGTAGAATTTTAGAACATGTTTTTTGAAACTTCCTGGCAGATTAAAACTGTGTGCCCGACCGAGACTCGAACTCGGGACCTTTGCCTTTCGCGGGCAAGTGCTCTACCAACTGAGCTACCGAAGCACGACTCACGTCCGGTCTCACAGCTTTATTTCTGCCAGTATCTCGTCTCCTACCTTCCAAACTTTACATGTTTTTTGCTCGAGTATCATGTCGTTTTTGGAAACTCAGAATCTACTATGTAGGAATCAACATGGATTCCGGAAACAGCGATCGTGTGAGACCCAACTCGCTCTATTTGTTCATGAGACCCAGAAAATATTAGATACAGGCTCCTAGGTAGATGCTATTTTTCTTGAATTCCGGAAGGCGTTCGATACAGTTCCGCACTGTCGCCTGATAAACAAAGTAAGAGCCTACGGAATATCAGACCAGCTGTGTGGCTGGATTGAAGAGTTTTTAGCAAACAGAACACGGCATGTTGTTATCAACGGAGAGACGTCTACAGACGTTAAAGTAACCTCTGGCGTGCCACAGGGGAGTGTTATGGGACCATTGCTTTTCACAATATATATAAATGACCTAGTAGATAGTGTCGGAAGTTCCATGCGGCTTTTCGCGGGTGATGCTGTAGTATACAGAGAAGTTGCAGCATTATAAAATTGTAGCGAAATCCAGGAAGATCTGCAACGGATAGGCACTTGGTGCAGGGAGTGGCAACTGACCCTTAACATAGACAAATGTAATATATTGAGAATACATAGAAAGAAGGATTCTTTATTGTATGATTATATGATAGCGGAACAAACACTGGTAGCAGTTACTTCTGTAAAATATCAGGGAGTATGCGTGCGGAACGATGTGAAGTGGAATGATCATATAAAATTAATTGTTTGTAAGGCGGGTACCAGGTTGAGATTCATTGGGAGAGTCCTTAGAAAATGTAGTCCATCAACAAAGGAGGTGGCTTACAAAACACTCGTTCGACCTATACTTGAGTATTGCTCATCAGTGTGGGATCCGCACCAGATCGGGTTGACGGAGGAGATGGAGAAGATCCAAGGAAGAGCGGCGCGTTTCGTCACAGGGTTATTTGGTAACCGTGATAGCGTTACGGAGATGTTTAGCGAACTCTACTTGAGTATTGCTCATCAGTGTGGGATCCGCACCAGATCGGGTTGACGGAGGAGATAGAGAAGATCCAAAGAAGAGCGGCGCGTTTCGTCACAGGGTTATTTGGTAACCGTGATAGCGTTACGGAGATGTTTAACAAACTCAAGTGGCAGACTCTGCAAGAGAGGCGCTCTGCATCGCCGTGTAGCTTGCTCGCGAGGTTTCGAGAGGGTGCGTTTCTGGATGAGGTATCGAATATATTGCTTCCCCCTACTTATACCTCCCGTGGAGATCACGAATGTAAAATTAGAGAGATTAGAGCGCGCACAGAGGCTTTCAGACAGTCGTTCTTCCCGCGAACCATACGCGACTGGAACAGGAAAGGGAGGTAATGACATTGGCACGTAAAGTGCCCTCCGCCACACACCTTTGGGTGGCTTGCGGAGTATAAATGTAGATGTAGATGTAGATGAGGTGACTCGACAGTGAGAAGGCGCCAGGTGGTCTGCACGCATCTTCTGTTCAGGTTGACCCCTGCCTCTTAGAGACACAAAGCCCGTGGGAGGTGACTGGCAGCATCATCACGTACTGCACACGAGCTTCCTTTCGGAATCAGAGACTGACGCTGGCTGTATAGCTGGCATCATGTACGCAACTGGAGATGTCTGCGGACATCTGAGCAAACTGAGAATGAGAGACTGATTTATGAGAAGCTACTGGCAACTACTTTCCCAACAGCAGCACTCATATTCCGGAAGAGATAAAATGTCGTAATAACAGGGCGTCGTCATTTTCTGGCAAAGACTTCATTCATTGCCTTTCTTGTTTTGTCAGCTTCTGAATCAGCCTAGTCAGAGCTTTAATCCTGTCCTATTTCACTCTTCAGATGCGCTGGCTTGCTTATTCCGTCTGTCACCTTCCTGAATGAGTGTTCCTGCACACTAAATAAGTGTTCCTACATCTTACTGCGTGATCACCGCAATAGCAGCGCCTCTCTGCATATGACGCCAGGCGGTCTAATGCCCCAGACTATGACGTAGCGCAACACTCCACCTTCCTATGGCTTCTTGCTTTACCACGGAAGGAATCTTAATTTTTTACATGGCAACGCCAAAAGCATAATCCTGCACCGTAACGAAACAAATTGGTAATCTAATTCTGCATTCTTAAACATTGTTGTATTCATATTTTAAACGAATCCATTCCATTCTCCTCACGTGTTTCATTTAAATGTTTCGGTACGTTCGTTCCTAACTTATTCACAAAATTCTCTCCACATTTAGCATTACTTCAAAAATAATCCTGCAATATGGTGGGCTGAAAGCGTTTCCGACATGATCCACACATCTTCCATTTAGTGTCTGGTAGAACTTTTGTCCTTGAAATTTAATTTCAGGCCTTTGATAGCTGACTTTTCGACATCAGAATGACACCGTTAATAGTAACTTCAACCTATAGTCAGAAATCACAATACTCTATCCGTGGACTAAAACTAACAGAGAATTTCTATATTTGGGACGTACTGTAACCCCACCTATGTGCTTTCAGTTTAATCGGGATGATGTAGCTAGAGAATTAGACGCACATAAGACAAGCAAAATCTGCTTGCATCGGTGACTGCAGAAACCACGTAATTCGATCATTCTTCGCCACACCTTTTATTGCATTACGTGACTTGCCTGTAAAAACTGTGCATGTACTCATAATGCTGGTCTGGTGCCACACTGCCTATTCTGAGATCCACAAAAAATTGAATGACTACTCAAACAAGGTAGTCAGAGCTCAGGCTGTTTCTGGTCAGGTCGGTACCTGATTGTGAGGGTCTCAAGAAAACATCTTCTAACTGCTGAAGGAAAGCTGGTCTTTGTCACAGTGTTCAATTGTTCAGAAGCAATGATGAGGAGTATGTTTTCCCGTATCAGAATTGGAAAGCAAAATATATAGAACGGAGAGTCTCGTAGTGACAGTCCAAAATTTCTTTCACCTGTCAGTTACAATATTTTACAAATGACAAAAAATTAATGAATGTAAAGTGGCATTTACACGACAGTACAGCAAATCACAAAACTGTCTGCAACGACTGACTGCTCAGATATCTGCTGTCGGGCACTTGATTGCACTGAGTCACTTCCAAAGAAGTTGAGCTGTCAAGTCTAAAGTACTCAGATGCTTAAGTAGATGTGAGTAAAACTTATTGAGGTGACTTCACTTGTATCCGACGTAACTGCGACATTTGAGCTTTACTGCCATTGCTTTAACGAAAACTTTAATCTGTGGTTTGGTCGAACTGGATTTAATTACTACGTGAAATGTGGAGAGTTCTTTACCAGATGTGGAGGCCTTACATTGTCAGCCTCTGTGAGGAAGGCAACTGATGGTGATCTACAAGTTCGGGTAATATGGAAGCAAAGACGTTTTATGAGAAATTGAAGCACATTACTGAGTTTTGCCCAGTATGTGAAGACACTGACTGTCTTCACCCCGAATTTACGTTCAAGACAGGTTCTTTTTACTTCGACAGCGTGGCTTAGCTGCTTTAGTATCAACAACTTAAAAGACCGAAATGTCTGATTAAGGAAAGAGCCCATAATAATGGCACCATGTATTTTTTAAATACTTAATTTAATATAAGTCCCCTAAAAAAACACTTAACCTTTTTTCTGACAATCGTTTTGGATCAAACAGTAACCATACAAAGCATACATTTTGACTGTGGGAATTTCAGCAGCATAGTGCAATGTCTTGCCGCTACAGTCTATTCCTATCCCCCCCCAGTGATCGAGATTTTGCTACTTTAAAGGACAAAAGAAGAAAAACTAAATAAGTATGTTCCAGAAGCGTAAAAGCCATAATCAAATGCTAAGTTTTGAGTGATAGCGTTCCTATCCCCACGTGTTTAGGAAATCGACGGTTGGAGTAAACATTATTACGAGAAAAATGCTTTAGTTGTGGAATAACTAGTTGGATAAATTTTCACTCGCTAAGTGAATTTCAGTATGATCTACAACACAAAAGAATTTTAACTATCAAATAAAAGGCTTAGCGTATCACCAACTTGCTCTTTCTAAAAAATGGTTCAAATGGCTCTGAGCACTATGGCACTTAACATCTGATGTCATCAGTCCCCTAGAACTGAGAACTACTTAAACCTAACTAACCTAAGGACATCACACACATCCATGCCCGAGGCAGGATTCGAACCTGCGACCATTGCTGTCGCGAGGTTCCAGACTGTAGCGCCTGGAACTGCTCGGCCACAACGGCCGGCTGCTCTTTCTAGCAGCAGTCCATAGGAGCAATCGAGTTTCGTTTTTACCTGTGGTTACTCGTACTTTAGGTACCTGGGCTCGGTTTAGAAAGCATAGCTCGATGTAGTGGTAGGGTTCGTTCAGCCGTGCACGTCTGCTTTTATGCCACGCAGCTAATTCGCTACAAATAAGAAGCTGTAGCCGTGATCCGGCAGTGAGACAGTCAATGCACTGGTTAGAACTGAGAATAAAACACTAATAAATAAAAAATAAGCAAAATGAATCATTTAATAAAAAGAGTTCTATTGTAACGTCTGTAATTGATGTGGAAGACAGAATTATGTTGAATATTCTTTATTCAAGAAATGACATCTCAGATAAACGGAAAGTGGTACTTCGATATTCAGTTCAAATACAGACAGAAAAATTCCTTATCAAATCCATTAAAGTTACGAAAATAGTAGCAAAATTCCCAAAGTAAATAGTCATCACAGATGCGCGAAAACTAAATCCATTTCAGTCACAATACACGAGAGGTTCACCAGCTCAAAATAGCTCAGAGTTCAACATCATGGTTCACAAATGAACACACGCAGTACGAAGAATTGTAACTGATACTATGTTTATCCTCAGTTCTGTGATACGAGCGGAAAAGTTGAAGTCCTACTTTGGAGAACATTCAGACCTTTCGAACTGCTGAGTCCTTTCAGACGTATGATAGTGGCCACTCACAGTCGAGAACCAAACGCCTCCACGATCGAATAACGCACGTTACAACAGGCAGGTCTACCTTCTTCCAGCACTAGACATAAAGTGTCCCTAATCGCTTCCTTGAGCTCTGCACTCGGAATGTCCCCATCTCCATTTGACTCCGGCAGTATTTCGATACTGTCCAGCTCTTATTGTCTGAAGGCCATGCAAAAAAATAATATATTGTTCTCAAGTTCTGAAGACATGAGTTGACTCAATATGACCATTTCCCGGAATAAACTAATATGTTACAATAATATTTAAACAAAGGAATGTTACAAATATTCGGTAATATTCGGATAATTTACAATTATTATACATGAAGATTTGTCCCTAAATACGTGAGCCAGCATTCTAGTGCAAGTGCACTCGTTAAGTGATCACAGATGATCGCTAAATATTATTCAAACAATTATTTAAGCCTTCTAGTCGGAAGTGTCTTTTGGCATTCTTTTACAAAGATGGTGCCCGCTGAAACATGCGACTGACCACTTTAAAATTAGCACAGCTTTTTAATCACATTATCAGTCAATATGTAATCTTTTACAAAGATCGTGCCCGCCGAAACATGCTACTGACCACTTTAAAATTAGCACAGCTTTTTAATGGCATTATCAGTCAACATGTAAACGAAGCTACTGGCAAAATAGTAAATTATTCATTAAATAAAAATGCAAGTATGACAAAATATGTGGTATTGATGCTGCATTCATTTGCTGTATATATGCGGAGGATACGATGATCTGAGAAAATTTGCATGATGAAGAAAATGTATATTTGTTCAATGTATTATGATCACGAACTTGACTCAGTTTTTAGGAGTCTTTGATGGCTATTTAGTTTGGGGATTTTGCTCATAACGCTCTCAGCGTAACGTTATTGCATTTGATAAGGGTTTTTGCTATCTTAATTATAATTGAATGTCGTAGGACCACATTCCATTTATATGAAATGTTTTTTCTTGCATGAACATTATTCAACATAATTCTCTATCATGTGCATCAATTACAGACATTAGAACAGAACCAACGTTATTACACTATTCATTCATCTTCTATCTTTCTTTGTATATTATGAGCTCGCAATTCCAGCCAATATGTAGACTATTTTACTGCAGAATCACAGCTACAGATTATTATTTGTAGAGAATTAGATGCATGGCACGAGAGGAGACATGGTTGGCTTGACCCTACGACTACCACATCGAACAATTCTTTTTAAACAGGGCTGTGCATAGACCAAGTGCCTACAGAATTAGTTGCCACAACTAAAGACATAACAGGTTTGCTCATTGGGATGAAGTTAGTAAGAGCAACTACACATTCGGTAACCGTTAGGTCTGTACCAAGTGCTCAATAACAATAACGATAAAAATAAAAGTAATAATAATATTAATAATAATAATAACTGCCAATAAAAATAAATATAATACTAAGGGGCATTTAGAACGATAAAGATTGGCATAGCACATTTGAATGCATGTTCAATATTATCAGAAGCGAAACGGTGAAAGGAAGAGGAGAACATTCAACTGACAGTTAGAGTGGCCCTTCGGAAAGAACAGGATATTAATTGGAGAACTCTGCTGACAAGGGATAGGAACAAGTTCTGGGAGAGATGAACTGATGAAAATAAGCACAGATTTTAGAAGAGATGGCTATTGTGATAGAAGGTGGACCATTGGCTATCTTTTGAAGTTTGGAAGGAATTTAAATTCTCTCATATTTTGAGAAATATTGTTGCAGAATCAGGCTGTAAAAATAAAACATTATTTAGAGAACATGGCAGGTCTATGTGACGATACATATAAAATTTTACATTGTTGATAATGAGTATTTCTGCTACACTCTTCAGATAGTAGAGTAAGAGTTGAAGACAAATAAGAGGATGTGTGATAGCACAAATATAATGATGGTCTCTATGCTAATCAGTACACAGCCATGATAATACAGGTGGGCTGGTGTGACATTGTATAAGAAGCGCACGTCGCAGATGTGTCGTACACAAGTATCTGTTGGCACTTTCATCTTGCACGGGCTTTCCTACGAAAGTCCTTGTAGAATGGCATCATCACAGTCAAATACGGGAAATATTACTGTCATTACGAGCATCTTCTTAAGTCCAAAGGGAATATTTTTTTGTATTTATGAAGTGAGTGAAGCGACGCTGACACATTCGTACAGACTGCAGTTATGTGTTCAGCCCTGTCTAAATGATGGTCCACAGTTATCCCCAGGTTCTCTGCAGAAGAATGGAAGGTTATTTCTCTGTCGTTTATGATTAATGGTGGCAGAGATTCTTCGGACAGGGGTAAAAAGTCTTTTGTGAGTAACTTAGAATCCTTGCATTTTAAAGGGTTTAGTCTTAAACCTATGTTCTGAGGCCACATTGACTGGACAAGTGAATCAGCATTTATGTGCTGGATAGCTGTATATAAGTTTGCTGCACTTGCAGTTATATGTAACTGAATGTCGTCAGCGTATAGACGATTTTAGTCAGAGAGAATATCTGACACATCATTATGATATAATAAAAAGAGTAATGGGACCAGTACTTATCCCTGCAGGACCCCTGATACTACAACCCTACACTGTGACTTTTTTTCAATCATTAGACGCTTTTGGCGAGATGTAAGGGTGAGTGGAACCAATATACTGCATATTAACAAAACTTTTATTTGTGAGTTCAGCATCTAGAATGTCAACACCGACAGTGCCAAAATGTTTGCTCACATCCAAACAGCACACAATAGTCACCTGTTGTTCTTCCATAGCCTGTGTCAGTTCATCAGTCACTTTCATTAGAGCAGTTTTTGTGGTGCATTACTAAATGAGGAATCTGCTTGTTAGGGAGGCTGGGAAACATTTGGTTTGGCGAGCTGATGTAGATGATTTAACAAACCTAAATCTCTGCAAAAATTTTAGAAACGAAATTCTCTCCATATTTTAAACGGATGGACTGTAATCTGATTTTAGGCCGTGTAAGTACCGTTAACTTCGATGGGAATTTTGTTCTTCTGTGTCTGCATACTCAACGAATACTTGCAAAATATATATAAACTTTGGAGAGATTAAAGTGAGAATTGAAACATGCACACCAAGATCAGTATGATGCGAAAGCGGAGTATAAGACTGACGATGCGTTACTACCTATTGTGTAGTGTTTGTTTTGCGTAGTACGGGAAAAAAGAATATGAGGAAAGCAATATAGCTGCAGCAGAGCACCCGACGCTTTAAGATAGAGCTACAGAAATTGGGTTATTTCTTTGTTCCACGAGAAACACTAAACTGAAATTAATCGGCGAGAGAGCTCCACCGACGTTTGAGGGCACTCATTTCATTTTTTTGCAGTGACACAGATTTTCTTTCTGTGGACGATAACAGCATCTCTATAGCAGCCGTTTAGAGCTACGTTTATAATGAGAAACGGCACCATATGGCGGAAATATATATGCGATACGTTTTTCTTTCTCCGTGAACATATCATCGCCGTGAGATATATTTTATAAATTTAATCTCTGCTTGTGATTATATTTACTGTTAGAAACTGCTGGGCACGAAATTTCATGGAATTAGAAGTGACATCAATACTATCAATTTATTTCTTCCAGGTATCCGTCTTGTTAGAGTTAAATGAATTTCTGAAGAAAAACTGAACATCTCTGTGCACTTAAACAGTCATGATATTCTAGTGTGTACCTGTCGGTTATCGGTCAAAGACTGTAAATATTAGCCAGTATGACTTTCTCAGTTTATTCATTGATGGGCTAGACATAAAGGCTGTACATTAACAAACATCGGACACTTGGATTATGATGTACGATGTCATTATATGTTCATCTGCTTCTAGAATCACGTTCTGTTGACGTTGCTGTAACAGAAATATTCAACACATGCCGTGTGTTACTACTGTCGTCAGAAAATCTATAAGTGAAGCTTGTGTCGTTTTCGCGGTGACGCCCTTTGCCTACACCAAATCAAAGTTGATACACACTGCAGTCAAGAGGATTGTTTACCATTTTAAGCCGCTACTAGCTACTTAGGAATTGTGATATAATTGACTCGTAATGCAGAATTAAGTGCATCCTCACGGTACTTTAGTCTGCACAAGATATTTCGACCCAGATCTTTTCTGCAACAACTGGCCAGTGTGGCCATGCAGTTCTAAGCGCTTCAGTCTGGAACCGAGTTACCGCTACGGTCGCAGGTTCGAATCCTGCCTCGGGCATGGATATGTGTGATGTCCTTAGGTTAGTTAGGTTTAAGTAGTTCTAAGTTCTAGGGGACTGATGACCATAGATGTTAAGTTCCATAGTGCTCAGAGTCATTTGAACCATTTTCTGCAACATTATCCCAGAAGACAACTGGGAGTACTCTTCACATTTAAAAAAGTAGATGGACAAAATATAAATGGTAAAACAGAGAAGCTCTGTCAGTCACACTGCCTGGTCTTCATACATTTTCAAAAAGCTTTCGATAAATGTCAACAATACCTACATCAACAACTCTATTGAAACAGGTAGTGATTCAAATTATGTTAGTATACTAAGTAATATTACATGTCTCTGCTACAGCTACTGGCTAATAAGAAACTGAGAATTGAAAGAGAGGCATAAAAAGTTTACCTACCACAAATCGATTCAGTCTATTTGTTCTGCAAATAAAAGCCGCCGTTTCTTGGTGCAGGCGAGAAGGCTAGGAGAAGTTTTAGATGCTCGAACAGTGAAAAACATGGTAGAATACATGGTAATGAAGCATTTCAGAACAATGTTGATTTTATTGTTGATCTTGTACAATGAAACAAGGTAATATAGCATGTCTGAAAGTAGACATGAAAATCGTTACTATTGTGACAGTACATGCATCAGTCATAACATTGAACATCAAATAATACTGACTAAAAGAGAACCTACAGAAGCAGGGGTGAAATGCTGCATCTAGATAAAGGGAGGACCATAAATGGATAAATAGGACATGCAGTAAACAGAAGACAAGAAAATTCTGAAATGGATTTATAAACAGTACAAAAAAGGTATGACTTTATAAACAGTAAAAAAAAGGTATGAATTTATAAACAGTACAAAAAAGTTTTCAGTTGCAAACAAACAACAAGTATATGAACAAATTGCCTTATCAGATAAGATGACAGAATTAGTATGTTAGAAATTACTGTCACAAGGAAAATTTTGTTGTCTGAACAAGTCTTCTTATTGTGTGAACCATGACATCTTCATGCAAAAGTTGAAAGATTACGGATAATAGACAAATGTTCATAGTTTCTAACGTATCTGCATGAAAAATGCAGGGTATGAAAGTTTCATGGGATTACATAGCAAAATGCAGTCAGAATATGAAACAATCAGACATGATATATAACAGAATATTATAGAATGAAATATTCGAAAGTATCAACAGATGTATAAATCCAAATGGATCATCGATGAATTTTGACTAGGCTCGGTCCATACAGTTCAGTATTTGTCTTCAAGCTATAAAAAAGTCTACCCAAACAATGAAATAGCAGGTGCAGAGAGTGTTAAGTTTTTTGAACAGCAGACTTATCACAACTTTCACTAGAAAACTCAAACCCAGTCTTTAATCAGACTGTTTAGTTACATTTTCATTACACATGATGACTGCTATGGCTGATATAAAAGTGGAGAAACTACTTCATTTTGGGCATTTTTATTCTCTAATGAGCTACGGAATCATCTTTGGGTAATAGCGAAGAACGGACCAGGCTAGTATAACAATCATATCTCGCACCTGTTATAGAACATCCTACAAAGTCCTGAGGAATGGTAATTTCGATAGTGTTTTACGAAATGTGTATGCATAGATTCATAAAGAACATCTGTCCTCATTAGTACTTATGCTACCTCAAAAAATTGGCAAAGAATCAATATAACAGTTGGGCTTAACACAACAGCAGCAAAACCTTCAGGGCTGTAACGTAAGTACAGCAAGAAGTCTGATACAGGAATATAAATGTTTTTGACAACCTGGAAGAGCTTATCAAATGCTTTGTGAGCGGGTAGTGTGGTGTTGTTTAAAGAATAAACTAAAAAAATTCTGTTGGGCTTCTCTTAAGTATCTATAATAAACATGTAAAATTAATATAGTATTTTAATATTATTAAGATAGTCACTGTAATACTGCAGTATTTCCTGTTAATAAAAGTTCAAATTAATCAATGTTGTTGGTCAGTTGCTCCTTTCATTTTATCCCACGTCGCGTGTCGAGAGTTTATATTCTAATCTTCAAGTGTAACAATGATATTATGTTAAGTTTTGTGACCTGGATGCAGCCAGGTATTAGTTGTGGTTTTATTTTGCTACAAAACAAGTAACAGGCACTTGTTAGTGTAATATGGCACTAAGATTATAAATTTTAACGGTGATAGGTTACTCAGATCCCGTTCAAGTGCACAAAACCCAATCGTTCATCATAAATATACATCTTTAACTTCATTTGTCCCACAGAATACGAACCTATAATATAAACAAAGCAAAGATTATATCGATGTGAAGATATAGTGCCATGCATGAGGTGGCACTTATTACTAACTTCAATTGCAGACCATAGACATATATAACATTTATCAAGTTGTTTCATTCCTTATGAAACTTGTTAAAAGTATTCCTATTGCAAATACTCGACACTAAAGAAACAACTAAAAGATAGAAAACACAAATAATTTAAAACTTGCATATGTGACATCAACATGGTCTAAATCTTACTGTTTCTGTACAGCACTTTAGTAATTATCTTTTATTAACGTATATCAGAAAGTGAAAAGTGGAAAAACTTGTAATGCATCGTGTTCTGTTTCTGCAAAGCTCTTAAAGAAATTCCCTGCCACTGTCAATGTCTTTTCATTTAATGTATTCTGTTCATGTTTACTTTTTGCACGAAAATTTCCAGTTCTTCATAAAGATTGAGTTTGTGCCTTTCTTTGTTATGTGGAGTATTATCAGATTGTCCTTTATGTTATCAAAGGAATGTCCTGAATCCAGATTGTGTGGATCTGTTGCAGATTTATTGTGTGTATTTTATCTGATTGTGTTCATGTGTTTTCTCTATCTACTCAGAAGCTTTGCCCAGTCTGGCTCACATATTGTATGAGACACTGCTTGCATTTTGGCTTGTACACACATGAGTTGGAGAATTTATTTTTGCTGGTTTTTGTATTATGTGACCATCTATTAGGTAATTTATTGTTGGTGGAGAAAGTAGCTCTCCTTTGTATGGTCTTAATAGTTTAGTAATTTTTTGTGAAAGGGTACCAAACCTGGGAAGGCATATTGTCCTGATATAAGCTTGCTTGCTGCTCTTATGTTTCTATACATTCCTTTTCTAACTTCACTGTATATTTTTCTAAGAGTGTAGGCTGAAAACGATTTGGATGTGCTCTCTGATGATTTCAATTCCAATTTGGAGAATTTCAGTGTTTAATGTGTGTGCTCTGTGCAACACATGGATCAGTAAGCTAATAATTTGTGTGAGTGCATGTGGCATGGCATGGCATGGCATGTGGCGTGGAGAAGTACGGATATTTACATCTGTACTTGTCAGGCTTGCAAGTACTAAGCACTTGTTCACTGTTTTTTTTTTTTTTCTGGTGAGTGTGAGGTGCAAAAGGTTTATTCAGTTCTGACTTTCGTTTTCGCAAATAAACTTAATGTTTTTCTATTAAATGCTTGAATTTTTGCCTCATCACCTTGTTTGCTTACCCCCTCTGTTATCAGAAATGCCTCATCCCAATACCTTTCGTAATTCTAAATTTTTTGTACAACGGACTGTTTTTATAAAATAATTTTGCTCAAGATAGTTAATGAATATGTTAGCCATGGTCTCTGATATATTGGAGCTCATTGCCAGATCATTTGATTCTCTGCATACTTTATTTTGGAAAGTGAAAAAGTTGTAATTAAGTACCAGTTCAAGCATATCAATGAATTAAATTATTTTGGGTACATAAAGCACTTTATGCTTTATGAGAATTTGCTTAATAACCTCCACAACTTCATGTGTGAGAATATTTGTGTATTAATTGGTGATATCTATTGATACCATCTGGCACTCATAAGGAACAGGAGCGTCTAGTAGGTGATATGCTAAAGTGTGTAGCTGTTTTCGATATTCACAAGGAAGACTGCTCTGTGAGGCCTACTATTAACTCTAGAAACAGCCCAGGCTGTAAACTGACACATAAACTAAATGAGATTCTGATGAACAACTACACATTTGAAGTAAACTACCCTGTTGAAAACTGATATACTTGAGCACGTGAGGCACTAAATGCTCCTGTTCCTGATAAGTGCCAGATGGTATCAATAGATGTCACCAGTTTACACACAAATATCCCCATAGGTGGGGTACTGGAGGTTATTACATACAATCTCATAAAGTACAAAAAGCTGTTGTAACTAAAATATCTACATTCACTGATTTGCTTGAAATGATACTTAATTTCAGTTATTTCACTTTCAGTAAAAAAGCATGCAGGCAACGTAATGGTCCAGCATATCAGAGACCATATCTAAAATATTCATTAATCGTTTTGAGCAAAAATTATTCAATTGCAACAGCCCATGTGCACAATACATTACATTTTACAAGAGATATGTGGATGAGATTACTAATAACAGATGGGGAAATCAAACAAGGTGCTGCAGCAATAATTCAAGTATTCAACAGTATCCACAACAACATTCAGTTTACTTATGAATTTGTCAATGTATAAGTCAGAACTCAACAAACATTTTGGATGTTACCATCGCAAGGATAAACGGTGAACACATGCTTATTATTTACAAAAGAAGCCACAACTACAAGTGTAAATATCCATGCTTGTTCATACCACCCACCCACATACAAATTATCTCCTTACAGATCAATGTTACACAGAGCACACAAAACTTCATTAAGCAATAAACGCTGCAAAATGGAACTGGGGTCATCAAAGGATAGTAGCCGCAAAAGGTTTCCAACCTACACTCAAAGAAAAAACTAAAGAAGCTAGTAAAGGGAAAGAGACGAACATAAATGATAACTATAAGCACACAGACACCAGGTCAGCATGCCTTCCCTACTTTGGTACCATTTCACAAAAAGCTGCAGATGCGTTGAGACCATACAATTTGAGAGTTGCTTTTTCCACCAACAACAAAATAGCTAACAGACTGCCAAGCAAAACAAATACCAGTGAAGATCAATTATGGCTGTGGTGTATACAAGATAAAATGAATTCAGAACAAACGAAGCTTCTACACAGCATTCAAAGAAGCACATTAAGGCATTTAGATACAACACACCCAATAAATCTGCCATAGCTGCCCTCATTCAGGACACAGGACAATCCTTTAATAACATAGAGGGCTATCTAACAATACTGCACAAAATAAGCAAAGGGCACAAACTCAATTTTTATGAAGAAGTGGAAATGTACACGCACAGTGCGAATCACAGACAGAACATGCTAAATGAAAAATCTGGTATATTGGCAGTGAGTATCTTTCTGGTATATTGGCAGTGAGTATCTTCAAGAGCTTCAAAGATATAACATAATGAATCATAGCTCTTTTTCACTCTATACTTCTTCAATGACCTCAATAAAAGATAATTCCCCCATTTATGTACAGAAGCAGTAAGATTTAGATTATGTTGCAAGTTTTATTTTTTATGGTTTTTATTTTATTTTTTGTTTCTTTACTGTCAAGTATTTGCAATAATAACACTTTTAACAAATTGATGCAGAGAATAGAAATTGTTATATGTATCTATAGACCACATTGTTATTTTGTAATGAATGATCTCTGAGGCAAGGCACTATATCTTCACATCGTTATATTCTTTGGTTTGTTTATGCTATTGGCTTGGATTCTGCGGGACAAATTAAGTTAAGAATGTATGACTACCCACAGGGATTGTGCACTGGAACAGGTTGTAAGTAACTATCACTGTTTGAAATTTGTTATCTTAGTGCCATATTACACTAACAACTGCCTGTTATACGTTTTTGCACCAAAATGAAACGATAAGAAAAAACTGGCGCCTACAGCTAGCAAAAATGTAACACATCATTGCTGCACCTGAAGATGACAGTGTAAGCTCTCTAAAGACGTCGTGGGCGCAAATGAAAAGAGTGACTGACACAGAAAATTGGTTTACTTGAACTTTTATTCTCACAAACAGTCACAATTCATTACAACAGTACAACAAGGACAACATAAGCTGTTTCATATTGTTACATCACGTCAAAGTATTGCACATAAAATGAACATCGTTGATTCAAGTTCACATCCATGGAATATGTCTTACGGAATGTATCATATTAGTATCTATCTAGAATAAGTCACGGGAATGACCTCTTACGTTTCATTAGCTATATTAAAAAGTTACTGCGGAAGAAGGGAGTTTTTGCCAAACAAATGCTGAGGAACGTTAAATATTCGGTTATTATATTCTCTTACAAACAGATTACAATGTAGTGGTGGCGAAAACAGTAACTTCTGTCTCTCAGTTATTTTCTCATGATGAACTCCTTTCGATCGTGGCATGGACACTGATAGGTCTTCAGCTGAAGCACTGTGGTATTTTAAATCCAATAAACTCTCTGTGTAGAGGAATCGCCACTGGATTGCACTGAGTACACATTTAGTATTATATAGATTAAGCAGAATAACGTACTTGGGTTCTACAAGTAATTTATTCTTGATTAATGGAGAAACTAATCGTTCTAAGCAACTGGAAAAGGCGCATTTCATTGCAGTTTTCAAGATGAGACATTAGATGTACGCACTGAAAAATATGACTATGTCGGTGACATAACTGTGCTGGATAATGGAAAATTTTTGAAAGGAAGATCCGCGGAGAACATGATTGTTTTGGAGACCGAAAATCTTTTCTCTGTCGATCAGCATTCGCCAAGTCAGCATCATTAAGAAATTCAACTTGCCCTGTTTGTCCAGAAGATCCGCGGAGAACATGATTGAGTCCAGGCTGACAGTGTATTTCACAACTTCTGGTAGGAGTTCGCTACAGTTTCGCACTGTCACTGAGTGAGTAAAATACGATATTACTGACCAGTTTTATAAAGTGATAGTTGAATTTCTAGTCCTTCGGAATCAGAATGAAGCTTTATGAATCCATGCAGTGTGTCATTGACACATAAAAAACGTAGCTTGCAAAATAGTCATTGAACCGATTCTTGAAACTGTTCTCTTGTGTAGGACTCAACCAGGTGCGAAATAGAGCAATAGAAAACATTTGCTAGCTTTCGTCATGAATTTGGTTTGTAAGTGCAAGGTCGTTAAGGAGAGGTTTACCGCTGAAATAACAATAACTCGTAACACCACAAAAAAAGTGACTGATATTTCGTTGGAGAAGTGTGACTGTTACGTGATATTTCGTCAAATACTGATATCATTGGAAAAGTGTCACAGTTATGTGGTACACAACGTTAGCAGAGTTTATGGCTCTACGCTATAAACCTTCTATAACACATTGATGTTCTTCTAATTTTATGTGACGAAATGCCATTGAGTCCAACTTTGCGATATTGTGAATCAGCACATAATACAAATTATTTGTTTTGTTATCCTGACTCATTTTCAGAATTTGAGATTAACCATGTGACAAATTACTGGTTTAGACAGTTCTTGGTGGGAATTATTAACTACCCAGATTATGCCAACAAAACAGAACATTAGTAAAGTAATTACATCTTGATATTATTTCCACAACTGTGATTAAAAACCGTAGAAATATAAGAAATGGATTACTTTTAGTTTCTTTGAGACAGAAAAGCTTCTGTCCATAAATCTGGTCGTATTTAGAAAGCACGGCTCCTGCAAAACTTGTCTTTCCCTTTCCCCGCACGATATCCTGCAATCAATTGTAACACCGTAATACAGAGGATTATCGATTTTTCGCTCTAATGTATGGTTAGGATTTTTTATATCTTTCCTGTAAAGTTTGTACTGTGAATATTTTTATTAATGTTCTTTAATTCAGTGACCTTTATGTCAATAAGTTAATAACAGGTGATTTAAGTAATGTATGTAGACGTTCTGGAACAGTCATGAGTGTAACATTATCTGCAAGAGAATCGACCAGTAAGCATCATTAGTATCTTTGAACGCGTCTGCGCACAAAATAGTTGTTGGAGAGACAGCCATTGCGTTGCGTTATTAGACAGCTTCTGGTTCAGACGTCAAATTTATTACAGTCAGTGGGTGCTTATAATGGTGCTGAAATGTTCATTGTTATCGTACAGTGAGAAGGTTTTGTATGGGCAGGCAGAACATGGAATTCTGTGGGTGCAGTACAAAACTTCAAGAGCTTAACTTGAAAGGGTACAGTACCACCCGACACTGAAAATAGGTACAACATTCTTCGTTATTCTTGTCAGAACAACATATTTTTTCTAATAATAACTCAATTTCAATTAATACAGCAAAGCCGGATACCAGTGTAGGAAAGAATGGCAATTTATTTATTTAATTGATTACATGTGCACTCCCACAAAATAAATCCCTACATCCAATTTGGTGAGATCTGTGAAATGAATGAATATATGGTCGTCTGCTAACTGCAGATAGTGAATGTGCAATATATGATCATCTTTGAGACGGTCCTTTGGTCACCTTTAGTGGAACCAAAGAGATGAAATTTACCTGAGCTTTGACCGCCTGAAATGTGGCTGGCCAATGGGTAGCATGGTCTTCCCCCACCTCGACGGAGGTGCGAGATGACCTGAAGAACGGCCATGTTTCAGCACTCTGCCGCTGGATCTTGTGTTGGTAAGACCTGTCTTAGGTGTGCTCCGTAAAGACAAAAGAGTGGAGACATGGTATGCATGTGAAATACTTAAGAGTAGTTTGGAATAATAATTTCTCTGTTTCAGGAACTTTTGTGGGGAAAATTAAATGTCAGGCAGGTAATATTAAGAGGATCGTAGTAATCTTCGGAAGTGACCAACGGTCACAATGAAACCACGTGTAGCAATAAGTTGAAATACTTGCGGTGCTTAAGTTAAGCTGAATTACTAGCGTGTGTACTATAAGTTGGAAATATTTAAGAAATGGCGTGTGCAGGACTTGAAATTACAGACGAGTACTTCCACGTGGTGAGTACTGTGTGAGTCTCAATCTGTGTATGAGACAAAGGATAAAGAGAAGTACTCGTCCATGGTATCAGTTGAGGACTCGCGTGTGTGATGAAAATGTTCTTAATATTACTTTGCGTGTTATGTTTCCGTGTGACGCTTGATTCAAACTATAACACTCTGAGAGAGAAGCAAGGTGTGTCAGCCGTCTATCCAGCAACGCCACTTGGCTTGCATTGCACAGTAAGACGTGTATATATCCTCCAGAGTTCGTAGTAGGAAAGAAAAGTTACGAAGTGGAGCAGTGTCGTGTGAAACTGGTATGAATATTAATTGAAGTGGGAAAGCTGAAAGTAATGTGATTATAACGTTGTGACTACTCTTGGTGTTGTATTGTATGTTGCCAGTGTGACGTATTTCATGTAATATAAGTATGTGTGGCTTGCATGGGAGAGTAGCAAGACAGGTTCAGAGGCAATGGGTTATGCATGTTCCTTTTTGTACCGCTCGGTCTGGAGGACATTTTCGTAATGATGGGTGTGAGAGTCAAAGTGTGAGATATAGCAAAAGATCCACCATCCTATCCACAAAGTGCACTGTAGTATTAGATAATTACGAGACCATAGGATAGAGAATCACCAATGTAAAGCGATGCCCACTGGGCGCAGTTTCTCATGTGCAATTGTTGTAGAAAATGTAATGGTGTGTTTAGGTTATAGAATTTATCGGAATAAAAAAAGATAGTGAAAAGAAAAAGATTGGTGGCCTTTTCCTTCGAGTAGTATGTTGTCATCATATCCAGAATTTATAATGTGTGCGACATTCATATTCAGTGTGATGGTCACGTGTCGATCAAAGCCGTTGGGTAAGAAAGAAAATGTGGTATTGTCAGTGCGTAGTGAACAGTCAGAGTTGTGTAAATTACTAATAGTCAGATGTGCGTTATCCGTTTCCGTTGCGTAATATTCATAGAGGGGAATAATTTGTAATTTAATTGTGTGTACTAGAGCTCATATTACTCGATAGATAAGAATGAATCCACTCGCTTGGCAGACCACTCATCTTGCAGGCCTGACTGCTTGATGCCACAGTATGAGCAAGGCATGTGGGTGCCTCTCAAACTGGCAACAAAAGTACCTTGCTCCCGGTGCTGTATATTGTAAATCGACGCCATGACCAACCTTTAACATTTATTGCTAAACAATGTTATTCGCCAAACCATCTAAGAAGTTTTAGCACAAAGAAAGGGCTAATCAGTTTATCGTATAACTTTTTACAGACATTCCAGCTTTTAGGACTGATAGTGTTCAAATCATACTTTTTCATTGTGATAGTAATTGTTATGTTCCAACCCGTACATTTTCCATGATAGGAGCCTTCGTTTGCCTAAGTGAAATTCTGAGTTCTATTAAGGGACAGAAACTTATTTAGATGAGTGAACAATAATCTAATAATATTTCTTTTGATCAGTTTGAAACAGTTAAAACTTTGACATTGCTTTATGTTAACTGCTCACAATTGAACAACAGTTAAATCATAATGACAGTGTGGTCTATGTTTCGGAGAAACAAAAGGTAATAACCTTAATTTCTTGGAAAGACTATTCAAAACTATTTTTACAAAAGTAATTGGTCAGAATAAATGATTTTAACAATCGTCAGTACAATCACATTTCCAGTGTTACAGTGACAGCTTTCAGGCATTTTTTTTTAACATTGCTTCTTCAATAGACTGTCAGTTTTCGATTTTCCGTTATTTATTACTGATTAACGAAATTAACGTCTTTAGCAATGCAGTGAGAATTACTCTACAGTTATTGCTAAAATCATTACATTATAAAATATACTAAATTATTGCTCTATTTCCGAAGCTCAAATGTAAGACCAAATTCAAACATATTCCTGTACAGGTATACTGAAGGCACCCAACATTAAGCATGGCAGTAGCTACGTCGTAATATTCTGCTGCTCGTGACCCTTTTACTAAAGAGAATTTATCGGGCAGTGCCAGTGCTAGGAGCAGCTTTTCTGTTTAACAGCCAGAAGAGAAACCTTCCTTTCGCTGCAGCATTTCCATTTCATAGGTGTGTCAGTTTATTGTGAGAAGCTGCTAATAACAAAACGAGCTCAATTACGCTGCCATTATCACTATTTCAATATTTCAGCATACTAGATTTGCTCGTGCAGCGAGCTTTCGGCTGTAAATTTGTTTCATTTAATTGTGCATGTTAATGAACAGGAAATCGGAACAACTAACTATTGAAATTTCAGATCGATCATTTAATAATATTTCAGTTACCCGAGACTTTGTTTATCGTCATTAATAGACAACTGGGTTGGTGACGAATCAATTACCACAGTACTACATAATCACAGGGTAATTTTACTGCATATCAGATGAGTTATTCCATATTGCAGGGATCTTTAGGAAAACGTGCCATTATGAAGAAAGTGTACTACTGGAGTGGGGGTGCCGGCCGAAGTGGCCGTGCGGTTAAAGGCGCTGCAGTCTGGAACCGCAAGACCGCTACGGTCGCAGGTTCGAATCCTGCCTCCGGCATGGATGTTTGTGATGTACTTAGGTTAGTTAGGTTTAACTAGTTCTAAGTTCTAGGGGACTAATGACCTCAGCAGTTGAGTCCCATAGTGCTCAGAGCCATTTGAACCATTTTTGGAGTGGGGGTATTTTACTGTAAATAAAGGACAACAGGCAGATTTCATATTCCTATATTTACGGAAAACATTGTACATTGTGCCACATTCCATATTGTTAACTATGGTCTGACCACACGGAACAAGTTCTTAGATTATTTGAGGCGTTCCAAGAATTTTTAGGTAATACAAACGAGTATGTAGTTCGGGGTAGGACCAGAGTATTACCAGGAGAGCTCCAGGGAAGTGTACAGGACATCTCTTGTTAAGTATCTACACAAACCACCTGACGGATAGGGCCAGCAGAAATGTGTGAGTATTTGTCGTTGAGTGGCTGTAGTGAAATGTAGAAACATGTAACCTATGTAGATGAAGAGAAGAAACAACCCTGGAATCCTGGAACACAATGTTAGTGGTAGGCTTCTTGATACAATCACGCCCATTAAATATTTAGATGTAGCGTTACAAACTGATAAGAATTGCAACGAGCATTTACTTTCACTTATAATGAAGTGAATGTTTGACTTCATTGTACTGGAGAAAGTTACGGAAGTATACGTCATCTGTAAGTGAGAACATGTATAGGAAACATGTACGACCTATTCTTGAGTACTGATCGACTGTTTGGGATCCCAAACAGGTCGGATTAAAGGAAGACACCGAAGGAGTTAAGAGGCGTGCTGCTAGATGTGTTAGCATTCGACTGCAGAACGATTCTGTTACCACCGACGTACATCTGGGATAAGGACCGCCAAGACAAGAGAAAGTAGAACCCCTATGGATACAGTCGCTTTTCTCTCGCTGCATTTGCAAGTGGATCTAAAACATACCCTCCGCAAAGCACCGCATGTTACCTTGCAGAGTATGTACGTAGATGAAGAAATAGATGTTGCACATGGTCTCCATTTCAGTGTTGCTTGTATCGGAACCGATGCCTAGTTTCTGAGTCGTCCAGGCGCATAACCACACGATTGATTGATTACCCAGTAGAGCTAAAGGTCGTGAAATACAAACTATATCTGTTTACACATTTGTTACGTCTTCTATCTACTTGTTAGCAGCAGACAACAGTGGCTACACCAAAGACTGAGACGGCGTGGAGTTTTACAATTATTTATTGAACTTCCTTTTCAATTTCTCCCTCGTCGTCACTGCCCATCCCTGCGGATCCCTCTGCCTGGCTGCTGCTGTGTAGTTTCTCCGACAATGCGCGCACGCGAGCCACTGATCGCACTCGGGAGCCTCGGGCCACCAGTGCTCCGCTGAAGCCAGGATGCCCTGTGGTTGAGATGAACTCGTCCCCGCCCGGCGCCCCAGTACGGCACGCCTACGGAGCCATGTCGCCATGAAGTCAGCTGCCGACGCCTGCTGCAACGGCGGCTGGGAAACCGTCAGTCGCGATGTCCGCGAGGTCCCGTCATGGACGGACCACGTGCCGTGGGGCCGGGTTGCCGTGAAGTCCGGGAGTCAGTCCCCGGCGGCGGCCCTGACCAAGACCGCACTGTGGCCGGTCCTGTGGGAAGTCCTCGCTGTAGTCAGTCAGCCATGGTGCCGACCAAACCCAGGCCGACCTCCAGAGCTGAAGTTGACATCTGGCGGCGAACGGATGACTCCTGCGAGCTGGAACAGACCTCCACAATCGTCACCTACGAAGATTGAACATTCAGACACGGACCACGTCTATCCTCAGATCAGAACTGCTTCCTAATGGCTTCTTCCCGTTGCTGCCTGCGCTCCACTATTTATATCTGGCAGGAGGACGTTTTTTACCCTCGGTGGTAGCTTTTTGTTATTACTCCCGCAGTATATTGCAGCGTAACTTAGCGCGCTGGCCTCCCTTCCCCTTACTCAGCACTCTCCAGGCTTCGCTCGGCGCTCGGTTTGTGCGCGTCCTTTCGTCAGCCAGTTGGTAGACTGCTGCTGTCAGCAAATACCTGTGCCTACTTATTTCGCAACGCCTTGATCGCAGGCATGCCTCTGTTTTTCCATTCTCCACTGTGTGAAGCAACACTTGCTACATGTGGCCGCAACACGTCGTATGAAATGTTAATTGATGATAACGTGGGCTAGTATTATTCAGGTGAAACGCCTTCATGTTTTGTCACATGGTCTGAAACAAATCTTAGAATCCCACATTGAAAATGATACTCGTTGTTTGCTTTGAATATAATTAACGTAATATGTTATTTAAACACATTCATAAATACGCTTCACCGTGTAGATTATCACTTTATTCAAGTAATTCCACCTAATTTTCTTACTGCTTTCAGAGAAATACCCGTTTCCTACATACATAGCGTTACTTGAAATGTGCCCCATCAGGAGACACGGATGAACGTAGACTACAAAAATGATGAGATACCCTTTCTTTGTCTTTCTTGGGAAAACAACACATATTCAATGACTCTGCACATAAAATTGATATAATCACCGATACAATCCTTTTTTGAGAAATTGTTGTTAGTATCGATCAAGACATTGTAACGTTAATGTACCCCATACGTCTTTTTAGGGGTACAAAATATTAATGATAACACTGCTGCTATTTAATAAGTGACAGACAACTGTCACATGTAACGCAGTGCTAGGAATCACCCCAGTACAATTAACTCTGAACATCTGCCTCACGATTATTATTACGTAGGAAATACGAAAGCTGGAATTTTTATATTGAAGGTGAACGCCAAAATTGACTCCTAACTGCAAGTTTCAAGTTAGTAAATGATATGTTTCACAGTTTCTGCATTAAAATACTACCCCTACATTCAAATTAATGATAAACCTGCATTTTTACAACCTGGTTACATAAATGTGATATGGGACTGTAACTGAAGTACATACGTAATAATATGTTCGTACTTTCACAGCACATAAAACAGGTAATTAATATGAGGTACAGCGATAAACGCAGTTTGTTGTAAGTTTAGTACGTCTTCTAATCTATTGGTTTTTTTTTTTCGTGTACTTACTCTGTGTTCTGAATGTTAAAATTCCTGGCTGTCTGAATTAATTTTAGAGTTAGAGGCGATGCGTTACTTCATCTAGAGATACGGATTTGCAATTGTCTTCGCTATTGTTTTGTTTTTCATTTAAAAAGGTATCCTTCGTGTTCACGTCTCAAGCACGTTCTCTAGAGATGACTTGAATTTCCATCGACTGTCTCTGCTGTAAAGTAGCTTCGTAAACAAAAATGAAACCTTACTAATGAGCGGATAACACCTTATAGCAGGCGCCACCTGAAGCCAGCTGCAATGCTTGTTAACAGATTATTGTGAAAGACTTAGTAAGAGACAGAGATAATGACGTAAGGAGAAGCAACTGCAGAGGAGATAGATAAATTAAACTTTAAAACACTCAGTCCTCATCCTCAGGCAAAAATAGAGATCTGTAAAGAAAAGGAGTGGGGTTGGGAGAGATACTGAAAAATAAGGTTTTATGTCATGCAGAATAATGGTTTAAATAATTCATATGGAGAGCTTGACTTCGTGTTAAAAATGAGAGGATAGTCACAAACTGCGTTACGAACTGGTGACCAAACGCTCTAAGACAGCTGTAAAGTCGCACTGAACAAATATTTGGTATGAATAAGCGTAGATTTAACAGATGCTATTTGAAACCAAAATCGTGTTTAATGTACATAAACGCTATTTCATTTGTAATATGAATTTCAATTATGGTCACAAGACCTTAGAGAAATTTTTCTAAATAAAGGTATGAAACTGAAATTGTTTGTGTAGTGGCTTTAGATAAATGAAATCAAGTAAGTTCTTCAGGTGTACCGGTATTACATTATCAGAGACTGATTACAAATGTACCACATTAATTAGAGATTGCAGCTTATTAAGCAGGCTGAGTGACTGTGCTCCAGTACCATCAAGTAATCCCAGTGAGATGGCGCGGTGATTTTCACACTGGAGTTGCATACCGGAGGCCGACGGTTCAAACATGCGTTCGGTCATCCTGATTCAGGTTTTGCGTGATTTCTCTAAACTGGTCGAGGCAAAGGCCAGGACGGTTCCTTTCAAAGAGTACGGACGGTTTCCTTCCTCACCCTTGACACAATTCGAGCTTGTGCTTCGTCTCGAATGACCTCGATGTCGATGGAAGGTTAAACCCAATCTCCCTTCCTGTTTTCCAATCTGGACTACTGAAAATAAATTGCACGTATATTTTCAGGCAATTCTAGTGACTGACATACATCTCAGTCATAAAACAGGGTATACTTACTGACATTTGAGTAACTCTTTTTGTGTAAACCAGAATCTAAAGATTAAATTGACAAGAAAGAACAAGAAACAACTATGTTAGCTCCACATGAAACTTTAGGAACAACAGCGTAAACTGTAGCCATGTTTCACAAGTTTGATATAGAATCCAATGTCCCCAGACCACATAGTAATATGGAACTATTTACAGAAAAAATTTAAAAAGTTCATAAATTTCTGTTTCACCTAAACATGGTGTATTTTAGTCAGTAACTACTGGACCGCAAGAAATACACTCCTGGAAATTGAAATAAGAACACTGTGAATTCATTGTCCCAGGAAGGGGAAACTTTATTGACACATTCCTGGGGTCAGATACATCACATGATCACACTGACAGAACCACAGGCACATAGACACAGGCAACAGAGCATGCCCAATGTCGGCACTAGTACAGTGTATATCCACCTTTCGCAGCAATGCAGGCTGCTATTCTCCCATGGAGACGCTCGTAGAGATGCTGGATGTAGTCCTGTGGAACGGCTTGCCATGCCATTTCCACCTGGCGCCTCAGTTGGACCAGCGTTCGTGCTGGGCGTGCAGACCGCCTGAGACGACGCTTCATCCAGTCCCAAACATGCTCAATGGGGGACAGATCCGGAGATCTTGCTGGCCAGGGTAGTTGACTTACACCTTCTAGAGCACGTTGGGTGGCACGGGATACATGCGGACGTGCATTGTCCTGTTGGAACAGCAAGTTCCCTTGTCGGTCTAGGAATGGTAGAACGATGGGTTCGTTGACGGTTTGGTTGTACCGTGCACTATTCAGTGTCCCCTCGACGATCACCAGTGGTGTACGGCCAGTGTAGGAGATCGCTCCCCACACCATGATGCCGGGTGTTGGCCCTGTGTGCCTCGGTCGTATGCAGTCCTGATTGTGGCGCTCACCTGCACGGCGCCAAACACGCATACGACCATCATTGGCACCAAGGCAGAAGCGACTCTCATCGCTGAAGACGACACGTCTCCATTCGTCCCTCCATTCACGCCTGTCGCGACACCACTGGAGGCGGGCTGCACGATGTTGGGGCGTGAGCGGAAGACCGCCTAACGGTGTGCGGGACCGTAGCCCAGCTTCATGGAGACGGTTGCGAATGGTCCTCGCCGATACCCCAGGAGCAACAGTGTCCCTAATTTGCTGGGAAGTGGCGGTGCGGTCCCCTACGGCACTGCGTAGGATCCTACGGTCTTGGCGTGCATCCGTGCGTCGCTGCGGTCCGGTCCCAGGTCGACGGGCACGTGCACCTTCCGCCGACCACTGGCGACAACATCGATGTACTGTGGAGACCTCACGCCTCCTGTGTTGAGCAATTCGGCGGTACGTCCACCCGGCCTCCCGCATGCCCACTATCCGCCCTCGCTCAAAGTCCGTCAACTGCACATACGGTTCACGTCCACGTTGTCGCGGCATGCTACCAGTGTTAAAGACTGCGATGGAGCTCCGTATGCCACGGCAAACTGGCTGACACTGACGGCGGCGGTGCACAAATGCTGCGCAGCTAGCGCCATTCGACGGCCAACACCGCGGTTCCTGGTGTGTCCGCTGTGCCGTGCGTGTGATCATTGCTTGTACAGCCCTCTCGCAGTGTCCGGAGCAAGTATGGTGGGTCTGACACACCGGTGTCAATGTGTTCTTTTTTCCATTTCCAGGAGTGTAGTTGATCGAAAGACACTATTCCTATAGTCGTTACGTTAGCTGGTACGTGAGTTAAAGAAGTAGAAACGCGGTCAGGAACAAGAACGTATTTGTTTGTAGGTCGGTGAATAAAGAAGGAAGAACAAATTCTGGTTTTTAGAGAGATCTAATTTCTGTAAAAGGAACGAGAATGAGGGCTACAGATTACGAAGCACTTCATAGCTGACAAAAAGTTTTAAAAGACTGAACAGTTATTCTCCTTTTTTTCCATCGCAGACACTGGTACTCCCTGCCAGCATACGCAGATTTCGTGTCTCCTGCATGACGTATTACAGCTGATTGTTAGGTGTAGAAGACCACTTTAGTATAACATACGTCATTCGCCAAGTGATGGCTAACGATGTAGTCAAAAGTTTTAGTCATTGTATAGACAAAGCGGACAGAAAACCGGAAAATTTTTATGCGAGATGTCGTCACTGTCCATTCGGTTCCAAGACACAATTAATATTGATAGTTAGATTGGTTTCTTTTTTCCTAAATAGCTAAGAAATTCAATGTGAAATTTAATATTTGTTCACTGCAAGGCCTTACTCCTTAAAATCAAAAGTAATAAGTTTCATTCCTGTTCACGTTATCTGCCAGTTGCTGAAACTTAAGAAGAAACGAGAATATGTATCATGGTTGTGAAATCATGGACGGAAATACAAAACACGTTCAGTAAATTTTTTATGCACTACAAGAAACTCACGGCTCATCATAAGTATAAAAAATGTACCAAATTGCAGTAGTGGTGTATCAAATTGCAGTAGTAGTGTTCATACTTTGAAGACGACTGTACTAAATTTTATAATGTTTAATCAACTGATTTACGGAAAGAAAATAAAGATTGCTTTCTTTTCGATAAAAATGCGAAGAAATTCGGTTGTAAATATATCAATACGAAAACAGAACAATGAGGTAGGATTTGAACCCAAATAATAAGTATTTGGAAACTATACAGTATATTTTAGGGACACAGCTAATGGTCCACGATTTTGAGATCCATGCTTCAGTCTGTAGGCAGCCAATGATTCAATTAATTTTTTATCGTGTGTAAAAAGTATAAAACAATTTTAAGCTCTGAAATATTAAGGAATATTTAACAACAGGTTGAGTATTTCATAATAGTATAGTATTTATTCAGAGTCACTGTTCCGTAGCTAGCAGAAGATCCACAACGTCGCACTCCACTGCATTATGGATAAAAAAAACTGTCGTGTGACTAGGGCCTCTCGTCGGGTAGACCGTCCGCCAGGTGCAAGTCTTTCGATCTGACGCCACTGCGGCAACTTGCGCGTCGATGGTGATGAAATGATGATGATTAGGACAACACAACACCCAGTCCCTGAGTGAAGAAAATCTCCGACGCAGCCCGGAATCGAACCCCGGCTCTTAGGACTGACATTCCGTCGCGCTGACAACTTTTTTTTCCCGATATACACTCCTGGAAATGGAAAAAAGAACACATTGACACCGGTGTGTCAGACCCACCATACTAGCTCCGGACATTGCGAGAGGGCTGTACAAGCAATGATCACACGCACGGCACAGCGGACACACCAGGAACCGGGTTGTTGGCCGTCGAATGGCGCTAGCTGCGCAGCATTTGTGCACCGCCGCCGTCAGTGTCAGCCAGTTTGCCGTGGCATACGGAGCTCCATCGCAGTCTTTAACACTGGTAGCATGCCGCGACAACGTGGACGTGAACCGTATGTGCAGTTGACGGACTTTGAGCGAGGGCGTATAGTGGGCATGCGGGAGGCCGGGTGGACGTACCGCCGAATTGCTCAACACGTGGGGCGTGAGGTCTCCACAGTACATCGATGTTGTCGCCAGTGGTCGGCGGAAGGTGCACGTGCCCGTCGACCTGTGACCGGACCGCAGCGACGCACGGATGCACTCCAAGACCGTAGGATCCTACGCAATGCCGTAGGGGACCGCACCGCCACTTCCCAGCAAATTAGGGACACTGTTGCTCCTGGGGTATCGGCGAGGACCATTCGCAAGAGTCTCCATGAAGCTGGGCTACGGTCCCGCACACCGTTAGGCCGTGTTCCGCTCACGCCCCAATTTCGTGCAGCCCGCCTCCAGTGGTGTCGCGACAGGCGTGAATGGAGGGACGAATGGAGACGTGTCGTCTTCAGCGATGAGAGTCGCTTCTGCCTTGGTGCCAATGATGGTCGTATGCGTGTTTGGCGCCGTGCAGGTGAGCGCCACAATCAGGACTGCATACGACCGAGGCACACAGGGCCAACACCCGGCATCATGGTGTGGGGAGCGATCTCCTACACTGGCCGTACACCACTGGTGATCATCGAGGGGACACTGAATAGTGCACGGTACATCCAAACCGTCATCGAACCCATCGTTCTACCATTCCTAGACCGGCAAGGGAACTTGCTGTTCCAACAGGACAATGCACGTCCGCATTTATCCCGTGCCACCCAACGTGCTCTAGAAGGTGTAAGTCAACTACCCTGGCCAGCAAGATCTCCGGATCTGTCCCCCATTGAGCATGTTTGGGACTGGATGAAGCGTCGTCTCACGCGGTCTGCACGTCCAGACGAACGCTGGTCCAACTGAGGCGCCAGGTGGAAATGGCATGGCAAGCCGTTCCACAGGACTACATCCAGCATCTCTACGATCGTCTCCATGGGAGAATAGCAGCCTGCATTGCTGCGAAAGGTGGATATACATTGTACTAGTGCCGACATTGTGCATGCTCTGTTGCCTGTGTCTATGTGCCTGTGGTTCTGTCAGTGTGATCATGTGATGTATCTGACCCCAGGAATGTGTCAAAAAAGTTTCCCCTTCCTGGGACAATGAATTCACGGTGTTCTTATTTCAATTTCCAGGAGTGTAGTTCGTTGCGTTTGGTCTGGGCGGACGTCACAAGTCATCCGTTCAAGTTCGTTTGTTAATCCTTCCACTCAGTTTTTTTATTACAGAGGCCAACCGTCTTTCTGACCGAACACGCTGAGCTACCGTGCCGGCGACCACTCAGCTACCCGGGATAGACTGAACATGGATTAAACTACGCGACTGCGATTTAGTTTTCCTGTATTCGCACGTTGGATTCATATCTGCCAGTACACTACATATAACTGTTTTGTCTTCGAATCTGCCCATTTCAGTTCTAGATCTGTTATGGGTTCTCCAGGAAACCCATCCGTACTGCTGTCCTGGAGCAAATTATTTAGGAGATTTCTTCCACTAATTAATCTTACTGAAGGTTGCTTTCCATTGGAGTTAAACTTTATCTGGCGATTGTGAAAGTTTCTTCGGAAAGCTCGTCGTTAAACGAAATAGTGACCTTTCACAGGAATCTTACTGTCTTGCAGGCGTCCGTAAATTCCACTTTACTCTATGGTTTTCGTCTGAAATTTGGTGGAGCAAGAGATACATTGGTGAGACAAAGCGCTATGACAACTGAATATCGCCTGGTGGTGATTTTGAGGTCTCACGATGTGGTAAGGGAAATATAAAACCGAAGCACAGGGGAATAGAAGTCCATCGTAATGGGTGACTTTGGCAAAGGGCGGATTGTTACTTTGCAGCGCCTGAGGACGGGCACTTCAGGAACAGTAAAGCTGGTCGGTTTTCTCTTGCTTCTATCATGAACGTCCATGAAAAGTGACTGGGGGACGGCGGAACCACCAGGTAGGCGACAAAATGTTTGACGTCTGTGTCTCACCATTGAACGTGGACATCGCAGGCCTGCTTGCTCTGTAAAGCAGTGTAGGCGGCAAACTTCGTCAAACGATAGGGCCCAATGATGCCGGATGGAGCGGTGTTTCTCAGCACTGCCTGGAGCAACGAACCTCGCAGAGAACGACCCCTACGTGCTTCCGTGTTCACCCCACGACATCGCCAATTATGACTGCAGTAGGTAGATCTAAATGTGGCAGGGGTAAAAAACGGGGAGCGAAAGGCTATTTACAATTTGTACAGAAACCAGATGGCAGTTGTAAGACTCGGGGGACATGAAAGGGAAGCAGTGGTTGGGAAGGAAGTAAGACAGGGTTGTAGCCTCTCCCCGATGTTATTCAATTTGTATATTGAGCAAACAGTAAAGGAAACAAAAGAAAAATTCGGAGTAGGTATTAAAATCCATGAAGAAGAAATAAAAACTTTGAGGTTCGCCGATAACATTGTAATTCTGTCAGAGACAGCAAAGGACTTGGAAGAGCAGTTGAACGGAATGGATGGTGTCTTGAAGGGAGGATATAAGATGAATATCAACAAAAGCAAAACGAGGATAATGGAATGTAGTTTAATTAAGTCGGGTGATGCTGAGGGTATTAGATTAGGAAATGAGACACTTAAAGTAGTAAAGGAGTTTTGCTATTTGGGGAGTAAAATAACTGATGATGGTCGAAGTAGAGAAGATATAAAATGTGGACTGGCAATGGCAAGGAAAGCGTTTCTGAAGAAGAGAAATTTGTTAACATCGAGTATAGATTTAAGCGTCAGGAAGTCATTTCTGAAAGTATTTGTGTGGAATGTAGCCATGTATTGGAGTGAAACATGGACGGTAAATAGTTTGGACAAGAAGAGAATAGAAACTTTCGAAATGTGGTGCTACAGAAGAATGCTGAAGATCAGATGGGTAGATCACATAACTAATCAGGAAGTATTGAATAGGATTGGGGAGGTGAGAAGTTTGTGGCACAACTTGACCAGAAGAAGGGATCGGTTGGTAGGACATGTTCTGAGGCATCAAGGGATCACCAATTTAGTATTGGAGGGCAGCGTGGAGGGTAAAAATCGTAGAGGGAGACCAAGAGATGAATACACTAAGCAGATTCAGAAGGATGTAGGTTGCAGCAGGTACTGGGAGATGAAGAAGCTTGCACAGGATAGAGTAGCATGGAGAGCTGCATCAAACCAGTCTCAGGACTGAAGACCACAACAACAACAACAGGTAGATCACCGACACTGGACATTGGATAAATGGAAACGTGTCGCCTGGTGAGATGTATCGCGTTCCATGTTACACCAGGTTCATTGTCGTGTCCGGAAACGACGTCAGCCAGACGGAAGGCTGTTCGACACATGCACTACTCAACGGACAGAGACCGGTGGAAGCAGAATCATGATACGGTGGGCAGCCACTCGGGGTTCCATAGGACTTTTGGATGTAATCTGAGGCACTGTGGCAGCTATGAACTAGGTGACCGTTACTGCGGACCACTGCACCAATACTGAAGCTTCATACCTTCAGCTTACGAGATGGATGCAGATGTTCTAACGTTTTAGTGGATCACTGAGTTGCCTGTGAGTGAGGTTATACAGTGTCGTGTGGCGAGGGCCTCCAGTCGGATACACCGGTCGCCTGGTGCAAGTCTTTTTAGTTGATACCACTTTGGCGACTCGCGCGTTGGTTGGGATGAGGTGACGATGATGAAGACAACACAACACCTAGTCCCCGAGCGGAGAAAGTCTCTGAACCAGCCGGAAATCCAACCTGGGTCCCTTAGCACAGCACTGCGCCACAAGACCACTGAGCTGACGAGGTATACAGTAATTCTGCAGCACAATACCCGACAGACAAATGTAATGTGTTTTTCATCAGAGGAGTTTCGAGACACAACAGTCGCCATGTTATCGCGTAACTTACTTTATTTTGAAAAGAGAGAGGAAAAAATGTTCCGTTAATTTCGAATGAAAATGGTTGCTTAAAGAAAATCTCTTTTACGATCATTAAAACCCACAGCTAAATTTTCTCAGGGTGCTGTGACCAAAAATATCATGCATATTCCAACATGAAGACATCCGTTTTACTCACGATGTGTGAAAAAAATTATCTTTCTTTACTGTTACGCGATAAGCAAATTAAATATAATATTCAAATAATTATTTTTCTCTGTGAGGCTTGATGCTCCAGTATAGCTGCCGACGTGCAATTGCAGCGTACACAATTACAGTGCCTTATTTCAATAAAGCTGTACCTCTGGCCTAAAATGACACGGAAATTATTATTAGAAGCCGTTTTACATTTACTGAGATTAAATCCTTTCAATATTTTCAGAATTAAATTGCTATGAAGAAATTTTTATCAATTTCAAAAGAAATGGCGTCGCTTCAACAATGCAACTACAAATGGCCAGGGCAACATTTAATTGTTACGTAATTAATCAAATAAAGGGGACAGGGAAGGTACTTTCTTGCTACTAACAAAAACACATACTGCATTAAATACTAACATATATATTTATCAGAAATTCTAAATACACTACGTATAGTAGAAATAATTCTTTACAGATCGTAATCGAAATGCAACATCAGAACGAAACAGACACGGAAGACAAAGAATAAGAAGACAAGAGAAGACAATGAAATCTTTTCTTATATACTACGATACAGAGATAATATTAGGTACAATTCTCTGATCACGTATTGCAGCTCCATTGTACCCTTATGTCGATAAAGTAATTTACATTACTTTTTTCAATAAGCGATGCTATAATGTTATTGTTATAAGAGTTACGTGAACAGGTATTGCAAGAATCGTAATAGTCACCTTTTCAGTTTGTGTACGGGTGTGTCCTGTTGTCGAAAGTGTGTTAGTGGCTGGCTCTGAGCACTATGGGACTTAACATCTATAGTCATCAGTCCCCTAGAACTTAGAACTACTTAAACCTAACTAACCTAAGCACATCACGCAACACCCAGTCATCACGATGCAGAGAAAATCCCTGACCCCGCCGGGAATCAAACCCGGGAACCCGGGCGTGGGAAGCGAGAACGCTACCGCACGACCACGAGCTGCGGACAAAGTGTGTTAGTGTTGTATCATATAAATACAGATGTTTGCCTGTTTAAGGCAATATTAAGCAACTATGTTCAGTTCACCAGAAAGCAGGAGATGAAAATGATTATTTGTCTGGTGTCAGAGGATGGTCCATATACGAGGGTTGGAACTTTAATAGTGCCAGCTATTTATTTACAGCTCGTACAAAATAGATACTCGTCTCAAAGTTTTACTTACCTTCAAAGTAGTCAACATCATTATGTATAACCCGTTGCTAGCGATGTGGAAGTCGTAGAATACTCTTAGCAGTGCTAATTGTGTTGACAGTTCGAGCGGCGCGGTTTATTACCCGACGAATTTGTAGCAGTTCTGAAGCGAATGCCGTCAAGTGTTCCCTTCAGTATACAGGGTGAAAAGTATTTAAACCGACAAACTCTGGGAGGTTGTAGGGAACATCAAAACAAATACTTTTCCCAAATGTCATTTTTTCCTATGAGGAGTATTTAAACCGGTAGAGGAAGATTTCTCTGTCGGCAAATTAATTAAACTAACAAACACTTTTCCATTTTTATGACTAAGATACAACACAATAACACAACCAAATTTCAATTACAGTAGATTTTCAAAAATGCTTCCATTGACACGTAAACAAAGGTTGCACCGTCGGATCATGTTTTGTCTGACACAGGCAAAAACCCCCGGAGTATCCTGAATTGTTCCTGCTGCTGCTACTATCCGGGCAACCGGATCCGCTTCTGATGCAACAGGAGTTGTGTAAACAAGGTTGCGCATCTCTCCCCACACAGAAAAGTCCAGAGGGGACATATCTGGGGATCGAGCAGGCCATGGTACAGGACCACCCCTCCCAATCCACGTTTCTGGGAACCGTCGGTCCAGGAATCGACGCACACGACGACTGAAATGTGCCGGCGCCCCGTCATCTTGGAACCACATGCGTTGTCTTTTAGGGAGCGGGACGTCTTCCAGCAATTCTGACAATGCTCTGGCGAGAAAATTGTAATAGTGCGGGCCATTTAATGGCCTAGGTAGCGGATACGGCCCAATTAAACAGTCCCCAACAACACCGACCCACACATTAACGAAGAACCGTACTTGATGAGCGCTAGTAACTGTGGAATGTGGGTTATCCCCACTCCAAACATGTGAATTGTGCATGTTGAAGACTTCATCACGCCCGAATGTTGCTTCACCGGTAAAAAACACAGAGAATGGAAATGTTGGATGCATTTCACACTGTTCCAGGTACCACTGCGAAAACTGTGCTCTGGGTGGATAATCAACTGGTTCCTGGTTGTGGACACGCTGTAAGTGAAATGGACGTAACAATTGCTCTCGAAGAACTGTTCTTACATTCGTCTGATTCGTCCCCATGTTACGTAGAATTGCACGAGTGCTGATTGAAGGATCCTGTTCCACATGCTGCAAGACAGTTTCCTCTAATTGCAGCGTTCTTACCGTGCGACGGCACCCCGGTCCAGGTTATCTGCTAAATGACCCGGTCTCACGCAGACGTTGATACATAGCAGCAAAGATCTTATGATGCGGGATACGGCGATTAGGATATTGTCGTTGATATACCCGCTCTGCAGTCGTCCGTTGTGGTGCGCTACGTAGTACACATCAACCATATCAGTGTACTCACTCCACGTGCAACGCTCCATTAGCAAACAGAGACAGTGCACTACTACACTGGTGGACAGCAGTTGCCTACAACTGAAAAGCGTAATACGTCCTCTAACAACTGAAGGTCGTAATACGGCCTCCACCGGTTTAAATAATCGTCATAGGAGAAAATGACATTAGGGAAAAATATTTGTTATGATGTCCCCTACAGCCTCCCAGAGTTTGTCGGTTTAAATACTTTTCACCCTGTATAAATCGAGTTGTACTCACGAGGGCTTAAGTCAGGGGAGTGCAGTAGGTGGTATAGCACTTAGCGGCCACATCAGTCAAACAAATCAGTAACAGATTGGACTGTACGTGCTTCAGCATTGTGCTGTAAAATAATGGTCAGGTCCTCCAGAAAGTGTCATTACTTCTGCTCTATGCTGTTCATTTTTGTATCACAACTTACGACCAGCTTAGAGACAGAAGTGATGACACTTTCTGCAGGACTTGACCACCATTTTGCTGGACAATGCTCAAGCACGTACAGTGCAAGCAGTTACTGAATTGTTTGACTGATTGGGCTGCTAAGTGCTATACGACATACTGCACTCCGCTGACTTAAGCCCTCACGAGCTCAACTCGATTTCTAAACTGAAGGAAACACTTCGCGGCATTCGCTACAGAACTGCTACAAATTTGTCGGGCAATAGAAAGTGCCGCGAGAACTGTCAGCACAACTGGCACTGCTAAGAGTATCCTAAGACCTCCACATCGCTGGCAACGGGCTGTACTTAATGCTGGTGACTACTTTGAAGGTCAGTAAAACTTTGAAACACGTATCTCTTTTGTAAGAGTTGTAAATAAATAGTTGCCACTATTAAAGTCCCAACCCTCGTAAATCTATACTAGAGGTAAATCTGAATAAAATGCAGAGCCACCAGTTTTTTGCCGACGCTAATGTGTGAAACTGCGGCACTGCCATAGGTGTAGCAAAAGAGCCATGAAAGTTGACAAGCGCAGAGCTGACCAAACCACCGTCACGTCAGAGGTGGTAAAAACCAGTCGTTGTCCACATAGCAGGTACAGTCAGAGGCCAGCAACTCTGTAACGTTGATACAGCAGAACGACCGGGCAGGGTTACTATACCTCCAGGTAATGGGTTTGTTTTCGTATATGTGGTTGGAAGCGGTGTTCTGGTAAAACAAGTATTTGCCAAAAAAGCGTAAATATCCACCATTTCTAGTGAAAGGGATCTCAGTCTGGCAGCACCATCTGAGAGGGGAGTTTTACACTGGGCGACAAAGCACCATGGTTGTGCAGGCTGCCACCACGTAACTTCGGTTCGACAAGTACTAATTACTGGTACTAACTCCACCACCGCGGTAGCGTTCAGAGCCGGAAAGAAAACCGATGTACTGTCGGTGTGACTACTGGGCCTCATCCGAGGTGTAGAGGAGGCCTTGCTGCAGGTATAGAGCATGCACTGTGTAGCCGTCTGCAGGTTGTTGTTCATGTCGACACCAACGATGCCTTTCTCTTGGAATCTGGGGCCATCTTCAGTTCGTACAGGCTACTGTCGGAGGTGGTGAGTGCTGCTTTCCTCGCACATGGGGGGGGGGGGGGGGGCACGAGCAGAGTTCACTATTTGTAGTATTGTTACCAGAGTTGATCGGGATCCTTTGATTTGGAGATGAGTGGACAGCCTCAAATAAAGGCTTCATCAACTCAGAGACGGTCTTGGCTGTAGATTTCTGGACCGGTGTTATCGGGTGGGGACTTGTACGACTCCTCTTGATGGGTCACTGGTGAACTTCACAAAGGAAGCAGCTGCTCGTGTAGCAGATTACTTATCTAGTGCACATCTGTGTTTTTTAAACCTAGGTGGTAGTTTACGGTACTCTGATGAACAATCGCCAGACGACAAGCATATAGCGAAACGAGACCGCGTTCAGAGGAAAAGCCACTCTGACTGTCAAAATTTCATCAACAAATGATCGAAGTAATCGCAAAAATTTTCTGAATTTACTGCCCTCCTGGAAATTTATCGCGCTCAAAGCACCTATGGAACCAAGAGTTGATTGAAATCCACAGTAGAAAATTCTAAGATTAGCGATTAGTGGAACGACACAGCAGACGTCATAGGAGGGTAAGCGTTCATTTCAGCCGCAAAAAATATTATCTCTACTGAGATTGAATTTGAGAGTGACACCGAAAATATCCGCTAATGTGTAAAAGGTCTTGATGAAATCAGATTAACTGCTGCATGTTTTTACAGACCAACCATTTCCGCCGTGGCTGTTTTAGAGATATTCAAAGAAAGTCCATATCGTGCAGTACTAATTGGAGGCGAGTCTACCCTAGCGACAATGAATTGGGACGTCTGTGGTTTCATTGCAGGGGTTACAATCAGTCTTGCAATGTACTCTTGAACACATTTGCCGAAAACTGTCTTGAACAGCTAGTTTGACAGCTCACATGCAATGGAAATATTTTAGATCTTGTAGAGACAAACAGGCGTGATCTTATCGACGGTGTCAATAGAGAGACGGTGATTAGTGATCATGATGTCATCGTAGTGACTTTGGTTACGAAAGTTAATAAATCTGTCAAGGAGGCTAGGAAAGTGTTTCTACTAGGAAGACTAGATAAGCAGTTGTTAACAGCCAATTTAGACAATGAATTTACAGAATTTAGTTATAATATGACGGACGTAGAGCGGTTATGCGTAAAGTTTAAACGAATTGTAAATAATGCTCTGGAGAAGTATCTGCCAGTTTAGTGGATTAACGACGGGAGAGACCCACCACGGTTTGACAATAAAATCCCAAAAATGCTGAGGAAGCAATGGCCATTGACTCTCGGTTCAAACCAGGACGCGCAAATGACAATAGACAAAAGTCTATAGAAATTTGTGGGGTTGCAAAGAGATCGATGGGCGAAGCATGCAACAATTATCATCGTCATACCTTAGCAAATGATCTTGCCAAGAACCAGCGAACATTCTAGTCCTACTTATAACAGCTAAGCGGGTCTAAGACTTCTATCCCGTCACTCGCTGACTACTGTGGTGTGGAAGTAAAAGATAGCAAAAGGAGAGCGAAGTTGTAAATATGCCATTTAAGAAATCGTTGACGAAGGATAATCGTAGAAGTATACTGACATTTGACCATTTCACAGACTTCCGTATAAAAACTAAATGTGCGTATGGCATTGTTCGCCGGTAGGCCCCTATTCGGGGAAGTTCGGCCGCCTAGTGCAAGTCTTATTTCATTCGACGCCACGTTGGGCGACTTCCGCGCCGGTGATGAGGATTAAAAGATGATGAGGACAACACAACATGCAGTCCCAGAGCGGAGAAAATTTCGAACCCGGCCGGGAGTCGAACCCGGACCGGCCTGCATAGGAGGCGAGCACGTTACCACCCTGCTTTTTTTCTCTTTTTTTATTCCACAAAAAAGTAGCAAAAATGGCTAGCTCACAATGAAATGACATAAATAAGGTGACAGTCACAAATTAAGCAGGCGGACACTTTCGTATAGAGGAGATAATAAATAAGCATCCCCATCGTAGAGAAACAACAAAAAGAACTGAAAGCAAATATGTCGTCAGGTACGGATTAAGTCCCCGTTCGGTTTTATAAAGAGTAATCTACGGCATTTGTCCCTTACTTAGCTTGCAATAATCACGAATCTCTCGCACAGTTCAGACGCCCGAGCGACTGGAAAGAACCGTTGGTGACTCCCATACATAAGAAAAGTACAAGGACTGACACGCAAAATTACAGAGCAAGATTTCTACAGCAAACAGATGTTAAGGATATTGAACATATTCTCAGTTGCCCGCATCTCGTGGTCGTGCGGTAGCGTTCTCGCTTCCCACGCCCGGGTTCCCGGGTTCGATTCCCGGCGGGGTCAGGGATTTTCTCTGCCTCGTGATGGCTGGGTGTTGTGTGATGTCCTTAGGTTAGTTAGGTTTAAGTACTTGTAAGTTCTAGGGGACTGATGACCATAGATGTTAAGTCCCATAGTGCTCAGAGCCATTTCAACCATATTTTCAGTTCAAATACAACAAATTTCCTTGAGACAGAAAAGTTTTAGCCCACGAAACAGCATGGTTTTAGAAAGCATCGCTCGGCGATACTCAGGTCGTCCTTTTCTCACATGACATTCTTCGAACCATGGATGAAGGGCAACAGATACATTTCATATTCCTAGGTTTCCGAAATGTGTTTGATGCGGTATCCCATATAGACTTAACGAAGGAAGGAGCATACGGAATAGGTTCCCAGGTATGTGAGTGGCTTGAAAACCTCTTAAGTAACAGAACCTTGTACGTCTTCCTCGACGATGAGTGTTCATCACAGACAAGGATATCGTCGCAAGTACCCAAGGGAAGTGCGATAGGACCGCTATTATTTTCTGTATACTTAAATGATATGCTGGACAGGGTGAACAGCAGTCTGCGACTGTTCGTTGATGCTGTGGTGTACTGGAGGGATGTCGTCACTGAATGACTGTAGGACGGTACTAGATGACTGGACAAAATTTCTGATGTGATGAATAGTAACATGCTTTAAGTGTAGTAAATTGTACGTTAATGCAGATGAGTAGGAAAAATAAACTCCTAATGTTCAAACAGACCTACAGCATTAGTTATTTGCTGTTTGACAACGTCACGTCCGCTAACTACTTACAAGGGAATGGTCAGACTTGTCATGCCGAAACATGTATTGCTTTTTTTAGCACTATTATTTAACTGTGCAAAAGGTCCGTATGCAGAATTGTAGCTGCTGACATGAACTGGAAGTCACCTAAAAAAAAAATCACGAACATGGCTGTGTTTCCTGCTTGGCGCTTGCAGTGACGGCTGGCCACCCCTGGAAATGGCGAGTCGCGAGCGTTGCGCGCATGGTCGGGAAGTGCGGCCGTCTTATCGCGGCGTTCACTAAAGAGGTGTCCGCCCCAGTAGCTGAGTGGTCAGCGTGACGGATTGCCGTCCTCCGGGCCCGGGTTCGATTCCCGGCTGGGTCGGAGATTTTCTCCGCTCAGGGACTGGGTGTTGTGTTGTGTTCATCATCATTTCATCCCCATCCGGCGTGCAGGTCGCCCAATGTGGCGCCGAATGTAATAAAGACCTGCGCCAAGGCGGCCGGACCTGCCCCGCGAGGGGCCTCCCGGCCAATGACGCCAAACGCTCATTTCCATTTCCACTAAAGAGGAATATCGCTGCACGGTTTTGGTGGGAAGGAGAAACGAATATTCGTTTCCGTGGCATCCACGTCCTTTTAATTTCTGGTACGTATTTCGAAACATACCGTCCTGAAACTGGTTAGAGATGTGAAAGATGTTCTGTACATGTTCATCTATACTCCGCAAGCCACTTTACGGTGAACATTCAATTTCCCCTCCCAGGTGATGGTGAACCCTGTAAATGTTTTGCTGCTTGCCATGGAGATATGCCACAGACGCCAAATGAAGCAATCAACAGAAAAACGCGTGAAGACTATGTGTTATGCGACATGGTTGTTAAACTTCTAGACGAGCATGTAAGTGCCGCAGACATGTGGCTAGAAACAACTGAAACACTCGATATTGCAGACTGTGAATCTACAGACGGCGAAGACACCGACGAAAGTTGCACTTATGAAGACTCTTCGAGTGATAGTGCCACGGACCATCCGAAAGTAACACCAGCAACTACAATTACCTTATCAGACAAAGAAAAAGCGGTGACGTATTGGTTGAACGAAAGTGGTAAGAAACGCCTATGTGTAAGTACTGTTCAAAATAAGTATCAGTTTGTCCGTTCTGAACGTGAATTGTATAGATGGAAAAAGGAAGTCGATGGACGACGTAAGAGTCGACTGGAAATTGCGACGGAGATAAATGCGCGACTTTTTGAGCTATTTACCGATGCCAGACAAGTCATTTAATGTCAACGATACAACGTTGCGTGATTGGGCGTTAGAGATTGCCAACGCGATAGGCGCTAAAGAATTTACAGCTTCTCAAAGTTGGATTAGTCGCTTCAAAAGATCACATAAAATTGTGGCAATAAAAATAATAAAATTTGTATCGACAAATAGGTCGGAAAATGAAGTGACACAAATCGAAATGATAGAGGCTTTTCTTACGAATGCAAAAAATAAGATCGTTAGTTTTAGTGAATCGTACGTGTACAATGCAGATCAGTCAGGTTTTCAAAAAGAAATGCGTGCGAAAAGAACACTGACATTCAAAGGGGAAAAACATATTGAGGCGATTGCGCAGTCCACGATTGCACTCACCCATTCATGCACTATAATGCCCATAATTAGTCTGGATGGTTCATTGCTGCCTAAACTAGCCTATATGTGTGTCTTCAAGAACCAACTGGACGTTTTGGACTACGTGTCAAAAGAACAATGTTCTACGCAAACAGTCTTGTGGTAGACGCATCGAAGTCTGGAAAAATGGGAAATGAAAACGTTACACTTTTCATGCATCATGCTTTTCTTCCGTTCTGCGGGAACAAATCTCTTCTCCTTCTAGATTCGTGGTTGGGTCATAAAAGGTCTGATTCATTAAAAGCTGCATTTCGAGCCCACCCTGACAAAGAAGTACAGATACTTCAGATTCCACCCGGCACGACGAACGTAATTCAACCTTTGGACAGAGAATTTTTCCGTCAGTGGAAGGCATTTTACAGAAAACTAACAGAGAAAATTATTGTGTGCAGAACATTGCAATTTCCTGTGTATCACCGTGACAATATTCTCAAGCTGCAATCAGTAGTACATTATCAATTTTCCTCCCCAAAGTTTCAAAATTTGATTAAATATGCGTGCCACTCCTCGAAATATACTGATACTAGGCCTGATTCATTCCTAACGCCAGCCCAGTTTTGTCTACGGACATCTAACAACGTCTGTGATTCGCAGGGCTGTCATATGTCATCTTTGTTTGTATGTTCTTGGTGCACAAAAAACCTGTGTTTTGAACATTGTATCAATACTTCGCATTTTTGAGGTAATTACAAGAAATAAAATTTGGACGTGTTCTAAACCGTATATTTATTTGTGTCTATTTCATAGCTATTTGGAAAGAATGTTGTAGATAACATATCAGCCATATTTGTCAACGAATGTTTGATTATCATACGATCCCTTTCACTGGGGGAATCAGCTCTCTCACTGCTGTGGCAAGAGAGCGGCGCGTAGCTAACGCCACCTTGTCCCTAGATGGCGTTGGTATAACGTACCGAGAGAGGTCAGGGTTGTACAAGAGGCAGTTATAAGCGCGGAAACCATGCGACAATAATGTCTTACTTCATCAAATTGTTTACAGACTTCCAGTTCATGTCAGCAGCTAAAATTCTGCATACATACTTCTTACAATGTTAACTCACAGTGGTAAAAAAAGCAACACAGGTTTCGACATGACAAGTCTGACCATTCCCTTGTTAGGTCTAACTTTGCAAGGCGACATGGAAACGAGAGAACGTGTAAGGCTTTTAGTTTGAAAGGGGACTGGTCGACTTCAGATTTTTGAGAGGATTTTAGGAGAGTGTGATTCACGTGTAAAGGAGATCGCACATAGAACACTAGAGCAACATATTCTTGTGTACTACTCGAGTGTTTGGTTTCCGCACCAGGTTGGACTGAAGGGATACATCGAAGCAATTCTGAGACAGGCTGTTAGATTTCTTACCTGTAGGCTAGAACAATATTGAAAAAACACAAGTATTATGGAGATGTTTCAGGAACTAAAATGGGAATCCCAGAAGGGAGGACGATGTCCTTTTCGAGGAACACTATTCAGAAAATGTACAAAACGGTATTCGAAGCTTATTGCGGAATGATTCTACTGCCGCCAACGTGAATTTCGCGTCAGGACCATGAAGATATGGTAAACGAATTTAGGACCGCTATGGAGGAATACAGACAATCATTTTTCCCTCGCTCCATCTGGAGCGCAACAGGAAAGGAAATGACTGGTGATGGTACAGGATAACAACTGCCACTGCACGGTCGCTTACGGAGTATGTACATGTAGATGACGATTTAGCGCTTTCTAGGTGGTGGATCACGTCCAGGCTCACTGTAGCCACTCTTCTGGCCTGGGGCTCAGCCGTTCCGAGTCCAGGACGGTGAAGTCACTTTAACATCTGCGCTATGGTGGGAGTACTGGTGGTGCTCATCTCCGGTCGCAATGGGCTACATCACTGATGAGAGCTGTTTCCCACCACAAGAGCCACAGTGGCGCTCTGTACCTCTGGGTGCGTCATGCCCTGAGTTCAGAGCCATGCTCCGGTAGGACATGTGCTGCCGCAGACGTACTATGTCAGCATTCCTGCGCAGCCGCTAACATCAAACATCAAACATCAAACAGGCCATCGGCCGCCTGTTGCAGCAGTGACACAGCGTTTGCTGTTCTCATCACGAGGTCACAGGGAAAACGAGTGGGGAGTGGGGGAGGGAGGGTGGGTGCTTCAGAGCGTCGCCACAAGTGTCCTAGTCTGGTTTCTGATAAAATATATTTCTAATCATGTCATTTCCTTGAAAAATGATCGGCCATCATCTTTGTAACAACCTATCCCTTCAATCGAACCCTGTCACTATAGACGTCATCCACGCCAGGTCTGTACAAAAGTGTATAGAGTGCCTCTTGCTGCATGCAGATATGTCTCTCATTAAATATATTACAACTGTGGAACACTCTGTTGCAAAAACAGAAAATATTACAAAAAAATTCCGTCATGCTTCATTATTGAGACTGCGTGATTCAGTAAGGAGTACAATAAACAGCTACACAACTTTTTATTATTATCTAACCGTCTATATGCAACTTAGACAGAAAACAAGCATATTTTAAATTGAACCAGAAATATTTTCTTCTAAGAAATTGTTTTTGTTCCACAGATTAAGCACTGGTAGCATGAATAATACAATTTATGAAGGTGCTTACCTTTACAAATTGGTATTACACACGTGACAAAATTAATGACAAGCTCTAAAACTTTAATTACATTTAAGGGATTACGCCTTATGCTGTTTCATATACTATAAATGTCACCTTATACCTGCAAAACTACCAAATCATACTGAAACGACCTGCTACACCCGCAGGACAAGACAGGTAGTTTAAATTGTGGAAAGGGGCCAGAATAAGCGGCTGTTAGTTACACTCGAACATACAACCTTTTATTTGATCAGACATTACAAGAGCTAAGAAAAAAATAAAAAAAACACAGCTTTAGTTTTGGAACTTAATTAGCGGCTGAATGCGCCGTACAATCTCATGTCTTAAGGGCAAGACCACTTTAATTTAAAAACGGCTGAAAGCCAATAACGTAAAGCTGAACCATAATCAGATATTTAAAAGGCAAAGCCTTATCTTAAATCAGTTCCTTAATTATGCTGAAGGCCCAAAGAATTTGACAGTTTAAGAACAAACAACTTAAAATCAAAATCGGCTGAAGGCCCAAACTTGATACTCAATATCACTAATTTTAAAAATGGCAAACGCTTTACGTAAAACAGTTCTGAATTAGGCTGAAGGCACAAACCATCTGACAGATTAAGAACAGAACAACTTTAATTCAAAATCGGCTGAAGCCCCTAAGAATCTGACACTTTAAGAGCAAAACAACTTAAATTCAAAATCGGCTGAACTTCCAACACTTCATAACATTAATTTCAAACAACGGCAAAGGCTTTACGTAAAACAGCTCTTAAATTAGGCTGAAGGCCCAAACCACCTGACGCCTTAAGGGCAAACTTAATCTAAAAATCGGCTAGAAGCTATACAAGTACAAACAACAACAATTATGAAAAGTAAGTTGACAGCACTTCCCAGAGGTACACAGAGACAAAGTTTATCTACGGTAGGCATAGCAACTGGGGTAAGTAAGATAGTTAAAAGGAGGAGAAATCACAACATTTACACACTAAATCCTGAACGCCAAGATAAAAGATGCTACCCCAGTCTTTCACGCATGAATAAAATCAGGAAGAACCTGTATGGGTCTATTGCCTTATAAAAAATATCAAGGAACTGTGCCCTTGGCTTGAAAAAAGTAAATCAGCATTGTTCTGATGTTTGATTTCACTTGACGACGTTGCAAACTGGCTTAAACAATTTCACTGTCGTCAAATCTGCATGTTCATAAATCATCTGTACTAATTGACGGCTCGTTACATCGGTTGTCTGCAACAAATATATGAAGTCATACAACTGCAAAAGCTGTAAGTGGCAAGCGTGATAGGGTGCGAAGATTGGACAAGCGTAACATCAAATCAAAAACTGGTTAGACGGTAAACCTCATCGCTCTCTGAGCTTGGAGGACGACCTGAAGCAATAGGAGGCAAACAAGAAGACGAAGCACAAGTGACAAACCAAGCATCAGGAATAGAAGCAAAAGCCTTCGGGAAGGGAAAAAGGTTTATCTTTCTGTGCAGCGACTGTGACACGACGGGGCGAGGTACAGCGGTGTCTCTGATCGGTGACGCTCCGCGGCTGCGCAGTCGTAGTCGCAGCGTGGCCAGGCCGACAAGCTGTTCAGCCACATTAACCCGGAGGTCACAACTTAACGGCACGTTCCTGTAGGTTCCAGCATCGGCACCTCTACGGGACATCAAATCTCATATCCATAAATAGATTCAGTCTGTTCTGTTGACGGAAGTGGTGGGGAGCCAACATACTAAAAGTTCTGTGTACAAAGATTGTTGTTACTGAAACAGTAGTGTAAGGAATGGTAGAAAACAATAAAGGGAAGTGGCGATATATTTTGAGAAATTTTTTGTGTACAGTAATTCGAGTAAAGTTTTGTATATGGTATTGTTATATTTACTATAAAGCCAATCATGGAAACTCGAGGCCCAGTAGTGTGTTATACACGAGTTACGAAAGAGATAAAGAAATTACTAGTTGAGAATATAAGTCCTCTTCGTGATAGTCTTAAGGAAGTGAAAGAAGACGTAGCGGCCTGTAATGCTCCAATAACAACCTCTTAATCCACGGTAGGTCCTAGTTTTAATGAATGAAGGAGAATCTGGGTGCTGTGAAAGAACAACTGAATGTACACAATGGTGAATCTAGAGCAAAAAAGGAAACGATAAAGCAGAAAATGACTAATTTTAAAGAGGAACTATCAATAAATATACATAAAAATGTAGAAAAAGTTCATGAGGATATTTTGGAAGCAAAACTTCGTCATGAATCGTAGCATAGAGTAATTGGTAACAGATATGTACTGTCAGGAATGAGTCAAGAGATGAGGTCGAGTGACTGTTTGGGGAGATCCGTCAATGTGTTAATGATTTAGCCATCCAGCTTAGGAAAGGCATGAACGTTTCGTGGAAGGTTTCAAAAGAGAACAGGAGGAGATGCATTAAAATAAAGTAATAATATTGGCGAATATTGTAGAGGATTAATAGGTCAAACTGATGATCTTAAGTCACAAAGAGGAGCAAGTTATAGAGAATGGAGGAAGATAAACAGGAAAGTACATCTACATCTACATCCATACTCCGCAAGCCAGCTGATGGTGTGTGGCGGAGGGTATCTCGAGTACCTCTATCGGTTCTCCCTTCTATTCCAGTCTCGTATTGTTCGTGGAAAGAAGGATTGTCGGTATGCCTCTGTATGGGCTCTAATCTCTCTGATTTTATCCTCATGGACTCTTCGCGAGATATACGTAGGAGGGAGCTTGACTCCTCGACGAAGGTATGTTCTCGAAATTTCAACAAAAGAAAATTTACGTATTAAAGGGAGCCATGAAAAGTTCACAAGCCAATAATATGAACTGTTATTGTGGAAGATTTACAGGAAATGGTAATACAGATAGTTGCAAAGCCTCGCACATCTCTCTAAGGGAATTTTTAGACAGGGAGAAGGTATAAAACAGGTCTGGATGGTCAAAAAAGATATTGTGCCTTACGCCAGGGAACGGAGGACATCCAGGTATGTTTCTAAAATTATCTGAGGGAGGGCTACCAGCTACGTGGAGAATTAAAAGATAGTAGAGTGTGAAATGGGAAAACGGGAGGTTAGTGCACAACAATTTAAGATACTTAACATGAGAAAATTTACTACCTACAATAACATTTTCCGGCTATTCGAAGTGGAATGGTGAAATGCAGGGTAGCAATAGGTTTTGGCTTTAGAACCCTCAAATGCAAAACCATACGGCAAGAAATGGGGAGGCTATAAGCAATACCTTAAATGACACTGAGAATGTGAGAGATTCTTATATAGGTCCACCGACGAAGAGTATTTAATCAGGGTTCTAACAAACAGATTACCTTCAACCGTACAGGGTAAACTTCTTGCAAAGGATGTACAAAGCTTGGCGACGTATTACATTGCTTTTGAGAAATAGATAGGTTACAGGACAAGAAGAAGAGTGTACATGACGTGGTCGGAATGGTTGGTAGGATAACGGAGGTAATACAAAGAGATAAGGTAATATTTTCAGTAGTCGGTACTGTGGAATAAAAAAGAACATAACTTTAACGGTAGAAGACAAAGATCGCCAAATATTTTTGGCTGCTTAGAACTGCGTTACAACAACCAAGCTAACAGTCAACTGCACGTAGTAACAGTTACACTTTAGAATGACGGAAATGCTGCAGGTCCCATGGTTGAGGCTGTACGGTGGGACGAAGAGTTTTAAAAGACAGCTCGAACAGTAGGTATCCAAACAGCAAATCAAGAAAGCATTTGCGGGAAGAACCTTTGGAAGAGTAAGAAAATAAAACAGAACCGGAAAGAACAAAGCCAATTACAAATGGTTTTGTAGGATGGCAAACGTGTATTATTTTAGACTTCGGAAGCGATATAAGTGTCCTAACCAAAGAATTCTACCAAAAAATGGAAGGGAGTTATCCCACCTACTAGGTGAGAGAGATGCACGTTATTGCGATTACTGAAATAGAAGGGAGACTGATACAGGATGAAATACTGTTACCAGTTGAATTAGAAATGATAACAGTGATCGTAACTTTTTAGTTATTCTTGAGTAGAATGTACAAGTGTTGTTTGATGCAGATAGATTAACTAAGTACACACCTGTATGTTGCTAGCAAATGGTTAATAATATACACACAGGAGATGATAATAAAAGTGCCATTCTTTAGTGGAAGAAAAAGTGAGGAGACGAAAGAGGGAAGAGTAATAATTCTAGCAAATAAATGTACAGAAACTTTGAATGAACTCAACAGTGAGTCCGATTCTATAGTAGAGGTTGAAAACGACGCGAGAGACAGATAGTTACTGGCTACCGAGTGATTATGAGAAGTGCTTATAAGTTTTGAAGTTATCAAAGGGTATTTTCAGAAAAACAGGAGGTCATGTTGTGAGTGGAAGTTGAAGTTAAAGGAAAGGAACCCATTTTTTGTCAAACCCTGTCCCATTCCACTGTCCCTGAAAGAACCATCCACCAAAGACAATAATAATATATCGACACAAGGTACTGTAGAAAAATCAGATAGTGTTTAAACAACAAACCTTTGTTGGTTGTTACAAAATCATGCAGAGATATGTGGTTGGTGCTCAATACGTGTACATTGAACCACTATTCAGAAAGAGAAAGAGACTGACCTGCGTCAGTCGAGCAAATTTCTGCTAAGTTAGAGAATATAACATACCAGTTGCATGGATTTACTGGCCACATGTTGACAAATTCCCCTCCACATGAATTCCCGGCCAATAACAGCATTTATTTTTGAAGGCCATCCTTACCATTTCCTTCTTTTCCCTGTTGGCTTGCACATTTCATAAGCATATTTATGAAGCCCTATGTTGTTCTTTGCATATGTATATCATGTAATGATTGTTGCAAAACCGTGAGCAAAACACAGAGCAATCCTAATACAACTATTAGATCAGTTTTAAAGGAAAGGAATAACAATAGAATTCAGTAAGTCCTTCTTTGGAGGGCAAGAGATCAACTATCTAGGACATTTAATGCATAACGAGGGATCCTAAATGGATCGAAGCCGTTGTAAAATTCCCTTATAGAAGCTCCACAAAACAGTCGTTATCATCGCTTTTATGGACGGTAAGTTTTTACAGACGCTGTTTGCCTGGATATAACGTAATACATTCCAGGTATTATGAGACTGTTAATACAAGAAACAAGTGGACTTGGAGTGAGCTAGACAGGGAAGCGACTGATAATATAAAGAGAACATTGTTATATTGCACCATAAAAAATTTTACGAGGTCTTTGAAATGTCTTATGACGCATCTTAATATGGCAACTCATATGGAATATTGGAAGAGGAATTCGTAGATGCTGGAAGCCACGAAAGCATTGTGTGTGCTAGTAGATTTTTGTACCTTTACGAATGTAAGTACACAGTCACGGAGAAAAAGGCTCTTGCAATAGTGTGGGGTTCAAACGGTTTCGGTACCTGTTAGTTGGAAAGAAAACAATAGTATTCACTGACCATAAAGCACTTCAATAACAAATAGTAGATTACTAACGGATCGAGTGAAGTATTGTGTACACTTTCTCAAGGCACATGATTTTGAATCAGCATATGTAAAGGGAGAGAGATACATTTTTTTCTGATACATTATTTCGTTTTCCTTACGGATGGAAAAAGCTCAGAAGTGCCAGAGGAAGGGAAACCCTTTCATATCTACATTTTGAAATACGGAATAAAAACGTTAATGAGAGGAAGTTAGCTATAGTGCTAATTCAAGAATAGGTTACATACCCTTACCTGCATTAGGTAACACAAGCCCTAAAAACAGTGAAGGCCAGGTTTTAAAAATAGTAATTGGTTAACATGGGACAAAATTTTATATTGAAGGAGAGACATGGAGAGTAATTGGTGGAGAATTTGCGTATCTCAGAAATGAATACGAAAAGTAGTTGACTGTATCCGTTACGGAGGTGGACGTTTTGGAATATGAAACGGTTTGATGCTCAAGAATAAATTCTTCTTACGTAGAAATCCGGTAGGGTAGCGAGAACACAGATCTGTACATGTTTAGTATGCTGGCGACAAAAGACATCAGACACTGTGGGGCAGTGAAGCTTTCACCCATAAATCCCAAAGATATGTGGGTTCCATGTGCCATCGACCATGAGGATAACATCAGAGAGATTAGAGCCCACATACAGGCATACCGACAATCTTTCTTTCCACGAACAGTACGGGACTGGACTAGAAGGGAGAACCGACAGACGTACTCTACGTACCCTCCGCCACACACCGTCAGGTGGCTTCCGGAGTCTAGATGTAGATGTATGGTACGTTACCCAAAGGAAAAGGGAGAATAGAACATATTCTACTAACAGTTGAATTTCGGTCTTACGTTGTATGCCTAAACACTTTAAAAAGGGCTGCAGCCAATAGAGTAATCAGGTGTCTGAAAGATGCCTATTAAAATTATAAGACTACCAAAACGTTTATTCTCAGTTTTGTTTTTCGACATAACTGTCGTCAAGGAGTGAGACTGAATGATTTAGAAAAGATATCTGCATGGTGCAAAAATTGGCAATTGGCCCTAAATAACGGAAAGCGTTCGGTCATTTAAATGAGTGCTAAAAGGAATCCGTTAAACTTCGGTTATACCATAAATCAGCCAAATGTAAGGACCGTAAATTCAACTAAATACATAGAAATTACAATTATGAACAGTTTAAATTGGAAACAACATGGTGTGGGGGAGGCGAACCGAAGACTTCGAGTTGTCGGCAGGACACTTAGAAAATGCAACAAGTCTACTAAAGGGGCGGCCCACTCTACGCTTTTCCTTCCTCTTTTAGAGTTCTGCTGCGTGTGTGGGATCCTTACCAGATAAGGCTGACGGAGTACATCTAGATAGTTCAAAGAATGGCAGCTCGTTTTGTATTATCGCGCAATGGGGGAGAGAGTGCGACTGAAATGATACAGTATTTGTGGTCGACGTAATTAAAACAAAGGTGTTTTTCGTTGCAACGTAATCTTCACTTCGAAATTTCAATCACCAACTTTCTCCTAGGAATGTGAAAATATTTTGTTGACACCGACCTACATAGTAAGAAAATAACGGAAATCAGAGCTCGCACGGAAAGATATAGATGTTCGTTTTTTTTCCACGCGGTGTTCGAGACTGGAATAATAGGGAATTACAGTGAAGGTGGTTGGATGAACCCTCTGCAGGCACTTAAGTGTGATTTGCAGAGTATCCATGTAGATAGATGTAGATGTACTGGCAGGTACCATGTAAATTTTGACACGTTACCATAAGTCTGCTTCAGTGACCTTTCACTAGGTCGTCTATGGATGCGTTGGTGCCAACCAGATCACCAGGAACACAAGAGGGACTCGCCGCTATACATCACAGAATACCACTCAGTGTCCCAATTGACTCAGATACAGTTATTAGCAAGTTCAGTCCCTGATTTTGAGTTAACATCCAACGATGTATAACAATTCGAAATCTCACTTTTTTCCAATGGTTCGTGGCGCCACCCTGTCTGTAACCTACTTTCGGATTCTACTACCGTCGTCCGTCCGTTCGTAAGGCCCACTGGAGCACTTATTATTATTATTGGTGTTTTGCCCTTAAAGAGCGCATTTGGACTAAACTACATGGCCAAGTTCCTTTTGCTGCCTTCCTTGCTGCCCAAACTTCCCTCATTCGCTCGCTGTGTTTCTGTTTCCGGTCCTCTGTCCATGCTTCTTGTCGGCTGTGTGTCTTCGGCTTCATCTTGATTGCCTTTATGGTTGCCCATATTTCTTTCATCTTCTGGCTGTGATCTTGCATGCGGTCTTCGGTCCATTTTATGCCTGTTCGTTTGTCACATTGTATCTCATGTAGTTTACTTTTCTTAATGATGTTTCTGAATTTTATTCTATCGTTTATTGTCTCTGCTGTTATGATGAGTTGGTTCAGGTCGTTTTCTACCTCTGCCACCCATTTGTTGTTTCTAGTGGTTACCCAGTCAAAGATCTGTTTGGTCAGCCTCTGTGATGGCATTCTGTACAGTTCCTCTGTAGGTTTCTTGATCCATATTCCATTGTTGTTAGTTGCGCCAAATATTTTCCTAAGTATTTTCCGTTCTACTTTTTCTAATTGTCTGATACGTGTATGCCCTAGGATTAGTGTGGTCTCTGCTGCATATAGTGCCTGGCGGAGCACCACCGTGTCGTAATGGCGTAATTTGGCTTTTTGTGAGATAGGCTTCTTATTGTAATGATTCCACACTACTTTGTATGCCTTATCCAGTTTAGTCTTTCTTTCTTCACTTGAGTCTCTGTTATGTCCACTCATTTGTAGTGTTTCACCGAGGTATTTGAAGTTTGCCGTTTTATAAATCGTGCCATACTTTGTGTTCAGAGATGAGATTTTCTTTGTGCTCATAAACTGTGTCTTTTCGTAAGAGATGTGCAGTCTAGTTTTGGAAGCGATTTCGTGCAGTTTTTCAATAGCGTCTTTTGTTTCCTTTATAATTTTCGCGACAATCGCCAAATCGTCTGCAAAAGCCAGGCATTTAATCTGTAGGTTTCCTAAGGTTATCCTCTGTTGTGATGTTTCCCATTCTTTTATGACCTTCTCTAACACCAGATTGGAAAGGAGAGGTGAGAGGCCATCGCCTTGTCGGACATCTGTGCGAATTTCAAAGGGCTCTGATAGTTCCCCACAGAACTTTACTTTGGAGGTCGTGTTGGTTAAAGTTTGCTCTATGATAGCCCGTGTTCTGTTGTCTACTTTGTATTCTGCTAGTATTTTGAAGAGAGTTTTCCGGTCGATAGATTCGTACGCCTTTTTGAAGTCAACTAAGGTAATGATCAGGTTCTGTTTGTGTTGTAAAATCATTTTCAGGTTCCAAATTTGTTCCGCACAAGAGCACTTATATTACGTTTTCGTGGTGCAGACCTGGCGGAGGGAACACCACAGGGCTGTCCTGCATGCTCGTCGTTACCCCTCGTTCAGCAGTGATAGTCTGTGCCATCTGTCGGCGTTATGGCTCGCATGCCCCTGTTGTCAAAGCACCACCTCTGTCACACGATGAAAGATAGCGACAAGCTGGACGTGCACGTCCACTGGACATACTGACTTCCAGTCTCCAATTGAGCCGCTCCAGTAATGTAAAAGCCACCACGTATTCGTACCATTCGTCATGTGTAGGAACGGGGTTCTCTGTAAAGAAAACAAGTTACCGCTTTGATGAAACTGTAATGAACTGATGAAATACTGGGCTCTGGAGTTGTCAGTACCTTTGTTCAACACTGGCACAGATTTCGATTCATTTATTGTAAGATGATTTCTGGTCCTGAGAATGAAGGGCATGGTCGACAGGTAATATGATTTACCCATATCTGTCAAGGTGTTCAACAACAAATTTTGCTCTAATGAGAAAGGGAGGGGGGGGGGGGGTACGGCGTACGGGTGATGCGAGCTACTGTTGACATCCAGGGGGGGGGGGGGAGGAATAGTGTTCTGCGAGTGCGAAATTAATTGTTTGCCTACTCAGAGCAGGGGTCCCTGGCCTGTAACTTTGATGCTAATGAACTAACTGTTTATCTTAATTTGCAAGGGTCAAGAGAAACGAGAGTTTCTGTTTGTATCCGTCTTCATGGACACTTTCATTTGACTCATTTGAAGAACGACTGTTGTGATTTTTTGCTGCGTGGAGTAATATTTATTGTGATTGGATGGATCGTCTGCTGATGGGCTATGAGTAAAAACCCGAAACAAGTTATCATCAAGTACTGAAAACGGCTATTTGTACCTTTGGCTGCTTGTCATATTGAAATAATGTGACAAGTACTGGCCCTTCAACTTCCCAATATGCTGGAAATCAGTAAACAAAAGGAGGTTGTTGATGCCTTTAGCAGTGAGAACTTAGCTGAAAGTGGCCTACGAGAACTACGTTGATTATATTGAAGCTATCTGTGGGCATACCGTGCCTTGAAATTAAATGGAATAATTCACCGCTGTGTGCACAGACACACACACACACACACACACATATATATATATATATATATATATATATATATATAGGGTGGTCCATTGATCGTGACCGGGCCAAATATCCCACGCAATAAGCGTCAGATGAAAAAACTACAAAGAACGAAACTCGTCTAGCTTGAAGGGGGAAACCAGATGGCGCTATGGTTGACCCGCTAGATGGCGCTGCCATAGGTCAAACGGATATCAACTGCTTTATTTAAAATAGGAAACCCCATTTTTATTACATATTCGTGTAGTACGTAAAGAATTATGAATGTTTTAGTTGGACCACTTTTTTCGCTTTGTTATAGATGGCGCTGTAATAGTCACAAACATATGGCTCACAATTTTAGACGAACAGTTGGTTACAGGTGATTTTTTTAAATTGAAATACAGAACGTAGGTACGTTTGAACATTTTATTTCGGTTTTTACAATGTGATACATTACCTTGTGAACTTATAATTTCTGAGAACGCATACTGTTACAGAGTGATTACCTGTAAATACCACATTAATGCAATACATGCTGAAAATGATGTCCGTCAACCTGAATGCGTTTGGCAATACGTGTAACGGCATTCCTCTCTACAGCGAGTAGTTCGCCTTCCGAATTGTTCGCACATGCATTGACAATGCGTTGACGCATGTTGTCAGGTGTTGTCGGTGGATCACGATAGCAAATATCCTTCAACTTTCCCCGCAGAAAGAACTATGGGGACATCATATCCGGTGAACATGCGGGCCATGGTATGGTGCTTCGACGACCAATCCACCTGTCATTAAATATGCTATTCAATACCGCTTCAACCGCACCTACTTGGACATCATCATTTGTTGCAGGTCGTGGTTGACGTTTCACATGTGGCTGAACACTTCCTCTTTCCTTAAATAACGTAATTATCCGGAGAACGGTCGGGACACTTGGATGATGTCGTCCAGGACACCGAGCAGCATACATAGCAGACGCCCGTTGGTCATTTTGATCACAATAGCCATACATCAAGATGATATCGACCTTTTCCGCAATTGGTAAACGGTCCATTTTAACACGGGTAATGTATCACGAAGCAAATACCGTCCGCACTGGCGGAATATTACGTGACACCACGTACTTATACGTTTGTGACTATTACAGCGCCACCTATCACAAAGCGAAAAAAGTGGTCCAACTAAAACATTCATATTTCTTTACGTACTACACGAATATGTAATAAAAAATGGCGGTTCCTATTTAAAAAACGCAGTTGATATCCGTTTGACAATGGCAGCGCCATCTAGCGGGCCAACCATAGCGCCATCTGGTTTCCCCCATCAAGCTAGATGAGTTTCGTTCTTTGTAGTTTTCTCGTTTGATGCTTATTTCGTGAGATATTTGCCCCGTGACTATCAATGGCCTACAGTGTAGTACAGACGTTATAGAAAAGTTAGTAAGTGCACGGCACTCTTCTTCTACAGCTAATCACGCCAAGGAGTGATTTCACAAGAACCTCAGCAGAACTGGGAGGCTGTATTGTGCTGCAAGCAAAGCAAGGCCGAGTCGAGCTCACCTTGTGGAAAAACTAGCTCTTAAGTTGGTACAGCAGCCAATCGAGACGGACTCACAGAGGGGAGAGGAGCTGATCTCTGGCAGTTTTATACAATGCCTTCCAACTGTCTCTTGAGCAGGTCTCCCGCCACCAGGTTCAGGATGCCCGTTCAAGCGGCCGTGGTCTAGAGGAACCACTCTCAACTGTTTCCCTACAGAGGCCGTGGGGCAACTACCTGCCACAGTTCACAACATGCGGCTACATAGTGGCGAAAATGCCTTTTGTACTGCACCAGTGGCACCAGGCTCTGGGGAAACCTGGTATCCCTACACAAAATAGGCTTCTTTAGATTTTCATAGTAGGTTTCCTGCATACTTTTTCAAATTAACTGTTGTATTCAATGTGTTCCTTCGGTTTTGCTCTTAATGGCGCGGAAATAAAGTTCAGTGAGGTGACAAGCTAATCCAGAAATTGACAATAAATATGTTTCATCTGTAGATTAAAGGCTGGCACTCCAAGGACATGTTCTTTTCAGTTAATTATAGCACAGAACCAAATTTATTATACGCTACCCATTCGTTCTTCAGGTTATCTGTATTCTATTAACTTGTAAATTTAGGTTATATCTTTTTAAAGACAATATATGTGGTGTCACCGCCAGACACCACACTTGCTAGGTGGTAGCTTTTAAATCGGCCGCGGTCCGGTAGTATACGTCGGACCCGCGTGTCGCCACTATCAGTAATTGCAGACCGAGCGCCGCCACACGGCAGGTCTAGAGAGACGTACTAGCACTCGCCCCAGTTGTACAGCCGACTTAGCAAGGAACGGTTCACTGACAACTACGCTCTCATTTGCCGAGACGATAGTTAGCATAGCCTTCAGCTACATTTGCTACGACCTAGCAAGGCGCCGTATTCAATTGATATTGATAGTCTATTAATGTATCATCAAGAGCGATGTTCTACAAATGTGGATTAAAGTTAAGTATTCCAGAAGCTACGTACTTTTCTTTATAGCATTCATTCCTATAGCATTCCTGTTTCAGACCTCACGCCAGCCTGCGTGAGCTTAAGCGCGTGCCTTTCGGCTTCGTCTCATTGTGTCTAGGCTTTCTTGTCTAGACACAACAATATACAGGGTGATTCAAAAAGAATACCACAACTTTAGGAATTTAAAACTCTGCAACGACAAAAGGCAGAGCTAAGCACTATCTGTCGGCGAATTAAGGGAGCTATAAAGTTTCATTTAGTTGTACATTTATTCGCTTGAGGCGCTGTTGACTAGGCGTCAGCGTCAGTTGATGCTAAGATGGCGACCGCTCAACAGAAAGCTTTTTGTGTTATTGAGTACGGCAGAAGTGAATCGACGACAGTTGTTCAGCGTGCATTTCGAACGAAGTATGGTGTTAAACCTCCTGATAGGTGGTGTATTAAACGTTGGTATAAACAGTTTATAGAGAATGGGTGTTTGTGCAAAGGGAAAAGTGCTGGACGGCCGAGAACGAGTGATGAAAATGTAGCACGCATCCAGCAAGCATTTGTTCGCAGCCCAGGAAAATCGACTCGCAGAGCTAGCAGAGAGCTGCAAATTCCACAATCAACTATATGGAGAGTCCTACGAAAAAGGTTAGTTATGAAACCTTATCGTCTGAAATTGGTTCAAGCACTGTCTGCAGCCGATAAGATTAAAAGAATCGATTTCTGTGAATTTATCCTTGCTCAAATGGAAACAGATGAATCTTTCGTTTCAAAGATTGTGTTTAGTGATGAAGCAACTTTCCACACTAACGGGAAAGTAAACCGTCACAATGTCTGTATATGGGGCACTGAGAATCCGCGGGAAACTACTCAGTATGAACGTGACTCGCCTAAGGTGAACGTTTTCTGTGCCATTTCAGCCAATACAGTTTTTGGTCCCTTTTTCTTCGAAGGTGCTACTGTAACTGGACTACAGTATCTGGAGATGTTAGAGAATTGGCTGTTCCCTCAGCTCGAACAAGAAGCACAACAATTCATATTTCAGCAGGATGGAGCGCCACCACATTGGCACTTATCTGTCCGTAACTACCTGAACGTCAACTACCCGAGGCGATGGATCGGCCGCCAGGCAGCCCGTGACAGAGCACTTCATCACTGGCCTCCAAGAAGCCCTGATCATACCCCCTGCGATTTTTTCTTATGGGGGTATGTTAAGGATATGGTGTTTCGGCCACCTCTCCCAGCCACCATTGATGATTTGAAACGAGAAATAACAGCAGCTATCCAAACTGGTACGCCTGATATGCTATAGAGAGTGTGGAACGAGTTGGAGTATCGGGTTGATATTGCTCGAGTGTCTGGAGGGGGCCATATTGAACATCTCTGAACTTGTTTTTGAGTGAAAAAAAACCTTTTTAAATACTCTTTGTAATGATGTATAACAGAAGGTTATATTATGTTTTTTTCATTAAATACACATTTTTAAAGTTGTGGTATTCTTTTTGAATCACCCTGTATATCAGCTGCAGATTCTCACACACGTTTTGAAGTAGAAGTGCTGCAATTTTCATTTCTAACGGTGTACTATGTACGACCACACTCTCAAGTGTATTAATGTGGTTAGTGTGAAGAGTAGTGCGGCGAAGTTTGCTCGGCACTTGCTGCGGCCCCTGTAACCACAAGCGCCTGGCCACTGCAGCAATTTGTATTCACTGTGCGGCTGTGCCCGCAGCAGCAGCAGCACTCCAAGTGGTGCGAAGGCCGACTAGGCGCGCGGCAGCGGCGGAACGCGGGCAGGGTACGTCACATTTCGTGTACCTGCAGGGCGGGGCGCAGGTAGCAGCAGACGTCACCACCATGCTGCGTACCACAGTCCCCACGGCCAACACCACAGTTGCCGAGCAGTTTTGATCTCAGTAAGACATACTGTATTTTGTTCCGATCAAATTACAGCTCCATTGGTTTTCTTTCTGAAGAGCCAAAGAACCGGGCACACTTGCCTAATATCGTGTAGGGCACCCGAGAGCACTTCTGCAACACGACGTGACATGGACTCGACTAATGCTGAAGGGAGATGACACCATGAATCCTACAGGGCTGTCCATACATCTACATCTACATCTACATGATTTCCCTGCAAGTGCTTGGCAGAGGGTTCATCGAACCACAGTCATACTATCTCCCTACCATTCCACTCCCGAACAGCGCGCGGGAAAAACGAACACCTAAACCTTTCTGTTCGAGCTCTGATTTCTCTTATTTTATTTTTATGATCATTCCTACCTATGTAGGTTGGGCTCAACAAAATAGTTTCGCATTCGGAAGAGAAAGTTGGTGACTGAAATTTCGTAAATAGATCTCGCCGCGAAGAAAAACGTCTTTGCTTAAATGACTTCCATCCGAACTCGCGTATCATATCTGCCACACTCTCTCCCCTATTACGTGATAATACAAAACGAGCTGCCCTTTTTTGCACCCTTTCGATGTCCTCCGTCAATCCCACCTGGTAAGGATCCCACACCGCGCAGCAGTATTCTAACAGAGGACGAACGAGTGTAGTGTAAGCTGCATCTTCAGTGGACTTGTTGCATCTTCTAAGTGTCCTGCCAATGAAACGAAACCTTTGGATCGCCTTCCCCACAATATTATCTATGTGGTCTTTCCAACTGAAGTTGTTCGTAATTTTAACACCCAGGTACTTAGTTGAATTGACAGCCTTGAGAATGGTACTATTTATCGATCGATAAATCCGTACGAGTACGAGGGGGGTGGAGATATCTTCTCAACAGCACGTTGCAAGGTTTGGTGGTGGTGGTGGTTAGTGTTTAACGTCCCGTCGACAACGAGGTCATTAGAGACGGAGCGCAGGCTCGGGTTAGGGAACGTTGGTTGGTTTGGGGAAGGAGACCAGACAGCGTGGTCATCGGTCTCATCGGATTAGGGAAGGATGGGGAAGGAAGTCAGCCGTGCCCTTTCAGAGGAACCATCCCGGCATTTGCCTGGAGTGATTTAGGGAAATCACGGAAAACCTAAATCAGGATGGCTGGAGACGGGATTGAACCGTTGTCCTCCCGAATGCGAGTCCAGTGTGCTAACTGCAAGGTTTGCTCAATAATGTCCATGTCTGGGGAGTTTGAAGCTCAGTGGAAGTATTTAAACCCAGAAGAGTGTTCCTGGAGCCACACTTTATCAATGCTAGACGTATCGGCTGTCGCATTGTCCATCTGGAATTGCCCAAGTCAGTCAGAATGCAGAATGGACATGAATGGATGCCGGTGTGCAGACAGGATGGTTACGGTCGTGTCACCTGTCAGAGGCGTATCTAGACGTATCAGGGGTCCCACATCGCTCCAATTGCACACGTCCCTCACCATTAGAGAGCCTCCACCAAGTTGAATAGTTTTCTGATCACATGCAGGGTCCATCGATTCATCAGGTTGTCTCCATGCCCGTACAAGTTCATCCGACCGATACAGTTCTAAACGAGACTCGTTAGACCAGACAATAAATTTCCAGTCATCAACAGTCCATTGTCGGTGTTGACGGGCCCAGGCGAGGTGTAGAGCTCTGCGTCATCAAGTCTACACGAGAGGGCCTTCGGCTCCGAAAGCCCATATCGATGATGTTTCGTTAAATGGATCGCATGCTGACACTTGCTGATGGCCCAGCATTGAAACTGCAGCAATCAGCGGAAGTGTTGCACCTCTGTCCCGCTGAACGATTCTCTTCAGTAGTCGCTGGTCCAGTTCTTTCAGAATCTTTTTCTGGCCGCAGTGATGTCGGAGATTTGACGTTTAACCAGTTTCCTAATATTCACGGTACACTCGTAAAATTGTCGTATGGTAAAATCCTCAGTTCATTGCTACATCTGAGATACTGTGTCCCATCGCTCATGCGCCGACTATAACATCACGCTCAAACTCACTTAAATCTTGATAGCCTGCCATTGTAGCAACACTAACCGATTTATCAACTGCGCCAAATATCTGTTGTGTTATATAGGCGTTGTCGACGGCAGCACCGTATTCTGCCTGTTTACAAATCTCTGTATCTGAATCGCATGCGTCAACCAGTTCCTTTCGCGCTTCAGTGTATATAATTTTAGGTTATATTGTGTTTATACTGGTTGCTGGTATTTTATTAATGATCTCATTCATAAGCAGCCATATCACAGTCGCTCAAGAAAGTTGTAATTAAGCTTTGGACGATGAGTCTCCATGTCCGCAGTCTCGATGATTCGAAGCGATGTGCAATCCTGTGTAAATAAAATGTCTTGGTTTTCTTGCGTTGCGTAGTCAGTCGGGAAACCTCACATAAAGCGGAAAGTTTGCTTTGATAAAGTTTAATTATCCGATGAAATAATGGAGCTCTTGGATCTAATAATTGCAGGTTCCCTTCTGATTACCAACGAAACGACACCTCCGTGCAAATTTACAATTAGAGAATACATTTATAATGAAATTCCTTACACACTTTTGATGTAAATGCTCAGTATATATTTTCTTGAATAGCATACAATGTATTTTCAATCTCTTTCTTCCAGTAATCTCGACAGCAAAATTACAATTATTCATTGCGGCTATTCGGCACGGAGAAGATCCTAGAAGTCCACTCAACACACGAGAGAGAATATTACAAAGAGTAATTATGCGTTCATGGAACAGTAATAGTACTGTACTACTTTGAGTATCGATTCTGCGAGTATATAGATGGTCAAGTAGGAAACGTAATTCATTCATAGAATTGTGCAGGGGTAATTAGTAGAATATAAAGAGATATTACATGTATATTCGTTTCATATGCCACATACACCATTTCCATTTGAAAATTACGGTTTGCATTCAACACGGCGGCTTCCAAAATGACCGCCATGTTGGTAACACAGCCTCACAGTATTGTCTCCTCTCCCATCTCACACTATTAGACTTTTCTGTTTACCCGCCTATTTTTTGTTTCAGAAGGATTATTTCACACTTACCGACCACACGGTAAATTTATTTCTGTTGTCTTGTCATGGACAGTGTCCCTTTGACAGGAGATAGAGAAAGGCGATTATAAATTCCACATTAACGCCATGGTAAGTTTTGCCTAAAAGACTACCACCAATATAGTTTTGCATTGCTCTCGGAAAATGGTATTCCCTAGAAATTTCTCTGAGTTTCGAAGTTTGATACTAAAAACCACAAACCACTTTAGCTGGTAATGTCGCCTCCGTTCTTTCAAGTTTGGCCTCTTAATGAGGGGTGCCTCTAGAGAATCTTGGAAGATCACAGTAAAATACATGGAGTGAAGAAATTTAATCTCTTACATCAACATTATACTGTTTCCTGTTCGACATTATGACACTGCTACATATACGTTTAATTAAGAGATTCACTCACTTTTTGTAATTTTAATTATAAAAGACTCGCGGAAAGGTTATTACGGAGGTACATCGCGACGCTGTATTGAGCAGAATAGCACAGAGTATTTTTAAGCTTGTACCGCGGAGGCCTAGGGATAGCCTTTGATGTTGTTCATTATTAAAATTTCATTATGAACAAATGTCGCTTGCAGCAGGATTAGAAGTCAGAAGCTTATTATACCTTGTATCTGCTCCATCCTTTTTTCTTTCTTTGTTTTTTTCTTTTTTAGAAAAAGGTTTCTGTTTTATCGTGCAAACGCTTCTGATACTTTCGCCCAGAGTTTCATCTGTAATGATATCAAATTCGTCTGACCTTTGACTTTGTTCCCGAAGGACTATTCTCTTCGACACCTGGAAAAACCTGTTTTATCTTATCGTCGTTGTCAATCATGTGTCACTGTAACCACGTACGCAGCGCACATGAATGTTTCTCGTAGTTTTCGTGTTTTCATTATTATTATCATTATTATTAATGTTATTTTATTATTTCTTATAGTGAGAAAAAACAGTGTGAATGTGAATATTCGTGTTCCCAGAGCGTGTTAATTGATCTTAAAATCACGGGCGTTCAGCAGCAACGATACTTCGTCAGTTACTAATAGTTTCACTGTAAACTGTCCAGCCATCTTCGGAGCGAAATGGACAGACCGATGGTACGTCGTGCCATCTACGTCTCAGTACACCGCAAATCGTCACTGAGATTTTCACCCAACAGGGGAGTGTGTGCTGATACAAAATTTCCTGATAGCTTGAAACCGTGTGCCGGATCGAGACTCAAGCTCGGGATCTTTGTCTTTGGCGGGCAGGTGCCTGATCACATAACCATAAAGGCAAAGCTCCCGAGTTCGTTTGACGGCACACAGTTTTAACCTTACAGGAAGGTTCACTTACAATCACGCTCGAAAAAAGCATCACACTGGCGACGGAGGTAAATTCTACCGTGAGCCCTTTGTAAAAGATGTTCCAAAATTCTGGTCGACAGGGAAACAGTACCGTCGATAGTGAGACTTAACTATTGCCACTGCTGCATTCCAAAACTGTTAAGACTAAAGTCATCATTATGATTAATTATATCTCTCATCAAACATTTCAGTTGCTCGCCTTAAAAGTGAATCCCTGAAGGAAGGAATAGCTGCAAAATTCTGAAAGTTCTCGCAATCCAAAGAGTCGGCTGCCTGTATAGGGTACTGAACCACAACTAATTTCTCAGGCAGTAGCAGTCGGGTACAGCGTCGAAGGACCGCGCACCGTTGTTGAGCAGTATGTGATACACGTCCGACACTTTGACTCCATGTTTAGAGAGGATTGGACCAATTTCAGGAGAAGAGTTGTCTACCAATGGCAGGAAGGCCAAAGACTTGAATTTGCTGTTCACCTTCTTGGGCTGGGACATTCAACTTCGGTTTGAATTGCAAAATCTAGCAGATCTTCCACGGTGGAGAGCCATTATCTTCTAATGAGTTTTGGAGATGTTTCAAGTTATTCCTTCAACTGGCCCTGATCAATCATACTCCCCTTGTGTACAAGAGTACTCAGGCAGCACTGCTCTGCTGAGAGTGACGACAGCTGTTCCCTTTCAGTTTGTACCGGCTTGCGAAAGACACTGTCCTATAGCGCGGTTTCGGTGAGATTATGCGGGCTTCCTAAGGTCCACAAGAATTGACGTACCCCTGCTACCCATACTACGTAACGCTTAGTGCACTACTAGTCACGTGGATGAGCGTTTAGCTTTGCCCTCTCGTTGAGAAGTGTCCCCAGAACACCCGGAATTCAGCAAATTTTATCACCAGGTTATAGACTCTGAGGCTCAGAAGGTCGGATATGTTTGTTATCTTTGACTTTGCGTCATTATTCATCAAAGTTTCACAGACTCCTTACACTTCTAATAGCAAATAATTGTCACAACTTATAGGTTTCTTTCAAAAAGTACATTCCTGAACTTACTTTTTATTTAATAACGAATTTTAAGAAAAGATTGACGTGCTTGCCATGGGAAGACCTTTGTGTCTCTTGGTGAACTTATTTTTTATTGAAAGTTATGAAAAAAGGAGAGCGATTATAAACCTACCGTCTGCTACTGCTTATAATGCAACCTCAAAACTGGAGGCAATTTGCAAAACAGAATTATTTTGTTGGATTAATAATGGTATAAAGCAACAGAACAGTGTTACACTCTGAGAGGAATTTTGCTAGGTTGACCGTGTTGTTCCTAACGGAGGTGTCTTATCGGAAATGAAAGTCAGAATTACGTAAATATTTGAACAGTAACAAACAAAATTTTGCCTAGCTATACTATTTATAGAATAAGGGAAACGGTCGCCAGCCTAATTAGGCAAGAGAAAGATTAACGTTCTCGTTTAAGAAAGTAGGTATAAGTAACTATAACGGACAAACACAACCTAGACTTAGCCACACGCGAGTGCAATGAACTCTGACACACACATATGTTTTAAGATTGAAGCTAACAACTGGAGCAGCACAAACTATTTGCAAAATTATAACAGATACCGAAACACACTATTACTTTCAGGGCTTACACAAAGTGAATGCTCTTTATAACATTACTATTAATATGCACTTCTAATACACAAGAGAGACAAACACTTAGCAAACATGAGTATATAACGTTTCACAACTGCAGCTTTCTCACTTTTACTACAGCGAAACACAATGTTGACAAAATGCAAGAAACTGACTCACCATTTAGAATTTACTACAGACAACAATGTGATCATTTACTTTATAAGTCTCAGTCTTAAGAACTTTTAATTTTGAAGTTGGCAACAGCACTTTAATAAGCAGTTTTAATAGGAATATTTTCAGCAAACAACATTTACTTTAACTGACTCTCTTGCCACCTTAACTTTAACTTTCTTTTTACTATGTTGAAGAGGCATTAATGAGCAAAATATTGGGCTTTAATGTTATTTTAGTAAGGACACTCGGATATCACTTTAGCTCAAACGGAGAGGAACCTGAGAGGTGTTATGATGAGGAGAAAAATCAAGGTAGGTACATAAATTCAGATATAAATTACCTTATATTTGAGCACACTAACACATCCATTAAGCTGATCCTTCACTGTACATCATTGTAGTATTCCCATGTAATGATTGCGCAATGTGGTGGCAACTGCATGTTGTTAGGTGGAATTGCAGGTAGAATTGCAGGACTCTGTCATTTCTTAGTGGCGATGATTGATACCAATCCCAGAATATTTCCAGCTATTTATCCATTCATCCGAGGCATTGGAAAGCGGCAGGAAAAGCCTCTCTCGGAACCAGCACAATAAGCATCTTTTACATGGCAGTGCACAGACTCGTAGCTCGTCTCCGACTCGTAGCTCGTCCCCGACTCGTAGCTTGTCTCCGACTCGTAGCACGTCTCCGACTTGTGGCTCGTCCCCGACTGACTATCAGTTCCACCTTTTCTACATTGGCCAACCACAATTTGCGCGCGCTACACAGTTCCATTCCCGAGGGGAACCACTACACCTTTTACACACAAAGTAACTAAGAATCCTAAGTGAGGATCAGCAGTTTACATAACAGTAACCAAATACATTAAATAAAACAGAACATTTACACATATTGACATTACTACAAAATTTTTTCAGACAAAATTACAATTATATACAGTAGGATTTGTTCCCTCCAATTGAGACAAAGAATTTAAATTACAGATACACTAAACTGCATAGAATCAAATCATGACAACAAAGCTTGTACAAAGAAAGGAGTATACAATTTTATGTTATCGATTCAAACAAACACATTTACAGAAGCACAGCAAAAGCAAAATAAATCAGTACAGCATTAGAGCTATGGTGTTACACATTGCGTTCTCCAAGTTCTCAACCTGTCAGCTTTTGGAAGTATGCGGATGATACTTACGTAGTTTGGATGCATGGTGAAGAGAAATTTAGTCAACTTTTTTTTAACTGTCTAAATTCCATTCGTGGGAACATCTAGCTTACACAAAAATGAAGAAGGACGGAGGCATCCCTTTCTTGGACTTCAGAGACCATTGTAAAACCGAGACCTACATATCTATACTTGAAAGTTGACAACTGTCATCATACTGCAGACACCAATGATGCCCTGAGCACATCAGTACAGAGGACACGTATGCTTTCTCTCAAAGACCATCTACAGGAAGAACATTAATATCTCAATTTTTTAAGATAATGCCTCTCCATCATGGAATATTTGCAACGTCTTTAGTTGAAACAAGAAGTTAAAAAGGAAAGGTTCAATTCAGTGGCTTTAATATCGACCCAAAAGGAGCGTCAAACATTACAAAAGGTTTTCAAAATCTGAACTTCCAACTTCATTGCAGAGAGTACATCAGCTTTCATATGATGTTAGGGTAGTAACATACTCCATGGCTTTCATAAAATACAAACAAATTATAGCACTACCGACCGCTACTGCTATACCATGACCTTAAAGTTGGAGGCAGATCGGAAAATGAAACTATCTTGTTAAAGCAATTATGGTATAAGGCAAACAGAGCAGTGTTACCCTCTGAAAGGAATTTTGTTGTGTTGAGCGTGATGTACCTAACGGAGGTGGCTTATCGGAAGTGAAAGTCAGAATTACGACAATATTTAAACAGTAACAAACAATATATTACCTATACACACTGTTCAAAAAATAAAGAAAATGGTCACCAGCCTAATTAGGCATGAGAATGATTAACATTCTTGTTCAAGAAAACAGATACGAGTAACTTTAATAGACAAACACAGCCTATCTTCGCCACACGACAGTGCAATGAACTCTGGCCCCTGCATATTTTAACGTTAAGGTTGGAGCTGACGGTTAGAGCAGAACAAACTATTTGCATAAATATAACATATAACTATACACACTATTTTCTAAAGGGCTTAGACAAACTGAATGGGCTCAATAATAATAATTACTATTAATATTCACTGTAGAATCATGAATTGAACCTAGGTTCAGTATTACTTTTCAAACATTTTCCTATCTGACAAAAAACTGTAAATGATGTTCACTGCAAAATTATCAATTGGGAATAGGTTAAGTCTCTCTCAGCTAAGTACTTTTCTATTTATATTTTTCTATTTACAATGAAAGTTAAATGTATTACACTAACAAACACTTTCTCACTAACCTTTGAATAAAAGAAATTACTGTTTTCATAGATAGTGGTCGTTCTATTAATTGTTATTTAGCTTGAGCACTATAGACGGACCGTGGGTCCTGTTACACTATTAATAATCACTTTCAATACTGCACAGAACTTGACAGGGATAGCAAGAGTAATTGAAACTTTTTGTAATTAAGTAACTTTGTGCATTTGGACTACTTTCAGTGGAGGGGTATCCCTAATCTTGACCACTGTAGTTGAGAAAACTAAATGCACTTTTATTACATTAGTGAAACAAGCACTTAGTGCAACACAAAATTGAGATATTTGTAAGATCCTTTCAGCAAACAATATTAATTTTAGCACACTCTTTTGCCACATTAACATTAATATGCTTTCACTAAGGGATACTCGGTAAGCACTTTAGCATGGGAGGGACCCTAAGTGGATATGTGACTGAGGACAAATCTCGGTAGATACAAGAGTTCAGGTATAATTTACCTTATACTTGAGCACACTATATCTTCCAATAAGCTGATCCTTCACTGTACAAATGCTATAGTTCTTCTGTTCCCTTACAGTGATTGCGCAATGTGGTGGCGAGTGCATGTTGGCAAGTGGATTTGCAGCTAGAATTGATGGACACTGTCATTTCTTTGTGGCGATGATAGACATCAATTCCAACATAATTCCATCTAGTTACTGCATCCATCCAAGGCTTTTTCACATTAGAAAACGCCACAGAAAGCCCCTGTTGGCACCAGCATAATTCACAACCTTTACATGAGCTGTTGGTGGTTCAGTAGCTCATCCCCAACTGACTCTTTGTTCCACCTTTCTATCAATGCCAACCACATCTTGCGCGCACTAAACTGTTGCGTTCCCAAGGGGAACCACACCACCTTTTACATACAAATGAACTAAGAACCCTAAGTGAAGATTATCAATTACATAACAGCAACCAAATATATTAAGGGGCTCCGGAATGCCCTATACTTGCAATGTTAAAATAACGCTTATAAATTACATCTTTCCTCACAAAGTATTTGAGGTAGGAAGTTGAACTTTTTACAGTTTATTTATTGGAATATGGGCTACAACTTAACACAGGGATTTTACAAAATTTTAGTTCAGTTATTGAAGATGATTTTTTTTTCAATTGTAATGAAAATTCACAACATTTTTTTGCAATTTTTTATTTATATATTCAAAAATATACAGTTTTTTGGAAAAAGGCTGTGATAAATTATGCAGAAGGTACTGTGTAATATTTACTGAAAGTTTGAAACAAATATGTTTGGAAGATCCTTAGAAAACATGTAATTAGTATGAGAAAATAAAAGTTTTGGGAATCGAGCGACAAAGATTGGATTAACTTTTTAGTGCATTCCAGGTCCATAGGATGGATTATCTTCATCCTCTGCAAACTCCTCCTCCAGCTTCCTCTTGTTCCTCCTCCTGTTTACTCTTGCTTGTATTTCTAGATTCTTTACAGCCCTGTCTGCAGCCCGAAGGCGTTCCTTGTCTAAAGCAAGCATTGCTCGTACCATGTTAGAACCTATCGTCTTTATTGTTTACAGTAATAACACATACCTTTGGCTTTCCAACATTTCTCCTTTTCTTAAAAGCCTTCAGAGGATTTCTAATAACTTTACTTTTACTCATTATTATACTTCAACAAAACAGACTCAAGAAACAGAATGAATTACGAATATTTTCGAGATAACGACAGAGTAAATAAACATGAAACAATCGACAATCACACCAGCGATATATATTGAACCATCACAGGTTAGCCACAACAAATACTTTATCTCACATCACTAAAATGTACCTGATGAACACGGACGTTAATAATAACACCATTTGACAGCAGTTTAACAGGGCCACAGTGGGTCACGCCCATGTAGAACACATTTCAAAAAAAATTTAAAAATAGTTGTAGTATTCGGAATTGAATAAATTATATATCTATTAAAAGGTAATAGTCTGCAGATTCAGAAAACGCAAAAAAGTAAAAATTGAACTTTTCATGATTTTGAGCCTTTCCGGAGCCCCTTAAATAAAATAGATCAGTTACACATATTGGTATTACTACAAAGAATTATTCACACAGAAATTACAATTATGTTCAGTAAGTTCTGCTTCCCTCCAAATGAGGCAAAGAATTTAAATGATAGATACACTACATTATATATGATTAAACCAGGACATCAAAGTTTCTACAAAGAAAAAAAGTACACATTTTCATAGAGTACCGAATTAATCACAGAATAATTACAAAAGCTCAACGATGCAATGTTGAACAAACAGAAATGAATCAACAAAAGGTATGTAGTGTCTAAGCTATGTTACACATGCCCCATGTTTTGTTGAGGTTTCCCGTTAGGGATACTTCAAGGAAACATCCATAACACCAAGGTAATTATTGCAAAAAAAAAAAAGAAGTTCATATCATTAAACTTTAGTTGGGAAAAAAATACACATGTTACAAGCATACAATATATACACTAAAAAATTTAATACATTTCTTCCAAAACATTTTCAAAATAAGACATCATTCTCAAACTGGTTTACAGAAACAATTTTTCACAGGGCATACATTAAAATTTTCTGTCTCTTTCACATATATACTATATCACTGACAGACAAGCAGTATATAAAATAATAAGCACACTTAAAAAAAAGGTATAGTATCCTAGAAAAAAATAAATATGCATATATAACAGTACAGAAACATTTTAACTTAACAAAACACAAATATTTTTCATTATTCAGAATCTAGCTTTAATTATCACTGCTGTGTTTTAAAACAAGACGGTATAAAATTTTATGTTACACCAGAAAACCTAGTCTCAAAACATCTACTACTATTTGAACAAGATTCTATATACATTTGATAATAACTTTTCACTGACTTCAATAAGAGTATTCAGTCCATGACACATTAGTCAAAATCTGACTTACTTCAGTGCCTGCCTCAGCACTAGCAGTTCATCTTACAAACACTTAAACACAATTTTCTACATAGAACACTAAAAGAATACTCTTTAAATTGATACACTGCCCCTTGCTTAGGTTTGGCAGTACATGATCACGTATCCACTCGTTGCCCCACAATGGCAAGTCTTTTGGTTATTGCTCACATGGCATTTTATTACATTGGTTTGTTACCCAACGGTAAATTTTTTGGGTATTCTGGTTCATTCAGATCTGCAGTACTTTTATCAGTGCAGTTCTCTTTCCATCATCTCCAGTGCACATGTTAAACATTATGTACAATTACATCTTTTTACGTTACATTGAATCTGAAACTCAAATTATATGTCAGTCACTGGTAACAAGACATATTTATTTTTAAATGACACCATCGGGTAGTATACACATCATTAATCAAGAAAATTTTGAATGACATATGCAAAATTAAGTTAAGATCAGTATTTTTCTGGTTAATTTTCATTACTTTTTCATTCCATTAGTTCATTCCACTCATCAATTCAGGGAATCATTTCATAGCTAACTGCAGATGATTTTTGACAACTTCTGATGTTTAGAAAAGAAGAATATCTTACTATACTGTGGATTATAGTTTGAGTAATACTGGAGACATTTTGTCCTGGGACTAAAAAAATTCTGTATGAATCGCTTGCAGACCACTAAAAAGCAAGCTTCCATCACTACACATGAAACTGATGAAGCACTTTATAAAGACTCTTGTTCAATATGGATTGTGTTTTAGGTAATTCCTACGAAATTTTCCGTCATCAGGCAAGAAATATTGAAAACGGGTATTTCTGTTGGTCCTCAAGTTCACAAATTGATGAAGGGTAATAGATATGAGAACACAGTTAATGTTAGAGAAAAAGATGCGTGGACTGCCTTCATATATGTTACTGAACATGTTATAGGTAATAATAAACGTCGAAATTACAAAATAGACTCAGGACCATCATGGAAAGTTTCAGTAAGCTGGGTTGTAATAAGAGTGGAAAAGTACAGTTCCTACGCTCATTTACTGACTACTTATACGAAAATTGTAGTGAGGAGCAAGGGGAACACTTCCACCTGGAGACTCAGGAGATCGAGAAGAGGTACCAGGGGTGGTGGAATGAAAGTATAATGTCCGACTGTTACTAGATATTGAACAGTAGAGATGAAGATGCTGCGCAGATATAAAAAGGAAGAAGATCGAAAGTTTAAAGTGCCAGAATGCTCATAATGATAATATAAGGACTGGCTGTAGTATTTTTAGTTCAGAAAGCTACCAATTACTAAAATATAGATCTAGATTAAAGTTATGCTTAAGTTATTGTGCTGCTTCAATTTAAAAAGTCCTGACGTGACAGAACAAAACGAAAGTGTGTATCAGAAAGAGACATACAAACTGATTCTAAAACACCTACTTTTGCGAAATCACATAACAAAAATTTCATAAATCCAGGCTTGTGACGTCATACCCTGCAAGTTTACAGTTAATCTAAGCTGACTGCCGCGCTTCTTTGGTTTTTCGCATGTCCAAATATGAGCCTTGCACAATTTCGAAATACTGTTACAGTGACTGTGCGCTGATCAGTAAATACACTGATATACACTCCGCTGCAGAGTGAAAGTTTCGTTCAGTAAATACACGGGTGTGCAAACTGAAGGACATAACTAACCTTCAACCGATGAAACTTGGGCCGTACATAGAAAGAACAGCTACTAAATAGTATAGGAAGTAACTGAAACAAATACACAATTAATTAACGTGAGTGATGCTTTTATTGAAAGACAGTAATCAGATATAAGTGAACGCGATTTATGTTGACCCCCCCTGGAAATTACAAAAGAAGGAACATGGTTCTTGGTAGGGTGGCTGATGACTACAAACGGCAGCGCATGCTTTCCATCGTGCTGTTATGCCCGTCACAGGGCAAGCAGATTGCTTGACCACTGCTGGATGAGGTGTGGACTGCAACATGTCTCTCCAACACATCTCACATGTGCTCGATGGGACTGAAGTGGCCGGAACGAGTAGCTCAACCCATTCGGCCAATAGCCTCTGGTTCCACGAATTTCTCTGCATGCACCGTTCGATGCGGACGCGCATTTTCACCTATAAAAATGACGTCAGGACCGATGCAGCCCTGAAAAGACTCACGTGAGGAAGAAGTACAATCTAACCATAACGTTGACGGGTGAATGTATCGTAGCAACTTTGTCGAAGGAAAGCAGCAGATAGCTTTCTTCGTTACGTGTGTAGTGGTACACGTTGTTATGCTAACAGCGTTACTTCTCTGGTACACAGCACTACTTCAGATTATGACGAGATTGCTGGACTGCGAGAAGATACTACACATAAGCAGGAATGGTATTAGGTGTAGTACCTGAATCCAGTTTGGCTGCTAGTTGGTTACACAACTAGTTAGGCTAGCAAACACAACACAGATACACACTGTTGCTATTGTTCTCAAACTTAGATGCTGTACAGCGCATAGGCTGTCCGTATCCGGATAGCGTTTCCAAGTGTCGGAAATCGACAGTGGCAGGATGATGGCTTATAGACAGCGTTGTTTATCACTGGGCGATATTGCTGCTCTACTTGATCAGGTGCCCATAAGTGTCATGTGAATACGAAATCCATGGATACAGGAGGGCCATAATCAACACTTTAAAGCATCGCAATAGCCCAACGTGACTAGCGTAGAAACGTACTGTTGCTTCGGCTGTGCGGAATCGTACAGTCATGTCATGTGCCTTGAGTAGGAAAACGAGCCTGTTTACAGCAGGAGGAGTAACACAGGGACAGTGCGACATTTACAGGCTGTCAGCCCTCCGGACGGCCGTTGCTGTGGCAACAGCACAAAGAGGCGCGCCGACAAAGTGTGTGCAGTGACAGCAATGGACACAGCAGGGGCATGACGTCATCTTTCTAGTCGAGTTCCAGTTCTGTATACATCATGACCATGTTCCTATTGATTCTTAGAGAGTCAACGTAGAACGAATCTTGTCAGATTACACTCGCCATCGTCGTACGGCAACAGCACCTTGCGTTGTGTTGCCTGCCGTTGGACAAAAAATTCAAATGGCTCTGAGCACTATGGGATTTAAGTGCTGAGGTCATCAGTCCCCTAGAACTTAGAACTACTTATACTTAACTACCCTAAGGACATCACACACATCCATGCCCGAGGAAGGATTCGAACCTGCGAACCGCTCAGCCACCCTGTCCGGCCGCTGTAATAGGGGTAGCAAGTGTTTCATTTCTGACGTGTTAAAGGCGATGGCTATGTCCTTCGAGTGTTCGTGACATTATGTATCAACAAGATAACGCAAGGCTGCATGTTGTCGCTGATGTTCTGACCTGACACTACACTGAAGATATTCATCTGTTATAGTGGCAAGTTCATTATCGAGATAACTGACCATCTAAAAACATTTCGTCACGGTTATTATTTTATCTATTTTGGGTAGAGAACGTCACAGCTGTTTTCGTAAATTACACAGTAGGAAATCATGCAACCCGTCATTTCACATTTGTATCCTAAAACATAACAAAGTCTTTGTGATGCATAGCTCACAAAAGATTTTACCACAAAAACGTAAGGCGGCCGCGGTGGTCTGGCGGTTCTGGCGCTGCAGTCAGGAACCGCGGGACTGATACGGTCGCAGGTTCGAATCCTGCCTCGGGCATGGGTGTGTGTGATGTCCTTAGGTTAGTTAGGTTTAAGTACTTCTAAGTTCTCGGGGACTTATGACCTAAGATGTTGAGTCCCATAGTGCTCAGAGCCATTTGAACCATTTGAACAAAAACGTAAAATGTTTTGTAAACTAAGCAATCGCAAAAATTTTGTTATATTTTAGGAACCAAATGTAAGAGAAGTCAAGGTTACCATCTCAAGATGGGCTCAGGCTCAAAACTAGTATAATAAAATCATTTCAGGAAAACTTGTATCTATTTGTAGCATTTCCTACAGTGTAATTTCATCATAGGTTGCTGAGAGTCCTGTGCAGCACCGTTGTCCAGCCCATTATAGAGTTGAAGCATGTCTCTTAACCTCAGTTCGACCCAATGCCCACCCGGTTTAGAGGTTGGCTTGATTTGGGGGGAAGAGGCCAAACTGCGAGGTGATCGATCTCATTGGATGGGGAAGGATAGGGAAGGAAGTCGGCCGTGCCCTTTCAAAGGGCCGGCCGGTGTGGCCGAGCGGCTCTAGGCGCTACAGTCTGGAACCGCGCGACCGCTACGGTCGCAGGTTCGAATCCTGCCTCGGGCATGGGTGTGTGTGATGTCCTTAGGTTAGTTAGGTTTAAGTACTTCTAAGTTCTCGGGGACTTATGACCTAAGATGTTGAGTCCCATAGTGCTCAGAGCCATTTGAACCATTTGAACAAAAACGTAAAATGTTTTGTAAACTAAGCAATCGCAAAAATTTTGTTATATTTTAGGAACCAAATGTAAGAGAAGTCAAGGTTACCATCTCAAGATGGGCTCAGGCTCAAAACTAGTATAATAAAATCATTTCAGGAAAACTTGTATCTATTTGTAGCATTTCCTACAGTGTAATTTCATCATAGGTTGCTGAGAGTCCTGTGCAGCACCGTTGTCCAGCCCATTATAGAGTTGAAGCATGTCTCTTAACCTCAGTTCGACCCAATGCCCACCCGGTTTAGAGGTTGGCTTGATTTGGGGGGAAGAGGCCAAACTGCGAGGTGATCGATCTCATTGGATGGGGAAGGATAGGGAAGGAAGTCGGCCGTGCCCTTTCAAAGGGCCGGCCGGTGTGGCCGAGCGGCTCTAGGCGCTACAGTCTGGAACCGCGCGACCGCTACGGTCGCAGGTTCGAATCCTGCCTCGGGCATGGGTGTGTGTGATGTCCTTAGGTTAGTTAGGTTTAAGTACTTCTAAGTTCTCGGGGACTTATGACCTAAGATGTTGAGTCCCATAGTGCTCAGAGCCATTTGAACCATTTGAACAAAAACGTAAAATGTTTTGTAAACTAAGCAATCGCAAAAATTTTGTTATATTTTAGGAACCAAATGTAAGAGAAGTCAAGGTTACCATCTCAAGATGGGCTCAGGCTCAAAACTAGTATAATAAAATCATTTCAGGAAAACTTGTATCTATTTGTAGCATTTCCTACAGTGTAATTTCATCATAGGTTGCTGAGAGTCCTGTGCAGCACCGTTGTCCAGCCCATTATAGAGTTGAAGCATGTCTCTTAACCTCAGTTCGACCCAATGCCCACCCGGTTTAGAGGTTGGCTTGATTTGGGGGGAAGAGGCCAAACTGCGAGGTGATCGATCTCATTGGATGGGGAAGGATAGGGAAGGAAGTCGGCCGTGCCCTTTCAAAGGGCCGGCCGGTGTGGCCGAGCGGCTCTAGGCGCTACAGTCTGGAACCGCGCGACCGCTACGGTCGCAGGTTCGAATCCTGCCTCGGGCATGGGTGTGTGTGATGTCCTTAGGTTAGTTAGGTTTAAGTACTTCTAAGTTCTCGGGGACTTATGACCTAAGATGTTGAGTCCCATAGTGCTCAGAGCCATTTGAACCATTTGAACAAAAACGTAAAATGTTTTGTAAACTAAGCAATCGCAAAAATTTTGTTATATTTTAGGAACCAAATGTAAGAGAAGTCAAGGTTACCATCTCAAGATGGGCTCAGGCTCAAAACTAGTATAATAAAATCATTTCAGGAAAACTTGTATCTATTTGTAGCATTTCCTACAGTGTAATTTCATCATAGGTTGCTGAGAGTCCTGTGCAGCACCGTTGTCCAGCCCATTATAGAGTTGAAGCATGTCTCTTAACCTCAGTTCGACCCAATGCCCACCCGGTTTAGAGGTTGGCTTGATTTGGGGGGAAGAGGCCAAACTGCGAGGTGATCGATCTCATTGGATGGGGAAGGATAGGGAAGGAAGTCGGCCGTGCCCTTTCAAAGGGCCGGCCGGTGTGGCCGAGCGGCTCTAGGCGCTACAGTCTGGAACCGCGCGACCGCTACGGTCGCAGGTTCGAATCCTGCCTCGGGCATGGGTGTGTGTGATGTCCTTAGGTTAGTTAGGTTTAAGTACTTCTAAGTTCTCGGGGACTTATGACCTAAGATGTTGAGTCCCATAGTGCTCAGAGCCATTTGAACCATTTGAACAAAAACGTAAAATGTTTTGTAAACTAAGCAATCGCAAAAATTTTGTTATATTTTAGGAACCAAATGTAAGAGAAGTCAAGGTTACCATCTCAAGATGGGCTCAGGCTCAAAACTAGTATAATAAAATCATTTCAGGAAAACTTGTATCTATTTGTAGCATTTCCTACAGTGTAATTTCATCATAGGTTGCTGAGAGTCCTGTGCAGCACCGTTGTCCAGCCCATTATAGAGTTGAAGCATGTCTCTTAACCTCAGTTCGACCCAATGCCCACCCGGTTTAGAGGTTGGCTTGATTTGGGGGGAAGAGGCCAAACTGCGAGGTGATCGATCTCATTGGATGGGGAAGGATAGGGAAGGAAGTCGGCCGTGCCCTTTCAAAGGGCCGGCCGGTGTGGCCGAGCGGCTCTAGGCGCTACAGTCTGGAACCGCGCGACCGCTACGGTCGCAGGTTCGAATCCTGCCTCGGGCATGGGTGTGTGTGATGTCCTTAGGTTAGTTAGGTTTAAGTACTTCTAAGTTCTCGGGGACTTATGACCTAAGATGTTGAGTCCCATAGTGCTCAGAGCCATTTGAACCATTTGAACAAAAACGTAAAATGTTTTGTAAACTAAGCAATCGCAAAAATTTTGTTATATTTTAGGAACCAAATGTAAGAGAAGTCAAGGTTACCATCTCAAGATGGGCTCAGGCTCAAAACTAGTATAATAAAATCATTTCAGGAAAACTTGTATCTATTTGTAGCATTTCCTACAGTGTAATTTCATCATAGGTTGCTGAGAGTCCTGTGCAGCACCGTTGTCCAGCCCATTATAGAGTTGAAGCATGTCTCTTAACCTCAGTTCGACCCAATGCCCACCCGGTTTAGAGGTTGGCTTGATTTGGGGGGAAGAGGCCAAACTGCGAGGTGATCGATCTCATTGGATGGGGAAGGATAGGGAAGGAAGTCGGCCGTGCCCTTTCAAAGGGCCGGCCGGTGTGGCCGAGCGGCTCTAGGCGCTACAGTCTGGAACCGCGCGACCGCTACGGTCGCAGGTTCGAATCCTGCCTCGGGCATGGGTGTGTGTGATGTCCTTAGGTTAGTTAGGTTTAAGTACTTCTAAGTTCTCGGGGACTTATGACCTAAGATGTTGAGTCCCATAGTGCTCAGAGCCATTTGAACCATTTGAACAAAAACGTAAAATGTTTTGTAAACTAAGCAATCGCAAAAATTTTGTTATATTTTAGGAACCAAATGTAAGAGAAGTCAAGGTTACCATCTCAAGATGGGCTCAGGCTCAAAACTAGTATAATAAAATCATTTCAGGAAAACTTGTATCTATTTGTAGCATTTCCTACAGTGTAATTTCATCATAGGTTGCTGAGAGTCCTGTGCAGCACCGTTGTCCAGCCCATTATAGAGTTGAAGCATGTCTCTTAACCTCAGTTCGACCCAATGCCCACCCGGTTTAGAGGTTGGCTTGATTTGGGGGGAAGAGGCCAAACTGCGAGGTGATCGATCTCATTGGATGGGGAAGGATAGGGAAGGAAGTCGGCCGTGCCCTTTCAAAGGGCCGGCCGGTGTGGCCGAGCGGCTCTAGGCGCTACAGTCTGGAACCGCGCGACCGCTACGGTCGCAGGTTCGAATCCTGCCTCGGGCATGGGTGTGTGTGATGTCCTTAGGTTAGTTAGGTTTAAGTACTTCTAAGTTCTCGGGGACTTATGACCTAAGATGTTGAGTCCCATAGTGCTCAGAGCCATTTGAACCATTTGAACAAAAACGTAAAATGTTTTGTAAACTAAGCAATCGCAAAAATTTTGTTATATTTTAGGAACCAAATGTAAGAGAAGTCAAGGTTACCATCTCAAGATGGGCTCAGGCTCAAAACTAGTATAATAAAATCATTTCAGGAAAACTTGTATCTATTTGTAGCATTTCCTACAGTGTAATTTCATCATAGGTTGCTGAGAGTCCTGTGCAGCACCGTTGTCCAGCCCATTATAGAGTTGAAGCATGTCTCTTAACCTCAGTTCGACCCAATGCCCACCCGGTTTAGAGGTTGGCTTGATTTGGGGGGAAGAGGCCAAACTGCGAGGTGATCGATCTCATTGGATGGGGAAGGATAGGGAAGGAAGTCGGCCGTGCCCTTTCAAAGGGCCGGCCGGTGTGGCCGAGCGGCTCTAGGCGCTACAGTCTGGAACCGCGCGACCGCTACGGTCGCAGGTTCGAATCCTGCCTCGGGCATGGGTGTGTGTGATGTCCTTAGGTTAGTTAGGTTTAAGTACTTCTAAGTTCTCGGGGACTTATGACCTAAGATGTTGAGTCCCATAGTGCTCAGAGCCATTTGAACCATTTGAACAAAAACGTAAAATGTTTTGTAAACTAAGCAATCGCAAAAATTTTGTTATATTTTAGGAACCAAATGTAAGAGAAGTCAAGGTTACCATCTCAAGATGGGCTCAGGCTCAAAACTAGTATAATAAAATCATTTCAGGAAAACTTGTATCTATTTGTAGCATTTCCTACAGTGTAATTTCATCATAGGTTGCTGAGAGTCCTGTGCAGCACCGTTGTCCAGCCCATTATAGAGTTGAAGCATGTCTCTTAACCTCAGTTCGACCCAATGCCCACCCGGTTTAGAGGTTGGCTTGATTTGGGGGGAAGAGGCCAAACTGCGAGGTGATCGATCTCATTGGATGGGGAAGGATAGGGAAGGAAGTCGGCCGTGCCCTTTCAAAGGGCCGGCCGGTGTGGCCGAGCGGCTCTAGGCGCTACAGTCTGGAACCGCGCGACCGCTACGGTCGCAGGTTCGAATCCTGCCTCGGGCATGGGTGTGTGTGATGTCCTTAGGTTAGTTAGGTTTAAGTACTTCTAAGTTCTCGGGGACTTATGACCTAAGATGTTGAGTCCCATAGTGCTCAGAGCCATTTGAACCATTTGAACAAAAACGTAAAATGTTTTGTAAACTAAGCAATCGCAAAAATTTTGTTATATTTTAGGAACCAAATGTAAGAGAAGTCAAGGTTACCATCTCAAGATGGGCTCAGGCTCAAAACTAGTATAATAAAATCATTTCAGGAAAACTTGTATCTATTTGTAGCATTTCCTACAGTGTAATTTCATCATAGGTTGCTGAGAGTCCTGTGCAGCACCGTTGTCCAGCCCATTATAGAGTTGAAGCATGTCTCTTAACCTCAGTTCGACCCAATGCCCACCCGGTTTAGAGGTTGGCTTGATTTGGGGGGAAGAGGCCAAACTGCGAGGTGATCGATCTCATTGGATGGGGAAGGATAGGGAAGGAAGTCGGCCGTGCCCTTTCAAAGGGCCGGCCGGTGTGGCCGAGCGGCTCTAGGCGCTACAGTCTGGAACCGCGCGACCGCTACGGTCGCAGGTTCGAATCCTGCCTCGGGCATGGATGTGTGTGATGTCCTTAGTTAGGTTTAAGTAGTTCTAAGTTCTAGGGGACTGATGATCTCAGAAATTAAGTCCCATAGTGCCCAGAGCCATTTGAACGATCCCGGCATTTGCTTTAGGCGATTTAGGGACATAACGGAAAACCTAAATCAGGGTGGCCGGACGCGGGATTGAACCATCGTCCTCCCGAATGCGAGTCCAGTGCGCTAACTACTCCGCCACCTCGCTAGGTCCGGGTTAGAGCCGTTGCCACTGCCACAGGTACTAAATATCACGCCCTGTACACCCCTAATCTACATACAAATTTAATTATGTATTCGTTCTACCATATGCCGGTCAGAGTGGCCGAGCGGTTCTAGGCGCTACAGTCTGGAACTGCGCGACTGCTACGGTCGCAGGTTCGAATCCTGCCTTGGGCATGGATGTGTGTGATGTCCTTAGGTTAGTTAGGTTTAAGTAGTTCTAAGTTCTAGGGGACTGATGATCACAGCAGTTACGTCCCATAGTGCTCAATAGTGCTCAGAGGCATTTGAACTATTTCGTTCTACCATATACTACACGCACATTAATTCCATTTTGCAGCTACAAAGGTAAACTAGGAGTAAACTAAACGACAGTCACGAAGTCACTGTTACCTATACCACGTACATCAGGAGAAGCAGATGAAAATTTTAAGCATTGAGGGTAAATTTTGAGAAATAGTTCTGTAGTGGGAAAGTAAAAACATGGGAAGGGGAGGGAGAGAGAGAGAGGGGGGGGGGAGAAGGTTAGCAAGAGGTACAGGGGAGAGGAAGGATGGTGGAGGAGGAAAAATACAGGAGGGAGAAAGAAAATAATAGACAGTGAAAGGAAGGGAGGGAAAAGAAGAAAAGGGACAGAGAGGAATACGTGTCCCAGTTTCTGTATTCTGCAGTGAAAACGGCCCTGTCCGCGTTGTCCCTGTGGCTGGACCACACGACACGAAACTCGCATTAGCAGCAGCAGCGGCGGCGTCACAGCGCCGGTGAGGTACAGAGGGGTGGTTGGCTGGGGGGAGGGGGAGGGTGGGAGTCAGGGAGAGTCGTTACTCAGGGCACGTGTTGCGGGCGTCCGGACTGCACTCGCAGAACAAGAAGTGACGACACGCAGCCAGCTCCGAGTACAATGTCCAGCCTCCAGAAGCAACAAGCGGTGCTGTAGTCCACAGTGTTCATGACTTTCTACTTTAGACGATTGTTTTCACGTTTTCTTCTATGATTTTCTCGTATGGGTTGGCATCACTGCTTTAAGAGCATGAAAACCAAACCTAAGTGAAACTTGAGTTTCGCAGTTAATAGATGTAATTGCAAGACATGATTGAAGTTTCAGATCATATACTAATCCTGTAATTTTTCCATCGTCATAAACACCGATTACACTGTTGCGTGAGTAGTATATTTACCTAACGTCTGTATCTGTTTGCATACTCAGCGGATCATTTCCCAGAGTTTGGCAGCGGCACGGGGCGGCCGCCCGGTCTAGGGCGTCTTATCACGGTCCGCGCGGCTCCCCCCGTCGGAGGTTCGATGCCTCCCTCGGGCATGGGTTTGTGTGTATTCCATAGTGTAAGTTAGTTTAAGTTAGATTAAGTAGTGTGTAAGCTTAGGGACAGATTGCCTCAACGGTTTGGTCCCTTAGGAACACAAACATTTGACATTTTTTTGAGAGTTTGGCAGCGGGATACTGTTCATGGTAGTATTTATGAACAATTTTTGCCATTTCTTTAATGGCTAGAGTGAAGGAAGAATCAGTTCTTCTGCGATTCTATAAGAACTACAATTTCCCACTTTCTTTTCACGATCGCTATGGCATAGATGTGTAGGAGGCTATAGAACATTCGCAATCACTGTCTGGAAGACGGCATTCAAAGTTATTAGCAGGTTTTGGTGAGAAGTAGGGTGTCTTTTTTCGAGTGTCTCCAAGTTGAAATTTTTCATATCACTTAGGCACTCTTGCCCCGTAAACAATCCTGTGACACTTAGTCAGAATATCAAGGAGTTGATCCGAGACAGCTGCTACATCTACATCTAAATGGATACTCTGAAAATCACATTTAACTGCCTGGTAGAGAGTTCATCGAATCACCTTCACAGTAATTGTCTATTATTCCAATAACGCACAGCACGCGGAAGAACCCAACACCTATATCTTTCCGTGTGAGCTCTGATTTCCCTTATTTTATTACGATGATTGGTTCTTCCCATGTAGGTCAGCGTCAACAAAATATTTTCACATATAGAGGAGAAAGTTGGTGATTCAAATTTCGTGGGAAGATTCTGCCACAACGAAAAACACCTTTGTTTAAAAGATGTCCACTCCAAATCCTGTGACATTTCACTCTCTCCCCTATATCGAGAAAAAACAAAACGTGCTGCCTTTCTTTGGACTTTTTCGATGTACTCCGTCAGTCCTATCTGGTAAGGATCCCACGCCGCGCAGCAATATTCTAAAAGAGGACGGACAAGCGTAGTGTAGGCAGTCTGTTTAGTAGATGTGTTACATTTTCTAAGTGTCCTGCCAATAAAACGCCGTGTTTGATTAGCCTTCCTCAGAACATTTTCTATGTGTTCCTTCTAATATAAGTTGTTCGTAATCGTAATTACTAGGTATTTAGTTGAATTTCTGGTCTTTGCATTTGACTCCTTTATCATGTAATCAAAATTTAACGGATTCCTTCCAGTGCTCGTGTGGATGATCTCACGCTTTTAGTTATCTGGGGTTAATTTTTGTACCATACGGCTATCTTTCCTATATCGCTTTTCAACTTGTTTTGATCTGCTGATGACGTTACTAGTCGATAAACGACAACATTATCTGCAATCAACCTAAGACGGCTGCTCAAATCGTCTCCTAAATCGTTTATACAGATACGGAACAGCAAAGGGCGTATAACACTACCTTCTAGAACGCCAAAAATCACTTCTGTTTTACTCGATGACATTCCGTCGATTACTACGAACTCTCTGACAGGAAATGACGACCTTTTTTTGTGGTAAGATCTGATGCGACCAAACTGCTGAGGTCATTGGTCACTAAGCTTACACATTACTTAATCTAACTTAAACTAACTTACCCTAAGGACAACACACACACCCACGCCGAGGGAGGACTCGAACCTCCGTCGGGGGGAGCCGCATGAACCCTGACGAGGCACCTCAGACCGCGCGGCTATAACGGGACAGGAAATTACGAATCCAGTCACGTAGCTGAGACGATGTTCCATAAGCACGCAATTTCACTACAAGCCGCTTGTGAGCTACAGTGTCAAAAGCCTTCCGGAAATCTAGAAATGTGGAATCAGTTTGAAATTCGTTGTCAATAGCGCTCAACACTTCATGTGAGTAAAGGGCTAGCTGTGTTTTACGTTTTCTAAATTCGTGTTGACTGTGTGTCAATATACCTTTCTCTTCGAGGTAATTCAAAATGTTCTAACACAATATATGTTCCCAAATACTGCTGCATATCGACGTTAATGGGCCACCTTTCTTGAGTATTGGTGTGACCTTTCCATTTTTTTGGGAACGGGTCTTTGGTCGAGTGAACAGTTGTACATGATTGTTAAGTATGGAGCTATTGTATCAACATACTCTGAAAGGAACATGACTAGTATAAAGTCTGGCCCGGAAGAATTGCTTTCGTGATTTGCGTTGCTTCACTAATCCGAGGATATCAATTTGCACGTTACTCATGTTTGCAGCTGTTCTTGATTGGTTGGAATAATTGTTACGTCTTCTTTAGTGAAGGAATGTCCGCCCCGGTAGCTGAGTGGTCAGCGTGACAGACTGTCAATCCTAAGGGCCCTGGTTCGATTCCCGGCTGGGTTGGAGATTTTCTCCGCTCAGAGACTGGGTGTTGTGTTGTCCTAATCATCATTATTTCATCCCCATCGACACGCAGGTCGCCGAAGTGGCGTCAAATCGAAAGACCTGCACCAGGCGAACGGTCTACCCGACGGGAGGCCCTAGCCACACGACATTTCCATTTCCAGTGAAGGAATTTCGGAAGGCAGCATTTAGCAACTCTACTTTGGCAGCACTGTCGTCGATAGTATTTCCAATGCTATCGCGCAGAGAAGGCATTGATTTTGTCTTGCCTCTAGCAAACTTCAAATACGACCAGAATCGCTTTGGATTTTCTGCCAGGTTTCGAGACAAAATTTAGTTACGGAAACTGTTATAAGCATCTTGCATTGAAGTCAGCGCTAAATTTGGAGCTAAGCATAATAAAGGAATCTCTAGAAATAAGGATCCAAGAGACTTGTCAAAAGGGCAATGGACAGCGGGCGAGGCCTGTCAATAACGCCCATGCAGAGGTTCGAACCCACCTTCCGATGCAGCTCTCCCCCCACCCATTCACGTTCCCCAGGCACACACACGCCACGTAAGCAGCTCAGGACTCTGGCATTGGCGGTGACTTGGAGAGGCGACCGCCGCAATGTACTGTTTCCATCCTGGAGAGGTGTTCCGCTCTACGCACCTCACGTGACCATTCCCTGCACAGTGATTTTTCCTCTCTCTTCCGTTGCAATATCCACCCCTTTTGCAGGTATAAAAAAAGGGAATGAGTGACTCGATGCGTTTTCGTTTCAATTCTGCACTGTGTCGAATCTGTGTGGCGTTAGACAACAGTCTATAAGTTCTTTTATCTGGCAGGATTCTTATAGAAACGGTGGTCTAAACGACTCGTTAGATAAAGGATCACCTGTGATAAACTGCCATGCCGGATCGACCAAATACGGTTTCACAGAACGGGCAGACTTGGTGTTTCAATGTATAATTTTTTCAGAACGCGGAAGACTGCCAAGAAAAGGTTTGTAGTTTGTCCAGAGATACGCAAAAACAATGAAAGCATAATCGAAAATTAAGTTACCCCAGGACCAAGCTTTTCATCTCCAAGGAAGAAAAAAAAAACAATTACACGCCAAAAACGTGTCCCCTGGGTAGAAGATTTCCAGAAAGACTTATCCTTCACTCAGTTCGGAAATTTTGTGATAATGATACATACCAAAAATGGTTCAAATGGCTCTGAGCACTATGGGACTTAACATCTGTGGTCATCAGTCCCCTAGAACTTAGAACTACTTAAACCTAACCAACCTAAGGACATCACACACGTCCACGCCCGAGGCAGGATTCGAACCTGCGACCGTAGCAGTCACGCAGTTCCGGACTGAGCGCCTAGAACCGCTAGACCACCGCGGCCGGCATAATGATACATACCTAACACTTAAAAAACTTAAAGCTGATTTTAAAGCTAAAATCGACTGTGCAGAAGGTATTATTTCTTTGCACAAAATAATAAGAAAACTTGGCTTTAGATATCGAAAAGGTAATAACCGTCGGAGGGTTTTGATAGAGAGAAAAGTTATTATAGCAGAAAAGACCACATTTTGAAGAATATTGCTTGAGATAAAGAATGAAAATCATCTTCTTCCTATTATTACAACGAAGAAACTTGGAGCGTCAAAACCATTCTATAAGTTCTTTTATCTGGCAGGATTCTTATAGAAACGGTGGTCTAAACGACTCGTTAGATAAAGGATCACCTGTGATAAACTGCCATGCCGGATCGACCAAATACGGTTTCACAGAACGGGCAGATTTGGTGTTTCAATGTAAGACCGGTCTTAACTATCATGAGGAGATGAACAATATAATAAGTGAGAGAGAGCAGACATGAATTCTACATTTAAAATTAGAGATGTGGGAAAATTACTGGAAACAAGACTAGATTGGCAGAAATGCGTTGCCCATGCGGAGACCTTGCAGGAAGAAGACATCGTGAATTAACGACTTCTAAATGAACGCGTTCCAGAACATTGTGGCCAAACTAGTTGAAGACAGTGACGATTGGTCCAGTGACGGCCATGACGACGAAAGCTGTGAAGATTATCCCCGCCCGCTGGTGGGTTAAATTTAAACTTTTCCTTTTCTTTCCCTTTACTAATACAATTGTTTTAGCGTTATTTATTTATTTATTTATTGTTCCGTGGGACCAAATTAAGGAGAAGTCTCCATGGTCATGGAACGAGTCAATACACGAAATTATAACACGATATTAGAAACAAATAAAATGAAATATAAAAAAAAAACATATTCAGGTGACAAGTCGAAAGTTTAAGTGAAGACAATCAACAATGTAACACTGGAATTTGCTTAATTTTTTAGCTCTTCAAGGAGCTCCTCGACAGAATAGAAGGAGTGAGCCATGAGGAAACTCTTCAGTTTGGACTTAAAAGAGTTTGGGCTACTGCTAAAATTTTTCAGTTCTTGGTAGCTTATTGAAAATGGACGCAGCAGAATACTGCACTCCTTTCTGCACAAGAGTCAAGGAAGTGCATTCTACATGCAGATTTGATTTCTGCCTAGTATTAACTGAGTGAAAGCTGCTAACTCTTGGGAATAGGCTAATATTGCTAACAACAAACGACATTAAAGAAAATATATACTGTGAGGGCAATGTCAGAATTCCCAGATTTTTGAATAGGGGTCGACAAGAGGTTCTCGAATTTACACCACATATAGCTCGAACAGCCCGTTTTTGAGCCAAAAATACCCGTTTTGAATCAGAAGAATTACCCCAAAAAATAATACCATACGACCTAAGCGTATGAAAATATGCGAAGTAGACTACTTTTCGTGTTGAAGTGTCACTTATTTCAGATACTGTTCTAATGGTAAATAAAGCAGCATTTAGTTTCTGAACAAGATCCTGGACATGGGCTTTCCACAACAGCTTACTATCTATCCGAACGCCTAAGAATTTGAACTGTTCCGTCTCGCTTATAATATGCCCATTCTGTCTGATCAAAATATCGGTTCTTGTTGAATTGTGAGTTAGAAACTGTAAAAACTGAGTCTTACTGTGATTTAGCATCAAATTATTTTCCACAAGCCACGAACTTATTTCATGAACTACATTATTTGTTACTGTTTCAATATTACACACAAGATCCTTCACTATCAAGCTGGTGTCATCAGCAAACAGAAATATTTTTGAATCACCTGTAATACTGGAAGGCATATCATTTATATAAATAAGAAACAGCAGTGGCCCCAGCACCGACCCTTGGGGAACGCCCCACTTAACAGTGCCCCATTGGGACTGAACATCACTACCACTCTCAATATTGCGGAGAATTACCCTCTGCTTTCTGTTCTTAAAGTAAGAGGCGAACCAATTGTAAGCTACTCCCCTTACTCCATAATGGTCCAACTTCTGCAGTAACATTTAGTGGTCAACACAGTCAAAAGCCTTCGTTAAATCAAAGAAAACACCTAGTGTTCGCAACCTTTTATTTAATCCGTCCGAAACCTCACAGAGAAAAGATAATATAGCATTATCAGTTGTTAAACCATTTCTAAAACCAAACTGAACATTTGACAGCAAATTATGTGAATTTAAATGCTCCAGTAACCTTGTATATACAATACAACCTTCTCGATAACTTTAGCAAACACCGATGGCATAGAAATAGATCTAAAATTGTCAACATTATCAATGTCTCCCTTTTTATAAAGTGGCTTCAGTACCGAGTACTTTAATCGGTCAGGAAACCGACCACTCCTAAAGGAAAAGTTACAGATATGGCTGAGAACTGGGCTAACATACATAGAACAATACTTCAGTATTCTGCTACATACCCCGTCATATCCATGAGAGTTCTTGGTCTTTATTGATTTAATTATTAACTCAATCTCCCGGTTGTCAGTATCATGGAGGAGCATTTCAGGTAACAGTCTCGGAACACTTTTTTCTAAGAGCGCTATATGATTCCCTGTTGGGACTAGGTTTCTATTTAGTTCACCTGCTATATTCAGAAAGTGATTATTAAATACTGTACATATATGCGACTTATCAGTAACACGGACATTCCCACTACGCACTGATTCTATATCCTCGACCTGTCTCTGCAGACCAGCAACTTCCTTTACGACTGACCATATGGTTTTAATTTTATCCTGAGACTTAGCTATTCTATCTGCATACCACATACTTTTTGCCTTCCTAATAACATTTTTAAGCACCTTACAATACTGTTTGTAATGGGCTGCTGCATTTAGATTTTGACTGTTTCTAACGTTTTGATATAATTGCCACTTTGTTCTACAAGATATTTTTATCCCTCTAGTCAGCCACCCAGGCTGCCTGTTTGTGCTAGTACCTGTTTTAAACGTTCTAACGGAAAGCAACTTTCAAAGAGCATGAGAAAAGTCTTGAGAAAAGCATTATACTTATCGTCTACTGTGTCAGCGCTAGAAACATCTTGCCACTCTTGTTCCTTTATAAGGTTTACAAAGGTCTCTACAGCAACTGGATCAGATTTCCTGAACAGCTGATGACTATATTTAACACGTGCTGCAGCATAAAAATCTTTTAAAGTTAAAATTTGCGCATCATGATCTGAAAGCCGTTCACCTTTTTGCTAACAGAATGCCCTTCTAGTAATGAGAAATGAACAAAAATGTTGTCTATGGTTGTTCTACTGTTCCCTTGCACTCTCGTTGGAAAGAATACGGTTTGCATAAGATTATATGAATTAAAGAGGTCTACCAGCATCCTCTTCCTTGCACAATTTATACAATTAATATTGAAGTCACCACATATAACTAACTTCTTGTATTTCCTATAAAGTGAACCAAGAACCTCCTCTAGCTTTAGCAAAAATGTTGCGAAATCGGAGTCTGGGGATCTATAAATAACAACAGTTACAAGTTTAGCTCCGTTAAATTTAACCACACCTGCACAACATTCAAACACCTTTTCAGTGCAGTACTTTGAAACATCAATTGACTCAAATGCGATGCCGTTTTTCACATACATGGCTACTCCCCCACACCGCAAAGAGCTCCTCGAAAAGCAGCCAGCCAACTTGTATCCTGGTAAAGGAAGCCTCTGAATTATCTCCTTATTTAAGAAGTGTTCAGATATACCAATAATTTCAGAGTCAACATCTATAACCAGTTCACTAACTTTATCTCTAATACCTTGTATATTTTGATGAAATATACTAATTCCCTCATTACTCGGATACCTAAGCTTTGTCAAAAGTGATTCCCTTGTTAGAGAGACTTCCCTATCAGCTGACTTCAATCTAAAAAAGGTGCAGCTCTAACACCCACTACTGCAGGAATTTTCCCATGAGTGATCCCACCAAACCCACCTATGCTGTCACCTATAAGCTTTGCCAACCTCCCCTTCCCATACCTGTTGAGGTGCAGGCCGTGTCTAGTGAAACCCGTCCTGCTGATAGACTCCACCGACACCACTGAAATGTGACCCATGCTTTCTGTCATCAGTGCACCCCCAAGTCTCATGTTATTACGCCTGACGGCTGTATTAAGATGAGGCCGATCGTGACGCTGAAACAGTTCCACGAAATGCACATTCGTGTTGCCAGTCTGAGTGGCTATCTTTTCCAGGTCACCATCTATGTTATATTCCCCATCCCTATCAATACTATTACCAGCCCCACCCACTATCACTACCTGATCCTCTTTAGTAAAATCCCTACATAACCCCTCTATGTTAACAGTCACCTGAGCCAACCCTGCATTAGGCTTCACAATGCTGGTGACCTGGTACTCACTCCCCAGCACTTCCTGCAACTGCTGGCCTACACCTCTGCCATGAGAACTACCTAACAGCAGAACCTTCTTCTTCCTCTTCGACTTTGCAACTGTTCTAGGCACAGTAACTACTGACGTCTGCTGCATACTTCCTCCATCTACAGCTACTAGAGATTCCTCTCCACTAGACTCTGACAGTTGGTCATATCTATTGTAAACACCAATAGTAAAACTATCTGAAAATCTTCTTCTCCTAGCAGATCTCTTGCCAACAGCCAGCTCCCATTCCCCAACCCCCATCTCCCTCCTCATCCTATCTAGCTCCTCCTGTGCGTTTTTCAACTGCACCTGAAGGGCACAGATCTTACGCTCCTGCTCCTCTATCAATTTACTCTTGCTACATAACCTGCAGTTTCAGGAGAGGATCTCACCAGAATAATCTCTGTAGTCGTTTATAAACATATTGCAACGTACGAAACAAAATTCATCAAAGGGTAAGACATAAATTCTAAAAACCGACACTGCTTTTTATGTTTGGCTCCTTCTTTATGCTGCAATAACTGATGACTCTACAGTGTACTTGCAAGGAACTAGCGGGCAGCGTGTTGAGTGGGGATAAAGTGACGTCACATTGAGCCACTTGGCCAGGGTGAAAAGGATGTAGTATAAACTTAGGGATATCCCAACATCTCGCCACGCTGCTAGGAGATGATGAGCGCTACACTTGTCGAAATGTTCCCGAGTCTCAACACTGCCACTTTGCTGGCAACCAAAGAGTGCTTTTCATTAACTTTTTGTGTTTTCAGGTCTTCTTAATTTTAATCAAGATCGTATTACTGTTTCGGTAGTCCGTGGCTCATCAATTTGTTATATCAATAACCATCCTCGCCTAATATCCTTATCTATTATTTTATGTTATAGTTAGGCTACCACCAAATCGAATTCCCTTCTGCGTGAATTCAGAGTACGTCTTAAACCTACATTTGTGGCCTTTACCTGTCTCTCGTTGGTATGGTTTTTGTTATGATTTTTTAAATTTATTTTTATTTTCATTTTTATTTTTATATTTATTTTATTTTATTTATTTATTTTTTCTTTTTTGCTTTTCCAAGTTTCCATTCATCGAGTCCTTTTCATTTACCCCTCTCTGTTAAATCATCGCTCATAAACTTTACTCATCCCACCAGTACTCAATTGTGTGTGATCTTATTTTCAATAACACTCCAAGTTAAGCGGAATCTCAGTCGACCAGTCGCTCTCTTGTGTTAATTTTACGCTTCGCTGAATTGCAGCAACTCTTCGGGACTTCCTTAAGGTCCATTAACGTCAGTGCACTGTTACGCCACTGGTCTGTGACTTGGATTTTGTAACTTACGAACAAGTAAGAAGACAGCAATCGGCACGAACTGACGTGACAAGTCTTAGGGAGGCGAAGCAGACAGAACTGGTCAAGGCATTCTTCCACAAGAAAGTGTCAGGTGGTGTTGCTGACACAGCAATAAGCACCGCGGGCCCTCGCAGTGATATAAGCTATTACAGACCCAGCCCTAACGCTGCTGCCATTGCTACAACACCGCCGACACACCAAAAGTACGGAAGACAGGCTGCAACAACGATGACCTGGATTACCCCAAGTCCAGGACCGACAAGAGGCCACTGTTTTGGTTTGCGTGACTAAGAATGATGGTGTCCCATATCAGTGGAGGATCGAGCCACCATAAACACCGTCCGTTAGAGCTATGTAGTCCCTGTAACTGCCTGTAGCAGTATTCTAGAGGCACTCCACGAAAGTCGTCGACGCGAAATAGGTCATATTGCTGCTGTCACCGGACGCTGCCTTCGTTAAATGTGGAACTACAGACTGCGCCTAGGCTGATGGCATGGCGAGCTGAAGTGGGCGCTCCTGTCGACTTCAGGGTGCCTACCCCAGGGTCCATGGTTCACACCTAGGCCTGACCACTTGCTGGGCCGTCACCTGCCATCAGCGAGCACGCTCTAGTACTGCAGCCTTGCCTTTGGAAGGGCACTGCAACTGCTTCTCACACTCGGGTCTTCGGTTCGTCGCTGAGTCCTCGGGTGGTTCCTGCCGCCAATGGCGCATCTGTGCCAGAGAGCGTGACCGACGTCTGCAGAAATCGCCGTAGTATCGTGCCAGTCGCCTAGTTGGGATTGATGCTTCGCTACTCTGCTTATCACTAACCGTCACTGTGATTCCCTCCACTTCGCTCCCGTCTGCTTGACAGAGCAACGCTGCAAAATGGCTGCGTCTCCCAAGGCCACTTGCTGAGTTTAGCACCCTCCCTCTCCACACTACAAGACTGCAGTCCGTCGCTGGCCGCTGACCGCTGCGAGGCAAAAGCACAACCGCTCTACTCTACGCACTGAATAAACGGCCTACATTGGACTGCTCGTATCATTTGTATGTGGAAGTGCACGTGGTTCCATGAACCTGCTGCACTACTAATCAACTCACCGTACCATCACAGTCTGTGGCAGTTCACATAATTAGATTCACTATCTTGAGACGGCAACGGCGCCTTGCACCTAATGGCCGTGAACCCGTGTTTGCCACACGCAGGGAGGGGCATCTTTCTTGATTTATCTCTCGTGTTCCATATGTGAGCATGCGTTATTCCATTCACACCATGACAGAATCACGCACGCTGTCCCAATGATCAAGGTGTCTCCTTTGCTAGCAACAGCTGTTGCTGTCGCCAGTATACTTCGAGACAGAGACGAAATCGTAGGACGAATGGTACATATGGGGGTGATTGATTAATTTTCCGTAACGCATGTGTGAGCGTGATGGAAGAGATAAAGATGGCAAGGAATGTTCTGCTTAATAACTGCCTTCGGGATTTCGAGGTAATACTTCATATTGTTGGGCCACTGACAGAGAAATAAAAGCCGGCCGCTGTGACCGAGCGGTTGTAATGGCTTCAGTCCGGAACCGCGGTGCTGCTACAGTCGCAGGCTCGAATCCTGCCTTGGGCATGGATGTATGTGATGTTCTTAGGTTAGTTAGGTTTAAGTAGTTCTACGTCTAGGGGACTGATGAGCTCAGATGTTAAGTACCATAGTATTTAGAGCCATTTTAACCATTTGAGAAAGAAAATATAAAATAAGAGACGGTATATCAGTGGCGGGTAGGTAGTGTGACACTTCGAATAGGTGTAAGTTCGATATGTCTACTGCATCGAAATCTAACATCGTGGCAGAAACTGTCCATGAAAAATCTGGGAAACTTGATTAAGATAAGCTGATGTCTACTAAAGTTTCTTTCTCGAAAGCCAAACACGTAGTTGATGTTCAGAGGTTATAGTCATTAGTTCAAGACTGTGCGAATGTGTCTTTATTCCTAAATATGCAACACTGCAGAAGTGTAAAGGTCAATTAAATTCGATCACTTAAATTTGAACATCTTTGCTGTGTGTGTGTGTGTGTGTGTGTGTGTGTGTGTGTGTGTGTGTGTGTGTTTGTATGTGTGAGGGGGGAGAGGAGGGCGGGAGGGAGGCAGGAGCTCTACGTTTTAACAAAGACGTTTAATTACACTTTTCAGTTCATCTTAATTTTTTAATTTTGAATTGAGATGCAATTATCCACGCTGGCGAGGGGCTTTGGACAGCAAGAAAGGGATCTATAGTACCTATACACAGGAGGAAGTACCTAATTATATTTTTGGCACGATTACAGTGTTCTTTTATATGCTATCATCGACACAAACTACACTCCTGGAAATGGAAAAAAGAACACATTGACACCGGTGTGTCAGACCCACCATACTTGCTCCGGACACTGCGAGAGGGCTGTACAAGCAATGATCACATGCACGGCACAGCGGACACGCCAAAAACCGCGGTGTTGGCCGTCCAATTGCGCTAGCTGCGCAGCATTTGTGCACCGCCGCCGTCAGTGTCAGCCAGTTTGCCGTGGCATACGGAGCTCCATCGCAGTCTTTAACACTGGTAGCATGCCGCGGCAGCGTGGACGTGAACCGTATGTGCAGTTGACGGACTTTGAGCGAGGGCGTATAGTGGGCATGCGGGAGGCCGGGTGGACGTACCGCCGAATTGCTCAACACGTGGGGCGTGAGGTCTCCACAGTACATCGATGTTGTCGCCAGTGGTCGGCGGAAGGTGCACGTGCCCGTCGACCTGGGACCGGACCGCAGCGACGCACGGATGCACGCCAAGACCGTAGGATCCTGCGCAGTGCCGTAGGGGACCGCACCGCCACTTCCCAGCAAATTAGGGACACTTGCTCCTGGGGTATCGGCGAGGACCGTTCGCAACCGTCTCCATGAAGCTGGGCTACGGTCCCTCACACCGTTAGGCCGTCTTCCGCTCACGCCCCAACATCGTGCAGCCCGCCTCCAGTGGTGTCGCGACGTGATGGTCGTATGCGTGTTTGGCGCCGTGCAGGTGAGCGCCACAATCAGGACTGCATACGACCGAGGCACACAGGGTCAACACCCGGCATCATGGTGTGGGGAGCGATCTCCTACACTGGCCGTACACCACTGGTTATCGTCGAGGGGACACTGAATAGTGCACGGTACATCCAAACCGTCATCGAACCCATCGTTCTACCATTCCTAGACCGGCAAGGGAACTTGCTGTTCCAACAGGACAATGCACGTCCGCATGTATCCCGTGCCACCCAACGTGCTCTAGAAGGTGTAAGTCAACTACCCTGGCCAGCAAGATCTCCGGATCTGTCCCCCATTGAGCATGTTTGGGACTGGATGAAGCGTCGTCTCACGCGGTCTGCACGTCCAGCACGAACGCTGGTCCAACTGAGGCGCCAGGTGGAAATGGCATGGCAAGCCGTTCCACAGGACTACATCCAGCATCTCTAAGATCGTCTCCATGGGAGAATAGCAGCCTGCATTGCTGCGAAAGGTGGATATACACTGTACTAGTGCCGACATTGTGCATGCTCTGTTGCCTGTGTCTATGTGCCTGTGGTTCTGTCAGTGTGATCATGTGATGTATCTGACCCCAGGAATGTGTCAATAAAGTTTCCCCTTCCTGGGACAATGAATTCACGGTGTTCTTATTTCAATTTCCAGTAGTGTAGTTATGAGTCAATGTGACACGTAAAGAGTCAAGGATGGCTTCGGCACACCAAGGGCCACTGAATCGCTCCTCTGCTTCAACTTACACTCGTCGAAAGTGCGGACGAAGATACTTATTTTTTTCAGGTTGTAAATGCTTGTGGAGAGCTGCAGACTGTCATTGCGCTTCACTCTGTTTTATTTTTCTTTCTTTCTACCTCCAGAATTAACTAACTACACCGAGCGAAGAGGCGCAGTGGTAGCACACTGCACTCGCATTCGGGAGGACGACGGTTCAATCCCGGGTCCGGCCATCCTGATTTCGGTTTTCCGTGATTTCCCTAAATCGCTCCAGGCAAATGCAGGGAGGGTTCCTTTGAAAGGGCACGGCCGACTTCCTTCCCCATCCTTCCCTAATCCGATGAGACCGATAACCTCGCTGTTTGGTCTCTTCGCCCAAACAATCCAATCCAATCCAATCCAACTAACTACAAACAAGCAAATGCACAGTAGTACTCGTGAATTAGCGAGTCTTTCTCGTTAGAGCAGGCAATGAAACTGCTAATGCAAAGACAGATTTGAGTACGTGCGAAAATCTGTATTTTCAGCAGCGAGGCGAGAAACGGTAAAGAAAGAACTAGATGAACAGAGTCGCTGACAGGCGCACGCGTGTCGCACGTGTTTCCCTGCTGGGATGGGGAGATTCCGGCGCCTGCACAGATTTGCCCGTCACAGAGCCCTGCGTGACTTTGCATCGGGGCATGCGTCTACTTGCGCCCGCATCTCGTGGTCGTGCGGTAGCGTTCTCGCTTGCCACGCCCGGGTTCCCGGGTTCGATTCCCGGCGGGGTCAGGTATTTCCTCTGCTTCGTGATGGCTGGGTGTTGTGTGCTGTCCTTAGGTTAGTTAGGTTTAAGTAGTTCTAAGTTCTAGGGGACTGATGACCGTAGCAGTTAAGTCCCATAGTGCTCAGAGCCATTTGAACCACTTTCGTCTACTTGCCTCTTCCTGCAACGGCCGCATGCAACTAGTGAGCGCCACAAGTTGCACATGTGTAATAGCATCTTTAAGAGGCCAAGCGACGTCGTCGTTGTTGGTGGCTGCGGGCCACGCCATTTTCCAGTTCCGCCATGGTTTCGATGTAAAGTATTCACGTGCCCTTAAGACGTTCACCAGCATCGGTCCAAACACTGTGCGTCGCACCAGATTTCGTTGCACGATTTAATCAATACGCGGTCGACTAAAACACGTTTTTTGAATCTAGATCATTGCACTTCATTATTACTGTCCATATTTTGTTTCAGTTTTGGAATCAGTCCTTCCTCATTGTTCCTGCCGTGTTACAGCACAGTTAGTACTAACCTAGGTCATAAAATCAGTGATCCAAAAACTGGACCAGAACATAAACGTCAGTGTCCATTTCCACTTATATAGTCATCAGCTATATGTTGCATACTGCATTATTTAGGCAGATAAGTTTCAGAAACACCATTAAAAATACGGGCCTCACTAATAGACAGATGTAAGATTTTAAATTTTCCAGCGCGTTATACATTGTACTGCCACCGTCATAAGCCTGGCCAAGGGCGTTCTTTAGAACGAATGGCTTTTCCAACATCCTTCTGGTATCGGCTTTGTACACATTATTGTGGAACATTCCATTGTTTGCTGTTGCCAAGGCAGCTCTGCTCACGGCTAAATAGCAACTCAACTAATCGTATCCAGATCCGTATCTCCGTTTCTCAGTATACGAACTTAATGTATTTACTTACCTCCAACTTAGACACACTATGAATTACAAGTACACTCGCAGGAGATGTTCCTGCTTTACCAAAAAGTGCTGTAATCACACTATCGTAAAACATACAAGCGGACCAATGCAACAGTCTGAGGCTCCCCAAACATTCACAAATTCTGTTAATAAGAATAAAATGTATAAAAAGAAGAAAGTCAATTGAAAAGGTACTGAGAAAATATCAGTTTGTCAAAAAAGGCAACATTAGAGAATACAAAATTAACATTTGGATTACTGATATCAGGAAGAATTCCTTCAGAGCCCAGTGACATATTAGTAGAGAGACAAAAAATTCGATAGTTTCAGGTGCAGTAAACGTTGTAAATTTTGATGGGAAAGCGGAATGTATACAAAGATAGACAAAGTACAAAATCTGCGATAAATAATGTGACTGTAGAAAAATTATAATAAATGATTGTACATGCAAATCATTACGCTGTGTGTGGTGCATTTTTCCTTATGGAAGTTTTAGTAACTGTTTGTTTTATTTCAAAATTCGGACCTCTGATACAGTGGAGTTCATAAATTAAACTTAATGGACAGCCGGTACACAATCTACGTGTCGCCACAGCCGTTAATTATAAACTGATCAGTTAACACACCTGCGTCGAAACGTCACCCCAGAGCAGAAACTAATTACCGGGTGTATATCATTATCGCATCTGCTGGAAATTAGGTTCAGAACAGAATGTGACAATCTGTCACAGCGTCATTTTCAATATCAGGTGTTAGCTCCTAGTATATAACGGGTTCCGATGGACGCCACTTACAGCAGTGGCAGAAACCTGGGTTCATTGGGCCATATATAGCGGCACACAAAGTCGGCTAGCGAGATTACTCATGTAGCCACACAAAACGTTTGACGATGTTTATTGAAAGATACTTTTAGAAATTCTGAAGATAGCAGTAATAATATGCTTGGACCGTAAAGTTGAATGCGATTTGTACAGAAACCAGACTACGTTTACAAAAGTCGGAGGACATCAAAGGGAAGCAGTAGTTGACAAAGGAGTGAGACAGAATTGTATCCTATCCCCGAAGTTATTCAATTTGCACCGTGAGCAACCAGTGTAGAAAATCATGGAACTAGTTTCGAAAATGAGATTAAAGTTCAATGGCCGGCCACTGTGGCCGAGCGGTTCTAAGCGCTTCGGTCGTACGTTCGAATCCTGCCTCAGGCATGGATGTGTGTGATGTCCTTAGGTTAGTTGGGTTTAAATGGTTCTAAGTCTAGGGGACTGATGACCTCCGATGTTAAGTCCCTTAGTGCCCAGAGCCATTTGAACCATTTTGAAAGTTCAGTGGGAAGAAACTAGTAAGCGAGGCAGTCTGATGAGATTGTAATTCTGGCATCGGCGGAAAAGGTCTTGAAAGATCATTTGAACAGAATGAAAGGAGTTTAGAAGACGAACAAATGCAAAACAAGGGCAACGGAATGCAGTCGAAAAAATCAGACGACGCTGACGTAATTAGATTAGGAAACGAAACTTTAAAAGTAGCAGAGAACTTATCATCTTTTAGGTATTAAAAAACTGATAATGCCGAAAGTAAAAGTTACATAAAATGTTGAATAGCAATAGCTAGGGACACATTTGTGAAAAAAAGTTATTTTTTAACACTGAATGTAAGTTTCAGAACATCTTTCCTGAAGGTGTTTCTCTCAAGTCCAGCCTTATACAAGTGAAACTTGGGCAATAAAGGGTTCAGACAAAATCGGAGCAGAAACTTTTGATAAGTGACACTACAAAAGAATGCTGAAGACAAGACTGGTAGACTGGATGGGGAGACAAGAAATTTGTGGCACACTTTGATTGAAAGATGAGATTAGTAGATGAGACACTTACTGTTGCATCAAGGGATCGTCAATTTAGTAAAGGAAATATGTGAGCCTGTGGGTACCAGGCCGGGGGGTTGGGGAGGAGGGGGGGGGGAGGAGAGGAGATTGTAGGGGGAAACCAAAACTTGAATACAGTAAGAGGTTGAAACAGGTGTAGGCTGCCGTAGTTTTGGAAATATGAAGCGATTTGCACAGAGTGGACAAGCGATCATAAGACACCCGATATAGTAGATGTAAGTTATTAAAGTTATCTTTGTGTGTGTTACCCTCACAAATCGTCAGAGAGAACAGGAAGCGCAGAAACCCCGAGCACCTGTTACAGAAATCCGCCGATCGGAGGAAGAATAACAGAGATGTGACCAGCAGCAGTGCATTGGCGGTCGGCTCTTCTGCTTTTTCTCCTCCAGTTGTTGACTGAAAGATTTGGAACAGTGCCCGAGAGAAGTTGTGAAAGGCTGAGCGTTGCCAAGAACCAACATCTCTTGTGGCCTCTGCAGATAGTAACGAGTATAGGCTTATACGAACTAACTTTGCCACTATTTGATTATTTTCCTTGCGTAATGTGGTGTTACTTATAAAGCTGCAACACGCACTGCGTGAGAAGAATGATATTTTCGCAACAATATAATGCGATTAAGATTATTCTTGTTCTCCCAAAGGGTGGCCGAAATTAAGCTGACACGGAAAATGTTCTTAAGTCTCAATCAAGAAAAGTTACCTTAGTCACAGAACTCAGAACTGCTGAGGCTAATACAGCACTGTGCACGATTTATCAAAGTGTGCAACAAACTTAGCTACTCTGCCTGGGGGAGTTCTAGAGTGAAACGGTAGAAATATAGCTTAAAGGTGGTTCGATGAACTCTCTGCCCGGCACTTAATTGTGGATTGCAGAGTACTCATGTAGATGAAATGTAACATTTTCTACTTTCTGCTACTGGCCTTCCAATGCTTGGGTATTACTTAAGGACACCTGGTCCTGCAACTAGCCCAACAGGTAAAAATTACGGGAAGAGTGATACGGTGAGTATATTTTACTTCTCACGAACTGTTGTATGAATGCACGTCCTCGCGTCTGAATGACTGAATACATGGAGTTTACAGCTGAATGCTCCTCTGCCATTGTCAAATGATAACTGGCCGCCGTGTGGTTGCTGGTCTGGGAACGGTTCTGGGAACGCCTTAGTAAGATCCATGGCCGCACCATGTCCACGATGCAAGAAGAAAAAGACTGTGACACGCCCTGTCTTGATGAGTTCGTCAGCCAGAACACCAAGAGGAGTGACGGTCCCAGTGTTTACACAAAACCCACCCATACTACAAGGAGAGCAAATTACTCTTTGCATCAAGAATACACTCCGGTCCATACGTGGGACGGTGGGGGATTATCTGTCTCCCTACAGCTTCCCTCCCTTTCCTGCCACTCCAGTCTCCTCCTCCACTCCTAAGCCATAACAGGCCTCCCCAACCCTATCCTTAAACCTACAACTCTTTCTCCTCCTCCTCCCACGTATCTCAGTTCCTTTTTAAACCACACCCATTCACTGGAAACTGGGCATACAGATAGCTTTTAATCCAGCACACGTGTTTAGGTCAGTCAAAGTTCATAAATTTTACTGTGAAATGACATTCCTTAACTCCTTGTCATTCTACATAATCGTTTTTTGGAAATAGACCAGCTAAGGAGTTTCCTACAGCAAGGAGGGGGCTATAACATCATTCTCGTCCAGTGATGTTGGCAATTGCATAATGTTTGCATGGCATCGTAAGTATTCGCGTCACTGAAAAGTTAATTCGTTTGTCCTCTCCAAATTACTCACAGCATAATGTTTCACAGTCTTAGATCTCAAAATCGAAGACAACAAAACGGGAATAATAACTCGTATTTGCCAGAAAAAACAACAATTACACTGCCTCTAATGTAGAACATTATGCATCATCATCATCCTCTCTCATAAAATGATCGTAGGTAAAGTGAACCACACTGAAAAACCTTTAAAAATGTGTCAGGTGACGAAATTTCATTTATCTACCACGAGTGGATCGTAACTTAAATCTGGACACAAATCTAAACTAAAACAAGGCTATGTTAGTCTATCAATAACGTCGGTTACGTTTTTATGGTGTAGAGTATTATGCATTATCTTCTTATTCTTCTTTGAAACGGTATTTTGTGAAATTAAACGTTACTGAAATTTTTTTAAGAATTTCATGTTATTATAACTCTTTTATTGTACCCACTGTCCCTTCAGATTTATTTGCAAAAACTGATACTGATCTCCCTCGATCCCTCCTTCCCTCCACACCATACACAACACACTCATAACAATTCAATGTGTTTTACTTGGAATGTAGTGACTTGGTGACGCTTGGTGGCAGCTGTGTTGCTGGGTGGAAAAGGATGCGCAACAACATAAAAACAATCGTCAGCACAAGACCATGGACTGAAAATCAAGAGAGAAACGCCCAGGTAGGCTTATACTGTTATTACCACAATATATAACAACTCCAATTCAGCATCATTAATAAAAAACACGCAGTAGCACTGTTGTGGGTCGGCAGGAGAGCCAACAACGGGTTACTAGAGGAAGCCGAAAGGCACGCGTTTTAGCTCACGCAGGCTGGCGTGAGGTCTGGAACAGGACAAGGAAATTAGAATTTAGAAAAACGGACGTAGCTGCTGGAATACTTAACTTTAATCCATAAATGATGAGCGTCGCTCATGAGGGTCATGATTCCTAGTATCAATAGTAACAGGTAATGGCGCCTTCCTAGGTCGTAGCAAATGACGTAGCTGAAGGCTATGCTAACTATCGTCTCGGTAAATGAGAGCGTATTTTGTCAGTGAACCATCGCTAGCAAAGTCGGTTGTACAACTGGGCGAGTGCTAGGAAGTCTCTCTAGACCTGCCGTGTGGCGGCGGTCGGTCTGCAATCACTGATAGGGGCGACACGCGGGTCCGACGTATACTAACGGACCGCGGCCGATTTAAAGGCTACCACCTAGCAAGTGTGGTGTCTGGCGGTGACACCACATTCCTCCCCCGCAAAGCGGCGCACGGTTGTGGCATAAGGCTTCCGCCCGCCGTGGGGAGGACCCCATGTTGACGTATGCGACGTGGTGAGGAGCCTAACAACAGGCGAGGCTGTGCCACCCGCACCCGGCCATTCGGACCGCGGGGAGCTAGGAAACGCCTGAAAACCTGCTCCAGGGTGCACGTCAACATGCGGTGTTTGCGCCCGCAGAGAGACAGGAGGGGCCGAAGGGTCGACCTCCATCGGGCTGGGGCACCCGACGGGCGAAGACGACTATGGTCCGGAGCGGGCAAGAGTTCCATGTCGGAGGATAACTGGTCACGGGAAGCGATCGGCTTCGCGTGACCGAGGGAGGCGCCCGGCGGTTGCAGCGACGCGTCCACTGCGGGCGTCGCCGGCGGGAGAACAGGCGGCGCCGGCGACGGCGGCGGCGGCGGCGGCGGCGTCACCATGGGGCAGAATGGAAGGCAGCGTCGGTAACACATGGGGCTGAGGCGAGCCAGTAGATGGGTCCCCAGGGCGCTGACCGGACGGTACCTCGTTGAAGGCAGACGGGGAGCGGCAGATCCCGTGCGACGACAGAGGCGCAACTGATTGAGATGCCGACGCACCTCACCAGAGGCCCAAAAAACCAGATACATAGCGCGGCCGAGGCAGCGAAAAATGCGCCCTTCGCGCCAACGCAGTGAACCTCGATAGTGGCGGTAGTAGACAACGTCGCCTGGGGCAAAAGCAGGTGTCTGCCGCTGCACGGGAACCTGATGCGGCGGATGTAGCAAAGACATCAAGCTTCGATGAGGGCGACCGTGGAGCAACTCAGCCGGCCAGCGACCATCTCGGGGCTCAGAGCGATACGAGGACAAGAAGAGCAATAACGCGTCCTCCCGAGAATGCGACTCTTTCAACTTCAACATCTGTGACTTGAAAGTCCTGACCAATCGTTCAGCGGCACCATTTGACTGTGGCGAAAAAGGCGCGGACGTCAGATGTTGAATACCAGTGGCCTTGCAGAATGACTGAATTCTGCAGACACGAATTGTGAGCCATTGTCGGAAACAATGGTCTGTGGAAGGAAGACCTTCAATGCAAAAGATAGCGGATAACGCTTGGATGCTGGCAGATAACGTCGTGGAAGATATCCGGACAACAAAAGGAAAATTACTTAAAGAATCTACCACAACCAACCATCGAGCACTCCAGAATGGACCAGCAAAATCGATGTGTAAGCGTTGCCAAGGGGAAGTGGCTTTTGCCATATAAAGAATTTCCGCGGTGGTGCTAATTGTTGTTCGCCACACACCATGCAAGAAGAGCACAGATTCGTAATCGCGGCATCGATTCCGAACCAAGTACAACCTGACGAGCAAGTTGTTTCGTTCTCACTATACCCCAATGTCCTTGGTGGAGAAGCTGTAAGACAGAGGACTGTAACGAACGTGGTACCACGACCCTGGACTGATCATTATCTGAACGCAACAACAAAACACCACGTCGTACAGAAAGTCTCTCCTGGTGAGCAAAAAATCGGCGAACCAACGGATCCCCGATCCGTGACTTTGACAACGGCCATTGCGTAGCAACAAAACGCAGAACGGTAGCAAGGACAGAGTCGGCAGCTGTGGCTGAAGCTACACGACGAAAATCAATCGGAAACGATTCGACCACGACATCGGTTTCCGAATCAATGAACATGCAAGCAAGTTCGGAGGAATCGAATGATCAATCCTCAGCAACAGGCAAACGGGACAACACATCGGCGTTTCCGTGCTTAGCGCTGGACCGATACAAGATATCGCAGCGGTACTGCGAGAGGAAAATAGACCAGCGAATGAATTTCTGCGCTGTACGTGGCGGTACAGGCTTGGTCGGATGAAAAAGCGATGTCAAAGGTTTGTGGTCTGTGATGATGGTAAAGTGACGACCATACAAGAAATCATGAAACTTTCTAACACCAAATACGAGAGCCAATGCTTCGTTCTCGATCTGTGAATAATTTCGTTGCGCAGACGAGAGCAATCTGGACGCAAAGGCAATAGGCCGATCGTGCGATGCATCTTTGTGCGCAAGCACAGCACCGATCCCGAAATCCGATGCATGCACCATCAACAAAAGGGCTTCAGGGGATCGAATGTCATAAGGCAAGTATTGGAAAGCAACGCCGATTTCAACTGGTGAGAGGCGCGTTCGCATTCCGTCGTCCAGACGAACGAAACACATTTACGGCGTAAGCGATGAAGCGGAGCTGAAATGGAAGAGGCCTGTGGAACATAGCGATGATAATAGTTAATTTTGCCCAGCACACTCTGTAGCGGCTTCAAATTCTGCGGCGAAGGCAAGTCTTGTATGGCACGGAGGTGCTCTGGACTGCGATGTATGCCTTGGGCATTGATTACATGTCCCAGGTAGGGTAAGTCACTAGCAAAAAACACACATTTGTCCTTCCGCAAGCGAAGACCATTTTGTCGCAAAACCTGAAATAATGTTCTGAGATTGGCTAAATGTTCTTCTTCCGTCTTTCCGGAGATCACAATATCGTCCAGATAGTTTGCTGCAGTAGGGACCGACACACAAACAGTTTGTAGATATTGCTGAAACAATGCAGGGGTGGATGCACACCCGAATGGCAGTCGTTTGAATCGATACAAACCAAGATGCGTGTTAATCTCCAAAACGCACTGGGATTCTACGTCCACCGGTATTCGCAAGTACGCATCTGCTAGGTCCAACTTCGAAAAATATTTACCCGGGCACAGTTTGTCAAAAAGATCTGCTGGGCGAGGTAAAGGAAAAGTTGCAGTCACTAGTTGTGGATTCACTGTTGCCTTGAAGTCCACACAAAGTCTCAATTTTCCGGAAGGTTTTGGCAAAATTACTAAGGGTGATGCCGAGAGAGAAGCCTGCACACGTTCAATTACACCTTGTGATTCCCAATCGTGTAATGTTTTTGCGACCTCATCACGCAATGCGTGGGGAACATTGCGCGCTCTGAAAAATGTCGGTTGCGCGTTTACTTTCAGTTCCAAATGTGCTTTATAGATCTTAGCGCAACCAAGGCCCGGTGCAAAAATGTCTGCAAATTCTTCACATAGACGAGAAACACTGTCTGAAGGCACAGTCTGGTTCACAAAGGACTTGATTTACTATAGACAAGTTAAACAACTGAAATAAATCGAAACCAAACAAGTTCACTGCAGAAGAATAACGAAGGACGTAAAATGACACAAGTTTTGTTTGTTCTTTGTATGTTGCAAGACGGCTGCACTGTCCTAACACAGGGATCTTGTGAGCCGAATAGCTACTTAACTTAACATTTTCAGCACGCAACGGAGGTGTGCCTAGAAGTTTGTAAGTGTCTTGATGGATCAGTGAAACTGCAGCCCCGGTATCGAGCTGGAATGGTATCACTTTGCCGTTAATGTCCAATTCCACAAAAAGTTTATTGCCTGCTGACGAAAAGAGCGACTGTCTCGTGCAACGTGAACTGACACTGGTACAAAATCACTTGCGACTTGACGGGAGTTCCGGCGATTGCGACGCACACTATTTGTGGGATGAACACAGTCACTGTTAGAGAAAGTGGCACTGGGTGGAGTGGAATGAACTATATGAATTTCCATGGGCGAAGTGTCGCGAGCCTGAGTATCCTTGGTTCGATTCCGATTCCGGCGCGAAGCAAAGGGCCTGGAATGATTTTGAGTTTCTGATCTGAGCTTTTTCTGGCAAACACTTTGAACATGTCCTTTTTTATTACAGTAAAAGCAAATAGCTTGGCGTGACGGGCAATTCTCACGCGAATGTCTAGTAGCACACCGCGGGCATGATTTTAGCACTGCAGGTGCTTGCTGGCGCAGCACATGTGGTTGAGAGCCTGGCGGCAGCGGCGCGGCTGGGCGCGAGGACTGTTCACTGTTCCGTGCAGCTCGCCCGGCGGGCCGGTTAACTTGACGCACGGGTGGCGAAGTTTCAAATGAGTCCTGAGCAAAGTCAAGTGTGTCCTGCCGATCCAATATGTCCATCACTTGTTGAAGGGAGGAATTGACTAGTTTCAAAATCTGTTCCCTTATACGAACATCAGAAACGTTCTGTGCAATTGCATCACATACCATAGTATCTGAATAAGGGAGTCCACATTGACACTCAAAAGCACAATCCCTAGTAAGGCCTTGCAAGGTTGCAACCCACTCCCTATTAGTCTGACCTGCCGTACATTTTGTACGAAAGAAGGTATACCCTTTCGCAATTACATTGACTGATTTTTTGGAATATGCATCTAATGCAGACAAAATTTCGTCGTAGGACAGAGTTGCTACGTCGCGTCAGGGAAATAATTTGACTATCACACGGTACGTTTTCACCCATACTGAGGACAACAAAAAAGGCTGCCGCTCGTTACCTTGAATTCTGTAGGCGGCGAGATGGAATCCAAATTGCCGTGACCACTCTGTTCAGATTTCAAGTGCAGCATCAAAAGGACGAAAAGTGTGTGCAACTGCATGTTGTGGCTGCGTTAGCGGTGGAGCGTCGGCTACCGCGTTGTTTTGCATTGCACGTTGACCCTGGACGAGCTGTCCAAGGGCATCCAGTAAGGCCTGCGTCTGCTGATTCAGTAAGCGATAAAATTCGGACAGTACATCTGGAGATGGTGGCGAAGCCATTACACAAGTAAATCAGGGCAGTATAGTTACGAGCGTGGTATTGTCTCGTCGCCAATGTTGTGGGTTGGCAGGAGAGCCAACACCGGGTTACTAGAGGAAGCCGAAAGGCACGCGTTTTAGCTCACGCAGGCTGGCGTGAGGTCTGGAACAGGACAAGGAAATTAGAATTTAGAAAAACGGACGTAGCTGCTGGAATACTTAACTTTAATCCATAAATGATGAGCTTCGCTCATGACGGTACATGATTCCTAGTATCAATAGTAACAGGTAATGGCGCCTTCCTAGGTCGTAGCAGATGACGTAGCTGAAGGCTATGCTAACTATCGTCTCGGCAAATGAGAGCGTATTTTGTCAGTGAACCATCGCTAGCAAAGTCGGTTGTACAACTGGGCGAGTGCTAGGAAGTCTCTCTAGACTTGCCGTGTGGCGGCGCTCGGTCTGCAATCACTGATAGTGGCGACACGCGGGTCCGACGTATACTAACGGACGGCGGCCGATCTAAAGGCTACCACCTAGCAAGTGTGGTGTCTGGCGGTGACACCACAAGCACAACCTATTTGGGAGCTTACAGCATTCACGATAATTCAAGTTCTCAAAATAGTTAGTTGGTAAGACCAGAATCTTAATTCCTTTTTAAACACCACCAGTATTAAAAACTCAAACACAATATATCGTTCCGGATTTGGCGTGACAACTACATAAAACAAACTTCAAATAGCAACGACCAGCGGTACGAAGAAACACTTTGCTATGACCAGGGCGCATAATATACATTATACTGAAAACAAGGGCCTTAAAACCAGTAACTAATAATTACAACAGTTCTTGAAATGACCATTCAATAAGCCACTCATATCAACACCGATTCTCACACAACCAGTAATTAATAGCAAGTGTTTGTGCCAATCACGATCACGTTTTAATGTTGGCAAAAGATAAGTTCATTAAACGTCCACAACACAGTGCACCTTGGCAGCCAATAGGTTTCTAGCTAGGCAAAAATTCAATACATTTGAAAGTCAAACACGTCAGACCATAGCTCGAACCGAGTGAGATGGCGCAGTGGTTAGCACGTCGGACTCGCATTCGGGAGGACGACCGATCAAATACCGCGTCCGATCATTCTGATTTGGCTCTTCCGTGATTTCCCTAATTTGCTTCAGGTTCAAATGGTTCAAATGGCACTGAGCACTATGGAACTTAACTGCTGAGGTCATCAGTCCCCTAGAACGTAGAACTACGTAAACCTAACTAACCTAAGGACATGACACACCTCAGTGCCCGAGGCAGGATTCGAACCTGAGACCGTAGCGGTCGCGCGGTTCCAGACTGTAGCGCCTAGAACCGCTCGGCCACTCCGGCCGGCTATCGCTTCAGGCAAACGCCGGAATGGTTCCTCTGAAAGGCCACGGCCCACTTTCTTCCGCATCCTCCCCTGATCCGTTTGGACAAATGACCTGGATGTTTGGTCCGTTCCACCAAATCAACCAATCAACCAACCAACCACCTGTAACTCAAAATCATATGCGGCTGAATAATCCGTGGTATGTGACACGTTAAGCCGAGTAAGGTCCCTCAATAGCGCAAAACCACAGTATGTGGCTATTAAACGAAGTTTTACGTTTTGATTGCAAATACGTTCAGAGATGGGAAAACTTTAAAAAAAAGACTGGCCACTGATGTAGCCGCGGAAATGGTTGTAACTTCAAATCTTTTTTTCTCACAAATAGTTCCAAATGGCTCTGAGCACTATGGGACTTAACATCTATGGTCATCAGTCCCCTAGAACTTAGAACTACTCAAACCTAACTGACCTAAGGACAGTACACAAGACCCAGCCATCACGAGGCAGAGAAAATCCCTGACCCCGCCGGGAATCGAACCCGGGAACCCGGGCGTGGGAAGCGAGAACGCTACCGCACGACCACGAGATGCGGGCACAAATAGGTTAAATACGAAATAAAGTTCACTACCAGCATTGTTTCCAGAATGAGATTTTCACTCTGCAGCGGAGTGTGCGCTGCTATGAAACTTCCTGGGAGATTAAAACTGTGTGCCCGACCGAGACTCGAACTCGGGACCTTTGCCTTTCGCGGGCATCCCCCAGGCTGTGGCTAAGCCATGTCTCCGCTATATCCTTTCTTTCAGGAGTGCTAGTTCTGCAAGGTTCGCAGGAGAGCTTCTGTAAAGTTTGGAAGGTAGGAAACGAGATACTGGCAGAAGTAAAGCTGTGAGTACCAGGCGTGAGTCGTGCTTCGGTAGCTCAGTTGGTAGAGCACTTGCCCGCGAAAGGCAAAGGTCCCGAGTTCGAGTCTCGGTCGGGCACACAGTTTTAATCTGCCAGGAAGTTTCACCAGCATTGTTCTTACACCAGTTGAAACGGTACTGTGTGTACCGTTCCATGATTAAATACGACGTTTTGTAATCGTACCTTCTTAAAAGGACAGCTTCATCGATAGATATTCACGGGTGCGGCCACTTGCCGTTTTTCTCTCTCTCGTAACGCGGCCCCACCGCGGGTGCCACGAAACTTCCATGATGTAGGATGGAACGTTGATTTATTATGTTGTAGAATATTTATCATGTTGTAGAATATTTATTTAATATTAATATGTTTTACGCATGTGAAATATCCTTTACAACTTATTCCCATGTTTCCTGAAACGATGTCAGCCATTAGTTTCGAAGCAGACAACTCTTGGTAGACTGTAGTAGTGCCAACTTTGTTTCCTTGGGTTTGAGTGGCAGAAATCGACCACAGGAAAAACTTTGTCGAAGAGAACGTGAGAACATAGGGTTTAGCGGGGAGAGGTTGGTCAGGCTACCCCCTCCACCGAATACCAGAGGCTCTTAGGAGCTGCGCCTTGCTATGTGGCTGTTCTGTGAAGAAAGGGTAAGCGAATGGAGGTGCCCTCAGCATGTCCGTCTCGATTGGTAGTGGAAAAAGGTATTGGAATACTAGATATCTGAGACTAACATACTCTTTTTCAGCCCAGCGATGAATAGGCAAACCAATGATTCCGCTCATGGTTATTTTGATTATTTTCTGTTGTGTGATTTTTATGTATTGAGAGTGATATGTGTATGTCTTTGTGTTCACGCCATGTGGTAGGCAACGTTAGGCTTGGATAGTGAAATTGTCCATCTATACGACAGAGTTAGGTAACAAACCGTGTGACTTTCAATTTGTTTATGTGTGTTAGAAATTTTGGAAGGGTTTATTGATTTTTAATGTGTGTTTTCTGTGTATTACAAATAGGGGCCACGTGCTCTACGTGTGAGGAACTAGTAACAAGGCAGCTACGCTCGTCTATAGAGAAACTCGAGTAGAAGCAATAGATTATTTGAATAAACTGCAACCGCCCCACGGTACAGGCATTTACACAGTTTCAATCGTTCGATTAAAATCTTGTAAGCATGTGGAAAGCCACTTTGAACCCACGTGGTCATAGCCACCAAGTGCACACGCAGTATCCTTTGATACTGGCTAAATTATAACTGATTTTGCTACACAGTACAGAATAGGAATATAGAAAAGAAAACTTTGTCGTCTAATGCCAAGCCGATCTCTGTCCTCACCCCATTGCATGCTAGTACTGAATCTGTGCACTAGGTGCAAGTTTGAGCTGTTGTCTATCCTGTCCTATGTGTTTCAGTATTAAAGTAGCGGGAACATTACTAGTGGCTGATGCACCACTGTTCTGTTGTTTGGGATGTGATTTTCTTTTGTCTTGAGTACTGTGCGAGGCCTTCAGCCATTCTTTTAATGTTCAGTATGTGGCCTTCAGCTGAATCTTACGTGAAATATTTTAAGATACAGCCTTCAACAGGCGAAGTAAAAAAATCATCATTTGAATATTTTGTCCCTATCTTAATTTATTATACAGGCCTTCAGCCTTGAGTTGTTCTATGTTCAGTATATGGCCTTCACTCGGACTTTATGTGAAGTATTTTAAGATACAGCCTTGAGCCATCAAAGAAAAAAAATCCTTTGAAATCTCAAAATTTTCCTCTCTATCTTAATTTTTTATCCAGGCCTTAAGCCTTGAGTTGTTCTATGTTCAAAATATGGCCTTCAGCCAAACCTTATGTGAAATATTTTAAGTTTAGGCCTTTAGCCTACTTAAATTAAAATTTTAAAGATCTTTGTCTAAAAACTTTTAAAATTTCCGTACTAGGGCTCTTGTTATCCAAGCCTTAAGCCCTCAGTACTTCTATTTTGTAACTAAGGCCGTCAGTCATGTGTATTTCTGAACGCAATTTTAATAACTTGAGTACTGGCCTTCGGGCATGAGTGTGTGTGATGTCCTTAGGTTAGTTAGGTTTAAGTAGTTCTAAGTTCAGGAGCCTGATGACCTCAGAAGTTAAGTCCCATAATGCTCAGAGCCATTTGAACCATTTGTACTGGCCTTCAGCCGTATTTTTTCCGAATTCTTGTAAGGGCATGTGTGATTAAGTGTTTTTGGCAAATAAAGTTTGTATGTTTGTGCTACTAGCAGCTACTGACTCGGCCTCTTTCCACTACCTGATCCGCTCTGTCCTGCGAAGTCATATTCCAGTCGTAGCTCGCTGGAGCAGCTTAGAGTACCAAGAGACAGAAGGTCGCTTGTCAGTGATGGTCATGGAATTGATGAACGCCCGCGTCCGGCCATCCTGATTTAGGTTTTCCATGATTTCCCTAAATCGCTCCAGGCAAATGCCGGGATGGTTCCTTTCAAAGGGCACGGCCGACTTCCTTCCCCGTCCTTCCCTAATTCGATTGAGACCGATGACCTCGCTGTCCGGTCTCCTTCCCCAAAAGAACCAAACCCAATTGAAGGACGTAATTATAAGCTTACATAGCTGACGGCAATATCTTGTATTACGGAACATATTCTAAGCTCATGCACGTTGATGTTTTGTCGTTTTTGTTTATAAAAAACAGCAGGATTTCAGGAAACAGAGATCTTGCGAAAAACTGATCGTTCTTTTTCTCAATGAAACCCAGATCGCAGTTGAAAAAAAAGCTCAGGCTCATGACGTCTTCATCGACCTCCGGAAGACTTTCGATACATTTCCGCACTTCCGTTTAGTGAACGAAATACGAGCTTGGCGGCTATTGGATCGGAGTTGTGACTCAATTCACGTCTTCCTAGGATACAGAATGCAATATGTAGGGTGAACACTAATAAACCGACGAACTGCCGAGACTCCTTCCTGGCGGGAAGTGGAGGAACAAAGGTCATATTAATATATGTCCAGAAATGGACGTTGTGCGTGCCACGAAAACATTTCGTCCCTGAACACGCTACAGAGCTGCATCGAACCCACGGCACAACAGATGTTCAAAGTGGCCTCCATGGAATGCAATGTACGCGTTCACGTGTCGCATCTTACACTGCTGCATCTCTCGTCCCTCTCCGGACAAGATGCCCGCAGAGGTAAAAATCCAGAGGTTTGAGTCCGGGTATTTAGCACGCCATGCTCTCCAGCGCTCGAGGAAGCTGTTGAGGTTTCAGCGAACTCTAATGCGGAAGCGGGATGGTGCTCTGTCATGCAGAAACGAGATAACCGATCATGTACATACTCAAGCAGCCCAGGGAGAGTGTTACACAGGAATTCCAGGTATGTACCTCTATCGAGGCATTGTGGAATAATAACCGGTGCAAGTATGTGATAGCCAAGAGTCCCTGCCCACACGTTGATGCTGAACCGATGCTGATAAGGCTCCTCAAACATTACCCGAGGATTGTTGCCGTAATATATCCACAAGATGTTCCTCTTTTATGCTCTTGCTTTAGCATAACATCCAGGCGTTATTAACGAAAAGTATGTCAACTGTCAATATCACATTTTTATTTTACAGATATTTTTTTAAATATTTTGTCCTTTTCATCCCAATATTCCTTGTTCTCATTCAACATTCGCGTATCCCCCCAAAAGACCACCAATCGTTCGGTAGAGCCCGCACATCATCAGCTCATGCGCGAGCCGTCCACAGGTGAACTGTTTACTTCCCTGCCGCCAGTATCACCACAGCACTCACCTGCGTCCACTGTTCACGATTTCGTATAGATCGAAGAAGCGGGAAGTATGGTTTTCGGATTCTGATTTTCCGCCAATACTTTATTTACTTGACGATTTTGCTCGGGTAGAACACCCCTCTATTTGGTGGCTACCACTTCTTGGTTTTTCATTACGGCCCAAAATTAGGCCTTAACTGATTTCATTTATTTTCTCCTTACCAATGGATCTCTATGGTAGGATCTGTTTAGGACCCATCCACTGTATTGGTATACGGCTGTTTTATTCTGTGACTTACCGCCTTTTAGCGGTGTTTTATTCTGACGGACAACAAATGTTGGGTAAAAAGTCTCCAAGCTTTTCCTCTCTGATGTATTAGCATGTCATGTAAAGGTTTTTAATGCTTTTTAAAACTTTTTAAAACATTAATTTCATTTACCATACCAGTGTATATTTCACGGCGTTATCCCTTCTGGATTTATTGTTTACACATGTTCACCTGAAGATGTGACTATTTTTACTAATTTTAAGTTGTTAAATCTAATAGCTATGTTGGGGTTCTTTCTGCTGTGGGAGAACATAATAGCTTGTGTCTTGGTAGTATTAATTGTGATCTTCCACAGTTTGCCCCTTTATGAATTAACTGTAGGTGGTCCTGAAGTTTTCTGGCAATAAACAGTAGGTTCCTACTGCTCCTGCAGTGTCGTCGGAAACAGTGACAGCTGACCCACTGGTTGTTTCGGTATGTCATTTGTGTAAAGAGAGTAGTTAGATGGACCCGGTACAGAGCCTTGTGGGACTCCAGCCTCTATCTGTCTGATGTTACTTTGGGCACCAGGTAGTTTTACGTAGAACATTCTGTTCCTTGGGAACAATGCCAAAATGTGAATAATGTGTTTCAGGCAGCCTTGGAGATTGAGCCTGTAGATAAGGCCCTGATGCCAGACCGTATCAAAAGCCTTCTCTATGTCAAGGAAGACTGCCCCTGCACTCTGTTTGATGTTGCTAGCTCAGCATATCTCCTCAGTCATTCTCATGGATTGGTGGCTGATGATACGCTCACTTTTAAAGGAGAATTACTCCTGTATGACGACGCTGTTTTCTGTTGTGAATTTCTGTAGTTCCTTGTATATGATCTTTTCCTGCACTTTCCTCAGAAAATTTAATAGGGAGATTGGCCTATGGTTCTGGGGAAAGAGGTGGTCTCTGTTCGGCTTTGATATTGTTATGACCTTTGCTGTTTCCAAGCCAGAGGGAAGTACTGAAGAATTAGGCAAGCGTTGTATATGGCTGGAAGAAACTCAATTGCGTTTTGAGGTAGATGTTTGAGCTGAAGATGTAGAATGTTGTCTGGGCTAGGAGCCTTTTGTTGCCTATGTATTTGACGTATGTGTTGACGATTTCGGAGTTCACAGGTGGAAATATGGTGTCGCTTGAGGTTCGAAGTATTCTCTTCACTTGCCTTATGACGTGTTCCTCGTGATCGTCACTCTCGTCATATACCGCTGTTGGAATGGTGAACTGTAGTTCGAAAGTGTCGGCCATTGCTTCAGCCTCGCCCTCCGGTTCGTAAAGGATTCCATTTCTACCGTGGAGCGTCTTAGTAGGCTTGTTTCTCCTTTTTGGTTTTGATAAGTTTCCAGAATTTTTCCTTGTTCTTTTCTGCGTCAGCAAGAAAGTTTCCCAAGGTGGTTTCTCTATGGCCCTGGAGTTCGCTCCTGACGCTTCTGTCGAGACTGTTGACCCTGGCTAGGTCTGTTGGTTCCCGATAGGTTTGCCATCTCTGGCGACAATATTTCTTCTCTTGAAGCCAGTCTTGAACATGCTGGGGGAGAGCGCTTCTGGAGGTGGTGTGGATTATAGTAGTGGTGGCTTGTTTCCCGCCTTCTACTGTGATTTCACTGATGTTTGCTACTGTTGCATTTTTGCTTCCCGCATTCTACTATGGTTTCACTGATGTTTGCTACTGCTGCACTTATTTCTCTCCTTGTGTGTAGCCGTGGTGCCTCCGATTTTGTCGTCCGAAAAACGTTACTGAACTTTTCCCAGTTGGTATGTGATGTTTTATGGTTCTAGTGTCAAACTGCCTTGCTGGGTCGTAATCTAGTGACATTAGTACCGGATTATGATCTGAGTCCAGATGATTTACTGCTGTCATGGTGGTCTGGTGCCTCAGATTTTTGCAGAGGAATATGTCTAGTATGTCTGATCCGTGTGTAGAGTATTATGGGAAATGTGTTGGAGTGTCCGGTGCTAAGACTATTAAGCTACTGTGAGTGTCCAGGTAGTTACGTAAGATTCTTCCATTGGTGTTGGTGGTCCTGCAGTTCCATGCACTTTGCTTGGAATTTAGGCCACCACCAATTATTACGTTTATGGCCATATGACGGTACCAAATTATTGTTTAGGCAAAAATTATCAAGCAGCACTTTGCAAGGATATATACTTTAGTTAAGTATCGAAAACAGATTTTTCAAGGAACTTTCTTAGGTGATTTAACTACAGAGAGAATTCTATCAGTTTTTACTGCTTCAGTGAAAAATAGTTTATTTATCGAACTGCGACGGTGCAGAACACTCAGCTTGTGGAACAGCCAGTAAAAATTAAGGACATGGTCGCGAATTTTCGTTTTTGAACGTTTTTACTCTTTGGATAGTCTTGTTACAAAGGCCTGGAAAATTGTAACGGCTCAGTGTGAGCCGCTACATGGCTTGACACAAGTGTATACTCAGAACACACATGGGTGCCCTTCCGACACTCAGGGAGGGGAAAGTAAGATTTATTATTCGAAATTGTGTTACATTATCACTCTTAGAATAGCCTGCAAGTGTGAATGCGGGTCGTCTGCTGACGTATGCGTGGACTATCTGCTGTGGGTTCTGTGAATTTGGAGATGCAGTTTAGCCAACCATTGTATTTAATACAGAGCGACTGTACTGGACCAGAGAGACATAAGTTCCCCGCGGGTTGGCAGGCCGCGTTGGATTGGCAAATAGCCGCTCTGCAGACTCTCTGAGCCCTTCCCGCCACCGTCTGTGGATCCCGGACGAGGGGAGACGGTTAGGCATTCCCTGATGAGACTCTGGTGAGTGTAGACGTTCTGCGTGTTGGCTCCTATAGTCATCTTAGTTAGGAGAGATATCCAGGTTTGATAAAATTGCTATTTCGGTTTTGTATTACGGATGATGGGCCAGCATTCCCTATAATCGTACTTTTACGTAAAGTGAGTGATTAAGAAGTATTGTCATGAATTTTAGGAAATAAATGTTGTTGTTATACAAAACTGGAACTTGGTTTCTCACAGTAAGGCTATTTTTCCGTTACCATTCCAATTAAGTTATACAGTCTTTCAACTTAAAGTTAATCAATAAGCAGAAATTTATGTGTAGCGATGTTTGCTAACACAAAAGGTCGTATGCGTCTTCCACAAAACACAGGTGCCATTTTCAAATTGAGGATGCCTGCCAGGGTTTTGAGGAGAGCAAGTATCATGTAAACTGTTTGTGTCAAGAGCCAGTAAGCCGTGGGGAACGTGGTAGTCAACAATCTTCAGCCCGTTAGTCCACTATTCGTCTCACTGAAACTGAGATAAAGTGTACTAACTGTCTAAGAGTAACGCATAGGGCTCAGGAACCATCATGATAAATAAGTCTTCTGTAGGTTAGATGAACAGTCTATTCTGATGAAAGTTCACATACACAAATATTAGTTTAGGAAATCATTAAAGGTTGTCCTATCGTCCTCAGCACCTGTTAAACTACAAGGCGATTTCTACACCTTGTTCCTAATTATGTTAAGTTTATTGCTCTCCTTAAAGATGGGGAATAATCTCAGACACTTGCATCACGGTTTTCTATGATAATAGAGGAGGACAAAAAACAGAACATGGAAAACGGGATATGGGCTTTCCAGTTAAATTGTTTCTCCAAGCAAGTTTACTTTCATACAATTTCAGAAATTGTACGCAATATTTCATCCAATCGAAAAACAGTTATGTCAGTGATCGATAATGACATCCGAGGCTATCAGTGACGAACAGAGCCATAGTCAATTCACATTATGCAGCAGCGGATAACACATTTCGTGTGACTCATGAAAATCGAATAAACTCTCAAGTGCACACACCTCGGTCCTTGTATATTCGCGGTGCCGACAGCGAAGAAAACACTCGTACTGAAGTTGCTTCCCACACGGCAGCAGTGCTCACCCAACAATTCTTAGGTATGCACCTACAACGATTCAAATATTTCCCTAATTTAACATGTATTTTGTTTATATTCTATAAAATTCTGAGCCAGATAACTTATAAAACTTAATCTCCAAAATTTTTCCGGTGAAATCAAGGGTAGGTAGTGGGTTATGAACTGTTCCTCTCTAATTCCTGCACCGTTTGTTAAATTCAAATATCATAGTGAAAGTTGGCACAGCTTCATTATTACATATATCAAATGCAGTGCTGTCATTTCAGCTTGGTACCATATGTAATAAGGTAAGTTGACGTAATTCGTTCTTACAGTCTATTGGTCTAAAACTGGTTTTTACTTAATAATTAAAAAGTAAAGGAAGTTGTCTCATGAAAATTTCTACCATTTGTTTTTATGATAAACTGAACCGAATTCCAAAAGTAGAACATACTTACTCCAACATTACACGCTTTTTAGATTTCTAAAAATGTGAAATAATACAAGAAGTAAAAGAGTTAGCATCATGAGAATCTCTCCAAAATGTTACATAACCAACTGAAGCTATTTCCAAAGTACTGCTTTCTAACCCTAATGTTACTTGCTTTTTAATTCGAAAAAGTGTATTTTTGAAGAAATTTGTTATCAGATCATGCTGCAGCTCGAAACCTTTGATATCGGCTTAGTTTCACATTATCTGGCCAAATTTTGCATGGAGAAGTAATAAAAACTTAGAGGTTCGCCGATGACATTGTAATTCTGTCAGAGGCAGCAAAGGACTTGGAAGAGCAGTTGAACGGAATGGATAGTGTTTTGAAAGGAGGATATAAGATGAACATCAACAGAAGCAAAACGAGGATAATGGAATGTAGTCGAATTAAATCGGGTGATGCTGAGGGAATTAGATAAGGAAATGAGACACTTAAAGTAGTAAAGGAGTTTTGCTATTTGGGGAGCAAAATAACTGATGATGGTCGAAGTAGAGAGGATATAAAATGTAGACTGGCAATGGCAAGGAAAGCATTTCTGAAGAAGAGAATTTGTTAACATCGAGTGTAGACTGAAGTGTCAGGAAGTAGTTTCTGAAAGTATTTGTATGGAGTGCAGCCATGTATGGATGTGAAACATGGACGATAAATAGTTTGGACAAGAAGAGAATAGAAGCTTTCAAAATGTGGTGCTACAGAAGAATGCTGAAGATTAGATGGGTAGATCATATAACTAATGAGGAGGTACTGAATAGGATTGGGGAGAAGAGAAGTTTGTGACACAACTTGATGAGAAGAAGGGATCGGTTGGTTGGACATGTTCTGAGGCATCAAGGGATCACCAATTTAGTGTTGGGGGGCAGCGTGGAAGGTAAAAATCGTAGAGGGAGACCAAGAGATGAATACACTAAGCAGTTTCAAAAGGATGTAGGTTGCAGTAGGTTCTGGGAGATGAAGAAGCTTGCACAGGATAGAGTAGCATGGAGAGCTGCATCAAACCAGTCCCAGGACTGAAGACCACAACAACAACTACAACAACTCTTTGTTTACTCTGTCCACGGCATGCTCAAGCCCTGCCGTCTTGACTGGCTGAGGGACTGAGAAAAATCGTTATCTCGCTTGCCACGCTGCACATATCGAAAAGTGTTTGCTTCCCGAAGATCTGTAAGTCTGTCGTCTAGTAAACCTACGTTTTGATCCCACAACCTACCGTTATCAGTTGTTCGCGTACTGTAACGCCGAAAATGCAGGATGCATGGCATCTGCTACCGATATATAACTTTTTGGAATTATATGTAAATATTTGTAATTTAAATGCTTTCTTTTAATAAGTAAGGACATTGCTCCACTGTACGCTGTGTACATTTAGGTAGAAGTCTGTTGACGTTTCATTGTATTTATCTTTTATTGTGAAACTTACAAGCTCTGGGAAACAGCCAAAGGAATTGTTATTTGCATCGACTAGCAGCGATGATAGCAGTGCCTGTGCTTTGTAAAATCTTTGGGTAGGGAGTTGTTGGCGGAGAGAGAGAGAGAGAGAGGCAGGCACGTAAGCGCTTGTGGTGTGCGGAAGTGTGGTGTTAACGCTCTCGCAGTAGAGAGTACCATTTTCGGCGGCATCATGTACATGCGGCGGCCAGATGTCTAGAGCAGGAGTACGGACAGTGGACGGACGGAAGAGGCTGTAATAATTACGATTGCCCGTTCCTATAATCAGCCGTGGCCCCACAATATACTACCGTCTTCAACAACAGCAGCAGTTCCAGCAACACAGATTCGTCGTCGGCTCAGAGTTTCGTCGTACGCACAGCACTGAAGTAAGACTGTTCATTGGTAGAAAGTATTAACGGCTAACCCTTCTGCACAGCTGAATGTGATTGCTTTATAAGATTTATTTAAATAATAATCAGTTAAACTCTTGGCGATTGTGTCCTCATTGCTCCCAGACATTGTTCAAATAATGGTTCAAATGGCTCTGAGCACTATGGGACTCAACTGCTGAGGTCATTAGTCCCCTAGAACTTAGAACTAGTTAAACCTAACTAACCTAAGGACATCACACACATCCATGCCCGAGGCAGGATTCGAACCTGCGACCGTAGCGGTCTCGCGGTTCCAGACTGCAGTGCCAGAACCGCGCGGCCACTTCGGCCGGCCCAGACATTGTTACTAAGCAGGATCCTTGTTCCTTTTTTCCCCTAATCTGCTAACTGAGTGTCATGAGAATCAAATTGAATAGTTACAGCCAGTTTATTAATGAATAGATTCTTTTTTAAGAGTTTTAGCCTCAGTCTACTTTCAATCAACTGTTGTACAACAGAGGCTTCAGTATATGACTAAAGTAAAGCAATTTCACTTTTCAAGTTTGAGAATCAGTCACTGGAAAAAATCCAAATCTAAACAAAAGCACAAATTAAGAGTGCGGAAGACATTTATTTTACATATTTCTTGGAGCACATGCTGTATGGTTTGGTACGTTTTCTAGTATTTAATTCTGTTCAAGTCAGTAAAAAAGGCTCGGTTGTTCAGACAATAATATGAAATCCAATTTGCAAAATAAGTACGGCAAAGTAAAAAGTGCTTGCTTTTTTTCTAAATTTCTTTGATGACATTATGCTGAGGTCACTGGAAGTCATTGTTGACGTAACGAACTTCAGTACTACATACAGTTTAATTGCATATTTTCAAATCATTACTCGATTGCCTTTTTTAAAATTTAATGCCAAACATAACGTAAGAGTGACTTCTCAGTTTTCTTTATCATTACAGCCGGCCGAGGTGGCCGAGCCGTTCTAGGTACTACTGTCTGGAACCGCGCGACCGCTATGGTCGCAGGTTCGAATCCTGCCTCGGGCATGGATGAGTGTGATGTCCTTAGGTTAGTTAGGTTTAAGTAGTTCTAAGTTCTAGGGGACTGATGACCTCATAAGTCCCATAGTGATCAGAGCCATTTGAACAATTTTTATCATTACATACTCACTTAAAATTAGTGTAAAAAAACGTTACAACCTTCAGTTGCCACGTCAGTGTTTAATAAAGCATGTTTTTCTTTCTCATCATCTTGTACACCATTTTGGATGTAAATTGCCTTAGTGGGCTGGCGACCGTTAATTATTTCCTTTTCGTTCATTAGTGTAACTTTGGGATTCGTGATCGGTGGTACCCCTTTTCTGAATGCACAAAATAACTTTCACATTCCAGATTACAGCCCTGTTCGGTTTAATTACTTTTTATTTTTAGTAGACTTTCCATCAGAAGGGTTGTACACTTTCTTCCTACTTATCGGTATCACTTCTTCGGGAAAGATAGCCTTATCCAATTAGAAAAATCCATTAGGCATACAAGCGATCCACGGTCATATTTTATATCGCAAGGAGGATCGGCCGATTAATAAGAGGGATTTTACACTACATACATCCACATTGCTGGCCATTCATGTTGTGTCACCAGGAACTAACTAAATTTAACCTTTTGTACATATTCTGTAGAAACGCAATGTGTGTTGCAGTGCTCTCCGATACACACGATCGAACAGCGGAGGAGTGGTACTCAAGCGTCAAATTTAGGTTACAATATCTCCGGATGTAATTAACATTTTACAATGCAACAAACGGCACTGATTACGTATTTGTTTATATGTTCAGATGTGCTAACAAAACTAACGAGGTTCCATTTTAAAAAAAACGTAGGTTTGTGTTAAAAAACATACTTCCATGCACATTTGTATGGTTTGTATTAAACAATTACACTAGCCCCTCTCCTCATGTTCGGTCTGTGGAATCGGTTCGTCAGTATTTGATGTGGTTTACAAAATATATCCAGCAGTAACGTTAGGTGACTCACCCTGTATATCTTGGTACGAATTGACAAGCATCTTTTCAGGAGGTTAAAAGCGTATGAAACGGTGAATTCTAAGATCATTAGAGTGAACTAAAGAGATACGCATGATTTGGCCACACGACGTAGAAGCTCTTGGGCGCTTGCTGATCATATGAACTGCATGCATCCAAACTTCTAGTTCACTGGTGAGACAAAAGAAAGAAGGAAGATTCGCATATTTAGACGTTTTGGTACAACAGAAGTTGGAAGGGTGCATTCGCCACTCAATGTACCTCAAACCGACGCAAACTGATTTATATATTGGGGCACAGATTTTCGTCATACAGTTCATAACGGAGGAGTTTTAAACTTATTAGTAGATAGAGCTAACTGTTTCTGACGAGGACCACTCGAATTCCGAAATTAATTATCTGAACGCCATGTTCCGAAAGAACGGATATGATTCACGTGATATGAAGTCAGGATTTTCCAGGAAAAGGGAACTTGAAAATGTTGAACATCCACACGATGAGCTACCGATTGTATTCCTTCCTTTCTGCGGCCCTGTATCCAGCAAAACTGGGCAGAGTTCTGGGAAGACGTTGAATAAGACCTACTTTCCGACTTCCCAAGTAACATCCATTGTGAGAATGGAAGTAATTACATCAGTCAGACAGTCGGCGCCCTTTCTGATCGCTGTGCGCAACACAAAAGACATTTTAAAAATCAAGAACTGGAGAAATCTGCAGTTGTTGAGCACAGCCTCTTTTATGATGAAAAATAAGATTCGAGCCCAGGCTTCCACATACTGGGATTCTCTTACTAAAGAGGTTGTAAATCTAGGAATATGTGTGAAAGACTTAAACTGTGACGGCGGATATAATCTTAGAGGTGAATGGAGGCGATCTCTCGATACAGAGGAGAGGCAAAGATATTCGTTGCAATGTTTACACTACTAGGGGACCGGGGTCGGCACTGACGCAGACTTTGACACCTTGTGCGAAGCGCTATTAATTACCAACCAATCAGAAGCCATCTATTGGCTATATGAGGCCACCATAGCAACAGCTTTGACAGTCAGTTGCTCTTGGCGAAAATGATAGAGGTAACTGTCGAAGGTTTGAGGTTTTACCCTGACTTAACGAGGAAAGAAGTTCGAGAATGTTTTTTACTTTCAAGGTTATGTTTGAAACCAAGAAATAACTGACTGTGGTTCCAATTTAATTTTTTTCATGAGCGAATAAGTTTCTTTAACTCTTTATTGTCCGCAGCTCGTGGTCGTGCGGTAGCGTTCTCGCTTGCCGCGCCCGGGTTCCCGGGTTCGATTCCCAACGGGGTCAGGGATTTTCTCTGCATCGTGATGACTGGCTGTTGTGTGATGTCCTTAGTTTCGTTAGGTTTAAGTAGTTCTAAGTTCTAGGGGACTGATGACCATGGATGTTAAGTCCCATAGTGCTCAGAGCCTTTTGAACTCTTTATTTTGAATCAGATACCAATCTTTTGTATCAAATGGATGTTTAGTCAAGAGGCTTCTGAATGACTATACAGAATTTTCGCACAGTTCAGCACCATCAAAAGTCGATCTACCTTTTATTCAAGAATTTAGAAGCCAATACTTTCTGGACATTAGTAGGGTATTCTCACATTGTATCAAGTATCTTTGAAACAGTATGTAATATGTCGACATCTGCTGTACATACTTCTGTTATCTGACGACAAATGAACAGGTATCGTGGTAAATCGTTCTAGAAGAGGTTTATTTCGCATGAGAATAATGAATGATTTAAAATGTGTAGTGACCTCCCCTGAAAAATGGACTTTACCGTTAGCGGGGTGTCTTGTTCTACGATAGGTGCAACTACGACGGAGGGGTATGTGTTGAGAGGCCTGGTAATCGTGTGGTTCCGGAAGAGGGGAAGCAGCCTTTTCAATAGTTGCTGGAGCAACAGTCTGGATAACTAGTCTGGCCTTTTAACATCAACCGAAATAGCCTTAATGTGCTAGTACCGTGAATAGCTGAAAGCAAGAGCAAACTACAACCGTATTTTTTCCCGAGGGTCGCAGCTCCACTGTATGGTTAAATGATGGTGGCATCGTCTTGGCTAATGTATTCCAGAAGTTAAATAGTGCCCCATTCGGATCTCCAGGTGAGGTCTATCCAGAAGCAGGAGAAGCATAACTGTCGTTCTGATGCGTGAAAAGTAAGATCCCTTAATCGGGCAGGTAGGATCCAAAATTTAAAAAGGGAAATGATCAGGATGTAGTTTTATATAGTGGAAATTAGGGAAGTTTTGTGGTAAGAGTTAAAGGATGTCTGCTGAGGTAAATAGAAGGTTATAAATACAAAATTGAATGGGAGTAATGCTGGTATAGATTCAATAATGAATAGGAAAATAAGAATGTGGCTAAGCTATTATGAACAGCATAGTGAAAGCATTATCGTAGGCAAGATAGTTACTAAATCCACACCACAGTAGCAGACATTTGTACTCCGAATAGTTCTGCAATTGATGAAAAGACTGGAGAAATATATGATGAGATAAAACAAAATATTCAGATAGTTAAGGGAGACGGAAAAATAGTTGTGTGTATGGGCGGGGGGTGGGGGGATGGAATTCTATAATAGGAAAAGGAAGGGAAGGAAAATTAGTAGGAGAATATGAGCTGGAGGAAAGAAATAAAAGAGGAAGGCGATTGGTGGGATTTTGCACAAAGCATAATTTAACCATCGCTAACACTTGGTCTGAACAATCATGAGAGACAGTTGTATACGTCGAAGAGACCTAGAGACATCAGAAGGTTTGAGATTGCTTATATAATGATGAGATACACATTTGGAAACCAGAGTTGTAACACATTTCCAGGGGCAGATGCGGACTCTGACGATAATTTATTGGTTGTGAACACCAGATTAAAACTGAAGAAACTGCGTTAGGAAACTATGCACATGGGATATGGATAAGCTGAAAGAACCACAGGTTGTTGAGAGTTTCTGAGGGAGCATTAGGGAACGATTGAAAAGAACAGGGGAAAATAATGCAGTAAAAGAAGAATTGATAGCTTTGAGATATGAAATAGTGAAGGCAGCGGAGAATGAATTAGGTAAAAAGAGAAGGCCTAGTAGAAATCGTTGGATATCACAAGAGATATTTAATTTAACTGATGGAAGGGGACATTAAGAAAAGCAGGAAATGAAGCAAGTTAAGAGGACCAAACCTATGAAAATAGTTTGATTGAAGGTGTCAAACAGCTAATCAGAAATGACGGGAGAAAAAACGTAAGAACGGAGAAGCACATTTCATTAGAGGAAAGACAGATTCGGCCTACAGGGTAGCTGAAGAGGCCTTTGGGGAAAAGAGTAACAGCTGTATGAACACCAGTAGCAAGCAAAGAATGGAAAGCTGAGCGGCGCAAGGAATATGTAGAGGGTCCGTACAAGTCAGATTAACTGGAATGCAATGTTATAGAAAGGATGTAGATGAAGATGAGTTGGGAGATACGATATTGAGAGAAGCATTCTGCCTCCTGGTGCCAGTATCTTGTCTTGTGTATCGGTAGTTTCGGGCAAAGAGGCAAAAGTTACATTTGCGGGTGCACTGTGAATTCTAACTGAAGCAATTGCCACTGTAACGAATTTACAAATACGAAACTGAAGGACACTAAACCTCAACTTACTAAAATTTTACCAGATTTGTCCGTGCTTTATCTACGAGTGTAACCACTTCCCCAGAGCGTTATTTTTGTCGTCCTTTCGTGCACTTAACTCAAAAGCTGGACTGCAGCGTGAAGTTAGCTGTGCTGCGGGTAGGAAACTCTACTTATAACTTGATCCTCGACACCCTGTGAAACTATACAAATATGATTCAAGCAGTTGACGTGTTGTACGTTACTGGCTAGAATTTTTACCGTCGTTGTCTCCTCTCGTCTCGAACCGATGTGTTTTAATTTCGTAGAGATGAAATGGTAACAAGACAAATTCACTTAAAAAAGGAGAGGCAAGCCCTACTAGGCCATACGCTGAAATACCGAAATCGAAACAACGCCCGTGGAGTGGGCGACGTTCTGTCAGAACTACGAATAGCTTTGGGAGAGCTAGCCATGACAAAACTGTTCCATCCGGTGTGCAAGAAACATCCTCAGACTTCAAGAACAATATAATAATTCCAAAGGAGTCAAGTGCTGAGAGGTAAGAATATTACCGAACTGTCAGTTTAAGAAGTCATGGTTGCAAAATATTAACACGAATTCCTTACAGATGAATGGAAAAAGTGGTAGAAGCAGACCTCGGGAAGTATCACTTTGTATTCTGGAGAAATGTACGAACATGCGAGGCAATATTGACCCTGCAACTTTTCTTAGAGGATGAGTTAAGGAAAGGCAAACCTACGTTTACGGCATTTGCAGAGTTAAAGAAAGCTTTTGACAGTGTTGACTGGAATACTGTCTTCGAAATTTTGAAGGTAACAGGGATGAAATACAGAGAGCAAAAGGCTATTTACAACCTGTACGGAAAGAACTTGGAAGCACCGCAGAACGCAATGGACAGCATCTTGAAATGGGAATAGAAGAAGAACTTGAATAAAAGAAAAACAAAGATAAAGGAATGTAGTCCAGTTAAATCAGGAGATGATGAGGGAATTATATTAGGTAACGAGACACTAAAAGTAGTAGATGAGTTTTGCTATTTGGCAGCAAAATGTCCGTTCATGGCCGAAGTAGAAAAAACGTAAAAAGTTGTTCATTGGGATTGGCAAGAAAAGCGTTCGTGAATAACAGAAATTTGTCGACTTCGAATATAGATTTAAGCGTTAGGAAGTCTTTTCTGGAGGGATTTGGAGTACAGTGAAAAATGGACGATTAACAGCTTAGACAAGAAGAGAATAGAAGCTTTTGAAATTCAGTGCTAGAGGGAAAGGCTGAAGATTATGTGGATAGACAGAACAGGTAATGAGGAGGTAATGAATGGAATTGGGGAGACAAGAAATTTGTGTCACAACCTGACTAGAAGAAGTGATCGGTTTGGCAGGACACATTCTGAGGCATCAAGGGACCGTCAGTATGATAATTGAGACAAGTATGGCGAGTGAAAATCCTCTAGAGAGGCCATGACCTCAATACAGCTGACAGGTTCAAATGCATGTAGTTTTCAGTAATTATGTAAAGACGAAGAGTGTGGCGCGGGAAAGACTACTGCGGAGAACTGCACCGAACCAGTCTGTAGACTGAAGATCACGACAACAAACAACAGCTAATTCTTTGCTTGGATTGTCTTGAAACCAAACTTGATTATTGTAACAGTTGCTACCCAATTTTCATATACCGGACCTAAAACTATAATTATTAAAACATAGCCTTAATGAAACTGATTTCGCAGTTATAGACTGTGCAACGCTATAACGAATTTCTTTACGAACCTGTCTCTCAAAAGCAAGTAGAAAACGCTGAAACACGTGTCTGTGGCTGAAAAAGTGACCAGTCCGCTTCTTAATAAATCATGTTTCTGTGGAGCTTTATATAAAGCACTACTGCAAACAAACCCCCCAACATTGTAAATGTTCATATGGCTTCTTGGAAAACCAAGTTGCGCTGCGCTTAAAAACTACTACCTAATGCAGAATTAAACATTTGTTTATCACAAGGTACATGTCCGAATCATTGTAGGCCTTTCGCAATACGATGAAATTTTACGTTCCAGAAAAATTATCGCGGTGAGAAAACTGAGGAAATTTGCTTGACTCTCGCTACTTTGCAGTGCTTTCCCTCTTCCTCCCTCTGTATCTTCATTTATACTCTTCCCTAAACGTCCTTCCCTCCTGCTGCCGTGCCGACTCACCGTAGTCCTAACGCTCCCACAGTAAGTCGGCGGCGGTAAATTTAATTTCCCTCGGCGATAAATTTACGGCCGAGGCAACAAATCCTTGTCCCACTTAACCAGACGCTCCGGATCCGTACGCAATAACAGCACAATTAACTTTCACTGTAGGCGACCGTCTTCTCCGGAGCTCTAAGTAATTGGTGTGCCTTAAGTTTTTGATTCTTGCAGCTATTCTGGGAACTTAGTAGAATGTAAACTTTCTATCGTCTGCAGTCATTATTGCCTACAGAATAAACAATTAGGGGCTACGTCACTTTCCTTCACAAACATCTTTATCCCAGATTTTAATTCAGTTTTTCAGAAAACTGAATTCGAAGACTTCAAGTAATAGTGCTCAGTAAGATGTATATCTAAATTAAACAGCTGAAAGATGGTGCATAATCCTGGTATTAGCTGAAAATGTAATGGAAGTTAATAACTTGCCACATCACGAGGTGATATTGGTCTGAACATCTGTTGTTGTTTTGTAAAGGGTACGTAGAACGGTAAATTGTAAAAATAATCATGGTAAATCAGATCAGACCAGTTTTTAATCATCAGTAGTTATTTACTAAGTACATGAAATGTGTCAACGATAAAATCTGCTGCACTTTTGTTCATTTCTAGAAAAAAAAGTACTACCCTGTTCAGGACATATGTCCCTTCCTTTTGTGCACGTTAAAATGTGAGCCCACGAAGGATGCATAACCAAGATTAAAATTTGTTAAAGTAGTGCATCCCTGGGACATGACATCCAAGAGAATATTCTATTCTCTCCTAAGTCTGCCAGAAGCCCTCCTCTGAGAGACGGATGCACTATCTTAACACATTTTATCTTTAGTTATGCATTATTGGAGGACTCACATTTTAATATGCACCTGAAGATGGGTTATAAGTCCTAAAACCTGGTAGTGCTTTCCTTTTTAAATGTAAATGATTTTTGCAACTGCAGCGGATTTTATCAATGACGGTGAAAAACAGCTGTGGCTGTCCCGTCAAGAGAAACGTGTGGCACATAAAGTGTGACACCCAAAAAGAATTCAAGAGACAATGATTCTATCAAGATGTCGTACCAAATCATCTTGTCGAATGACCATCATTCGCGATTTTTGATGATGGTATGTCGAGCATAAAACGTAGTGTGCTGATGTCTTCTTGAAACTCTGTCATGTACCCCACTGTTTTGAATTTTAGATTTGATTCATAGATCCAGTTATATGGCTCTCTCCGCGTATAGTGATTTTACGACTATGACATGTGGGGCCTGAAGATGGCATCAATGTAATACTGAAACTGGTAGCACATAAGAAGTTCATAAAATAAATTTCTACAATACATACGGCTGTTCCTAATTATTGCATCAAGAAATACCTGCCAGCCGTTGTCACACGGTCGACAATGGATCAACGAAGATCATTCACAATGGTGAGAGCAGTGGAAACGGTTCAAATGGCTCTGAACACTATGGAACTTAACATCTATGGTCATCAGTCCCCTATAACTTAGATCTACTTAAACCTAACTAACCTAAGGACATCACACACATCCATGGCCGAGGCAGGATTCGAACCTGAGACCGTAGCAGTCACGCAGTTCCCGACTGAAGCGCCTGGAACCGTTCGGCCACCGCGACCGGCAGTAATAATTCACTCGATAATTAGACACCATCATTGAAGAGAAGTTTCGATTACTGCCAGAGTTTATAATTACTCAAAATTAGAATATCCGGACGTCTCGCAAAATTTGTGGGAGCACTTCACGCAACTGCATCAGCTGAGTGCACAGCACAAGGACAATGTCTTAAGAAACGTCCAGACCAACGCGTTACGTTATAGCAACATACTACGCTTGACTGTCAGCATAATGTGGCTTTGTAAGACTTGTTCTGCATTATTAAAGACGACGTAAAGTGTGGAAAAAATTTACTGCAGAAGTTGCAGGTCGGAGATGTGAGATTCACCTATCCGTTACCTCGCCATTACAATCGATTCAACACGTTCATCTGTGAGCTATGGGTTTCCTGGGCGCTGGGAAACATGAGACCTTGCAGCTTATATTCCTTGGAAATGTGGTCAACAAAAGAAACATATAACAGTTCTTACTAATGTTACTAATCATATTTCTGTTTGTTGTGCTCGCTGAGTCATCATTGAGGTCGTTTTATAAAAACAGGATGACGTACTGAAGGAAGCTTAGTCGTTGTCAGAGACGCCCTTCAAAATCACGGGCATTTAAACTGCAAACTGTGTCCCATCCAGCAGTACACAGGGTAGAGCTGCTAACCTTGTAAATGGGTCACTTTTATCCTCCTCCTCCCCCCCTCCAATGGTATCAAGTCAGTTAAGTGTAATGGACCTCAACCAATGCAAGACCTTTTACGTAAATGATGTTAACTTGACACCATTTATGCATTATTTTAAGATTATGCCAGATATATGTATGGATAGGCAATTTTATGTAATTAATGTAGCTTGACATCATTTATTCACACTATTTTAATACTTCGCTATGAGTGGCTGGAATGAAGGGGAAGGAGAGGGTTGGAGTATAAAGCACATTTGAGATAGTTCCACCATCTTGGCTTTTTTTTTATTGCCTACTTCATTTTTAATTGGGGAACTTAAAGACGTCATAGATGTGGCAAATGATATGTACATCTACATCTGAATCTACTCGTATCGCATAAAAACCACATGGTGCAAGGCGTAGGGTACCTTCCACCATTAATATACATTTCATTTATTGTTCCATTGACAGCATGAGGGAGACACGACCGTTTATATGCATCCAGATGAGCCCTAATTTCTCTACTGTTATCCTCGTGGTACCTACACAGAATATATGTTGCTGGCAGTGCAATCGTTTTGCAGTCTGCTTCAGATGCAGGTTCTCCAAACTGTCTCAATCGCGCTACAAGAAAAGACCGGTTTTGGAACAAATAGGGCAGTGTGATCCTTAAGTAAACAAACTAACCACTTACGCTATCTTAATTTAATGAATCTTATGGGAATGAACTGTTCACCTTGGCGCATGTTTTGTTTATTACGGATGTGATAAACTGGCGGTTACTGTCATGATAAGTAAAATAATTTATGTGCAAGATGGCGGCCTTATCTGAGACTTGGCTTAAAGCTTACCTTGCTGTTAGTTAATGCTGGAATGCTTCTAAGTGATAACTATGATTTTGACGATAGTAATTTATAGCCGAAAGAAGATGACGTTTCCCTCACTGCTATCCCCACTGCCCTGACAGTGGTGGAATTGGAAACTGCTATAGCGGCTCTGAGCACTATGGGACTTAACATCTGAGGTCATCAGTCCCAACAGAGAACTACTTAAGCCTAAGGACATCACACACATCCAGGCCCGGGGCAGGATTCGAACCTGCGGCCGTAGCGGTCGCGCGGTTCCACACTGAAGTGCCTAGAACCGCTCGGCCACACTGGTCGGCCGGCCTCCATTCTCACCCGTCCATAGTGCCTTCCCAGAATCCCGAGACTGGTTTTCGCAACGCAAACCTCACTGAAGCAGCAACAGCTGCAGCACCAGTAAATTCAGGTGACATTGCAAATTTCCGGCATAGTACAGCATCCAGTGATAATGGCCTAGCTTACGTGAATGTTAGACAGCCAACGCCACTTTCTGCGACATGCGACACTATTTACGGCTTTTCGCTCATTTTACTGATGTTTCAAGACTATTCAAGTTTCTTAACTATCTTACAGATTTTCCCGTTATTCTTAAGAAAATACAGGTAAATATGGGTTCGCTGCTATTTTCCGCCCCACTTTCAAAGACGATGAAAGTAAATACTGATTTCGTGCCCAGTATTACCGATTTTTTGAAAAGACGCTCTTTTCATTTCTAGTTTACCGAATCTCTCCGCGCTTTTTAAGAAAATACACATGAATACTGCTTTCGCTGATTTTTCAACAAGTCGCATATAAATGTAGGTTTGTGAATAACATCACGATACATATCCCGCAGGCATCTCATTCTATGATAACATTTACAGTCTTGGGGTAAAAGTATTGATATTTCAACAAGATATTTAAAAATGTTACGGAACATACCCTCTGAAGGCACTGAGTTACTAGATATGGTTCTACCCATTTTTCCAGGAAGATAAATATAGAAATCTGGGTCACACAGTCACTACACTGCGGTAATCGAACAAGATACACAGATATACAGCGTTAAGCATTTGTTATTTGATGACAAATATGCACCAGGCAGTCTAAGGCGCTGCAGTCATGGACTGTGGTCCCAGCGGAGGTTCGAGTCCTCCCTCGGGCATGAGTGTTTGTGATTGTCATTAGAATAATTTAGGTTAAGTAGTGTGTAAGCTTAGGGACTGATGGCCTTACCAGATAAGTCCCCTAAGATTTCACACACATTTGAACATTTGCACCAGGCATAGGTTTCACTTGAAACAAACTATTTTCCCACAATATTAGCTCCCCTGCCACACACTATGATTAACATGACTTGTAAAAATAACAGTAGGAACGCCTCTAGACAGAAAGGTAGATCTTGCACTAGCGATGCCCACACTATGCCAGGATAGTACACCTGTAAGTGTTTTAGTATGTGCCTAGCGGAGGAATATGACTCCCAGCTCGCGACGTTGCTCTGCATTTTAGGGACGCAAGCTACCCGGATGGAATGCGTATAATTTCCACATCAATGTACAAAAAACAACAGAGATTAATGTGTCCCAAGTCCACAGGAAAGGGGGGGGGAGAGGGGTCGTGGTCATCTTCCTATAGCTTCTTCTATCGTACAGCAGAACATTCCAACAACACTCACGTCTATAACAAGAGAGGAATACAAAACCACCCCCTCCTGCTCCACCATCTGACCCATATGCAGGTCAGCGCCTGCGACAACAGGGCCCCCTGTTCCTCTTAAACACCCCCACACCCACCCCTACGGATGTGTCCCTACAGGGCGACTGCAGAGTCCAGGGAAAACGTCTCCTTATAAGAACTGTGGGAGGAATTGCGAAACTAATTTAGGGCTAGCGGGAATCTGCGATATGCAGTCTATATTCTACAGACTATCTGATCGGAAGCAAACAGACTCTTACTAGCGGACATGAATACGAGATCCGTCTACTGATAAAACTGCATGCCATATTTAAAAAAGAGGGGAAGAAAGAAATTGTGGCAGATAAATCTGAGTCGTGTGTTTGGACTTTTCTATTCTAGCGTAACACCATCCATAAATCAAGGGTGGCATTTCGATGCTGCTTAATGTGTTTTCTGTTCTAAATACACATTATCGGAGACGAAATAATGTCACTACACGCTGTGCAAGGGCAGGGTAGAAGATTATTTTATTCCCTCATCACTTGGAAGATATAGCAAACCCATACAAATAAGACTGCCATACTCATCGATTCTTCACCCTTTTTCTTATCTGTTTCTGTGTGGTACACAGTCATTAACATATTAACATATAGATAGACAGATGGCATAATTGTTTTTCAAAGAATGTTGTATCATTTTTGTATTTTTACAAAATGGATGACAGAGTCCCAGCGATGACGAACTTTCCCCACGTCGGCCAGTACACCATTAAGCAAACAGTTAGCATCACTGCACTGATTCGTTTTAGCGATTAAAAACCTGCGAGTTTCGAGTATTATTTTCAATTTATTTAACACCCTCCGAGTATCTCACATACATCAACGAAATCGACACCTGTATGCGTGGCACTATCCTATCAAAAGTACCCGAACATCTGTTAGTGGACATTAATAAGGCATACAACTTTTACGTTCCTAACTTACGCCAGCCTCAATTTGAAATGTATATCTCTAAAGCAGTAGTTTTTAATGAATTCAACGTCAATGGTGAGAACACAGGGAGAAGTGGACTAATAGCTTCCCCAGAGCAATATACAATTAAACTGTCCTCCTACATTTACATCTATATCGAAATCGAACAGTAATGGAACTCTCCCCCTACATACGCAGTTAGTTAGATGGCGTTTACAGTCAACTATCAGTCACCGGATTTTCTTATGAAAGTTAACGTTTCTGTAGAGAGCCCCTGGATTTATAAGCACACAAAATTCACACAAGAATGTTATCTCCTGCTGCGTGGTTACCTTCTAATTTAAGGAGTCTAAAGACGTGCTGCTGCTTTAAGACAGTCAGTAATGCGATTGTAAACAGAGAAAAGGTAAGGACCGCCTCATCACCAAATACTCGTGCAAAATCAGCCGCACATTTTATGTGAAAATAAAAAGAAATATTAAAAAATGAAACTTCCTGACAGATTAAAACTGTGTGCCGGACCGACACTCGAACTCGGGACCTTTGCCATTCGCGGGCAAGTGCTCCATCTTAAAAAAATAATTTCTTATTCACAACATGGTTTAATAGGAGGTGGGCCACCAGCCGCCATTGGTATACGAAGGATGTTCCTTTTGTGGATGACATGGCTTTTCAATATACTCTCAACTTTAACAATATCTTCTTTAAAAAACTTCAGCCACCGATATACAGATGTACAACACAGCAGTGATATCACCGTTCTCTGTTTCCAATCCCACCTAAACATATATCAAGAAAACGCAACACTTGAGCTGCTGAATGTCTCTCAATAAAAAATACCTTCGTATCAGTCCTAATGTTCTCGATAGAGTCACTTCGCGAGACGTATGTGGGTGGGATTACCATGTTCGCTCACAACACTGGTGGTGTTTTTGCTGAAAAAGTACAATACATGTTTGCACACTGCCAAAATGGATATACACTTCTCTACTGCAATATGACAACATGTGAAACGTCCCCTTTTGAAGAGATAGGCATAGTTATCAAATGAATGATTTCAATAGAGAACAAACAATGTATTTAACTTAATAGTGTTGAAAATCCATAATATACATGTTCATGACATCCAGTCTTACAAATTTCCAAACTCCGCTATCTCTCTCCCCACATCCACCATTGCTGGCGGCTCACCTCCAACTGCGCAACGCTACGCGCTGCTGTTAACATCCAGCTGCCCAACACTACAATGGCAGACAACAATGCTAACTAGCCACAGACTGCAAACAGCACATACACAGCACAGCCATTGATTTTCATACAGAGCGCTACATAACGTTGCCAATAAGAAAATATAAACAGCCTACTTACACATGGTCACTCCTCTCGCTCTGTGAGGTCGGGGAAAAAATCACAATTGCTGTGATTAAGTTGTAAGTCATTCCTTAGTGTTATAGTAGCACTAAATTGTGTATGATTTTGACTGATGTTTGTAACAGTCATTCAAGCGTAAATTATTCAATGGACAGTTTGAGTTTTAAGGTCTGCGATTGTGTTAGAATTGCATTATCTCTGTATATATCATTTGAAAAAAGACGACGTTCATCTGGCGAAACGTTATGCTATCAGCTAGGGCTCTGACACTATTATATCTCCACCATCGTATATTTAGCATAGTGATCATAGAAATACGGAAAAGGCGATTAGGACACATACAGATACACGTTTATAAACAATAATTTCATAACCTCCTTCGCAATCAGCGCTGCATTAAATAAAGGAAAAGGAAAGTAAAAATGCCCTGTACTAGACGTAGCGTTTACAGACGATATTTAAGCTACGTACAGAGATATATAGACACCAATTTTTTCTAGATCATTACATGTGAGATGAATAGGAAGGAAAAAATCGATAATGCTGTTATGAAACGTCCCTTTAGAAAAATTATACATGACTGTGCTTAAACTGACACACAATATTTTTAGCGCAACGCAATCTGACTTTCAATAATCCCTACAAAAGAATGGCCCTGACTAACATTAACTTATACCTTTCACAAATCACTTACCTCACAAAAATCTTCGTTACTCGAACTACTGAAATACAGCGAGCGCCACTACTGCCAGCTAAATAAAAGATTCAAACTACGGAAGGCACTGACTACTGATAGGCATAGTTAGCAAATGAAAGATTTTAATAGAGAACAAACAATGTATTTACCTTAATAGTGTTGAAAAATCATAATATACATAGCAGTTCATGATATCTAATCTTACAAATTTCAAAACTCCGCCATTTCTCTCCCCACATCCACCACTGCTGGCGGCTCACCTCCAACTCCGCAACGCTACGCGCTGTCCACATCCAGCTGCCCAACACTACAATGGCAGACAACAATGCAAACTAGCCACAGACTACACACAGCACAGCCAGTGATTTTCATACAGGGCGTTACGTGGCGTTACCAACATAAAAACCTAAACAGCCTACATACACTGTTATTACGTACACCACAATGTGCAGTGGTGTGTATTTAGAAGCAGGCTCTTATCTAATGTGACACAGGTAGGCTATAGCGAATTTCATAGCATTGACGACTGGTGGGAGTTGGAGCTCAATGTTGACAAATGTAGGCCTAACTATTGAATCTAAATAGGCCAAGTGACTTACTGCTGTTCTATTACACCACTGACCACAAATCACTACGAACAGTAGCAATCGAAAAATATCTGGACGTCAGCAACCTTATGGTGGTGAATTTGGTTCAAATGGTTCAAATGGCTCTGAGCAGTATGGGACTTAACATATAAGGCCATCAGTCCACTAGAACTTAAAACTACTTAAACCTAATTAACCTAAGGACAACACACATTCATGCCTGAGGCAGGATTCGAACCTGCGACCGTAGCGGTCGCACGGTTCCAGACTGAAGCGCCTAGAACCGCTCGGCCACCCGGCCGGAGGTGGTGAATTTCTTCCTGTACATTCGTGTGACAGATTCTCTCGTTGTGATAGCTCTCTACATGGCCAACGACGGTTATGGTCCTCAACAGCCTTCTGCTTATCGGAAGAGTGCTGTTGCAACGAGAAGGGATTAAGAAATAGGCAGCAATGATCTGTGACTTTACTGGGGACATTCAGAGCCAGCTTCATTCGTAAAAATCAGGTAGGTACAGATGCCATATAATGACGACTGGAAAAGTCTTGAGAATATGGGGGCAGAGAGTTGATCTCTTTGGCGCTGTTTCTGTTTTTTTTTTCATTTATTTATTCCTGTAGCTAACATGCATTTTAAAAATACAGGGAAATAACATTAGCGTATGGGTCTAACAAGAACACAGAAAGACAAAACTACATATGAAACTAATTAAATGTGAATATATAAGTTCCTAATCCCTATAAAAGCTGTATCGTCACACGTGCATTCATCTCTAATGTATTTGATTTTCTGGTTCTCAGCCCAACAGTCACACGTTGGTCAGAAATTTAGTGTTAGAGTCCATAGAGGATATCCGAATATGATCTGTTGCTGCTCGCCTTCAACACATAAGTCGACCTAGCAGTTCGTAATGTTTGCGCTACTTCCCTTCAGATTCCTGCAAATGATTCTGCATTCTACTTTATCTCGTTTCAGATGCTTATTGAAAGGCGTTTTTACTGTAGTTAATGCTTTTCTAGTCCTACTGATGTGCAGTTGATTTATTTACGTTCACATCAACTACCGTCCTCAACACAGATGTTCCTCCTCGCCTGTAGACAACTGCGAACATCCTACATCTAAAACAAATACGCCGCATGCCGTTTTACAGTGCATGATTGCACCAGTCTTATCGATTACCCTTCCATTCCACTCTCATGCACTGATCGAGTGAAGAAAGATTGTCTGTTTACCTCCATATATACCGTAATCCTCCTCTATGTTCCTGGGGAAATACGTCGTTTCTCCAAGAGGTCTTTTCCCCATTGCATACTACAATGGAGTATACCAATCTATATAGTCCCACCAGAATCCAAATCATGCATTTACTTCATAGATCAGCCACTTAACACCACCATGTGCGGTCTCACATGATTAGTAAAGAGCGACTATGTATTATTGAGTCGCTGAATCGATGTTACAGTTCATTTAACCACCAAATGGTCGATGCATGTTGCAAACAACTAGCATAATAGCGCTGTTTTTTCTGTATGTGTATATGTGCATGTAGGTTTGTCACATGGAACACTCTAGTATAGAGTAGGCCTGACACAGGATTAAAAAGTGGATCCATCACATGTTATGACTGGAATAGAACTCGAATGTGGATCCCCCATACGTTACATCTGGGACAGGTTTGGAAGGTGGGTCTACTATGCATTATGTCTGGGAAAGGATTCGAAGGCCGATCCACTGTGTGTTACATCCAGATAGGTTCTGAAGTTGGAGCTACCAGCTGTAGGTCCAGGGTAGGCTTCTGGGGCCCCCCTGCGACAAACCGATACGTACACATACAGAAAAATAGCACAGATGTGCTACATTTACAGACAGATTTTTTGTATGATACTTGTACCCTGTGCAGAGTGGGAATACTCCCATATTCATCTTCTGAATCAGCATCGTTGTGCAGTTTCAGCATCGTTGTGCAGTTCAATGTGTGCTGTGTGTTAGGTTATGCTAGCTGATCCTAAATATAGAACATGAGGTGCGGGGCTGGTGTCTTTCAGTGGTTGGTCTTTAGCTATCAAGCAATATCCTGATAAACTAAGCGAGGCTAGATTCTTTTATACTGGTGATTGCGATGAAACCACGTGTTTCCATTGTGGTGGAGTGATTAAATATTGGGATGGAGCGCACAGACCGCGTGTTAAACATGCTGTGTGGCTTTCCAAGTGCTACATTGTGCTTCTTGCAAATTCTAAGTATAATATTTGTCAGACCAGAGGTGCAAAAATGATGCAACTAATATTAAACCTCCATCAAATCTTCTGAAAGTAGCACCAGAATACCATGTGATTGTGAGAGCTTCTTACAATGCTCACCTGCGTGTAATATGCTTCCGGGAAGAAATGTCAGTACTACTTATTCCCTGCAAAAATTATGCTGCTTTCGTTAAGTGTGGACCACCCCTTTCGTCCTAAGCTGCCTACAGTCACACGTCAAATTACTTAAGTAAAAAGCATTACAGACACCAGATGTAGTCGCAGTTTTCATTAGGACGTGCTTGGTTTCTTAGTGTATGCACTTTATGTTGAATGGAAGAATGATGTCGTATGTCAGTATTTTAACGAGGGGGGGGGGGGGGGAGTCTATGCGCTCTAGAGGCACTGTGTAGAACACTGTGGGAGTGAGTGGATAACTTACTATTCTTCATATTCAAATTACATTTCCGAAATCAGTATGTGATGTATACGAATGTGCAACGTGTGAAAAAGTGTAGTTTTTTAATATAATATTGGCAAATGATGTGAGGGAGTAGAACACACATACACGCCCACGCACCTACCATAGACACACACACACACACACACACACACACACACACCATTACTGTACTTAGACACGACTGCCATACATTTGGAAATTATGCGACAGTATTTTGCATATAATTGTTTTTTTAAGCTTTGAATTTCACATTTCTTGCAGCTAGAATCTGCTGGAGTAGGTATTCCATCTTGGAATGAACTTTCTTTGATCTCGGAGTGACTGAGTGACAGAAATTACAGACAGCATTTCTTCATCTCAATGCTCCCACGTTCTGAACCACAGCTTCTCGCAATCTCTAGCTTTGTCGTCATCCCAACCTGCTTTCCCGACATTAACAAGCAGGTGTTTAAATTATATGTTATGGTGAACAATTACATTGCTTCGACACTCAGTACTACATAGTTGCTGTCTATCAATTACGTGACACCGCCTCTGGTCGTGTTAGGCGGTTGAACTGTAAAGCAAAAGCATCGTGTGGGTGTTGCTAAGATCATACAGGTTCTCATGCTCTGTTCGGATATGTAACGGGAAAGAAACATAAGCAGGATTTAATTGTTAATGGAGGTATACAGACAATAATTTTTTATTGAGTCAGTTCATGAGACAGTGTGAGAATGGTACTCGATAAGAATGGTGTAACGTACCCTACATCATGCACTGTACAGCGGCTTGCAGCGTATCTGTTTTAGATGTAGGATGTTCTCAGCTGTCTACAAATTGCCTGTACTGGGACTGGTAGTTGACATGAAAGTAAATAAATGTATTCCACATTAATATGGCTATAAATCCCCCTAAACTGTCACCAGAAGCATTAACAGCAGCAACAATACGTATTAGTAAGCATCTGGAGCGAGCTGAGGTACAGTGCGTATGTCGGGCACAGACTCATTTGCAGGAGTCTTAAGGGAAGTGACCCAAACATTAAGAATTGTCAGTTCCACTAATCTGCTGTAGATGAGCAGCCGCGTATCTCGTCTGCATGTCACCTAAGGAATCAAATACGACATTTTCGACCGAATTGTAAGTACAGGTAGATTTGTTTCTAAAAATATTGAATAAGTACAGCTACACATATTCACACTGCCCACTGATCTAGCTAGAATATGATATCATGGTCAGACCACTCTCGGATATCGCATGGGGAGAAAAATGAACACTGCTGCGATTAAACCCTGAATTTTAACCTACTGATATAGTAGCTCTGAATTGTGCATGACTGTGACTGATCAGCTTAGCTGTCGCATCAGCGTAAGTGATTCAGTGGATAGTGTGTGTTGGAAGTTCTGTAACACTGTTAGCATCGCATTATATCGGTATATCCCATTTGAAAAGAGGCGATGTATTCGTGGCAAAACGCTATGCTGTCAACCAAACATCTGGCACTATCCTACTGCCACCATCGTATATTTTGTTGTGGCGTAACAAGACAGCCACGCCACTCGGAAGTAGCCGAAATGCACGCGTTTCACACGCCGGCTGGCGTGAGGTCTGAAACAGGATACGAAATGAATGCTATAAAGAAAAGTACGTAGCTGCTGTAATACTTAACTTTCATCCATCATTGTGGTACAGCATTCTTGATGATACAAGTGAGACTCTCAGATATGGTTAATGGCGCCTTGCTAGGTCGTAGCCATGGACTTAGCTGAAGGCTATTCTAACTGTCTCTCGGCAAATGAGAGAAAGGCTTCGTCAGTGTAGTCGCTAGCAAAGTCGTCGTACAACTGGGACGAGTGCTAGTACGTTTCTCTAGACCTGCCGTGTGGTGGCGCTCGGTCTGCAATTACTGACAGTGGCGACACGCGGGTCCGACATGTACTAATGGACCGCGGCCGATTTAAAGCTACCACCTAGCAAGTGTGGTGTCTGGAGGTGACACCACATTCCTCCCCCGCAAATCGGCGAACGGTCGTGTTATAAGGCTTCCGCCTGCCGTGGGGAGGGCCCCATGTTGACGTAAGCGATGAGGTGGGGAGCCTAACAACAGGCGAGGCTGTGCCACCCGCACCCGGCCATTCGGTCCGAGGGGAGCTAGGAAACGCCTGAAAACCTAGTCCAGGGTGCACGTCAACATGCGGTGTATGCGCCCGTAAAGAGACAGGAGGGGCCGAAGGGTCGACCTCCATTGCGTCGGGGTATCCGACGCGCGATGACGCCATGGGGTCCGGAGCGGGCAAGAGTTCCATGGCGGAGGACAGCTGGTCACGGGAAGCGATCGGCGGCGCGTGAACCAGGGAGGCGCTTGGCGGCTGCAGCGAAGCGTCCACTGCGGGCGGCGCCGGCGGGAGAACAGGCGGCGGCGGCGGCGGCGCGTCGCCATGGGACAGAATGGAAGGCATCGTCGGTAACACCTGGGGATGAGGCGAGCCAGTAGATGGGTCCCCAGGGCGCTGACCGGACGGCACCGTCGCTGAAAGCAGACGGGGAGCGGCAGAACCCGTGCGACGACAGAGGCGCAGCTGATTGAGATGCCGACGCACCTCACCAGAGGCCCCCAGAACCAAATACATCTCGCGGCCGAGGCAGCAAAGAATACGCCCTGCGAGCCAACGCCGTGAACCGCGATAGTTTCGATAGAATACAACGTCGCCTGGAGCAAAAGCAGGAGTCTGCCGCTGCACAGGAACCTGATGCGGCGGATGCAGCAAAGACATCAAGGTTCGATGAGGACGACCGTGGAGCAACTCAGCCGGCGAGCGACCATCCCGGGGCTGAGAGCGATACGAAGACAAAAAAATCAACAACGCGTCCTCCCGAGAATGCGACTCTTTCAACTTCAACATCTGTGACTTGAAAGTCCGGACCAAACGTTCAGCGGCACCGTTGGACTGAGGTGAAAACGGCGCGGATGTCAGATGTTGCAGAATGACTGATATTCTGCGGACATGAATTGTGGGCCATTGTCGGAAACAATAGTCTGTGGAAGACCTTCAATGCAAAAGATAGCAGACAACGCTTGGATGGTGGCAGATGACGTCGTGGAAGACATCCGGACAACAAAAGGAAAATTACTGATGGAATCGACAACAACCAACAATCGAGCATTCCAGAATGGACCAGCAAAATCGATGTGTAAGCGTTGCCAAGGGAAAGTGGCTTTTGGCCATGCAAAGAATTTCCGCGGTGGCGCGGATTGTTGTTCGGCACACGCCATGCAAGAAGAGCACATATTCGTAATCGCAGCATCGATTCCGAACCAAGTACAGTGCTGACGAGCAAGTTTTTTCGTACGCACTATACCCCAATGTCCTTGGCGGAGGAGGTGTAAGACAGAGGACTGTAACGAACGTGGGACCACGACCCTAGACTGATCATTATCAGAACGCAACAACAGAACACCTCGTCGTACAAAAAGTCTCTCCCTGTGAGAAAAAAATCGGCGAACCAACGGATCCTCGATCCGTGACTTTGACAAGGGCCATTGCGTAGCAACAAAACGCAAAACGGTAGCAAGGACAGGGTCAGCAGCTGTGGCTGTAGCGATACGACGAAAATCAATCGGAAACGATTCGACCACGTCATCAGTTTCCGCATCAATGAACATGCAAGCAAGTTCGGAAGAATCGAATGCTCTATCCTCAGCAACAGGCAAACGGGACAACGCATCAGCGTTTCCGTGCTTAGCAGTGGACCGATACAAGATATCATAGCGGTACTGCGAGAGGAAAGTAGACCACCGAATGAATTTCTGCGCTGTACGTGGAGGTACAGGCTTGTTCGGATGAAAAAGCGATGTCAAAGGTTTGTGGTCTGTGATGATGGTAAAGTGACGACCATACAAGAAATCATGAAACTTTGTAACACCAAACACGAGAGCCAAAGCTTCTTTCTCTATCTGGGAATAATTTCTTTGCGCCGACGACAGCAATTTGGACGCAAAGGCAATAGGGCGATCATGCGAACCATCTTTGTGCGCAAGCACAGCAGCGAACCCGAAATCCGAGGCATCTACCATCAACAAAAGGGGTTTCTGGGGATCGAATGGCGTAAGGCAAGTATTTGAAAGCAACGCCGATATCAACTGGCGAAAGGCGCGTTCGCATTCCGTCGACCAGACGAACGGAACAGCCTTACGGCGTAAGCGATGAAGCGGAGCTGAAATGGAAGAGGCATTGCGCACATAGCGATGGTAGTAATTTATTTTACCCAGCACACTCTGTAGCTGCTTCAAATTCTGCGGCGAAGGCAAGTCCTGTATGGCACGGAGGTGCTCTGGACTCGGATGTATGCCTTGAGCATTGATTGCATGTCCCAGATATGGTAAGTCACGAGCAAAAAACACACATTTGTCCTTCCTCAAGCGAAGACCATTTTGTCGCAAGACCTGAAATAATGTTCGTAGGTTTGCAAAATGTTCGTCTTCTGTCTTTCCGGAGATCACTATATCGTCCAGATAGTTTGCTGCAGTAGGGACCGATGCACAAACAGTTTGTAAATATTGCTGAAACAATGCAGGGGCGGATGCACACCCGAATGGCAGTCTTTTGAATCGGTACAATCCAAGATGCGTGTTAACCACCAAGACGCGCTGGGATTCTTCGTCCACCGGTATTTGCAAGTACGCATCTGCTAGGTCCAACTTTGAAAAATATTTTCCCGGGCACAGTTTGTCAAAAAGATCTTCCGGGCGGGGCAAAGGAAAAGTTGCAGTCACAAGTTGTGGATTCACTGTTGCCTTGAAGTCCACACAAAGTCTCAGTTTTCTGGAAGGGTTTTGCAAAATTACTAAGGGTGAGGCCCAGAGAGAAGCCTGCACACGTTCAATTACACCTTGTGATTCTAAATCGTTTAATGTTCTTGCGACCTCATCACGCAATGCGTGGGGAACATTGTGCGATCTGAAAAATTTCAGTTGCGCGTTGACTGAGTTCCAAATGTGCTTCATAGTTCCTAGCGCACCCAAGGCCCGGTGCAAAAATGTCTGCAAATTCTTCACATAGACGAGAAACACTGGCTGAAGGCACAGTCTGGTTCACTGATAGGACCTGATTTACGATAGACATGTTAAACAACTGAAATAAATCTAAACCAAACAAGTTCACTGCCGAAGAAGAACGAAGAACGTAAAAAGACACAAGTTTTGTTTGTCCCTTGTATGTTGCAAGAAGGCTGCACTGTCCTAACACATGGATATTCTGTCCTGAATAACTAGTGAGCTGAACATTTGCGGCACGCAACGGAGGTGCGCCCAGTTGGGTGTACGTGTCGTGATTGAGTAGTGAAACTTCAGCTCCGGTATCGAGCTGGAACGGTATCACTTTGCCATTAATTTCCAAGTCCACAAAAAGTTAATCGTCCTGCTGACGACAAGAGCGACTATCTCGTGCAACGTGAACTATTTCTGGGACAGAAGCACTTGCGACTTGACGGGATTTCCGTCGACGTCGACGCACACTTTTTGTGGGACGAACACAGTCACAGTTAGAGAGAGTAGCACAGGGTGGAGTGGCATTAACTACATGAATGTCCATGGGCGAAGGTTCCCGAGCCTGAGTGTCCTTGGTTCGATTCCGGCGTGAAGCAAAGGGCCTGGAATGGTTGTGAGTGTCCGATCTAAGCTTTTTCTGGCAAACACTTTGAACATGTCCTTTTTTATTACAGAAACAGCAAATAGCTTGGCGTGACATACAATTTTCACGCGAATGTCTAGTTGCACACCGCGGGCGTGATTTCACTGCATTTGCTTGCTTTCGCGGGACACGTGGCTGCGCGGACGTGCGCGAGGGCAGTTTACAGATCCGTGCAGCTCGCCCGGCGGGCCGGTTAATGTGACACACAGCTGGCGAAGTTTCAAATGATTCCTGAGCAAAGTCAAGTGTGTCTTGCCTATCCAATATGTCTATCACTTGTTGAAGGGAGGGATTGACTAGTTTCAAAATCTGTTCCCTTATGCGAACATCAGAAACGTTCTGTGCAATTGCATCACGCACCATAGTATCTGAATAAGGGAGTCCACATTCACACTCAAAAGTACAATCCCTTGTAAGGCCTTGCAATGTTGCAACCCACTCCCGATTAGTTTGACTGGCTGTACGTTTTGTATGAAAGAACGTATACCTTTTTGCAACGACATTTACTGTTTCTTTGAAATAGGCATCTAAAGCAGACAAAATTTCTTCGTATGACAGAGTTGCTACGTCGCGTCGGGGAAAAAATTTCACTATCACACGGTACGTCTGCACCCCGACGGATGCTAACAAAAAAGGCTGCCGCTCGTTACCTCGAATTCTGTAGGCGGCGAGATGGAATCCAAATTGGCGTGACCACTCCGTCCAGCTTTCTACATCCGGGGAAAATGGCCGGAACGAGGGTGCAACAGCATGTTGTGGCTGCAGTAGCGGTGAAGCGGCGGCTGCCGCATCGTTTTGCATTGCTCATTGACCCTGAACGAGCTGTCCAAGGGCATCCAATAACGCCTGCGTCTGCTGATTCTGCGAGCGATAAAATTCGGACAGTACATCTGGAGATTGTGGCGAAGCCATGACACAAGCAAATTAATACAAACTCTATTGGCTCGTCGCCAACTGTTGTGGCGTAACAAGACAGCCACGCCACTCGGAAGTAGCCGAAATTCACGCGTTACACACGCCGGCTGGCGTGAGGTCTGAAACAGGATACGAAATGAATGCTATAAAGAAAAGTATGTAGCTGCTGTAATACTTAACTTTAATCCATCATTGTGGTACAGCATTCTTGATGATACAAGTGAGACTCTCAGATATGGTTAATGGCGCCTTGCTAGGTCGTAGCCATGGACTTAGCTGAAGGCTATTCTAACTGTCTCTCGGCAAATGAGAGAAAGGCTTCGTCAGTGTAGTCGCTAGCAAAGTCGTCGTACAACTGGGACGAGTGCTAGTACGTCTCTCTAGACCTGCCGTGTGGTGGCACTCGGTCTGCAATTACTGACAGTGGCGACACGCGGCTCCGACATGTACTAATGGACCGCGGCCGATTTAAAGCTACCACCTAGCAAGTGTGGTGTCTGGCGGTGACACCATATATTTAGCGTAGCTATCACAGTAATACGATAAAAGTAATTAGGAAAAATACATATACATATTTACAGACACTCATTTCATGGTCCCTTTGCAAGAAGCACACCATTAAAAAAATCTTTTTTTGACGTAGCGATGATAGAGGTAATTAGAATACGACAGTGGCATACAGACAATCGTTTTTATTTGATCACTAGAGATCTGAGTGCAATAAGAACGAAAATATCGATAATACTGTTATGACACAGCCAACATCACACAATGGTTTGCGGAATATATATTTAGAAGCAGGCTGTTATCTACAGGACGAAGTTGGGACGTTGGTAGCCATTGTAGTTTGCATAGGATTGACGATTGGTGGGATCTGGAGCTGAATGTTGATAAATATAACTATTGAATCTGCATAGTCAAAGTAACTTGCTGCTGTTCTATTACACCACAGACCACAAATCACTAGAGTCAGTACCAATGGCGCCGGCCAATGTGACCGAGCGGTTCTAGGCGCTTCAGTCTGGAACCGCGCGACCGCTACGGTCGCATGTTCGAATCCTGCCTCGGGCATGGGTGTGTGTGATATCTTTAGGTTAGTTAGGTTTAAGTAGTTCTGAGTTCTAGGGGACTGATGACCTCGGATGTTAAGTCCCATAGTGCTCAGAGCCATTTGAACCAAGTACCAATGGCAAAATATCTGGACGTAAGCATCCACATGTTAGTGAATACCTTCCTGTACGTTACTGTGATACGTGCTGTCGCCGTGATAGCTCTCTACGTAGCGTGTGCCGGTTACAGGCTTAGGCAGCCTTGTGATTAGTGGAACAGTGCTGTCGCAACGTGAGGAGACTTAGAGAGAAGTAGCAGGAATCTAGAGTCAGACTGGAAAATTCACGACAACATGGCGGGAAAGCAATACTCTGATAAGTGGGGGGGGGGGGGGGAGGGCTAGAGATGTGATCTCTTTAGCGCTTTTTATAAGTGTTGTAAGCAAACATATTACTCTCTCAGACACATATGTGTCGTGGAGTGATGGTACCGAGACACTCTAGACTAATATAAGTGTTTTTTACTGAGAACATTCAACACTAGAATTGCAGTCTTTTGTTTTCTCATTATATGTTAGGGTGGGATGTGAAAGAACGGTAATATTATTTCTGCGTTGTACATCTAAAGATCGGTGTTTGCGGATTTTTAAAAGAGAAATTGTTAAAAGCAAGGATATGTTCAATAGTCCTGTCATCCACAAAGGAAGAGCTTCCACATGTTAAGGGCGGTTGGTGGCGCACAACCTATTAAATTAGGCTGTGAAGGTACCGTTTAAAAATAAATTGTTTCTTTAATACGTATTTATTTTCGTATAAGATGCGCCACAGACTTACCACAAGCAGTTGGTAATGAGGGGGCCACAACCTTTTCGCTTTCTCCAATCACATTACTGGCTGTGCTAAAACAGCAGCACATCTTCGGACAACTTAAATTAGAAGCAAATCATGCTGCAGAAAACAACGTTCTCCTGTGAGTTTTGTGCGCCTACGAATCCACATATTCTCTACACCATCCCCAGCAACATTGACTGCTGTAAGAAAATGCAGTGATTGGCAGTTGACTCTAAACATAATGTGACTTACAGCGTATATAAGGCCAGAGATCCATTACTGTTCGATTACGATATAGATTTGCCAGCATAGTTTACTTGGTCCATCTTCTTGGGGATCTATTAGTCCACCTCACCATTTGTTCTCACCATTAACATACGATTCATTAAAAGTACTCCTTCCGAGACATAAATTTCAAAATGAGGCTGACGTAAGTTTGGAATGTAAATGTTGTAACCCATATTAATATCCACCAACAGATGTTCGGATGCTTCTGATAGGACAGCGTTACGCGTAAATATACCGATAGCGTTATGCGTAAGTATGTTGATTTCGTTGTTGTATTTGGGTTCCATCTACTCGGAGGGTGGCCACGCGGAGTGGTCGCGCGGTCGAGCCGCCTTGTCACGGATTGCGCGGCCCCTCCTGCCGGAGGTTCGAGTCCTTCCTCGGGCATGCGTCTGTGTGTTGTTCTTAGCATAAGATAGTTCAGGCAGGTTGTATGTCTAGGGACCGAAGGTCCCTTAGGCAGTTTGGTCCCTTAGGCATTCACACACATTTGAACATTTACTCTAAGGGTGATAAATGTATTTACAATATGACCTGAAACTCGCAGATTTGTAATAGCTAAAACGAATCAGTGCAGTCATGCTAACTGTTCGCTTAATCATGTACTCTCCCCAGTGAGGGAAGTTCGTCCTCCCTTGGACTGTCTCATCCATTTCGCGAAAATACGAAAATGGTTCAACATTTAAAAAAACAATTTTGAGGTGTCATCTGTCAGTCTTAATTGTTAATGAGGTTGTACCACACAGAAATAGTAAAGAGAAAGCGTGAAGAATCCTGGTGTATGGCAGTCTTATTTGTAGGGGTTTGCAGTATCTTCCAAGTGCTGTGTAAATAAAATAGTTTTCTACCCTACACTGGCACATCGTAGAATGACATTATTTCGTCTCCGTTTAGCTGTATTTAGAATACAAAACACATTAAGCAACATCGAACTGTCACCGTTGATTTATAGATGGTATTATGCTACAATACCTCGATTAAAAACAAAGCCGAGCACTTGCAGTGCATCGCATATCCCATGTACATAACACAGAATTGTTAACCACGATTTTTTTCTCTTTTTAAATATGGTAAGCAATTTCACCAGTAGACGGATGCCGCACTAATTTCTGCTAGTAAATATCCAGAAACTTTTGATCAGATATTCTGTTTCTACAGACTGCATATTAGCGCTATGCCTGAATTAGTTTCGTAGCCCCTCCCGCAGTTCGTTTAAAGAAACTTTCCTACAGGGCCCTGCAGCGTGCGCCTCTAGGGACGCGTCTGCTGGGAGTGGGTGTTGTGCGCTGGGTGTGGTGGGGGTGGGTCTTCTTAAAGAGTACAGAAGGTCCCGTTTAGCCAGCTGGTGTGGCGGAGCGGTTCTAGGCGCTACAGTCTGGAACCGCGCGACCGCTGCGGTCGCTGGTTCGAATCCTGCCTCAGGCATGGATGTGTGTGATGTCTTTGGGTTAGTTAGGTTTAAGTAGTTCTAAGTTCTAGGGGACTGATGACCTCAGATGTTAAGACCCGTAGTGCTCA